>NC_136073.1:122816990-123416990 GCF_964261635.1 Lissotriton helveticus | reverse complement strand
GAGTAGGTGCATGAGTGTTTATATGGGTTTTTGATTAGTTGTCTGAGTGCATGCATGGGTGCCTGAGTGTGGGTGGGTGAGGGGGTGTGTGACTCCTGTGCATGGATGTATGAGTAGGTGAATCCCTGGGTTCATGAATGCATTTGTTAGGAACTGAATAGGCGAGTGAGTGTGCGTATCGTTGTCGGTGAGTAAAAGGATGTCTCAGTGGTATATGGGTGAGTAACTGCATATGTGAAAGGCAGTATATGTGAGTGTAGGAGTATATAAGAGATTGAATGTCTGAGTCAGTGATTGTGAGAGTGGCTGTATGGGTGAGTGCATGCTTGTGTCAGCGACTGTATGGAGAGTAGGTATTTGTTAATATCTGTATGAGTAATGAGAATGTGTGTGTTTCTGTATGGGTAAGTAAGTGGCTGGTGATTGAGTGTTTGGGTGAGTGAGTAGGTGTGTGAGTAGCTCTGTGGTTGACTGTCAGTATATGAGTGGCTGTATGGGTATATGAGTGGATATCTCAGCAGCTGTATTGGTGAGTGACTGGCTGCATGAGTGCCTATATGGGTGAATGAGTGGATGGGTATGTAGACCTATGAGTCAGAGAGTGGGTATTTACGTACTGGTATTGGACTGTCAATGGTTTCAAGAATGGTAGTCTGAAATTTGGAGTGGGTGTATGATAGATTATATTGGGGTGTGAGTAGGTGCATCAGAGGTTATGTGGATGATGTCATCAGTGATGTCATTTGAGAGGTCATCAGTGATGTCACTGACCATATCATCAGTTATGTAATATGTGACATCACCAGCAGTGCATTGTGGGGGCACGAGTTATAGTTAGCTCAGCCAACTACAGCAGCGGAATTTCTCTGGTTTTATACAAGTGATATGTGAGCCTAACTATAACATCCCTGAAACCTGTGTTTTTTTCAGTGAATATCTCAAGTTTTTTAAATGTTAATTCCTAACTATAACATCCCTGAAACCTGTGGTTTTTTCAGTGAATTTCTAAGGTTTTTTAAATGCTACTTTCTAGCTATAATGTCCCTGAAACCTGTGTTTTTTTCCAGTGTATTTCTAAAGTTTTTTGAATGCTAATTCCTAACTATAACATCACTGTAAAGAGGCAAGAGAAGTGATAAAAGAAGCAAGACAGGTGCAGAAAGAAGCAAGAGAGGTAGAGAAAGAAGCAGGAGAAGTGCAGAAAGAGGCAAACAAGGGGTAGAAAGAAGCAAAAGGGAGGTACAGAAAGAGGCAAGAGGGGTACATAAAGAAGCAAGAAAGGTAAAGGAAGCAAGAGAGGTACAGAAAGAGGCAAGAAAGGTACATAAAGAGGCAAGAGAGATACAGAAAGAAGCAATAGAGGTACAGAAAGAAAAGAGTGAGGTGCAGAAAGACGCAAGAATGGTGCAGAATGGTGCAGAAAGAAGCAAGAGAAGTGATAAAAGATGCAAGATAAAGTGCAGAAAAAAGTAGAAAGGAGAAGAGGGAAGCAAGAGCAGTGCAGAAAGAAGCAAGAAAGGGGCAGGAAGAAGCAAGAGAGGTGTAAAAAGAAGTGAGTGAGGTGCAGAAAGAAGAGCGTGAGGTGCAAAAAGAGGCAAGAGTGCAGAAAGAAGCAAGAGAAGTACAGAAAGAGGTAGAATGGTACAGAAAGAAGGAAGAGAAGTCCAAAAAGAAGCACGAGACGTGCAGAAAGAGGCAAGAAAAAAAGAAAGAGTTAGAATGGTACAGAAAAAAGGAAGAGAGGTACAAAAAGAGGCAAGAGAAGCGCAGAAAGAGCAAAGAGAGGTACAGAAAGTGGCAAGAGAGGTGCAGAAAGAGGAAAGAGACTTGCAGAAGGAGGCACGAGAGGTGCAGAAAGAAGCAAGAGAGATACAGAAAGAAGCAAAAGGGAGGTGCAGAAAGAGGCAAAAGAGGTGCAGAACGAAGCAAAAGAGGCGAAGAAAAAATCAAGAGAGGAGCAGAAAGAGGTAAAAGAGGTACAGAAAGTGGCAAGAGAAGTTCAGAAAGTGGCAAGAAAAGTACAGAAAAAGACAAGAGAGGTTCAGAAAGTGGCAAGAGAGGTGCAGAAAGAGGCAAGAGAGGTGCATAAAGAAGCAAGAGAAGTGCATAAAGAGGCAAGAGAGGTGCAAAAAGAAGCAAGAGACGTGATAAAAGAAGCAAAATAGGAGCAGAAAGGGAGGTACAAAAAGAAGCAAGATAAGTTCAAAAAGGGGCATGAGAAGGTACAGAAAGAGGCAAGAGAAGTACAGAAAGAGACAAGAGGTACAGAAAGTGGCAAGAGAGGTGCAGTAAGAGGCAAGGGAAGTACAGGAAGAGGATGAAAGGTACAGAAAGAAGCAAGAGAAGTGCAAAAAGAAGCAAGGGAGATGCAGAAAGAAGCCAGAGGGGTGATAAAGGAAGCAAGAGAAGTGCAGAAAGAAGCAAGAGAGGTGCAGAAAGAGACAAGAGGTACAGAAAGTGGCAAGAGAGGTGCAGTAAGAGGCAAGGGAAGTACAGGAAGAGGATGAAAGGTACAGAAAGAAGCAAGAGAAGTGCAAAAAGAAGCACGAGAGATGCAGAAAGAAGCCAGAGGGGTGATAAAGGAAGCAAGAGAAGTACAGAAAGAAGCAAGAGAGGTGCAGAAAAAAGCAAGAGAAGTGCAGAAAGAGGCAAGAGAAGTGCAGAAAGAGGAAGAAAGGTACTGAAAGAAGCCTGAGAAGTGCAGAAGAAGTAAGAGAGGTACAGATAAAAGGAAGAGAGATACAGATAGAAGCAAGAGAGGTACAGAAAGAAGCAAAATAGGTCAGGAAAGAGGCAAGAGAGATGCAGAAAGAAGCAAGAGAAGTACAGAAAGAGGTAGAACGGTGCAGAAAGAAGGAGGAGAAGTCCAAAAGAGGCAGGAGAAGCGCAGAAAGAGGCAAGAGAGGTACAGAAAGTGGCAAGAGAGGTGCCGAAAGAGGCAATAGAAGTGCAGAAGGAAGCACAAGAGATGCGAAAGAAGCAAGAGAGGTACAGAAAGAAACAAAAAGGAGGTGTAGCGAAAGGTAAAAGAGGTTCAGAAAGAAGCAAGAGAGGTGAAGAAATAAGTAAGAGAGGTGTAGTAAGAAAAGAGTGAGGTGCAGAAAGAAGCAAGAGAAGTGATGAAAGAAGCAAGATAGGTGTAGAAAGAAGCAAGAGAAGTACAGAAAGACAAGAATGGTGCAAAAAGAAGCAAGAGAAGTAATAAAAGAAGCAAAATAAGAGCAAAAAGAAGGGAGGTACAGAAAGAAGCAAGATAAGTTCAAAAAGGGGTAAGGAGGTACGGAAAGAGGAAAGAGAAGTAAGAGAGAGACAAGAGAGGTACAGAAAGTGGCAAGAGGGGTGCAGTAAGAGGCAACAGAAGTGCAGAAGGAGGCAAGAGAGGTACAGAAAGAGGCAAGAGAGGTGTAGAAAGAGGCAAACGATGTGCAGAGAGAGGCAAGAGAGGTACAGAAAGAGGCAAGAGTAGTGCAGAAAAAGACAAGAGAAGTACAGGAAGAGGAGGAATGGGGCTGAAAGAAGAAGAAAGGCGTAGAAAGAGGAAGAAAACTGCAGAAAGAAGCAAGAGAAGTGCTGAAAGAAGCAAGAGACGCAGAAAAAAGAAAGAGAGGTGATAAAAGAAGCAAGAAAAGTGCAGAAAGAAGCAAGAGAGGTACAGAAAGGGGCAAGAGGAGTACATGAAAAAATAAGAGATATGCAGAAAGAGGCAAGAGAAGCACAGAAAAAGGCAAGAGAGGTGCAGAATGAGGCAAGAGGGATACACAAAGAAGCAAGAGAGTTGCAGAAAGAAGCAAGAGAAGTGCAGAAAGAAGCAAGAGAAGTGCAGAAAGAAGCAAGAGAGGTGCAGAAAGAGGCAAGAGAAGTGCAGAAAGAAGCAAGAGAAGTGCAGAAAGAAGCACGAGAGATGCAGAAAAAGCAAGAGAGGTGTTAAAAGAAGCAAGAAACGTGCAGAAAGAAGCAAGAGAAGTGTAGAAAGAAGCAAGAGAGGTACAGCAAGAGGCAAGAGTTGAGAAAGAGGCAAGAAAAGTACAGAAAGAGACAAGAGAGGTTCAGAAAGTGGCAAGAGAGGTGCAGAAAGAGGCAAGAAATGTGCAGAAAGAAGCAAAAGAAGTGCAGAAAGAAAAGAGTGAGATGCAGAAAGAGGCAAGAGGTGCAGAAGCGAGCAAGAGAAATTATAAAAGAAGCAAGATAAAAGCAGAAAGAATAGAGGTACAGAAAGAAGCAAGAGTAGTGCGTAAAGAGGCAAGAGAGATGCAGAATGAAGCAAGAGAGGTGCAGAAAGAAGCAAGAGAAGTGCAGAAAGTAGCAAGAAAATTGCAGAAAAAAGCAAGAAAAGTGCAGAAAGAGGCAAGAGAAGTGATAAAGGAAGCAAGAGAAGTGCAGAAAGAAGCAAGAGAGGTGCAGAAAGAAGCTAGAAAAGTGCAGAAAGAGGAAGAAAGGTACAGACAAAAGCCTGAGTAGTGCAGAAGAAGTAAGAGAGGTACAGAAAGAAGGAAGAGAGGTACAGAACGAAGCGATAGAGGTACAGAAAGAAGCAAGTGAGGTCCAGAAAGAGGCAAGGGAGGTGCACAAAGAAGCAAGAGATGTACAGAAAGAGGTAGAACGTTGCAGAAAGAAGGATAGGAAGTCCAAAAAGAGGCAAGAGAAGTGCAGAAAGAGGAAAGAGAGGTACAGAAAGTGGCAAGAGAGGTGCAGAAAGAGGCAATAAAAGTGGAGAAGGGGGCACACGAGGTACAGAAAGAAGCAAGAGAGATACAGAAAGAAACGAAAAGGAGGTGCAGTAAGAGGCAAAAGAGGTTCAGAAAGAAGCAAGAGAGGTGATGAAAGAAGCAAGAGAGGTGTAGGAAGAAAAGAGTGAGGTGCAGAAAGAGGCAAGAGGTGCAGAAAGAAGCAAGAGGTGCAGAAAAAAGCAAGAGAAGTGATAGAAGAAGCAAGATAGGTGCAGAAAGAAGCAAGAGAAGTGCTGAAAGAGACAAGGGCGGTGCAAAAAAAAGCAAGAGAAGTGATAAAAGAAGCAAAATAAGAGCAGAAAGAATTGAGGTACAGAAAGAAGCAAGATAAGTTCAAAAAGGGGCAAAAGAAGTACAGAAAGAGGCAAGAGAAGTAGGAAAGAGACAAGAGAGGTACAGAAAGTGGCACGAGAGCAGCAGTAAGAGGCAATAGAAGGTCAGAAAGAGGTAAGAGAAGTACAGAAAGAGGCAAGAGAAGTGCAGAAAAGGGCAAGAGACGTACAGAAAGAGGCAAGCGAGTTACAGAAAGAGGCAAGACTAGTGCAGAAAAAGACAAGAGAAGTACAGGAAGAGGAAGAATGGTGCTGAAAGAAGAAGAAAGGTGCAAAAAGAGGAAGAAAGCTGCAGAAAGAAGCGAGAGAAGTGCAGAAAGAAGCAAGAGAGGTACAGAAAGAGGCAAAAGGAGTTCAGAAAAAAGCAAGAGATATGCAAAAAGAGGCAAGAGAAGCACAGAAAAAGGCAAGAGAGGTGCAGAAAGAGGCAATAGAAGATCAGAAAGAGGTAAAAGAAGTACAGAGAGGCAAGAGAAGTGCAGAAAGAAAAGAGTGAGATGCAGAAAGAGGCAAGAGAGGTGCAGAAGAAAGCAAGAGAAATTATAAAAGAAGCAAGATAAAAGCAGAAAGAATAGAGGTACAGAAAGAAGCAAGAGTAGTGCGTAAAGAGGCAAGAGAGATGCAGAATGAAGCGAGAGAGGTGCAGAAAGAAGCAAGAGAAGTGCAGAAAGTAACAAGAAAATTGCAGAAAAAAACAAGAAAAGTGCAGAAAGAGGCAAGAGAAGTGATAAAGGAAGCAAGAGAAGTGCAGAAAGAAGCAAGAGAGGTGCAAAAAGAAGCTAGAAAAGTGCAGAAAGAGGAAGAAAGGTACAGACAAAAGCCTGAGTAGTGCAGAAGAAGTAAGAGAGGTACAGAAAGAAGGAAGAGAGGTACAGAACGAAGCGATAGAGGTACAGAAAGAAGCAAGTGAGGTCCAGAAAGAGGCAAGGGAGGTGCACAAAGAAGCAAGAGATGTACAGAAAGAGGTAGAACGTTGCAGAAAGAAGGATGGGAAGTCCAAAAAGAGGCAAGAGAAGTGCAGAAAGAGGAAAGAGAGGTACAGAAAGTGGCAAGAGAGGTGCAGAAAGAGGCAATAGAAGTGGAGAAGGGGGCACACGAGGTACAGAAAGAAGCAAGAGAGATACAGAAAGAAACGAAAAGGAGGTGCAGTAAGAGGCAAAAGAGGTTCAGAAAGAAGCAAGAGAGGTGATGAAAGAAGCAAGAGAGGTGTAGGAAGAAAAGAGTGAGGTGTAGAAAGAGGCAAGAGGTGCAGAAAGAAGCAAGAGGTGCAGAAAAAAGCAAGAGAAGTGATAGAAGAAGCAAGATAGGTGCAGAAAGAAGCAAGAGAAGTGCTGAAAGAGACAAGGGCGGTGCAAAAAAAAGCAAGAGAAGTGATAAAAGAAGCAAAATAAGAGCAGAAAGAATTGAGGTACAGAAAGAAGCAAGATAAGTTCAAAAAGGGGCAAAAGAGGTACAGAAAGAGGCAAGAGAAGTAGGAAAGAGACAAGAGAGGTACAGAAAGTGGCACGAGAGCTGCAGTAAGAGGCAATAGAAGGTCAGAAAGAGGTAAGAGAAGTACAGAAAGAGGCAAGAGAAGTTCAGAAAAAGGCAAGAGACGTACAGAAAGAGGCAAGCGAGGTACAGAAAGAGGCAAGAGTAGTGCAGAAAAACACAAGAGAAGTACAGGAAGAGGAAGAATGGTGCTGAAAGAAGAAGAAAGGTGCAAAAAGAGGAGGAAAGCTGCAGAAAGAAGCGAGAGAAGTGCAGAAAGAAGCAAGAGAGGTACAGAAAGAGGCAAGAGAATTGCAGAAAGAAGCGATAGAGGTGCAGAAAGAAGCAAGAGAGGTGATAAAACAAGCAAGAAAAGTACAGAAAGAAGCAAGAGAGGTAGAGAAAGAGGCAAGAGAAGTTCAGAAAGCGGCAAGAAAGTACAGAAAGAGACAAGAGAGGTTCAGACAGTGGCAAGAGATGTGCAGAAAGAAGCAAGAGAAGTGCAGAAAGAAAAGAGTGAGGTGCAGATAGAGGCAAGAGAGGTGCAGAAAGAATAGAGGTACAGAAAGAACCAAGAGTCATGCAGAAAGAGGCAAGAGAGATACAGAAAGAAGCAAGAGAGGTGATAAAGGAAGCAAGAGAAGTGCAGAAAGAAGCAAGAGAGGTACAGAAAGAGGCAAGAGAAATGCAGAAAGAAGCAAGAAAAGTACAGAAAGAGGCAAGAGAAGTGCAGAAAGAGGAAGAAAGGTACAGAAAGAAGCCTGATAAGTGAAGGAGAAGTAAGAGAGGTACAGAAAGAATGAAGAATGGTACAGAAAGAAGCGATAGAGATGCAGAAAGAAGCGAGTGAGGTCCAGAAAGAGGCAAGAAGGTGCAGAAAGAAGCAAGAGAAGTACAGAAAGAGGTAGAACAGTGCAGAAAGTAGGAAGAGAAGTCCAAAAAGAGGAAATAGAAGAGCAGAAAGAGGCAAGAGAGGTACAGAAAGTGGCAAGAGAGGTACAGAAAAAGGCAATAGAAGTGTAGAAGGAGGCACAAGTGGTGCAGAAAGAAGACAGATACAGAAAGAAACAAAAAGGAGGTGCAGTAAGAGGCAAAGGAGGTTCAGAAAGAAGCAAGAGAGGTGAAGAAAGAAGCAAGAGAGGTGTAGGACGAAAAGAGTGAGGTGCAGAAAGAAGCAAGAGGTGCAGAAAAAAGCAAGAGAAGTGATAGAAGAAGCAAGATAGGTGCAGAAAGAAGCAAGAGAAGTGCAGAAAGAGACAAGGGTGGTGCAAAAAGAAGCAAGAGAAGTGATAAAAGAAGCAAAATAAGAGCAGAAAGAGGGAGGTACAGAAAGAAGCAAGATAAGTTCAAAAAGGGGCAAAAGAGGTACAGAAAGAGGCAAGAGAAGTAGGAAAGAGACAAGAGAGGTACAGAAAGTGGCACGAGAGCTGCAGTAAGAGGCAATAGAAGGTCAGAAAGAGGTAAGAGAAGTACAGAAAGAGGCAAGAGAAGTTCAGAAAAAGGCAAGAGACGTACAGAAAGAGGCAAGCGAGGTACAGAAAGAGGCAAGAGTAGTGCAGAAAAACACAAGAGAAGTACAGGAAGAGGAAGAATGGTGCTGAAAGAAGAAGAAAGGTGCAAAAAGAGGAAGAAAGCTGCAGAAAGAAGCGAGAGCAGTGCAGAAAGAAGCAAGAGAGGTACAGAAAGAGGCAAGAGGAGTACAGAAAAAAGCAAGAGATATGCAAAAAGAGGCAAGAGAAGCGCAGAAAAAGGCAAGAGAGGTGCAGAAAGAGGCAATAGAAGGTCAGAAAGAGGTAAGAGAAGTTCAGAAAGAGGCAAGAGAAGTGCAGAAAAAGGCAAGAGAGGTACAGAAAGAGGCAAGCGAGGTACAGAAAGAGGCAAGAGTAGTGCAGAAAAAGACAAGAGAGGTGCAGAAATAAGTAGGGCTGGGCGTAGTTCACGAAGTAGTGCTACGCGTTGCTACGCAAAGTGTACTTCACGAGCTATGCATAGCACTACGCAAACTGCTTAGTAGCATGTTCGCACTGTGTAAGATGCCGTTTTCAATGATTGCACAGTGCAGACAAGCATCCGGCACTGTGCAATCATTGAAAACGGCATCTTGCACAGTGCGATCTGTAGTTTCTGCAGCTCGAGTAGATTTTTACTCGAGCAGCAGCTTTCTCAACGCGGACTCGTAGTTTCTCATCATGAGCGGTCGCGAGCATACGCGCCCACTCGCAATGAGAAACCTGACCTCCCCGCATTGAGAATCTTGCGGAGAGGTTTATTTTCCACGCTCACGATCGGCAACTTGATGTTGCTGATCGCGAACGAGGAAAAAGTCTCACCAGGATTTCATTTTGCTTGCTCGCGGTCGCCAACTTGACGTTGAGGATCGCGAGCAAGCAAAAAATGACCGCTGCACTACGCTACGCATGTTGGCACTGTGCTACGCGCAGTTCGCGTAGTGCGAAGTTACGCAAACTACGCGAGCGTAGCGTAGTGCTTCGCCCAGGGTTAGAAATAAGCAAGAGAAGTGCAGAAAGAGGCAAGAGAAGTGCAGAAAGAGGCAAGAGAGGTACAGAAAGAAGCAAGAGAGGTGCAGATAGGAGAAAGAGCGGTACAGAAACAGGCAAGAACAATGCAGAAAGAAGCAAGAGAAGTGTAGAAAGAGGCAAGAGGAGTGCAGAAAGAGGAAGAAAGGTGCAGAGAAAAGCAAGAGAAATGCAGAAAAATGCAAGAGAGTTGCAGAAAGGAGAAGATAGGTTCGGACAGAAGCAAGAGAAGTGCAGAAAAAAGCAAGAGAAGAGCAGAAAGAAGCGCGTGAGGTGCAGAAAGCGGCTGTTACACTCCAGCAAACGCTGAGACGTCGATCCAGCGAGGAATTGCCGGCTGATTTTGTCAGTGCTTCCGAAGCATCTACTGACCCCGTGGAATTAGTCTTGGGCATGGATGATGTCTTGAAGCAAAAATAGTAGCGGGCATACTGACCGACTGAGAGGAGTGACGGAACCCGGGTCATTGTGATATTTACCGGCGCTAGAGAGATCATAATCTTTGGTTGATTTTAAGATTATGGTATTAAACCCTGTCCAGAAGAGGCCAAATAAGATCAGGCCGAAATCTGGTCTCATCAACACTTTTGTGGAGATGTCGTGGAATAATAGTGATCTTTTTGGAACTGTGTTGTGTTTTACTAGAACCAGGCTAATCAGGAGTATAGCCATTTAGTGTTGCACCTTTAGATTACCTCCTAGTCGTTCTCCTAGAAGTATAGGGAGATACTTGTGCAAATAATCATTGTAGGGTTATTGTTATTTGTTTTATTATTTGTTTTATGTGTGTACTGTATAAACGCACTGTGATTTATGTTAATTGTTTCGCCTTGGATAGGCGTCATTGCCTTGTGTGTGTGACAGACTAATGTAGATACATTCACTATGAATAATGTTAATTGCTGAGAGAGTAATTACATTTGCTCTACTCGAAAAAAAGTGTTTAGTATTGTTTCCTTTGATACCTATTTTTGATTGTATAAAAATACGTCCCATACCCAGGTATTAAAGGGTCATTTGGATATACCCCTGTTGTATATATATGAGGTGCAGAAAGAGGCAAGGGGGGTTCAGAAAGAAGCAAGAGAAGTACAGGAAGAGATAGAATCATGCAGAAAGAAGGAAGAGAAGTCCAAAAAGAGGCAAGAGAAGTGCAGAAAGAGGAAAGAGATTAACAGAAAGAGACAAGAGATGTGCAGAAAGAGACAGGAGTAGTGCAGAAAAAGACAAGAGAGGACAAAAGGTGCCGAAAGAGGAGGAAAGGCACAGAAAGAGGAAGAAAGGTGCAGAGTAGTGGTGATAGGGGCGGGGCTTCCGGTGAGTTGCCGGTTCGTCTATTTTTTTTAATTTAGGAAAGGGGCCTGTGAAGCCTCTTTTCACTTGGTGTTTTGGTCCCTGGGTACCCCATCCCTGGCCTGACCCAATTTTTTTATATTTAATTAAATAAAAAGGGAGGGACTTCGCATGGCCCCCCTCCCGAGCCGATATATGCCCCAGGGGCCCCATCCCCCTGGCTAGGCCTTTAAATTTATAATTTTTACAAAGGGGACAGGGCCGTGTGGCCCCCCTCCCCAGGCTGAATTCGGCCCGGGGACCCCAAGGCCTGTTTTGTAACTATTTTTTTTTATGAGAGTGGGACCGAACGGATCACCTCCCTCAGGCCCTTTTCTGCCCCAGGGACCCCCTCCCCTGGGGCTTGGCCACTTAATTTGTTTTTCCATTTAAAAGGAGAGGGGCACGGACCCCCCTCCTCCCCAGGCCAATACTTGTCCCAGAAAAACCATCCCCCGGGGCCCTTCCAATAAAAAAAAGAAAATGTAAAAGGGGTGGGCTGAGTGGCACCCCCTCCTGGGCAATTTGCGGCCCTGGGGACCCCTTCCCCCACGGCTCGTCCTCTTCATTGGGTACTGCATGGGTTACCCCACTGCCCCTACGGTCCCTGCCGGCTCCCTACCTCCTGCGATTGCCAGCATTGCTTTTGAGCAGAAGGATCTGCAAACATGCAGCTCCATTTGCCCAAAAGCAAATCTGCTTTGCTTCATGGAAGCAAAGCAGAGTTTGCTACGGCATGGTGGGAGCAGTGCTCCCGCCATGCCATAGCAAACTGCAATGTCCCTGGGGCACCCCGGGACATTACTGGAGCAGGACCTAGGTGTGGCGATCCCCAGGGCCAAGAAGGACTCCTGGGGGGGGCCTCAGCTACCCCCAACATGTTTAAAGCCACAGGGAGGTGGTGGTCCCTGAGGTCCACAACAGACCCCCAACTTTTCTAATTAGTGCCCCGGGGAGGTGGTGGTCCCCAGGGCAGTGTGGGGGCATCGGACTGGGGGTTTGTGGATCCCTTGCATCTATATATGGATATCTCTAAATATTATACTTCTCAAAAACTACTGAATTGATTTACACCATTTAACAAAAAGAGTGCACTCTGGACCAAGTGCTACATTTCTGCCAAATTTGGTGTAATTCCATTCAGCAGTTCAGGCTGTGGCTGCGTCAACAGTTTCCGATGGAAATTAACATGGAGGAAAAGTGTTTTGGGACCCGCCTTTTTTCTTGGCCCATGCTTGACGAATCACCCCAAAACTTTCAAGACAGGAGCTGACCTAAGTGCCCCATTAGTTTTGAGAATTTTGCAAAGGTTTGTCAAACAGCGCCAAATATATTGGCAAAAGAAAAAATGCTTTTCCTATGGAAATTAGATCCTAACTATAACTACCTACTGGTGACCAAGGTGTATTAAATGCCTTTCTACTTTGGTTCAATAAAATGCACGCACAACTAAAGAAGAAGAAAGGAAGGGAAACGGTGTCTCTAATTATTTCTTAATGGTAAATCGTTCTCTCTTTTCCTCAGAGTAATAGGTCAAATATTCCATAGTTTAAACATCCTTTACAGAAAAGGTAATGTTTAGTCATGAATGGCTCTGTGCATCTTAAAAAGAGTGTGTGAAGTGCACTGATAGAGGAAAGAGAGCATTGTTAAAAAAACTGTGTGACGTCTGTGATGGTGAGAACATCCTACGGGACGATGGTAAAGTGTCTGTGAGACAAGACTGCACTGCAGAGTATAGAGAGCACTGAAATGGAGAGAGAGCAAGAGAGAGAGAGAGAGGGAATATATATATATATATTTCCATAGGAAAGGCATTTTTTGTTTTGTCATTAACTCTTTGGCACCGTTTGACGAACCTTCACGAGATTTTCAAAACTAATATGATGCTCACTTTAGCTGCTGTCTTGAAAATTTCAGGGTGATCAATCTAGCGGGGCAAAGAAGATGGGGGTCCCAAAACGTGTTTTCCCTATGTTAATTCTCATAGGGATTTTTAATACAAATACAGTCGGAACTGCTGGACGTTTTACATCAAATTTGGCAGAAAGGTATCTCTTAGTCCAGAAAGTAAACTTTTTGCTATTTGATGTAAATCCGTTCTGTAGTTTTTGAGATATTAAAAAAATCCAAATTTGTATATCTAGAGGCACGTACGCTCTTCAAATCCTTCCGATCTCATGCAGAGTTCTGATTGGCTGCCAACACTTCAACCAGGAATTGTTGGCAGCCATCTTGGAACTCACCCTCAGCCGAGTTCCAAAACAAAACATAAAAATAAAGAAAATGGGAAAGAATAGGAATATCTTGACCCCCAAGTCCTGGTCCTGGGGTCCCCTAAGGACTCTGCCAGGGCAGAAAAGTATTTTTTTTATTTTTGCAGGTAAAATCGTGACAGATTTGTGAATTCCTGTAAAAAAAAAACAAGCATGGTCTCTCACGCTTGTTTAGACATTCAAGGTTGCTTCATTACAATTGAAATAAGGGGAGGTGATGCACAAGACCCCTCCTCCCCATGGCCAATCTTGGCCCCACGGACAGCCACCTCTCCTGGGTAGGCTGATAAAAAAAAAACAGAAAGGCTGTGAGGCCCTCCTCTAGAGGCACTTATGAGCCCTGGTCACCACCACCGTCCTGTGGCTTTATTCTAAAAAAGGAGGGGGCACGCAGACCCTTTTCTGTTGCCTTTAAGGGCCCGGGATGCCACTACCTCCCTGGGGCCACAAATATAACAGAGGGAAGGGGACGACCAGTCCCTTTCCCGGGCCATGTACGGCCCCGGGGACCACCACCTTCCCAGGGCTTTGTAACTTAAAAGAAGGAGAGGGCCATTCTTGGCCCGAGGCACCACCCCCTCCCTGAGGCAGGCCATGGAAAATGAAAGGAGGGGGCAGCACAACCGCCCTCTTGGAGCCACTAATGGCCCTGGGTAACGCCATTCCAGAGCCGGCTCCCTATGTCCCGAGGTGCAGAAAGAAGCAAGAGAGGTGATAAAAGAAGCAAGAAAAGTGCAGAAAGAAGCAAGAGAGGTACAGAAAGAGGCAAGAGGAGTACAGAAAAAAAGCAAGAGAAATGCAGAAAGAGGCAAGAGAAGCGCAGAATGAGGCAAGAGGGATACACAAAGAAGCAAGAGATTTGTAGAAATAAGCAAGAGAAGTGCAGAAAGAAGCAAGAGAGGTGCAGAAAGAGGCAAGAGAAGTGCAGAAAGAAGCAAGAGAAGTGCAGAAATAAGCAAGAGAGATGCATAAAAAGCAAGAGAGGTGTTAAAAGAAGCAAGAAAAGTGCAAAAAGAAGCAAGAGAAGTGTAGAAAGAAGCAAGAGAGGTACAGCAAGAGGCAAGAGTTCAGAAAGGGGCAAGAAAAGTACAGAAAGAGACAAGAGAGGTTCAGAAAGTGGCAAGAGAGGTGCAGAAAGAGGCAATACATGTGCAGAAAGAAGCAAAAGAAGTGTAGAAAGAAAAGAGTGAGATGCAGAGAGAGGCAAGAGAGGTGCAGAAGGAAGCAAGAGAAGTTATAAAAGAAGCAAGATAAAAGCAGAAAGAATAGAGGTACAGAAAGAAGCAAGAGTAGTGCGTAAAGAGGCAAGAGAGATGCAGAAAGAAGCAAGAGAGGTGCCAAAAGAAGCAAGAGAAGTGCAGAAAAAAGCAAGAAAAGTGCAGAAAGAGGCAAGAGAAGTGATAAAGGAAGCAAGAGAAGTGCAGAAAGAAGCAAGAGAGGTGCAGAAAGAAGCTAGAAAAGTGCAGAAAGAGGAAGAAAAGTATCATGATCTTTGGTTGATTTTAAGATTATGGTATTAAACCCTGTCCTGAAGAGGCCAAATAAGATCAGGCCGAAATGTGGTCTCATCGATACTTCTGTGGAGGAGTCGTGGAATAATAGTGATCTTTTTGGAACTGTTATGTTTTACTAGAACCAGGCTAATCAGGAGAATTGCCATGTAGTGTTGCAACTTTAGATTACCTCCTAGTGGTTCTTCTAGAAGTATAGGGAGACACTTGTACAAATAATCATTGTAGGGTTATTGTTATTTGTTTTATTTGTTTTATGTGTGTACTGTATATACGCACTGTGATTTATGTCAATTGTTTTCCCTTGGATAGGCGTCATTGCCTTGTGTGTGTGACAGACTAATGTAGATACATTCACTATGAATAATGTTAATTGCTGAGAGAGTAATTAAATTTGCTCTACTCGAAACAAAGTGTTTAGTATTGTTTCCTTTGATACCTATTTTTGATTGTATAAAAATACGTCCCATACCCAGGTATTAAAGGGTCATTTGGATATACCCCTGTTGTATATATATGAGGTGCAGAAAGAGGCAAGGGGGGTGCAGAAAGAAGCAAGAGAAGTACAGGAAAGATAGAATCATGCAGAAAGAAGGAAGAGAAGTCCAAAAAGAGGCAAGAGAAGTGCAGAAAGAGTAAAGAGATTAACAGAAAGAGACAAGAGATGTGCAGAAAGAGACAGGAGTAGTGCAGAAAAAGACAAGAGAGGACAAAAGGTGCCGAAAGAGGAGGAAAGGCACAGAAAGAGGAAGTAAGGTGCAGAGTAGTGGTGATAGGGGCGGGGCGGGGCTTCCGGTGAGTTGCCGGTACGTCTATTTTTTTTAATTTAGGAAAGGGGCCTGTGAAGCCTCTTTTCACTTGGTGTTTTGGTCCCTGGGTACCCCATCCCTGGCCTGACCCAATTTTTTTATATTTAATTAAATAAAAAGGGAGGGACTTCGCATGGCCCCCCTCCCGAGCCGATATATGCCCCAGGGGCCCCATCCCCCTGGCTAGGCCTTTAAATTTATAATTTTTACAAAGGGGACAGGGCCGTGTGGCCCCCCTCCCCAGGCTGAATTCGGCCCGGGGACCCCATCCCCCAAGGCCTGTTTTTTTAACTATTTTTTTTTATGAGAGTGGGGCCGAACGGATCACCTCCCTCAGGCCCTTTTCTGCCCCAGGGACCCCATTCCCCGGGGCTTGGCCACTTAATTTGTTTTTCCATTTAAAAGGAGAGGGGCACGGACCCCCCCCTCCCCAGGCCAATACTTGTCCCAGAAAAACCATCCCCCGGGGCCCTTCCAATAAAAAAAAGAAAATTTAAAAGGGGTGGGCTGAGTGGCACTCCCTCCTGGGCAATTTGCGGCCCTGGGGACCCCTTCCCCCACGGCTCGTCCTCTTCATTGGGTACTGCATGGGTTACCACACTGCCCCTACGGTCCCTACCGGCTCCCTACCTCCTGCGATTGCCAGCATTGCTTTTGAGCAGAAGGAGCTGCAAACATGCAGCTCCATTTGCCCAAAAGCAAATCTGCTTCGCTTCATGGAAGCAAAGCAGAGTTTGCTATGGCATGGTGGGAGCAGTGCTCCCGCCATGCCATAGCAAACTGCAATGTCCCTGGGGCACCCCGGGACATTACTGGAGCAGGACCTGGGTGTGGCGATCCCCAGGGCCATGAAGGACTCCTGGGGGGGGCCTCAGCTACCCTCAACATGTTTAAAGCCACAGGGAGGTGGTGGTCCCTGGGGTCCACAACAGACCCCCAACTTTTCTTATTAGTGCCCCGGGGAGGTGGTGGTCCCCAGGGCAGTGTGGGGGCATCGGACTGGGGGTTTGTGGATCCCTTGCATCTATATATGGATATCTCTAAATATTTAAATTTCTCAAAAACTACTGAATTGATTTACACCATTTAACAAAAAGAGTGCACTCTGGACCAAGTGCTACATTTCTGCCAAATTTGGTGTAATTCCATTCAGCAGTTCAGGCTGTGGCTGCGTCAACAGTTTCCTATGGAAATTAACATGGAGGAAAACTGTTTTGGGACCCGCCTTTTTTCTTGGCCCATGCTTGACGAATCACCCCAAAACTTTCAAGACAGGAGCTGACCTAAGTGCCCCATTAGTTTTGAGAATTTTGCAAAGGTTTGTCAAACAGCGCCAAATATATTGGCAAAAGAAAAAATGCTTTTCCTATGGAAATTAGATCCTAACTATAACTACCTGCTGGTGACCAAGGTGTATTAAATGCCTTTCTACTTTGGTTCAATAAAATGCACGCACAACTAAAGAAGAAGAAAGGAAAGGAAACGGTGTCTCTAATTATTTCTTAATGGTAAATCGTTCTCTCTTTTCCTCAGAGTAATAGGTCAAATATTCCATAGTTTAAACATCCTTTACAGAAAAGGTAATGTTTAGTCATGAATGGCTCTGTGAATCTTAAAAAGAGTGTGTGAAGTGCACTGATAGAGAAAAGAGAGCATTGTTAAAAAAATGTGTGACGTGTGTGATGGTGAGAACATCCTACGGGACGAGGGTAAAGTGTCTGTGAGACAAGACTGCACTGCAGAGTATAGAGAGCACTGAAATGGAGAGAGAGCAAGAGAGAGAGAGAGAGGGAATATATATATATATTTCCATAGGAAAGGCATTTTTTGTTTTGTCATTAACTCTTTGGCACCGTTTGACGAACCTTCACGAGATTTTCAAAACTAATATGATGCTCACTTTAGCTGCTGTCTTGAAAGTTTCAGGGTGATCAATCTAGCGGGGCAAAGAAGATGGGGGTCCCAAAACGTGTTTTCCCTATGTTAATTCTCATAGGGATTTTTAATACATATACAGCCGGAACTGCTGGACGTTTTACATCAAATTTGGCAGAAAGGTATCTCTTAGTCCAGAAAGTAAACTTTTTGTTATTTGATGTAAATCCGTTCTGTAGTTTTTGAGATATTAAAAAAATCCAAATTTGTATATCTAGAGGCACGGACGCTCTTCAAATCCTTCCGATCTCATGCAAAGTTCTGATTGGCTGCCAACACTTCAACCAGGAATTGTTGGCAGCCATCTTGGACCTCACCCTCAGCCGAGTTCCAAAACAAAACATAAAAATAAAGAAAATGGGAAAGAGTAGGAATATCTTGACCCCCAAGTCCTGGTCCTGGGGTCCCCTAAGGACTCTGCCAGGGCAGAAAAGTATTTTTTTTATTTTTGCAGGTAAAATCGCGACAGATTTGTGAATTCCTGTAAAAAAAAAAACAAGCATGGTCTCTCACGCTTGTTTAGACATTCAAGGTTGCTTCATTACAATTGAAATAAGGGGAGGTGACGCACAAGACCCCTCCTCCCCATGGCCAATCTTGGCCCCACGGACAGCCACCTCTCCTGGGTAGGCTGATGAAAAAAAAAAACAGAAAGGCTGTGAGGCCCTCCTCTAGAGGCACGTATGAGCCCTGGTCACCACCACCTTCCTGTGGCTTTATTCTAAAAAAGGAGGGGGGCACGCAGACCCTTTTCTGTTGCCTTTAAGGGCCCGGGATGCCACTACCTCCCTGGGGCCACGAATATAACAGAGGGAAGGGGACGACCAGTCCCTTTCCCGGGCCATGTACGGCCCCAGGGACCACCACCTTCCCAGGGCTTTGTAACTTAAAAGAAGGAGAGGGCCATTCTTGGCCCGAGGCACCACCCCCTCCCTGAGGCAGGCCATGGAAAATGAAAGGAGGGGGCAGCACAACCGCCCTCTTGGAGCCACTAATGGCCCTGGGTAACGCCATTCCAGAGCCGGCTCCCTATGTCCCGAGGTGCCCACCCCGGGACATAGCTGTCGCATGGTGGAAGCTTTGACAGCTCCTGCCAACCGAAAGCAAACAGCAATTCCACTCCCAGTGAGCGGGAACAGGAAAACTGCTCACTGGGAGAGGAGTTTGCATCTGTTTCTCTACAGATGCACAATTGCTCCCACATTTATGCTGCTCCCTACATGTGAGAGCAATGCTGGCTCCCGCTGGAGGCAGGGAGCCATCAGGGACCAAAGGGTATTTAGGCTCCCCCCGTGGTCCCCAACATTGGTTGCTGGATGCCATGGGTGGGCTCCAGGGCACCTAGGAGCAAGAGGCCAGGCCCTGGGGCATTGGATCCCCAGGGCTGAAATCAGCCCGGGAGGGAGCCCGCGTGACCCACTTCCATTATTTGGCAGGCCTCTCTCCCATATTAATGTTTGGCCGGGCCCCATGGGATGGGATCCCCAGGGTCAAAATTAGCTCCGGAAGGGGGGTCATGTGGCCCCACTTCCCCACTAGGTTTTGAGCGGGCATTCTGGACCTTAAGCTCATTTCACAAAAATTGAATCTCAACAGGAAGCATTTACAAATATAAACAGGTGCCCCAGATGAAGGATCAATTCTGTAAAGAACAAATGATCCTAACTTTCTGGGCTTGATGAAGGCAAAGCAATTCATTTTTAAAAATGAATCTCAAAACCTTCATTGAGGTAAATCCATCGTTAATCTATTGGAGCTCAATCTGTAGTGACCATGACGAGTGGGTTCTTTCTTGTCTTGTCCTAGTGAGAGCAGGGTCCATGGTTATCCCTTTAAATCACTACAAGTATGCAAATGTGCAAACAACCTGGAAGCTTAGTCCATTTTGCCCTGTTCACCTTAGTAGTATGGAAGGGTCTACCTGCCTTTTGCCAGGATGATAGACAGTTTACCGAAAGTCCCCCCAGGGCGTTTTCCACCAGTTTTGGTGACAAGCTCTTGATGCCTAGGCATTGGAGGACATCTCCATCAAACAAAGAAGCACTTACTTCATATTTAAGAGGAAGGACCCTTGTCCTTGTTTGGTGGTAATTTACCTCTTTTTCATCTTGTTGTCTCTTCTATAGGAGGATTCATGTTATCACAGAATTCTGGCTAAAGACGCAGGAGGAATAAGAACTTTGCCAAAATACACACACGGTCACAGGAGACATTTCCTAGTGGCCCATTACCCAGCTATAGTGTGAAATACACACTACACATTTACCCAACAAGGTAGCACTTACTAATTAACCAGTAGAAAGAACTCCGGTCAGGTACACATTTTGTGTAAAACTGTGGACTCTTGTTGGATAATGGGCAGATGCGGTTCCTTCGTGGCCCTGATGCTCATTTAATAGAAATTAAACCTCAACGGGAAGCACTTACAAATATAAACATAGCCGGTGCCCCCGTTGAAGCTCCACTTCTGTAAATGACAAATGATCCTAACTGTCTGAGCTTGCTGAAGGAAAAAACACGTGGTGTTTTCCTCTGCAATTCCAACCTTGAACAAAGCCAACAGGTCTCTGCAAAGCCTGAGCTGTCAAAATTGTCAATGTGGCTGGACTGGGGTGGAAGGAAAAGGAGTGACGTCATGTTTGTAGTCTGCCTACTATCCCTAGAAGGGTGAATGTTGCAGCATTTAGGAAGGAGGTTGGAATGATACAGTTGGTAGGTATTTAGAAAGTGAACTGGCTGTGGCTCATGGTGGGGAAGGTTTACACTGTGTGCTTAGCAGAGGACGTAGACATTCAATTAAGGCAAATCTGGAACTAGGACTGCCATGTGCAAGGGGCAGGCACCATTCCTGAGGCACGGATGCCGCTTGAGCAGGCTCGACGAGGCGCACCAGATGCCATCCCTGGAAGGGAAGTTACGAGGTCTGCGCCATGCTGCTGCTGCTGTGAGATTGGCACCTTGCTCGAGATGGCCCATTTCTGACTGTGCTCTATGTGGAGAAGTTGAAATGGCGCAGCACTGTATAACAGGTCTGTGACATCTGTCAGGCTGGGCTTACCTGTCCTGACAGGCTGCTATACTGTGATAGTGTAGGTTAGGTGCATGTTATAGGGCCAGGAAGCATCCACTGATTCTGTCCCAAAATGCAATCATTTAATCATGGTATAAATTGCATGGTTTCTGAGTTTAACTAATGGAATTTAACTGCATTTATAGTGAGCCTTAGTATGTGTTATACAGGCTTAAATCTCCAGTATAAACAAATACAATACAATATTAGTACAATACATTATTAGTGTTATGCCACTTTTCCATGATTTGGTGCGCAGTCTACATTCTGTAGTTTATACAAATGTTTTAAATGTGTCTGTTTGTAAGTGTCCTTCAAGCTCATGACCAATTGAATCAATACCTGATTGAACAGCTGCAACCCCGAGATTTTGTATTCTGCTGACCCATTTCCAACATAGACACTGGTTTTTCTACTCAGGTGCTTCCTGATCGCCAGTAGAGATGTGCATCCTGGTCAGAGGCTCTCTCGTTTATATCATAAATGCTGTATCCCTGTCAGCTGCACACTGCTTTGCAATATAAACCATGTATCCCTGGGTAGTGCTTAACTGAGTTTCATCACATACCTTATATCCTTAATGTTTATGAAACGCACACAAGATCACTGTAAATATTTGCTCATTGTCCATTATGCAGATCTAATGTGGAATACACACTGTGCATGTAACTAATGAGGTAGTTCTTAGTAATTAACCAGAAATAAATACCTCAGTTAGGTAGAAATTATAGGATAAAGGAGGAGGTGAGGTTCTGTTCTGTTGCAGTCACTCACACAGCTACTGACAAACCAACAAAGACACTTACACACCCACTCATGCACCCATTCTGCTACTCTCACATCCACTCACAGATCCATACAGCTACTAACATGCACTGACCGATCCATACACCACTCACACACTCACTCACACATCTGCAAAACCACATACCCACTTACAGACCCATACGACTACTCACACACCCACTCACAGAGCAATACAGCCACACACACCCACTAATTGACCTATACAGCCACTCACACACCTACTCTCAAAGGTCACAGGTTACACTAAGCAAATACAATTTAAAAAGCCATAGAAATTCACACAAATAACAAAGGTTACAGGGCTGTTATAGTTAGGAAATAGAATTTTTAATAGAATTTTTTTAAAACCTTAGAAATTCACTGAACAAACCAATGATTACAGAGCGTTATAGTTAGGCTCAGATTTCACTCATACAAACCCACTGAAATTCAGCAGTTATAGTTACCTGAGCTAACTATAACGTACGCCCCGCAATGCACTGTTTATGACCTCACATATTACATCACTCCTGACAAGGTTAATGACATCACTCATGACAAGGTCAATGACATCACTCATGTCATCTCAAATGACATTATTGATTACATCATTCATTGAGTGTATATGTTTTGTAAACATTTCAGAGTAGGTTTAAAGATATATACTAAGCTACTGCATAACTTAAATGCTATTCTTTTTGTTCTTCTAATGAGTGATACTATTTCTAACATAACACTGTGCGAGTGTCTAAATATGTGTGTGAGTGGTTGTCTGAGTGGCTGTACGGGTGTGTGAGTGGTTGTATAGGTGAATAAGTGGGTGTGCGAGTTGCTGTATGGGTGAGTGAGTGTGTGTGTGTGATGATGTATGGGTGGGTGAGTGGCTGTATGAATGGGTGAGTGGCTGTATGGTTGAGTAAGTGGGTGTGTGAGCAGCTGTATGGGCAAGTAAGTGGATGTGCGAGCAACTGCATGAGTGAGTGTGTATCTGTATGAGTGAGTGCTTGTGTGAGTAGATGTATGGGTGGGTGAGTGGTTGTGCAAGTGGCTGTATCAGTGAGTTAGTACTTGCGTGAGTGGCTCCATGGGTGAATGACTGGGTGTGTAGGTGGGTGTATGGGTGAGTGAGTGGCTGTTTGAGTGGATGCATTGGTAAGTGAGAAGGTGTTTGAGTAGCTGTATTGCACTGTCAATGTGTATATAAGTGGGTGTATTGGAGAGTTAGTGTCTGTGTGACTGGCTGTATGGGTGAGTGAGTAGTCATGTGAGTGTTGGTATGGATGTGTGAATGGGTATGTAAGTGGTAGTGACTACTGTTTTAGATGTATATTTTAGATGTGCTGTTTAGACTGCTGATCCAGGTGATCTTTGTCAGGCCCTGCTGCTACTTATTGTGTTGGGACTTTTTTACTCTTTTTATAGTTTCTTGTCGGCATCTCTGCCTAATGGCATTGCTTCGCACTGATTGGTTGTTTTTCTCCAATCAGAGGTGAGTCCGGGGAGGAACCTGTTGAGCCCCTGGGGTACTTTATGCAAGCTGCAGCATCGACGTGATCGTCTCATGCCTTACTACTGTTATGGATGTATATTTTAGATGTGCTGTTTAGACTGCTGATTTAGATGATCTTTGTCAGATGCTGTTGCTAATTCTCGTGTTGCAACCCTTTTACTCTTTTAAAAGTTCTGTGTCGGCATCTCTCCCTGACGGCATTGCTTCACGCTGATTAGTTGTTTTTGTCCAATCAGAGATGAGACCGGGAGGAGCCTGTTGAGCTCACCGGGTACTTTATGCGAGCCGCAGAGCAGACACGCTCATCTCTTGCCTAACTATTGTTATCCAGTATTAGGGGTGTCTTTCATAGATTCACATGCCTGAATCATTCCCCGTCGTCGGAATGGGAGTCCCCGGTACATGAATAAAGTAATGTCCCATAGACAAATAGATATAAGCCTATCTCTGTCCTTTTGTAGAAAGGACCAAACTCTAGAAAAGAGCCAATCAGCTGTCACCTCCCTCTAGAACCCTCCTGGAAGGAGCCTCAGTCCCTCAGATTTTCTACCACACGTTGTGCTAAGGGAGTCTCCTCTGAGCTCTGCTCAGATTTTTCTTCACAACTGGTTTCCAGTGTTCTTGGATATCTTACCCTATTTCTTCTGTGACTGCTGATACTATCATGGCTGACACACCAAAAAAGGGTCTTTTTAGATCCTGTGGTTCATGTGGAAAGAAAAGTCTACATGTTGATGACCAGCATAAAGACTGCCTATATTGCCTGTATCCGGACCATTCTCTAAAGACTGCAAGGTATGTCATACCTTTTCCCCTAAAACCATCAAAGACCGTGAAGGACGCCTTTTAATCTGGCTCCAGAGGCTGAAAGACAGGGACCACTTTGAATCTTCTAAGGAAAGTGAAGGTTTTTCAGTCTCTTCAAGATCTTCTCTAAAGAGACCAAGGGTGGCTTCTCCTAGCCCTACGGCTCCTCCTCAAAAGAAGACATCAGAGAAGTCTACAGAGGTTCTCTCTAAGGCAACTTCTGTGAAGGTTTCCTCTCAGGAAGTTCACACCTTCAAAAAGCCTGTTTTGACACCGTCGACGACGGCATCGTCAACGACATCTTCATCGTCGAGAAAAGCTGTGTCTACTGCTTCACATGTATCTACGTCGACGACTATTTCTACGTCGACGGCATCATCGTCATTATCCTCGTCGACGGCTACGACCCCATCATCGACGGCAGGTAAGACTTTGTCGTCGACGATAGCCATCAAGAAAACACAGTCGACGTCGAAGACACCGTCGATGCTGGCCTCGCCGACGACGGGATCGGCGACAACCTCGACGACGAAGCCAATACCGTTGACGTCGGCACCATCGACCAAAACATAGTCGACGAAGGGCTCGTCGACGACGGCACCATCGGCGAAGATACCGTCGACGAACACATCGTCGACGTCAGGGATGTCTCCACCGGCGACGGCGGCCCCGTCGACGATGACTTCACCTTCTACGACACCTGTCGACATTCCACCGTCGACGACCGTGCCGTCGACGATGATGGATTCTGGCCTTCAAACCACATGTGTATGCCTAAGAATCACTAAAAAGGCGTTAACGCCGGCTTTAACATCACCAAGCAGAGTTCAACCACTGCCTCCAGCATGTCTTCTTCAAGAGGAGGATTCAGACGAAGGGGTCATGTTTCAGAAGGCTACAAGTCCTTCGGAACTTAATGTAAAATGCCAAAGTTCGGACGAAGATGAGGATCAGGAGGAGGAATATCATCCGCCACCTCAACCTATGGTTTGCCTTCCAGCCTCTTTAGTTACTGACTTAAGGTACTGAAATGAAGACTGTCAGACGATGTGATGAGGATTCAATGTAGTTTATTCCAGGAACAGAGAGCCGCCCCCAGCTGGCACAGCCCAGGCAAATAAGCAGTAACTGAATCCCCCAGAACTTGTCATGACCAACACTCTAAATGACATCACTGACTAATGTCACGAGCTACTATGAACAACACATCACCACACCTCCCCCTTAATAACTAAAAAAAAATGTTAAAAAAATAGATATAACAAGATAGAAAAGAGAATACAACATTGCATAAACTTCAACCAAATTTTCATTGAATCTATTCATTTGACTAAACATAGTCTCTTAAATATCGCGGTCGGTTATGTATTCGTGTGCTCATTCTTGTGTTACTACTACCTTTCACAACCTTGTTGTTACTTTTATCAACTTCAGAAGAAAAACACGGATCTCTAGGAACACGAGAAGTGCTCCACCAATTTCCATTTGACAATTTGACTGCATTTTTACGAATATCCACAATCTGTTGAGAATTTAAAAATGTTGACAACCCTTTTCTTACAGAAACAGGATTCTTGATTTTAACCCAGTCACCAATACAAAGTTCGTGGGGTATCTTCCTTGTAGTGGTCTCACAATTTTTTGAACACATTTCAGTAGACTTTATATTGGCAGAATCCCACATGCACTTCATGTCGCAATCCTGATGGAATGATTTCACCATCCAGAAAGGGTAAACCTGTGAGGGAGCTTTTCTTCCCCTCATAAGTTCAAAAGGACTAAACTTAGTACTGACATGAGGTGAAGTGCGATACGACCATATTAAATCTTTCACAGCTTGAAATACACAGCATCCTGACCTACAGGGTGCTTGTACACATTCCACCACAACTCTATTAAACCTCTCTGTTTTGCAATTGCTCTGTGGGTGGTAAAGTGGAGTTCTAGTGTGCTTAATTCCGCAAGCCCATAGAAAAGAATTAATTTCTTCTGAAACGAATTGCACACTGTTGTCAGTAAGAATCTCTTCGGGATAACCTTCCCTGAGAAAAAGTTAGTTCAAACAGTTAATTACACATTTAGAATTAGGAATGTTAATAGGTTCTACTTCAACCCATCTAGACAAATGATCTATGAGAACTAGAAAATACTTTGAATTGGAAGGAAGAACATGAAATGGTCCCAAAAAATCCATACCTAATTTCTGCCAGGCTCTTTCAGGAGGGGGAACAGGAGAACTAGTTACACCTTCAAGTATCAGTACCTTATCACTGTTATTACATCGTGAACATTGTTTCACTAGATCATCTGTCTGGGAATCCATTTTAGGCCACCAAAAGTCCGTTCTAACTTTTCTCTTGGTAATAGTGGAGCCAAGATGACCAGAATGTGCAGCTAACACAACTCTTTCACGATAACATGAGGGAGGTAAAAGTTTATTGCCCCTGACAACTTTTCCACCCTCTACTGAAAGTTCATCATTTACTTTCCAAAACATTTGTAGTTCAGGCGAAAGACATTTTTCTTTTGGCCATCCTTTTTTAATTAGAGAAACAACTTCTTTGAGTATAGTATCTTTATCAACCTCTAATACCCAGCTATCTTCTGCAAAAGATAAACTATCTTGACTTATATGAGCTACAAAACATTCTTTAACTTCATTCTCCCATTCCTGCTCTTCTGCATCTTCAATTGGTAGTCTAGATAAACAGTCAGCCCTAGTATTTTTTCCACCAGGAATGTATTCAACACTGAATGTATATTCTAAAAGCTTTGTAGATAGTCTAGCTACTCGAGCTGTAGTGTGTTTTGCATTCTTTCCAGACAGAATGTCAACTAGAGGTCGATGATCAGTCTTAAGAATAAATGATCTGGCCCATAGATAAGACTTACATTTTTCAATGCTCCAGACACAGGCTAGAAGCTCTTTCTCGATAACTGAATATTTTCGCTCAACAGGACGAAGCGTCCTGGATGCAAAACCTACTGTGTGTTCTCTTCCTTCAGACTACTGTGATAAAACAGCACCCAATCCATATTCACAAGCGTCGACTGTGACAACTGTCTGTTTACCCTCTACAAAAGCTTGTAAAGCAGGAGCTTTGACAATATGCTCTTTAATAGACTGAAATCCTTTCTCACATTTCTCAGACCATATTTATACACTTCCTTTTTTTAGTAATTCCATGATGCATTCTGTGGTTTTGGCAAAATCCTTCATGAATTTTGCATAAAACTCACAGAGACCAAGAAAGGACATTAGTTGTTCTTTGTTCTGCGGGGCAATCGCCTCTACAATACTTCTGATTAAACCTGGCCTTGGTTTGATGCCTTCTTCAGAAATAATGTGGCCAAGATATTCAATATCCTTTACTTTAAAAATACATGTACTTTTCTGTAAAGTAACTCCTCTATTTTCTAGAGTGCTAAAAACTTGGTTGATTACAATATCATGATCACTTTCAGTCTTGGTAAAAATAAGAATATCGTCTTGAAAGACTACTACATTGGGATTGTTATTAAACATTTCAGTCATGAGTCTCTGAAATACGGTGGCCGCCGAAGCTAGCCCAAAGGGAAGCCTGCAGAACTGAAAAACTCCATCCGGGGTGACAAAAGCAGTCAGATGTCTGTACTGAGGATGCAGTTCAACCTGATGATAGGCTGCTTTAAGATCTAGTTTTGTGAACCACGAAGATGACCCAACTTTAGCAATGAGTTCTTCAATGCGAGGAAGAGGAAATCCATCAACCCAGATGGCTTCATTGAGGCTTCTCAAATCCACACACATTCTCAAATCCCCAGACCTTTTTTTGGCTAAAACGATGGGACTAAGCCAGAGGGTGGACTCTGCTTTTTCAATAATTCCCTGATCACACAATGTTTGTAAATGTTTCGAAAGATCATTCCTGATGCTTAAAGGAACATTGTGTAATTTGTGTTTAACAGGGCAGACATTTTCTTTCACTTTAATAAAATGTTGAAAATTAGTTATTTTACCCAGGCGATCCTCCAAAATTTTGCTAAATTTATGCTCCCAAACACTGGGGATATGGGAATTGGATACTAAATTGATGTTTTTCTGGTTTTTGTCTTGGTCAATCATAACTGGATTAGCTTGACCGGGTTTAATGGTCAAACGAAATTCAGCTTGATGCAGAAGACCCAGAACATTCACACCCTTTTTTGCTACATATACTTTTCCTTTGATAGTTACTCCAAATACTGTAATGTTATCCCAAAAATAACCTAGCAAATGCAATTCAATTCTGCTGCCTTCGAAAGCCACAGTAAGAACATCTGGTGGTAATAAACTTTTGTCTTTCCAAAATTTGAAAAACTTTTCTTGAGAAACAATAGTGATGCGTGCCCCGGTGTCAAAAAGAAGCTGAATATGACTATTTCCAATATAAACATCAACTTCAGGATCAGGAACATGGAATGTTTCTTCTTTGTTAGAATGTTGTTTGGCTACAACAACATAATCCTGATTAGTAACATCTTGTTCATTATGGTTAAGCTCATCACTTTCATTGATAACACATCTCACATTTTTTCTTCTACCACTCATACATATCTTTGCAAAATGGCTCATTTTTCCACATTGGCCACATTGCTGATTAGAGGCTGGACAGTTCTTGAAAGAAGAAACATGTTGAGATCAACCACACCTGTAACAAAACATTCTTGAATTGAATTGTTGTCTACTTTGCACAAAGTTTCTGCCACCTCTAAACACATACGGTCTTCTGACATAACCTCGAGTGGTATTATCATTTAAGGGAGTAGGAAGTTTGGTATTTGAAACTTGTTGCTTAGAAGAGACTGCGCCAGAAACAGTAGAATTAGATAATGCAGTTTAAAGTTGTTTGACATAATCCATTGAAGTCTCAATGCTTTTCGCAATATCAACAGCCTTATCTAATGTAGGATCTTTACATGTGAGTAGTCTTTGTTGTGTTTTCTTACAATAACACCGTGCAACAAGTTGATCTCTTATAAGTTGAGATGTGAAATTTTCGAACTCACATCTTGAAGCTAGAATTTTTAAAGCTGTGATAAAACTGTCAATACTTTCATCAGATTTTTGCATTCTTGTAAAGAACTTGTACCTATGAACTACCAAGTTCTTAGTTTTATTAAAGTACTTATCTAACTGCGCGACAGCTTGGTCAAACTCATTCAGATTCTCACCTTCAGGTGGTACATATGGAGGTAAGTGATCAAAGATATTTTGTCCCTCAACACCTAAATGATAGTACATGAGATTTTTTTTCCTTTCCGGTCTATATCTTAGACCATCAATAGCACCTAAATATGCATTAAAGGATCTGACCCACAATTTCCACTCCAGAGGTGGATCACCTGGTTCTTGTAGAAAAGGTGCTGGAGGAATGACGCTCTGCATTTTAATTGAACACCTGTAGAGTGAAAAATACTTTATTAAAAGAAATAATATTGATAAAAGAAGGAAGATTTTAGATAAAGAAATATTGAAAATAGAATGAAAAAGAGAAGAAGAAAAGAGAAAAAAAAATAATATAGAAGAGTTGTTTCACCAAAATAGACAAAAATTCGGTTAATTAACAAATTGTGTGTGTATCACAGAAGTAATACTCTCCGGAATTTGCACATATATCACAGTGATACACAAAAAAAAATTGTGTGTGTATCACAGAAGTATAAGTCTTTAAACGTAGAGATCTTTAAATCCTAGGCTTAATACAAACTTCGGTCACTAGATTGCACTGTAGGATATAGAAACCTCTCCTTTTTACGTAGAAAAAAAACCATGCCAAACTAAAAAATAAAATGAATTGATATGACGAAACATATTGAATGACATGAATTGATATGACGTCTGCTCGTCTGCACGTCAACACTGCGAGATGAAGAGGAAATGCTTGATACACACTTGTAGATGCTGTGTATGTCAGCGCGGTATTTCAGAAATCACCAAGGTTAGTGAAAAAGACTTAAGAAATGCTTGACATGCGTTGTCATAACAACCTGCTCGAGGAACGACTCAGCCAGTGTGCAGTGCGATGTTAGAAGTCTTTCCGTAATGAGATGCGTTGTCAGGACAACCAGCAGAGTGAATGTCTGTGCGCGAGTGACTTTATCGTAATTAAACGCGTTGGTCGCGTGAGAGAGTCAGTTGATTTAAAGATGTGAAAAAGAATACATTTCCTCACCAAATTGGTTACTTCATGCCTCAAAATGCAGGAAACAGCCCAAATACTGCAGCAAAATCAGGATGTGTCAAGCAACGTTGACAATAATTAAAGTCGGAAAGAAGCAGTACATCGACTTTAGAAGAATGTTCATAAATAAATGTAGGCGGGTACGGCTCTCTGTTAAGTTTAAATTAGATGCCTGGGACTAGTAAAAGAGAAGATGTACTCACGTTTGTGAAGGCAAAAAAAAAACGCTGGACTTACGATGAAATTGAAATTCAGACTCCAAAGTCCTTGTTTGATTTAGAATGTGAAAGGGAATATCCCATCCTCTGTCGCCATTGAAATGAAGACTGTCAGACGATGTGATGAGGATTCAATGCAGTTTATTCCAGGAACAGAGAGCCACCCCCAGCTGGCACAGCCCAGGCAAATACGCAGTAACTGAATCCCCCAGAACTTGTCATGACCAACACCCTAAATTACATCACTGACTGATGTCACGAGCTACTATGAACAACACATCACCACAGGTACCTCATTCAAGACTACAAACAGAGGTTTCCAGAGTCTCCTGCTCTACCACCTACTACAGTATCTCCTTCACCAAGACCACAGCCTCCACCTTTAAATATTCAGCCTGAGCGGTTTGAGGACTTCTGATGAGGAAGAGGAAGAACAGCAGGAAGAGGGAGAACTGCAAGATACTAAATCTAGGCATGATGACAGGGATGACTATGTAATTCCCTCTCCCGCGTCTCCAGTGCCTGCGCCCGCAGATTCTCCACCAGGCGACATTGGAGGGTTCCATAATGTAGTTGAGAAGGCCGCTCAATGTTTTAAAATAGCAATGGTCTCTCAAGAACAAGACTGTTTCTTGTATGATTTTAAATAACCTCTCAAGAAAGCAGTGCGATCAATATCCATTATTGATTATTTATGGACTCAGGGTGTTAAAGTCATGCAGAACCCTTCCTCCGTAACTCCGGTGGTACCTCGATTGGATAAAAAGTATAGAGCACCTGATACTGCACCGGCTTGTTTGATAGGACACCCAAAACCGGACTCAGTGGTGACCCAGGCGGCACAGAAGAATTCCAGAAATCCTTCTGCCCCATTATCGGCACCTCCGGATAAGGAAGGCAGGAGGTTAGACAACATTGGGAAGCGGTTCTCCTCAATGACTGCAATGACGGTGAAGGCAGCCAATGCCTTAGCGCTCTTGGGGCCCTACAATAGACAATTATGGGCAGATATAGCCCCATATCTATCGGAATTACCAGATACATCCAAAGAGGAGGTAAAGAAAATCTTACTAGAGGGTGAAACCTCAGCATCAGAAATAATAGACTGTGCGATGGATATCGCTACAACTGGTTTCCGACAGCTGGCTGGAGCAGCTGTCTTGCGACGGCAAGGGTGGCTAAGAGCAACTTCCTTTCGTCCCGAGGTACAAACGAAAATATTGGATATGCCCTATGATGGCCAATTGCTCTTTGGCTCCAAAATTGATGAAGCACTACAGAATATAAAGAAGGACACGGACACCGCTAGGGCTCTGGGTACTCTCCAGTACAAGAACCAGTCCTTTCGTGGGTCTAGAGGAAGAGGACAGTCCACTTATAGAGGAAACTATCAATACAGGTCTTCATACTCTTCAGGCTAGAGTCGACCCCAATATCAGCAACGCCAGGAACATGGGCAACAATCTTCTTATGGCAAGTCGTCCTTTCGTGGTAAAGGACAGCGGAAAAACAATGGGCGTAGACAATGACCTGTCTCTTCAGCCAGTCCCAGATTCGTTTCCCTCATCAAAAATTGGAGGAAGAATTTCCAATTTCTTAGCAAATTGGAGAAAGATTACCACGGACCGTTGGGTCCTTCAATAGATTCAATTCGGCCATTCTCTGGAATTCACGCATATTCCACCCCAAACTCCTCCCCGCCCAATGAATCACAAAAATCTACGGCTGCTTCTACGAGAAGTCTCTCTTATTCTCCAGAAAGGGGCAATAGAAAAGGTACCTCCGTCTCAACGAGGAAGGGGCTTTTACTCTCGCTTCTTTCTAATTCGGAAAAAAGAGAAGAAGTGGAGACCAATTTTGGACCTCAGGGCCCTGAACAAATTCCTGAAGAAGCAGTCGTTTCGCATGGTGACGATCCAGGAGGTCTTACAACTGCTGGAAGAGGAAGATTTCATGACGTCCCTGGACCTTCAGGACGCTTACTTCCATATCCCGATTCACAGAAATCACAAAAAATATTTACGGTTTGCAGTGGCAGGCAGACATTTTCAATTTTGCATCCTGCCCTTCGGGCTCAAGTCTACACCTCGCATCTTCACGAAATGTCTTTCCCCAGTTGCTGCATATCTCAGGCAGCACCATCATCAAGTCTTTCCGTATCTGGACGACTGGCTGCTCAAGGCTCCATCTTTGGAAGGCACGACCAGGTCTTCCAACGCTTTTCAATCATTTAGGACTCACACTCAATTGGGAGAAATCAGTCCTTCTACCTTCGCAGCACATCAATTTCCTAGGTGCAACTCTCTACACATGACTAAAGAAAGCCTTCCCATCTCAAGAGAGAAAGAACAGGCTTTTGACACTGGCTATGCTCATGACTTCAAATCCCTACTGGGAATGATGTTGTCATGGATCCTCTTGATACCTCACTGCAGGCAACACATGCGCCCCCTCCAGGAGGCACTCGCAAAACAATGGGTCCAATGCACAGGGTCTTTTGATGATCGCATGGAGGTCACTCCTCAAATGGTCAAGGCCCTTCAATGGTGGATATCGGTTCGAAACCTTTCTCAAGGCTCACCATTCCTGGTTCAGGCTACACCACATGTCTTCACGACAGACGCCTCCTTGGAAGGTTGGGGAGCTTTCCTCCAAGAGCTACAGATAAGTGGGAAGTGGTCCCCCTTAGAAAAGGGGCTCCATATCAATCTCCTGGAACTACGGGCAGTCTTTCTCGCCCTGCAAGCTTTCCTTCCAAGAATCAAAAATTCCCTAGTGCTCGTCAGTACAGACAACACTACGACGATGCACTACCTCAACAAACAAAGAGGGACTCGCTCAATGACACTCTCTCAAGAGTCGCAGAAAATTTGGAACTGGGTAATCGGACACAATATATCTCTTCGGGCGGAGTATGTTCCAGGCATGGACAATGTGCTCGTCGATTCACTAAGCAGACAGAGAACAACGTCTCACGAGTGGGAACTGGATCAAGGAATCCTCAATCAAATTTTCTCAAGATGGGGTACTCCTCAGATCGACCTGTTCGCCTCAAGGTCCAACACCAAATGCCCACACTTCGCAAATTGGCATCCCCAGAAAGGGTCCCTAGGGAATGCATTTTTGATCGCATGGTGCAACGTCTTTGCGTACGTCTTTCCACTTTTTCCAATGATTCCCAGGGTCCTCAGAAAGCTGAAGGCGGAGCCTTGTACTCTCATTCGTGGAGTAGTGTGGCTCACTGGTTAGAGGTGGCAGACCCGGGAGCAGAAGTCGGCCCGGGACCAGGGTTCAATTCCCGACGCGGCAGGGTCGTGGACTTGGGTCAGCGGACTCGATAATTCTTGCTTCAGTGCTTACTCTAATCAGGGGTTCCACTCGGCAACTCTGGGCATTAGCTTGCCTAATCTTCACAACGGCCCCATCAATTCCGGGGATGCCTGGCTCCACCTTGGGGATTCCCAGCAGGGACCATCCCACAGGGAAAGCCAGGACGGGTTCCCCAGAGTTATACAGCGCCAGGAAACCTACGGACGGGTAGCAGTGCGCTTTACAAGCTCAAATACATACATACATACATACATACATACATTCTGGTAGCCCCAACTTGGCCCCGCCAACATTGCTTCACGGAACTCCTCCATCTATCTTTGGAACCGCCGATGCGTCTGAAGAGGTTCCCATCTCTACTCACGATGTGCAACCAGCAAGTCCAGCATCGGAATCTGGCCTCACTCAAATTAGCCGCTTGGCTCCTGAGTTCAGAGAATTTCAAAGCTTGACTATCCCGCCAGAATGTAGAGCAATCTTGGCTTGGCTCGGGCTGATAGCACCAATAAAGCACACTCTTTGAAAAGGAAGAGATTTTGCATCTGGTGTAGAGATCAAGGTATACATCCTTTCTCTTCCTCTCCTGAACAAATATTGCCTTATCTTCTCCATCTGGCGAACTCAGGCCTGGCTCATGCGTCCATCAGGGTCCATTTGGCGGCGATATCCCGTTACAGAAGATCTCCTACTGGCCCTTCTCTGTGGTCTAACAGATTGGTCAAACATTTTTTAAAAGGACTCTACAGGACCTTTCCCCCTGTGAACATTTTGCCACCTACCTGGCACCTGAACACAGTCCTTAACCAGCTTATGAAGCATCCCTTTGAACCGGTACACAGGGCTGACCTGAAATACCTCTCTTGAAAGACAGCCCTTCTACTTGCTCTCACCTCCGCAAGACGGGTGAGTGAGCTTCAAGCTTTATCAATACAAGAGCCTTTCCTGCAATTCAAGCAGGATAGTGTAATCTTGCGGACAAACCCAAAGTTTATTCCAAAAGTCCCGTCGGACTTCCATCTCAACGAGCCGGTGGTCTTACGCTCTTTCTTCCCGAATCCCACGATGGCAGCGGAAAGGTCGTTGCACTCTCTAGATCTTAAGCGCTGCCTTAAATTCTATATTGAAAAGACAAAAACCTTTAGGAAGTCTCATCAGCTATTTGTAGCTTACAGTAGACCCAGAAGAGGTCTTCCACTCACCAAGCAAAGTATATCCCGCTGGATTTCTGCAGCTGTTTCGTTTTGTCATGAACTGGCAGGGCAGCCCCTGCAATCTAGGCTGCGAGCCCACTCTACCAGAGCAATATCTACATCCATGGCGCTCTTTGCAGGAGTGCCGGTAATAGACATTTGTAGAGTGGCAACATGGAAGTCGCCACATACCTTCACTAGGCATTACTGCCTGGATACAGAACTCATGAAGGATGCTGCGGTGTGACAAGCAGTACTTCGTCATCTGTTTCAGTAGAGGTGAGCCTTCTTTTCATCCCTCCATCCTTTTCATGTATTCACATTTCTCTATTGTATAATTTGGTGGTATCTCTCGCTTGCAAATGCATGTTTCTATCACTTGTTTGATATGTTGTTATCTAATGACCTGCATATCCTATACCATCCGAAATGTGCTTTGTTCATGTGAATCTATGAAAGACACCCCTAATACTGGATAAGAAATGTGTTACTTACCAGTAACTGCAGGTATCCAGTATTGGTGTCTTTCATAGATTCACATGCAACCCTCCCGCCTCCCCTGGAAGGGCTCACCTACTTATCTCAGTAACACGCCTACTTAGCTTTGTGCGTACGAAAATCTGAGGGACTGAGGCTCCTTCCAAGAGGGTTCTAGAGGGAGGTGACAGCTGATTCGCTATTTTCTAGAGTTTGGTCCTTTCTACAAAAGGACAGAGATAGGTTACTAATGTGAGGCCTTTAGGCCTATTTATCTGTATGTCTATGGGACATTACTTTATTTATCTACCGGGGACTCCCATTCCGACGACGGGGAATGATTTAGGCATGTGAATCTATGAAAGACACCAATACTGGATAACTGCAGTTACAGGTAAGTAACGCATTTCTTTTAGATGTATGTTTTATATGTGCTTTTTAGACTGTTGATTTAGAATATCTCTATCAGACGCTGCTGCTAATTATTGTATTGCGACCTTTTGACTCTTTATAAAGTACCTTGTAGGCATCTCTGCCTGACGGCATTGCTTCGCACTGATTGATTGTTTTTGTCCAATCATAGGCAAGCCCGGGAGGAGCCTGTTGAACCCCCCAGGAACTTTATGCAAGCGTGCAGCGAGCGCACCACTGGCATAACAAAGGAGTGCCTGAGGCAGGCTCTACCAACACTATGCCTCTACAAATGCTCACAGGTTGTCTACTCTCAGATGGAGCTTCATTCTTTCAGAACTCGCCCTAAATGTTGCAATAATCATGGCTGGGTCCCAGATGGGCAAGCTTTCCACTGCAAGCTCTGTGGCTTTAAGACCAGCAATGTTGGCCCTACTATTGAGCTGTACCCCCGGGCCACAGAATACAAGCACCTCAATCTGAACTGCTGCTCCATCATCAAGCACCATGCCAAGGTGTTTGACCTGATTCAAGATCAGACCCCAGATATGTGTTTCTGATGGAGGCCTGGCTTACCCAGGACACCGTAGCAGAGCCCGTTCTTGCTCTTCCCCAGGCTATGCTTTGAAGAACTTTAATAGAGGTAGCGGTAGAGGTGGGGGCATCGCAGTATTTTTAAAGAGACCTGTACTTGCGACTATTAAAGTGCTTTCTTTAAAATTGCGCTTAATAGTAATTTTACCTTTTGGGGCTGCTAATTTATCTACCTACTGGCCCATCCAAATCCTTTAAGGAGGCTCTAATTAATTTGGCTATCACACTGACCATGAAGTCAGCTAATTTTAATATTGTTGGTGATCTTAATCTTCAGCTGGATGCCTGCTAAGATGGCGATATCACCAATTTTTTAGATGATCTTGCAGTGTGCCAGATGATGCAACGTGTCTCTGATGCCACACTTTCAGCTTGGCACCTCCTTCACCCTGTCTTTTCCAACTTTTACCTGTTAAAAGTCTATATCCCTCTCCCTGTGACTTAGACAGATAATTTTTTTGATTTCTATGTCCATCTGCTTCGAAGGCCTTAAACAGCCCTCTTACTCTGACCCTATTTCTAAACACCCATGGGACAAGCTCGATTCTAACACATTTTTAGTTTAGATCTTCTTCGAATCCAGTGCCCACTAGTGTTGAGGCAGCAAATAGTCCCTTCCATGACTAGCTTACTCATCCTCTTGACATGTATAGCCCTGTCAGATCGACCTGCAGTAAGAGAACACATGCCAGCCCTTGGTTCAAAGAGACACTGATTTCAGCCAGAAAAAAACTACAAGGTCTTGAATGCACCTGGAGACGCTCCTGTGATCCTTCTATAAAAACACATTACAGAGCAACCATTTAGGCATATCATAAACTGATTTAGAAATCTAGAGCCTAGTATGTTGCAAATGAAATAAAAAACAGTAGTAACTCTGCAAAAATCTGCTCCCTCCTCAATGGCCTCAGGAAACCTGCATCTGCGGCTAAGCCCTCTATAGCTTCTAAAGTCCAATGCAAGGAACTGGCAAAGTATTTTATTAGTAAAGTAGAATATATTTATTCCAACTTTACGTCTTATACTAATCATTTAAGGTTAGAGGTTCATTCTAGCTACCTCTGCCACGCCTCCACCTTTTCTCTCTGCTGTCCTTCGAAGAGCTACAGATTCTCTGTAACAAAGTCAAATCAGGCTCACCAGCTGACCCCCTTAAGCCGGATCTGTTTCTTAAATTTCAGGATTGTCTTTCCCACTCTGTCTTGAGCTGATAAGTCTTTCCTTGACATCAGCATCTGTACCAGCTTCTTGGAAGCATGCCAAAGTTATTTCCCTTCTTAAAAACCTCGCTTTGGATGCTTCCAAACCAGAAACTTTTCATCCCATTTCTTTACTGCCATTTCTCTCTAAAATCACTTTGACACATATTAACACCATCTTAAGAATTTCTTGGGGACTAACAAAATTCTGGACATTTCTCAGAATGGTTTCAGACCACGGCACAGGGCCGAATCGGCTCTCCTTGCTGTTACTGAGCATCTCCGTGGCTCCCTAGATGAAACAGATCCTCTGCTCTGATCCTGCTTGACTTAAACGTAGCTTTTGATACCGTGTCTCATGATATTTTACTTCTGCGTTTACAAGAGATTGGTATTGGCAGAGCTGCACTAGCCTGGTTCTTATCCTTTCTCTCTGAGCTATCTTCTCAGGTTGTTTACCCCCCACATAGTTTTCATTCACACACTCTGTGACATGGTGTTCCCCAGCGTTCCTCGCTAAGCCCTACTCTATTTAACATTTATATTCAACCATTGGCTCAGGTTGTGAAAGCCCAGGGGCTCACGCTGGTGTCATATGCTGATGTTACAGAGCTTGCGATCTGTCTTTCAAACAATCCTACTCTGGGTCTGGCTAAATTCCAAAGCGGCATGGTGGCTGTTGCAGAGTGGAAGGCGGCCAATTGCCTACAACTGAACTCAAGTAAATCCGAAATCCATCTTTTAGGAAGAGGAATCCACTATTAGGGCAACCATTGGTGTCCCTCGTCTCGGGGCTACCCCTGCAGCCTAAGGCGGTGGTAAAATATTTAGGTGTCTGGATCCATAATGCCTTGACCTTTGAAGCGCAGGCAAAATTGGTAGTAGGCGTCCTGACTTTAATATGGAGGATGAGGAATCTACGTGTGGACTCTTTTCGTTAAGGTCGGGACTTATCAAGGTCTTGTCCGATTTACATATTATGTTTCAATTGGGAGAGTACTGAGGACCCACTTATGCATCATATCTGGCTCTGAATAAGTAATTTCCTTGATGATTGGGACAACTACTATTGTATGCTCAGGCTCATACTTCACCTTCCAGGACTGATGGAGGAATACATTGTTACCATATTTTGGCCTATCATTGAGCGGCCTTCTATACATTTATCAGAGAAAGCTCCTGTGAATTACTTGTTCACTATTGGAACTCGCACCTTGTACGGATGTACACTTGACACAAGCCTCATATCACCTTGAGAAAGTCTTTGTAAGACGAAACATGTATTGGCAAGTCGCGTGCTGGGAACTTTTACTGGAAGTCAAATTTTGGAATAAAAAGAAAGTCAAGCTTCAATACGTGTTTTGGATCTCTATGTTTGTCTAAAATTGTTACTGCTGTCCCTGTTTCTTAAGTAAATAGGGGTACATATACCCCAAAAGTGTGACATAGCAGAGAAATATTTTTTTCTGAATGTGTTCTAGAATATGTGTAATAGATTTTAGGCATTTAAATTGATGTATGCCATTGCAGTATATGGTTTTGGGCAGAATATTCTTTTTAAAAGAAATATTTAATACTACTGGGTGTTTTCGATATATTTTAAAACAGTTATAAAATGTCACATATTCGACTGCTCCTTGGGCTTACATAAAGCCAGTTTGCCAAATTTCCTATTTCATCGGGTGTATTTACATTGCGTACCTAAATAAATTGTATCATATTAGACCAAATAGCCATCTAGTGCCTAAATGCCACAGCACTTTAAAATTGAGTGCGATTCAGCGAAGTCTCTTCAGACAGTACCCGTGTTTGTTTACTAAAACTATATCGGCCAACCTCGTCTAGTCAAAGGCTTAGGCATCTGTTCTGGCTGAATGTTTGTATATGTGATTTGTCACTGTGTTGGGCATGGTGGGGCGAGCTGCTTTGGTTAGATGGTGGGATGTTGCTTTTTTGGGATAATGGGCTCTTTCCTCTATTGAAGTACCCAAGCTTGTCGGGAACACTGTGTACTGCCAGCCGCGGCCAGTAGTGGGAGTACTGGCTGGGCGGTGACGTGGGGAGGAGGAGGGGCAGGGTGGGGGCAGTAATGTATGGATTACGGAGTTTAGCAGGTAAGTAAACATATAAATAAATAAAACGAATTTCGTTGCACGCACTGCATCGCATTTGGTGTACAGCACTGCATGTACACCATTTTTACTCTGAACAAGGCAATTGTGATTAATACTTCAAATAGAATGGATTCATCTTTACCAACATCGGGCCCGATTCACAGAACTAACTTAAGACAAAATCCTAAACTTACTACTTTTGGTATTCACAGAAGTTAGGATTTTGTCTTAAATTTGTCTTAAGACAGACTTAAGTTGGGATTTTCTCTTAAGTCTGTCTTAAGTCTGTCTTAAGTCTGTTTTAAGACAAACTTAAGACGAAATCCTAACTTCTGTGAATACCAAAAGTAGTAAGTTTAGGATTTTGTCTTAAGTTAGTTCTGTGAATCGGGCCCTAAGCAAATAGGTTGGAAGTCAGATGTAAATGCATTTATATAGCGCTTCTTAGCCTCATGAGGCGTCAAAGCGCTCGTGTTATGATTTGTAGATTTAAATGCTTTGAGGGTAGGTCATGTTTGTTTGACACTGAGGGTCCTGTAGCATCCTGCTACAATAAGCACAGACACAAGTAATCATGTAAACTGGAGCTTTATTCACCACGTCTTACCCCTGCCTTGTCCCTACACTAACTAACTATTTCCTGCGTCCACTCCTCCTCTTCCTCTGGCCCCCTAGCTCCTCCCACTCCCAACTACTGGTGTGCTAACTTCACAACATCTCCCCCCTTTGTGACAGAACAAACAAAACATACTGACTTCTCAGTCCATCTCCTCGATCAGTCTCTTGGGTGGACGTACGTCACGATGAGGTCGTGGTGACCTGGCTCTCGGACTATTGGTACTCAGGGTCTCAATGATCGGAGCAGTGCTCTCATGATCATTTGAATGCGGTTCTTTCGCTCTGGGACTGTCCGTTTCACTCATCATGGTTCTTGAAGTGTCTTGTGGCAGTTTCTTAAAGTGCAAGATGTTTCTCGTGACTCGCCGCTGTTCGGACTCTGCAGTCACCATAGTCCCTTTCCTTCTTGTGACCACCAATGGTTCGTCCTTGAATGGACAGTCAGTCTTTTTCTGCGTTTCCTGCTTGACGATAACATGGTCCCCTTCGTGTAATGATAATGACCTCGCTCTTCTCCGGTGGTCTGCGTAGGCCTTCATTTTTCCTTTGTTGCGTTCATCAATGGCTCTTATTTCACGCGGGTCTTTCTCAGATGATGATGCTTCTAAGGCTCCATCCCACGTTGGAATGCGATTCCTCATGGGGCGTCCCAGCATGAGGGTCGCCGGGCATTGGCCAGTCGTTGCGTGAGGAGTTGTACGATAAGCTCGAAGGACTTCATTGAGTGCTGTTTGCATGTCTCTCCCTTCCACAGTGGCATGTTGGAAGGTCTTTTTGAGTGTGGCCATGAATCTCTCAATTGTCCCATTTGCCTGTGGCCAGAGGGGCGTAATCCTGCGGTGATGAAAGTCTAAGTGTTTCGCAAAAGCTGCAAAGTCATTTCCGTTGAAAGGAGGCCCATTGTCCGATTTAACTATCTTGGGAACTCCCCACGTTGCAAAGACTTCATCGAGTACTTTAAGAGTACTGGCAGTGTTCGTGGATGGCACAAAACAGGCAATGGGGTATCTGGAATACTCATCAATGATGGCCAGTACATATTTGCCCGATGACAGAGGTCCATAAAAGTCTATGGCGATTTCTTGCCACACACCACTGGGCAGGGTGGTCATATGTAATGGTGCTGGAGGATCGCTCTTGCTAGTGAGTTGACAGAGATGGCAATCCTTCACGGTGGCTTCCACTAGTTGATCGAGGAACGGAAACCACACTCGTTCCCTTAGTGCTCGTTTGGTCGACACTATTCCTCGATGCCCTTCATGTGCAAGAGCAACCACTCCTTGTCTCAGTTGAGTAGGAATTACAATCCTCTGATCACGCAACAGTATGCCATCAGTCGTGACCGACAGTTCGCCACTCACGTGCCGGAAGGCTTGTAGTTCACGTTGGGTCAGAGAGTCGGCATTATCGTCCTGAGGATCGTGCCTCCATCGATTGTTGCGGACTTTGTGAAGGACTTTCTGCAGGATGACATCCTGTGCTGTACTTTCTCGAATGGTCTCCATAGGGATAGCTGGAGGAAGAGCTTGGTCTGTTACAAAATGAATGTACTCTTCTGCGATGGAGGACTTGGAAGCTGACGATGGAAGAGGATGCCGGGACATGTAGTCCGCTGGATTTTCAGACTTCCCTGGTTTGTGAATTATAGTGAAGGTATATTCCTGTAACCGTAGGCCCCACCTCTCAATCCGCGGGGGCATCTTGGATCTTGGGTTTCCATAAATGGTGATGAGAGCTTGATGATCTGTAATTAGAGTGAAATGTTTGCCATAAATAAAGACATGAAAATGTTCACATGCCCATACTACGGCTAGGCTCTCCTTTTCGGGCTGGGAGTAGGCTCGTTCCGGCTCAGTCAGACTACGACTCGCGTAGGCAATGATGCGGCGTTGATCTGAGTCATTTTCATATTGTGCCAGGATCGCTCCAAGTCCCACGGGGCTGGCATCTACAGTTATTTCAGTTTTTCGCTTTGGGTTGAAATATGACAAGTGGTTCGCTGATTCCACCGCTTTCTTGATTTCCTTGAATGCCTGCTCACATTGGGGAGTCCATTCAAATGGCTGACCCTGTTTGGTTAGCATGCAGAGGGGGTGGCTGATCGTAGCTTAGTCCCTAATGTAACGAGCACAATAACTGGCCATTCCAAGGAACGACCTGAGGTCGCTGACATCTCGGGGACTCTTGGTGTTGTTTAAGGTCACAATTTTGTCAGGATCAGGTTTCATGCCGGCACCAGAAAAGATATGACCGAAGAACTTCAGCGTGGCCTGGTGAAATTCGCATTTTTCTTTGTTCAGAGTCAAGTTTGCCGCCAATAGGGCATGGCAGACACGATTGAGCGCAATGTCGTGTTCTCGGACGTCAGAACCATAGACAAGGATGTCATCGCTATAGTTGAGCGTGTTAGGAATATTTTGAATGACTTGCCGAATCATTTCTTGAAATATCTCGGCCGCCGAGGACACACCGAAGCTCAGTCTTTTATATCTAAACAACCCCAGGTGGGTTGCGAAGGTGGTGATATATCTAGACCCCGCTTCCAATTCCAATTGATGGTAACCTTTATTCAAATCCAATTTGGAAAACACAGTGGCTCCATTAAGTGCTGCGATCATGTCGCTCAAGTGTGGCCCCGGGTGTCGCTCTCGTTCTATTGCAGTGTTGGGCAGGCGCATGTCCACACAGAGTCTGACTTTGTCGGCCGTGCCCTTTTTTGGGACGATGACGACTGGCGATACCCATGGGGTCGGGCCGTCAGTGCGTTCGATGATGTCCGCAGCTAACAAATCTTGGAGTTCTTCCTCAACAGCGGCCTGTAGATGAAATGGTACCCGCCGAGGGTGCTGGGCGACGGGCCTGACTTGTTCATTGATGTGCAGTCGCACTTGACAGTCTTTCAATTTGCCCAATCCTTGAAACAATCTGGGAAACAGGCGAGTCACATCTCGGATGTCGCTGACTTTGAAAAGAATTTCTACCAGGTGGAGCCGTTCAGCGGTTGGTAGGCTCAAAAGACAGTCTGCTTCAGGGCCCTTGATAACATGGATGACCGCTGATATAGTTGTGTTGTCGTGTGTAAGAGTCGTTGAGAACTTCCCCAGGCAGGGAAGTGGCTTCTTAGCCATCCACGTGAAGACTCTCACGGGTGCAAATGTCAGAGAAGGTCGTGGACTCATCCTTTCATATTCGGTGACTGGAATGTAGTTTAAGGATGCACCAGAGTCTAGCACAAACTTTGAGTCGTGATTTCCAACTTTGATGTCCAGCCGAGGGTATCTCTTGAGCTGGTCCGGATCTGCTGCCAAATTCAGGTATTCAATAGTGTATGCAGAGTCTCGGGACGACGGTCTGGATTCTCTGGAAGGTGACCTCCTCTCCCACCGAGATCGACGTGATTCCCTGCTAGAATGTGACGATCCAGAGGACTGTTCCGTCTGATCTTGGACAGCTCGCGCATGGTGTCTTCGAGTGTCGGACCGCGACATTCTTGGGGCTCTGCTTCGTGTGTCAGTTCGTGCTGTACCTGTGTGGCCACTTCGTTTTTCCTTATTGTAATCCCCACACATTGCTTCGAAGTGGTTAGTTCGACCACACTTCCGGCATCTCTGGCCCATGGCCGGGCAGCTGTCCACATGACGGTAATCATACCCGCATCGGTAGCATTTTCTCACTCTTTCCGATCGTTTCTCCTTCGTCCATGGTTCTCGACGTTGATATCTTGATTGCTCTTGACGGGAAGACGTGTGCGACCTCCATTGTTTGTCTCTTGAGCTTCTTCGACTGTTATCTTTGGCGTGCACACGTCGCACCTGTTCATGACTCCCTTTGTGTTCCGTTTCCATGACGGCTGCGTACTTCTCCGCCTGATCATAAGCTCGTGTCATTTCTTCTATTTCATCCAATCCATGTGCTTTTCTCAGCAGGCGCCTCCTAAGTTGATCCGAATGACATCCATCTATTATTTGAGATTTGATGGCGGCATCTGTAGAGAAAGAATCAAATTCACAGTATTTGGCTGGTCTCCGCAGACGCACCATGAATGCACTCATGGGCTCATCCTTCCCTTGCCTCGCGGAGTGGAATGTGTGGCGTTCGTAGTCTACATTTCGCTTGTGAAGAAACTTTTTATTTAGAACCTCGCATGCTTTAACATAAGTATCCACGTCGGTGGCAGGAAGGTCTTTGAGTATTTTGACTATCTCTCGCCCCGCCAGGTTGCGCAGAGCAATCAGCTTCTTTTTTTCGTCAGTGATATCCGAACCTTCAATGTAATCCTCAAACTCTTCTAGCCACTCTTGCCACTTGGGGCCCATGTTTCCTTCCGTTGTCACTTTGATAGGTGCGGGTGCCCGCAAGAGCGATCCACTTGGTAGCAGTGGAACGTCGTCTTCGTCAGCCATTTTTCAGCAATCTCACTTGACCCACTTGGCTTCGCCAATGCTTGTTTAATTTGCCTATGCTTGTTTCTTTTCAGTCGCCAATGCTTGTTTACTTGACCAATGCTTGTTTTTGCTTTCAATCGCCAATGCTTGTTCTCTTTGCCAATGCTTGTTTCTTTCAGTCGCCAATGCTTGTTTCTTTCAGTCGCCAATGCTTGTTTTCTTTCCCAGCGCCTGACTTCAAAATGGCCGCCGTTGCATTGCACAGGGTTGTCCTTCTCAGGCGCCTGACTTTAAGATGGCCGCCGTCACTGCAGGCACACACGAGGCTAGCTCTCCAGGCTCATTCACTCGGGGTATTCAGGACTCACCGGCGGTCGGCTTCTGGGGCAGTCCACGCCAGGATTCACTCCTCCACGGTCACCATGGACAACAGGTGAGATCGGGGTGGGCTCCCGGCTCGCCTCCGCAGTTCCCGGTTGTCTTCGCCGATGACCTCCCAAACCTCACGCATCAGGCGTGAGGTTTTCCGACGTCCGATGTCTCCCGGGCTCGGATTTCAGCTCTCGCAGCAGCGCTTGCTGGCGGCACGTTGTGGACGCCGTCCACACTTCAGGGACACTCTTCTTACCGCTCTGGGCACTTCACAGGGTCGGAGTAGGCTCCCGATCCCTGCACACACAGGCGCTTCACACCGGGCACACGCTTCCAGCGTGAGGCTATCTTTAGCGCGACAGACTGCTTTGCCTTCGCGCAGTTTGGCGCTCGTTTCTTTGATCTCCAGGCGGCAACCAGCAGCGTTTTCAGAGCTGCTCGGCAGGCCGTCTTCTCAGCGCTTTGTGCATAGTGGGGCTGGCATCTATCCCACCCTCGTCGCCAGTTGTAGCATCCTGCTACAATAAGCACAGACACAAGTAATCATGTAAACTGGAGCTTTATTCACCACGTCTTACCCCTGCCTTGTCCCTACACTAACTAACTATTTCCTGCGTCCACTCCTCCTCTTCCTCTGGCCCCCTAGCTCCTCCCACTCCCAACTACTGGTGTGCTAACTTCACAACAGGTCCCACACATGTATTTTATTTTACAAATAATGTTAAGGAACCCAAGTATATAAGAGTGTGTAGTGGGTTTGAGAGTAAATGTATAAATTGTTTGTAATCGTCCGGATTTGGAATTGAAGACCACTCATGCGACCACCTAATACAAATACAGCCACCACATGAGAAGCCCCTCCCAAATTCTCCTTCGCCTCCGTCACCCCTTTGTTATTGTAATAAAAGCTTGTTGCCATGGAAACCACCATTTGCCCATCTCCAAGCTTCACCCACAGCTCCTGCTGTTCTGTCCCAGAGGTTCCACACGCCGACAGCCTTCCTTGTTTTGCTTTTTCTGCGCATGCACACTTGAGGTTATTCAGCCTCAGAACATTTAGTTGTGTGTGTGCAATGCCAAGGCTCTGATGGGGAAGGAGAGATAGAGCACCATCACCTCTTCTAAGTTTAAGGTGCCAAGAGTAACAGCAGGTTTGGAGGACTTGCCTTCACCAAATTGTGCTTTCCTGACAGATGCCTGTTGCATTCTGTAGTATTTTCTTTCTGCCTTGTTCTGTCCCATTGCCTTTCCCTGTCTGGATCTGCTGCCTGGAATGTATGATGCGTGCCTGCATCTTACATCCTGGGTTCCAGATTCCAGGCCAACTGATTTTATGATACCTGTACCTGAACCTGTTATGATGTGCTGTGCTTCAACTCTGATTCATGCATTAAACTCTTCATGAAAAGCTACTTTAAGTTTCCTTGGATCTTTTTACTGGCGACGAGGTAAACCCTACTATTTCTGCCACCATCCTTGGAGCACAGGAGCAGAATTATTCATTTTGAAACTACGTACTAAGGAAGAAACCTGTAATACATATTCATCAACCTTTTCTTCTTGACAGCACTGGTTAATGCTTCTACATCGAAACTACGAAAATTTACGAGCTACCAGTGTTTTCCTACCTATTTTTAAAACTTTTCGTTTTACCAACTGAAAACAGAAAACTACAAAGATTCTTCAAAAAGCATCGCTTCTACCGTTTTATTCAGCGCTCCTCCGGATGTTTCCTGCGCTTCTGCTCCGGCGATCCGGTGAAGTATAAAACTGCTTTTATTCAATTTCAAGCCTTTTTCGACATTTCTCCATGCGCGAGGCTTTGCTTGCGCGAGACTTCCTCTGCAGACGCGCGCTGTGAGGCTTCTTCGTTACACGCGCTGCGTCATCATCACGCGCTGCGTGATCACGTGACGCGTTCTTCCTGCCTTCACGCTGCACGCCTCAGCGCCATCTTGGTTGCCATAACAACGGAATACACGGCAACGCATAAGAATCATTGTCGAGGCTTCCTAAACGTTTCTACTCGCCGGAAGGTAAAATAAAACTGTATATATACGCCGGATGGGAAAATAATAACAGATTTATCTTTATTATCGTTTTGATTTCAGTTTCAAGTACTTTTGCCGCATTTTCATTCAATTCAAAGGAAAGGATTTCTCTCTTCTCTTCGAACTGGTGACTGTACCACTTAAAGAACTATTGTTAAGCCCTATTTACGTTATTCGTTTTGTGTCTATTATTATTTGGTGATAATTTTTTTTCATTAGTTAAAGATTGGAGGAAGTACCCTTACTTTCTCTAGCCACTATGCAATTTGACCCACCTTCAAAGTTTTTGCAAACCAAAGGAGATCCACCCATCCCCTGGACTAGGTGGAAAGAGGAATTCTTTACTTACCTTAAAGCCATGGATGGCGAAAGGATGTCAGCGGAAAGGAAAAAGAACATTTTCTTACATTGTCTTGGCTCAGAAGGACAACTTGTCTTTAGAACTTTACCTCCTGTGAGATCTGGTGGGGATTCTAATGTTTATGATGAGGCTGTACACAGAATAGAGGGAAGGTTTAAACCAGTAACCAGTGTAGCCTTAAACAGGTTCAAGTTTTATACCAGAGTACAAGATGAGAATGAGTGCTTTGATGATTTCTTAACTGCTTTACGTGCACTTTCTCTCCATTGCAATTTTGGTCTTATAACCGACGAAATGATTAGAGACCAAATAGTGGTGCATGTGAAAAGCAAAAAAGTACAGGAGCAGTTATGGATTTTAGGGGATCCTAGTTTAGAAACTGCCATTAGTACAGCTAAAGCATTAGAACAGTCCGACAAATGGATCAAATCTTTAGACAAAGCCTCTGTTCAATCTGCCCCGTCCACATCCACTGGTGAGGTTAGCACTGTGAATGTTAAAACTCAAAGTTCTAACAAATACGAGGGCAAAGGTAAACAATTTTATTGTTTTAGGTGTGGAAGTCCGGATCACATAGCTTCTTTTCCACAGTGTCCTGCTCTGAATAGACAATGTAATAAGTGTAATCGCACTGGACATTTTTCTAAATATTGTAAGACTTCGATTAAGCCAGTTAATGATTACAAGAAACCTTCCTATGCCACTCCCAGACGTGCTAATAGTAATGTGTCTTATGTTGCGGAGAGAGAGAGTGACGATCTGCTAGTCAGAGAGTCTGGTATTGTAATTTCCATACAATCTTCGTTCGACGTGACACTTGCAGATACTTTGCCTCCTCCTAAGAGTTCAGTGAACATACTAGGTAAAACTCTTGAACTTATGGTAGACTCCTGTTCACCGTGGACCATAATCACTCATGATTACTGTGTGGAGTCATTTGGTAACTTAATTGATGTGAATTCTTTGTGTGAACCTGATATCGATGCCTACAATTTTGATACTTCCAAGATCAGTTTTATTGGTTTTAAAGAAGTCCCCATTATAGTTAAAAATAATTCAGCTATCATCAAGATGTATGTAGCGTCCAAAGGTGTGAATGTTCTAGGTTGGCGGGACCAAGCTAAGTTGGGGATCTCGTTAAATCCTAGGTTAAAGGATCCTGTATGTGTTCTTGCTATAACTGATGGGGACTATGATCTAGCATCCATGTCTAAAGAGATATCTATCGCCTTTCCCAATGTCTTTTCCGAGAAACTTGGGAAATTGACTGGTTTTATGCATAAAATCAAAGTCAAACCTAATACTGTGCCTCTGAAGCAGAAGTTGAGGGGCGTTCCCATCAGTGTCAGAGAGGAACTCAGAGTCATGCTTGACAACATGGTTAAAGATGGTGTTATTGAAGAGGTAGAATCCTCCGAATGGGTTTCGCCTATTGTTTTGGCGATTAAACCCGACAAAACTATTAGGTTGTGTGTAGACCTGAGAGCGTTAAATAAATGTTTGGTTACAGATTGTCACCCGTTACCTAACATAAATGAAATGTTATGTATGCTTGATGGTGCCTGTGTGTTCTCCACTTTAGACCTTAGGTCTGCATACCACCAGATAGAGCTCACGGAAGACTCAAAACATTTCACCGCCTTCATCACTCCCCATGGTGTGTTTCAGTTTAGAAGAATGCCTTTCGGCTTAGCGTCAGCCGCTTCTGTTTTCCAGAGGGCAATGTATCACATTTTCAGGGATCTGAATGTCTACGTCAAATGCTTTCAAGATGATATTCTTGTCTTTTCTAAAAATATCTCTGAGCATGATGGTCACCTTAGGGAGGTTTGTTCCAGGTTGGAGAAGTTTGGTTTGACCATCAAAGCTAGTAAGTGCAAGTTTTTTTGTAAGACAGTAGACTATTTGGGCCATTCGCTTTCAGGGGATGGAGTTGTACCAAAAAAAAACCTTGTGGATGCTATTGTTAAGGCTCCTTCCCCAGACAACAAGGAAAAGTTACTTTCTTTTGCAGGACTTTGCGAGTATTATAGCAAATTTATCAAAAATTTTGCGAACAAAATGGAACCTCTCAGAGAACTTACTAGGAGTTCAGCTAAATTCATTTGGTCAGAGAAACAGGAACAAGCTTTTAAACAAATCAAAGAGGAAATTGTTAATGCTCCTACTTTAAAGTCCTTTTGTGTCAATAAAAAGTGCATTATTACTGTTGACGCCAGCCTTTATGGCATTGGTAGTGTGTTAAGTCAGTCATCAGGTAAGGATGAGTGGTGTGTTGCCTTCTCCTCGAGGACTTTGTCTCCCACGGAGAGAAGGTACTCCGTAATTGAAAAGGAACTTCTGGCCTGCATTTGGGCTGTTGAGCACTTCAGGAATTATGTTTGGGGAAATCGTTTTGTACTACGTACCGACCATAAACCCTTAGTTGGGATTTTATCTCCTGGAGGTGGATGGAACTCCACTGCGCGTATAGCTCGTTTGTCCTCACGCCTTCAAGAGTATGATTTCGAAATTGTGTATGTTCCTGGTAAATGTAATGTGACTGCTGATTTTCTTTCAAGGTTTCCTTGTGAGGAGTCTCCAAAGATGGATATTGACCTCGATGTGGTTGCCTCTGTTGGAGATTGTGTTTCCAAGGAGTTTATTTCATTGTCGGAAGATGAATGGTTTCTTGAACTTGGCAAGGATGTGGTTTGCCAACATCTGTTTGATTTTGTCAGGAATGGTTGGCCACCCCATAAGGGTATTTCTCCAGATATAGCTCCTTTTTGCCAGGTTTCTTCGGAAATTGAAGTGTTTTCTGGTTTACTCTTCAAGTCTGGTAAATTAATTCCACCTCAATCCTTACAAGAGAAGATTCTTCTTCTCGCTCACCAGAGTCACATCGGCATGTCATCGATGAAACGTCTAATTAGGGAGAGCTTTTGGTGGCCGGGAGTGGACAAAATGGTGGATAGGCTGGTGAGAGACTGTTCGCATTGCGTTAACAGTGATAAGATGCTTCATGTGACCTCTGCTCCTCTCAAGCCTGTGTCTTGGCCCACCTTTCCCTGGCAGAAAGTGGGTTTTGATATATCTGGTCCATTTAAACAGTTGCCTTTTAATGCTCGGTATGCTTTAGTTCTGGTGGACTACCACTCCAAGTGGCCCGAAGTCAAGTTTGTCAGTTCTGTTTCTTCTCAATCGGTCATTCTTTTCCTTAAGGAAGTCTTTGCCAGGGAAGGATTTCCTGAAACCTGTGTCACCGATAATGGTGTTCAACTTGTGTCAGATGATTTTGAGAAATTCCTCAGTGCTTGTGGTATCAAACATTACACCACCTCTCTCTATGAGCCTAGGGAAAACGGCCAAGTTGAACGCTTTAACCGTGTTCTTAAGGATTGTTTGAATGTTGTGCAGTCTTCGGATGATAACTGGGTGGATGTTGTGAGGAAAAGATTGTGGACATATCGTATCACCCCCCACTCTGTTACCGGTGTTAGTCCCTTCAAGCTCCTTAAGGGTAGGGAGCCTCCTTCTGATATATGTCCCTGGTGGATTAAAAAACTTGATGTAAAACTTGATGTAAATAACTCTGTTTGTGACCTTGCTGCTGTGGCCAAACGGGTTGAAAACAAACAACTACAAATGAAAACCTTGTTTGATTCCAAAATGAAAGCTAAAGATAATGACTTTGTGGTGGGGGATTGGGTACGAATTAGAAAGCCTGGCTTTCTCGTCAAGGGTCTTTCTAAGTTTTACCCTCCTATCAAAATAGTTAAAGTCTTTAAAAATAGCGTTGCCACGCAAGACGGTAGGGTATGGAACGTCCGCAGAGTAGCTAAGTTTTGCAATCCTGAAAATGTACGTTTCTCTCCTTCCTCCACTCAGGGTATTTGCCTGAGGAGACCTGATGTTTTTCCTCTTTTACCCTCTCCCAGTTCTGTTCATCTAGATTCCTCAGTTGCCTCTAGAGTTAAAGTTTCCAATAGGCAAAAGTGTGTTCCCAGCAGATATCTGGATTAATGTTTTTTTTTAGGGGTAAGATGTGTTGCATTCTGTAGTATTTTCTTTCTGCCTTGTTCTGTCCCATTGCCTTTCCCTGTCTGGATCTGCTGCCTGGAATGTATGATGCGTGCCTGCATCTTACATCCTGGGTTCCAGATTCCAGGCCAACTGATTTTATGATACCTGTACCTGAACCTGTTATGATGTGCTGTGCTTCAACTCTGATTCATGCATTAAACTCTTCATGAAAAGCTACTTTAAGTTTCCTTGGATCTTTTTAATGCCATTCACAGAGTGGCCGCTCATTGTTTCTGAATGAAAATGTATTAGTGAAACAATGTTGATGCGTCTTCATGTCAATTACCCTCATACTTGTCTGTCTTCTTTTTACCTTAAGCAACGAACGTATTTAAAATCACGTTTAAGGGACATTTGTCGATCGACACCCCCGTGGATAGCTTTGGCTCGCAAGGAAGGGTTACGCTGACTCGCATCTCTTTAGGATATGGGCAAACATATTTTGTGCCTACCCAGGAGCGAGAGGCCACAAGCCAGGTTCAGTGAGGCATGGTAACATGAACTAGGCATATTGGAGAGTACAGCTCGGGACTTCTTTGAATCATTAACCGGGGTCTGTTTTTGCTAGATTCAAGGTTGTTAAAACGATCTCTTTCCAGTATACTCTCCTAGCAAGCAGTGGTGGCTGGTGACATTTGCAAGTGGTGTGACGTAAAAGTTTGTGGTGAGTGCCGGTTGCGAGCGAGTCCAGTTGTCATAAAGGGGGTTTTGAAAAAATAGTGGGCAAATGGTGCATTGTCAAGCATATTTGTGAAACCAAGCAGGTTAATAAAACAATTGTGGAAGAGAAGTTATGAAAACAATAAAGAGATTTCACATGTTTTTACAAGTACGTCTACATTTACATGTTAATGACGTGGGTAGCTGCTTATTCAGTATAACCTCAGATCTTCACAACAGACTTTGGGATAACAATGCTGAGTACCTCACATATTTCTTTATTTATTGATATACCTTTACAAATGGATGGAAAGGTGTGCGTCCTAAATGGCTTGTAAGGGTAGTGTGTGTGCCTTGGGAAACAGATGTGTACCCTTGCTGTATTTATGCTCTTGAAACTAAAGGAGTGAAGGACAGCTGCTGTCAGTGTCAGTCGCTTTTTCGGGCAGTGTGGTGGCCAATTAGGGCTGCATCTGTGCTGTTCATATCGGATGTACGTTGTTACAACGCATGCTTTTACTACGCATGCCTTTACAACGCAGGTTTTTCAACGCAAGTCGTTACAAAGACTTGCGTTGGGGGTGCTGGACAGTGAATAGTTTAATTTACTATTCCAACTCCAGTCCCCGTGAATAGTAGGGAAGCTGTTGGATAGTAAATTAAACTATTACCTATCCTAGAGCGCCCCCCAGCGCAATTCGTTGTAATGATTTGCGTTGAAAAACCTGCGTTGTAAAGGCACTGCGTGGTAAAAGTTGCGTCGTAAAGGATGTTTCCCATTCATATCAGATGCCACCACCAGCCAAATAGGGGCCTGAGCAGTCTTTCCGGAGGCAGAAGGGCCTCTATTACCTCCCTTTGACCAAAGAGGCAGAGGTGTCATACCTAGTCTCTCGCTGGGCCAGCCCATTAAAGCATGCAGATTGAGCAGGGGCCTCCACTGGTCAGTAAAGACATGCACAAATGTGGGAAAGTGCAATTCCCTATCATATTAAGGAACTTTCTCCTTGGAGAATGCATGGGCTGAGGTTCTCAGCTGGTACATAATACTAATCAGTGAAACAGTGATTCCTACTGACCTTTATGCGGTCTAAAACACTGCCTGCAGCTGTTTATAGTGCACCTGAGAGCACCCGAAAGAGCATTCAGCATGGATGCCTGTCATCCAGTGGAACCTAGAGTTGGTCCTCTGTAATTCAAAGGCAGATTCGATAGAGAACATAACCTGGCTGTCTTTAATAAGGGCACTCCTTGTGTCGAGCTTAGACTGTAGGTCTATCTCTCACTCCACTTCATGGAGCACTTAGTCTGGGAAGAAAGGACCTCTCTGGTAAATCAAATGCAGCACTTAATCTCTTCTCGCATAGACCATATTGTAAATCAACACTCTTCCAACCGAGTACTCACCATAGGGTAGTGTGCCGCCTTTCTGCCAATGCTCTTCAGTATAAAGCACTTTATAATATGCTGCACCTAAAGTTGCAACAATCACCATCCGTCCCTCTCAGTACTGAACACCCATGACCTGTAACTTTGCCTCCAGGCTGGTCACGAGTATTGAAATTGTGGCCTCCCTCCAGTCCCTGTCCCACCACGCGACTCCTTACCCAATCTAGACGCTGTTCCCTTGCTGTTTGTGTTAGGAAACAGCAAGACAGCAGCACAAGGATTGACTCGGTCAAGTGCTGCCAGCTCTCGTTTGGAGCCTTGTGGGCTGTGGCAGCAATCCTCCAGGATCCTACTGACAGATAGTTTCCACTAATCAATAGGAACTGCGCATTTGTGAATGACATAAACATTGGGATGGTGCCAGACTGATTCTGTGCAACGCCCCAAAATATGTTGCCCCATAGACCAGCTGGCTCACAGTGCCATCATAAGCCCCCTAAACCTAGACAGAATGTGAACATTTCTGAAAACCACTGGACATGACAACCCTATTCCCTCGGGAACCATGGTAAAATATCTAGAACCTATTGCTCATACACTCGTGCTCTCTTTTGCTCAGAGAAATATACAAAGAATACACAGAGGGATGTTTTCAATGTTTATTGAAACAACGTGATTCTTGTATAGAATATACTAGCAGCCCGTCCCGACGTTGTCCGGGTATGAATTGCTGCCGGCCAGTAGTATATTGTTTTGTAGGATTTCGTTTTGATAGCATTTCTTATCTGTGACAGGCCTGTGAAACGCACTAATTTACAGTGCACCTCTGATGCACTTTATTTATTTATTTATTCCAAGGGTTTTATATAGCGCTGCTGGACCCTGGAGTATCAGAGCGCTTTACAACAGAGATAGACAACATAAGATAGAATAACAATATGTGCAGAATTAGCAGCGGGATACAGTATTGCAATACGTATTTTGCAAGGGGGGAATAAAAGGAAGGTAAATTACAGATAGGCGAAACAGTTCACAAGGGATATAGTGTTGCATTCAGACGTGGTGGGGGGGATATGAGAGGAGAAAAGAGTGGACATGCTCAGTGACAGTATTGTTAGATACCCCAATATTTGTTGTGGAGAAGTACTTTGAGTTCTTTTTTGAAAAGGGAGTCAGAGGGGTTGCAGCGAAGGTCTTTGGGGAGAGAGTTCCAAATGGTAGGAACCAGAGAATGCACGGGATTGGGTTTTTTGACATTTTAGTCTGGGTGGGATCAGGAGAAGGGAGTTGGTGCTTCTCAGGGACCTGGAGCAACCTGATTTTTTTAGTTTGGTTGCAAGGTAGGAGGGGGTGTTTTGGTGAAGAGCTTTATGGGTGATACAATCAGTTTTGTAAGCGGATCTTCCTTCAATTGGGAGACAATTAAGATTTTTGAGGACGGGGAATATGTTGTCAAATCTTTTGCAGTCAGAGATAAGTCGGGCAGCTAGATTGAGGACAGATTTAATCGGTGCAAGATGGGTTTTAGGGGTGCCGGCAAGAGTGGCGTTACCATAGTCAATCCTGGAGAGGACAAGCGATTGGACAATGATTTTGTAATCATCAGCTGGAATGAAAGGTTTGATTTTCTTGAGGTGGAGAAGGGTGAAAAGATCACTTTTGGCTGCGTTTTTAATGTGGGGGATGAGATTGAGATTCTGGTCGATGCTGATGCCTAGGGATTTAACAGAATTAGAGGTGGAGAGGGAGCAATTGAGAGCTTTGATATCATCGATCCACATTTGGATGGGAAGGGTGTTGTTTTTGGGGGTGAAAAGAATGATTTCAGTTTTTTTGGGGTTCAGTTTGAGATGGTTGAGATGGAACCAGGCTTGTACTCTAGTCAGGGTGTCATTGAGGTGAAGGATGTCGTTGTGGGAATTGATCTTGTAGTATAATTGGGTATCGTCGGGAATAGAAGTGGTAACTTATTTTAGCTTGCTTGAGAATGATGGTGAGTGGTTCCATGAAGAGGTTGAAGAGGGTTGGGGATAGGATAGATCCTTGAGGGACACCGAGGGAGACAGGTTGAGGTTTAGAAAGGAAGTGGCTAAGCTTGATTTGCTGTGATCTGTTTTGAAGGAATGAGCAGAACCATTTGTGTACAGTGCCTTCCAAGCCAAATTGAACTTTGAGAATGTTGAGAAGGGTCAAGGAGGATTAGTAGTGAGGATTCACCTTTGTCAAGGGAGCGATGAATGTCGTCTGTGATATTTAACATAGCAGTTTCTGTACTACAGCCTTTTCTAAATCCAGATTGAAAAACATCGAGGAGATTGAAGGCGAGGATATGGTTCTCCAGTTGTGATAAGACACATTTTTCCAGGGCTTTAGAGAGGAAAGGAAGGTTAGAGATAGGGCGTAAGTTGTTCATTTGGGTCGTCAGAGGTGTTTTTCAGGATGGGAGAGATTTGACCAAGCTGAAGGGAGGCCGGGACACAACCAGTGGCAAGGGAGGAATTGATGATATTGGTCCAAATAGGGGCAATGGTAAATTTGAGGTCTTGGACCAAATGGGCGGGAAGAGGATCTTTTGAGTGGGAGGAAGGTTTGAGTTTGGTGATGATGTTAATGACCGATGACTCTGAAACTGGACTAAATTCACTCCATGAAGCATTGTTTTTGGTTGTGAGTCCATTAGGAGAGAGGTGTGGATGTGCGAGGGCAGGAAGGGTTAGAGATGGGTCGAGAAGAGTGGGAAGAGTGGACGAAAGTGACTTAGGAGTGTTAGGAAGGGTGTGTTGTCTGTTGGAGGGTTGGAGTGAGGGGGGAGAGAAGAGAAGGAAAGTTCGATCTTATTGACTTTGTTAATAAAGAAGCTGGCTATTTCTTCACATTTGTCAATAGAGGCTGATATTTTAGGAGGGCCAGTAGAGGTTTGTTTTTTAACAATGCTAAAGAGTTCTCTAGGTCGGTTTGTAGCCTGGTCAAGTTGTGACCGGAGAAAGGAGGCTTTTTCGTTGTAGATGTGTTTTTTGTATTGGGCTCTAGCAGTTCTGAGGAGGACCAGATTGTCAGCGGTGGGATGATTTCTCCAAACACGTTCAGATTGTCTAAGGGACCGGCTTTCATTATTGAGTTCAGAATTGAATCAGGATTTGGGAGGGTTGCTTTTTTTGTTGTTTGAGTTTAATTGGAGCAATTACATCAAGTGCTTCGAGAATGGAGTTGTTATAATGGTTAGTTAGGTCATTGGTGCTGTCAGAGAGAGGGGGGAGAAGTAATCGGGTTTTAATAGTGGATTCCAGTTCACCAGGAGGAATAAGGTGAAGGTTGTGTGTAGGTTTCTTAGGAAGGGTGTTGATGGGGGCGGGACGATTAGTGGGTCTGTTCATGTTGAAGAGGATGAGGTAGTGATCAGACCAGTCGACAGGAAGTATACTAGAGAGGGAGGCCAGATCGTTGCTAGTTATGATAGCATCTAGGGTGGAACCTTTGTTGTGAGTGGGGGAATGGCATAGTTGGGTCACGTTGGTGGTGCCCATGGTATTTTTAAATGTGATGACAGCAGGGTCATCATTTTTGTTCCAGTAGACATTGTAGTCACCAAGGAAGATATTCTTAGAGTGTGATAGAGATGCTTGGATAATAAGGTCAGACATCTCTTCAGTAAAAGAGATACAATTTCCGGGGGGGGGGGGGGTGATAGATGGTATGCAGCCGAGTGGTGGGGGAGTTGTGCATAAAGTGATCTGCGCAAAGGTATTCAGAGGATGAAGAGTCTTGAGACTCGGCAAGCGAGATGTTATTTTCAGCTTTAAAAATGAGTGCAAGGCCTCCTCCTGTTTGCTCTATTCTATCTTTCTTGATGATAGAGTAACCTGGGGGAATAAGCAAGTCGAGGATCGGACGGGAGTGGGCGGTGAGCCAGGTTTCAGTTAGAAATGCTATGTCGATGTTTTCACTGAGAATGGTTTCAGCAATCTCAGTGGCGTGGCAGGAGGCAGATCGGCAGTTGATCAGCATGCAATGTAGGGGAGGGGGGTCAGGTTGTTGAGTTGAGGGACAGGGCAGACAGGGGGGGATAGGTCTCAATTGTTTGGGAGGTCTAGGGGAAGTTGGAAGAAGGGGGATTCTGCTTGTACCTAGGAGAACTGGGATAGTAGATTGATGAGTAGTGTGTTTAGTGTAAGAAGATTGATGAATAAGTGGCGTAGTGGATGGGGGTGAACAGGGGGCGGAAGGTAAGTTTGTGGAAGTTTTAATTTCAGATGTTGTTAGGTAAGTATCAAGTTGTGGATGGGGGCGAGATGGCATTGTGGAGTGGAACGATTGAGGAAGGTTGAGCGGGTGTGGAACTGGTTGAGGAGCTATTAGCGAGCGGGGGAGTGTTGATGTTGGAAATCTCGTTTGGGGGTAGTGAGTTGATTGGTTGGGATTGGTGTTAATGAGCGGAGATAGGGTGTATTGGGAGGGGATCGGAGAATAGGTATGGGTAGAGGCGATGGCATTAGTGAGGAGAGAGATTGCGCTTCTGAGTGAGGAGAGTTCTGAAACGAGGGATGAAAGGAGAGGTTCAGTGTAAAGGGGCATCAATGTGTGGATTGAATTTGGTTGAACCGTATTTGTTGGGTAGTTGTACGGGTCAGGATTGTTTCGAGGGGGGATCGAGTGAGGAGTGAGGGGAGGAAAACCAGGAGGGGGCAGGGGGGAGTAGTTGTAATGTGGGGGAGGATCTTTATTGGAGAGTGAGAGTGTATAGGCGGTGGATGTGGGGGAGGTAATACTTTTGGGCAAGCAGTTAAGTGGAAATGGTGTGTGGGCAGTAGGAATTGGCGTCGTTGGAAGATTATGGGTTCTTGAGGAGAGCAAGGGGGTGTGTGAGTGGAGTAATGTTTGAGGAGGTATGGGGGCAGTTAAAGACGTTTGGGGTGCATGAGTGTGGGGTGAGGGGACGAGGAGAGATCGGAGGAGAGGTGGTATTTGAGTCAGAGGAAGGGAGGTGCGTAACAGAGAGTGTGATGTTGGAAAGGGGGGTTACCAGGGGGTGAGTGTTAGAGGGCGAAGGGACGTGGGAGTCCATGGGAGGGGGAGCATAAAGGAGAGGGTGTGCTTAGAAGGGAAAAGCAAGATGGCCGACTGGTAGGAGCTCTTAGTCGAAGCTCCTAACGCTTGGGATCCCCTTTTTGGAAATATCCCGGTTTAGCGTATGCCATCCTGAGAAACCGACTTCATGAAAGTAACTGGATGCACTCTACCAACAGTCTCATCTTACCGGATTACGGACCCCTGAGTTTGAAGGCAGTCCAGCAGTCACCTCGGATGCTGTGCTGACCATCGGATAAGATTAAGCTGACTGGTTGTGTCCCCTGCCCACTGACTCTGACACGGGACTGCTGTGGTTCAGGACGGCACTCGCCTGAAAATCGGGTGAAAGAACGCTAAGGAATTCGGACTCAGCCTTCCCATTCCGGTCAGACGCGACCTTCGGAGCGACTTGATCAAGACCCCTGACATAGCCCGGGGCTGCAGCCGACCTACGCTGCGGCAGAAACGAGAACCGTCAACCTCTGGAGTGTTGGCAGCAAGGCTGGGCGCTGTGGGAGCTGGCCCCTCCTGTCCTGATGCAAGGTACGGGATTGACTTCTACGGGGCAGATCTCGCCCCTCACCACTTTAGTGTTGGCGCAGTCCTTTGAGAGCACCTCGCGCCCGGTCTCCGCGCCTACCGAGGTGGAGGGGGCCCTTGTATGTATCTGTCGTCTGCCCCAAGCGTGTCAGGCTCTCCCGGCGGCTACGTGACCTGCCTCCCCAGATCGCAGCGCCGATAGAGGGTTGCTGGGGTCGGACTGACTGGTGAAAACACCATTTGGTTCAGAGGAGAAAGCCGCTCCTAAGCCCCGCCCCCTCCGTTCGGCCCACAACAACGCTGAGACTGCGAAGATTTCTGTTCTCGCTCTCACTCCCTCTATTGAAATTCGGGGAAACGGAGGGGTAACGAACCACTGCCACACAGCACAGGTCCAGCAAAAGGTGTCCCTGACCTAGCCTGCAGCTAGATCTCAACGGTCAGACTACGATTTCTGTGAAACGTCGTGGTCACCTTACTGCTACTGGTTTACTTATTTTACTTATTTTACTTTATTCTGACATTTGCGGTTTACAGCATTACACCAACATGGCTGGCAGCATCGCTTGGTCACAGATTGATAAAATGGCTGACCACAACAATAACAAGAGTGAGGGGCCCACCCCACCCCGCCACTGTTCACTGTAATCAAAGCTTAACAGCAAGCCTTGTGAAACCAAAACACTTTAAAGGCTGTCTAGAAAGTGAAATAGGACTACACCGGGAGACCCTCAGTTAATGGAAAAAGACATAGGACTTCGCAGTGGTCTATAAGACTCTCCCAAATCGGGTGGCCATATTGGAACGACTCCACCACAAGGACTTTATACATAAGCTACGCCCCCAATACCCTCAATCCTGTCAGTAATCATACTGTGAACTCTGATATTCTGTTACGCATTAATACTCTATATACATGCTCTGCTGTCCTCCTCTTCTTGACCTTTCCATTTGTAGTCTACTTTTAACCTCACTCTTATTGAAGCTACCCCACTTTACCTTCCTATTTTTGATGTAATCAAAATTGGTAATTATTACACTCTGCCTCATTCTTCCTCTCCTCTACCTCCCTATTATACCAAACCTCTCTAAAAACTACTGACAATATATTCCTCATCTTATCCCTACCCCCTCCTCAACTGACTTATGACCTATCCTCTACAACCTATATTGCCATTATATGTACATTAGTAATTTATCGCTTAGATATTTACTTTATTGTTGTATTTATCTGACTTGCTTTACTTCCACGCCAAACTCTAACTCCCTAACTCCTGGACTGCTTAATAAGATATATCCTTCCTTTTATATAATCTTTATGACGTATATTATTGTTTTGCTTTACATATTTCTTATGAGTTCCCTGCTCATCCTCATTTGATGCTCTATTTCTCTTGGTTGTCTACTTAATATTATGCTAGGTATTTTACCTTAATCCTCACCTCAAGGATTATTGCCCTCTACTCTGACCTGCACTCTTTCTCTCCATATTCTCTGAATCATGCCACCCCTCTCTCTCCCCCCCCCCCGACCTCAAACTCTCCCATCTCTAAACTCGGCCCTAACTCCTGGTCCATCACTTCTCCCTCTACCACTTACCCCCTCTTCCCCCACTTAAGAGTGCGCGTTCAGTAGTGTGTGAAATCGAGTTTCCCTACTTTATTTTTCCTTGCAATATTATATAGCGCGAACTCAAAAACATGGCATGAGCATAATTTACATTACAGAAGAACACATTCATTTGTGGTAGGCACGGGGAGACAAAGCGATTTGGCTGGAATCACAGGATGTTGAACTGATGCCGAGATTCGAACGTAGCTCCCCAGCTCTAAAGTTTGCAATTCTAGAACTTGTGGCGGAAGGTGTGTCTAAAAGTTTATGTCGGTGCTGGCCATCAATGAGAGAGACCTGTGCATTTTTCAAATAGGTGGTGAAAAAATATGTTGCTGGAGATGTGGGCCGCCGTGCCACCAATGTACTTACCGGGGAGGGTAAACACCCATTATTCCGCAACTTTCTTTCCGCATACCATCACTCTGCATACTTTCATTACGAAAGTACCATGACTCCGCAATGCCATTATAACGCATGGCATTACATTTGATATGCTTTTACCACACATACATTTACTACAAAATTCGTTGTAAATGCATGAATGGTAAAAGCATTGTAGGAGAGTGGGGTCTGCAATCCTATGGTCACCCCAGATTTTTGCTTTTTGCTTCACTGGTTTACGACTTTCCCTGGCTGTGGGCCTGCTAATCAGACTCACAGCCTAGCTGTTCTCTCTCTAAATTGACATCCATGTACTTTAGGTGCATTTACCAATTGGTATTGGGACACCTTATCAGCCCCAGTACAGTGTGCCTTAGGTACCCAGGGCATAGGTGCACCCAAGGCCTACCAGGGGCTGAAGCATGTATTATGCCACCCCTGGCTGGCCATCTAAACAGACACAACTGGCTGCACGACAGCTGGGGCAAGGTGGTGTAATCACCCTTTGCTGTAGATATAGTATACCTATATCTAACCTTAAAATGGACACATATACTCCTGTCAGTCACTCCTATGGCAGGCCTTATCAATTCTGAAGGCAGAGTGCTTGGAATTATGTGAGGTGGTGCTCTGGCATGAGCTGAGCCCGTCTGCAGCTTGCGGAACCAAGTCCTAATAGCTGTTCCATGATAACGCTATACCATATACTCTTAAGTGCATTATAATCCTCGCGGTTAAATGCTAACTTTGGTATAGCATTATCAAAACATGTCGAGTAAGGTGTTATACGAATTGGAATACTATCCCCTCACCAATTCTGGCGACGGGGGTAGCATTCCACCCTTCTAGAGGGACACGACATGTATGTAACTGTGAACCCCGGTTAAAGTTAACTCGAGCCTTGGCATCACAAAATGGATGCTGCCACCACAGACACAAGTCTGACCTCCTGCTGCTGGGAGTCCTTCCAGCAAGGGAGGCCTGGACAAAGGGTTTCCTGCCTTGGGAGGTGCTAGCACCACCCCAGACAGGATTTTGTGTATTGAGGTAGGGAGGCCTGAAAGGAATGAGACATGCCTGGGGCACACAAGGTGTCCTGTGCATACACCGGTTCAAACGAGTTGCTGGGGTATCCCTGCCCAGCTCTGGCGCGAATCCGGACAAAGGATAGGGGGTGTAACCACCCCCCTTCCTGGTCCCACCCAGGGGAGGGACCTAGTCAGTAGTGCAGCCCCCTTTAGGAGAATAAAGGTAGGAACTGGTCCCATTCCAAATTAGATTAATCCTGAACTGAAACTCTACAAGAAGAAACTCTGGATTTCGACTTTCTACAACAGAAGACTGAAGAAATCTCCCTTGTGGGCAAGGAGTGTCCACCCTGCAACTGCAGGCACCATCAAGCGTCCAGCGGCTTCATTTTGTCTTCTTCCCTCGAGGATCCAGACTTCAGAGCCCAATGAGACCTGGATTCCCAGACCTCTCCGACCTCAACTCACATCTGCAGCACAGCTGAGATCCGTGGGTGCGACGAGACACGTTGGACCGGCCATCTTGAAAGAAACTGCACTTCGCTTCCAGCATGACTCCCGAGGTAAACTCGACCAAGTGCTTTGGGGATTGAGAAGCCCCAGCGCCGAGCAGCTACTGCACCGAAGATCAGCCCTCCTGCCTCCAGGAGATCTGCGTGGGGCCCTTCTGCTTGGTTGCTGCCCAACACATTGTCTGGTCATTTGCCGGCTGGTTAGTGACCTCCTAGACGACGAACTTTGAAAACTACACTGCTGGTCTGGTTGCTCCAGACTGGCCCTTGCTCCCTTCCAAAAGAGGGGCACCCCGGACTCTCCTAGTCCGCACCAGATGCCTGTTCCACTCACCGCGTGGGTTGCCTTTGCCAAGGCCTGTTGACTCCAAATCCGGATCCGACACCGCCGACAGCGAGAGCCTGCGTGGGACAGCTCGTGCCTCCATCCTGGTCATCGAAGACACCTCCTGGTCCACGTGGCGGCAGAGTCAAGCGTCCACTCCACCTGATCGCGACGACGACATCTGGTTCCTTCCTGGTTCCACTCCAGTCACTGGCTAGTGACTTTGAACACTGTCCCCTCTGCTTTCAGGTCTTCAACATCTCGGATCCACCCTTGGATCACACCAGACATCTTCCTCCTGGTCGCTTGCAGCATCTTTTCTTCAAGGCTCCATAGACTTCAACGCGGAAACCCAACACACTTTGACACCTATGCACCCGCAGCCCGTGGGTGAGGTAACAAGAGCATTTCGGTGCTCAAGGGTAGATTAACTCTCCTAGTGTCCAATTTCACAGTCGTTTTAGTCCTAACCAGTCAGGATTGTCCGTACTCATCTTTTTCTTGAACTGTACTGTCCATAGACGTTGTTACGGATCTCGCGTGTGAGTTCACACTCTGCACACGCGTCCCATGGGCCTCCTATTACTTACCTAAAGTTAGGATAGTGTAGTCCCAGCGATCCTACAGCCTCTGGACAGCTCCATTCCTTCTATCGATTTCCTTATACCATTTACTTAGTATATGGTTTGCCGTGCCTTAGGGCACCATTGTAATTTTGTGCAACTTATCGTATTTTTCCTAAGAGATTGTCATGTGCTTAGCCCTCTGACCTCAAAAAGAGTTCAGAGGTGTTTGTTATTAATAAATATACTGTTTATTTTCATAACAACCTGTGTGGTGTCCTTTCATCTGGTATTCAAGGGGTTATATTATGGTAAAACAGCTGGCTTCACATGCCAAAAGAGTTTAGCCTAAGACTGCTTTGTCCATGCAACCATTAGGATATCTGGTCTATAAGGTTGACTTACAACCAATCACCATAAGGGTTGTGTGGACTGATACAAGGTGATCACTAGAACTAGTGAGCATCATATATCAGGCCAACTTCTCACATTGGTGTGCAGCGGTTGGGATTTGAGCTTGCTGTTGTTTTTACCAAATATAATCTTGAAATATCATTTGAAAGATCACATAAGGTACCATAGGTACATATAACAAGCTTAGAAATACTCTGAGTTCTAGTGAACCAGCTGTTGTAGTAGAAAGGGCCTAGCACACCCTGACTACAACTCTTAGCAAGGGATCAGTAGGAAAACCCATAGTGTAGGTAGGTGCATAACTTACACCTCACTAGAAAGCATGTCTACCCATGGAGAGACTTCAGAGACTCCCCTAGTGGTTAGTGACCCTCCACAGGTCCTTTCCAGATATGCAGCCCTCAGTTTCCAGGAGATGAGACAATTGTGTACTTCCAGGAAATTGAAACTGGGTTCTAACCCTACCACTCCTTTTCTGTTAGGTCTCTTAGAGACATATGATGCTAGAAGGGCCTCTAACCCAGGCCCCTCTAATCCAAATGGGAGCATGCCCCCCTTAGAAGGTAATCCTGACTCCAATCCCCCTGGAACAGAGAATGTAGATGAGGAGGAGGAGGAGGAGGAGGAAGAGTCCTCTGGGGATGAGGCAGACAAAGGTCCAGTAGTAGTCAACAGACTCACCAGGGCCAACTTAAGCCTACATGAAGATGGTACTGGGGGAACCCCAAGACCACCCTCAAGCAGGCCTAACCTTGGGAATAGATGAATTAGATCTCACTCCAGAGGCTCTAACAGATCTATTCACACCCATGTCTCTCAGGCATCTTCTCAGAGAGGGATGACATCCCCTCAGAGAAGAGAGCATGAAGCAAAGATGAGGGAAGTGAATCTGAGGATTGAAAGGGAAGAACTTGCCATTGCCAAAGAGAAACTTGCCTTTGCCAGAGAGCAACAGTTGAGTGGGGTAGTCCCCACTGGTGGCAGCAATATCCCTAGGGATGGAGAAAGGGGTTTTGATACTAGAAACCTGAGTAAAATAGTGCCCTCCTATAAGACAGGAGATGATATCCCCAAATGGATAACTGCTCTGGAGAGAGCCTGCAAAGTACAGCAGGTACCCCAGAGTCAGTGGGCAGCTATATTGTGGCTCTCCTTTGAAGGCAAAGGTAGAGATAAGCTCCTCACTGTTAGAGATGAGGATGCTAATGATTACCAAGTCTTGAAAACTGCACTGATTGATGGGTTTGGCTTAGCAACTGAACAGTACAGGTTAATGTTCAGAGACAGCCAGAAAACTCAGGCTCAAGATTGGACTGACTTTGTTGATTGTGCCACTAAGGCTTTGGAAGGCTTGTTACTGGGAAGTAAAGTTACTGATTACACAGGATTGTATAATCTAATTATGAGAGAGCAAATCTTAAATAATTGTCAGAACCAGTTGTTGCATCAGCACCTGATTTACTCAGATCTGACCTCTCCCCAAGAATTGGGAAAGAAGGCAGACAGATGGGTCAGAACCAGGGTCAAGCAGCAGAACCAGAACCAGGGTGGTGGCCAGAAGAAAGCAGACCAGAAGGGTAATAATGAGAATAGGCAAAATGACCAGAAGTCTTCAACAGGGCCCCAACAATCTAAGGAGGGTGGGTCCCAGAATTCCCAAAAGAAGAAGAATGATGGTCCTAAGAAACCATGGTGCCAATACTGTAAAAGTAAGACTCACTGGTTTAGTGAGTGCATCAAGAAAGGCCAAACTCCTACCACTACTGTCCCTAAGACACCTGCACCCCCTAGTACAGTTAGTAGTGGTAGTGTACCTCCCAAGGCTATAGTTGGGTTAACCCTGGGAACTGAGGTGGGTTTTGAATTAGTCAGAATTCCTACTCAGGCAGTACTTGTTTGTACTGGGGACATGGATATGACCCCTACTGTAAGTCCTAGTACTCTGGGCAAATACAGACAAACGCCTTTAATCAATGGAAAAATGGCTCAGGCCTATAGGGACACATGTGCCAGTGTCACTATGGTGACACCAACATTTGTGGACCCTGACCAGATCATGCTAGGTTCAGATTACCTAGTGACCAATGCTAGCAATGTCACTACCAATCACAGTATGGCAGTTGGTAATTTCTCCTGGGGAGGAGTAACTGGCCTCAAAAGGGTTGTAGTTAGTTCAGACCTCCCAGTAGATTGTCTTTTTGGCAATGATTTGGAATCCTCACTGTGGTCAGATGTGGAGTACAGGACTCATGTAGAAATGCTAGGTCTCTCCTCACATGTCCTTGCTGTGACCAGGTCACAGGCCAAGAAATGCCCAGCTGAACAAGTGCTGGATCCTGGAAGAAAGGACCAGACACTACCCAAGAGGAAGAGCAGTAGGGGTAAGGCTGAGCCTTCCCCCCTGCCTCAGGTTGAGGATCAGCCCTCACAGGAGGCTGACCCAAAGACCCCAGAAGGAACTGTCCTAGAAGAGCTTGAGCCTGAACAGGTTGAGTTTCTTGGGACAGGAGGACCTTCCAGGGCAGACTTGAGGCAGGCACAGTTAGACTGTTCCTCCCTTGAACCCCTCAGACAGCAGGCTGCTGCTGAGGCTGCAGGGAATGCTACAGGTACCCACAAAGTATATTGGGATGATGGACTCCTATACTCTGAGGCAAGAGACCCCAAACCTGGTGCTACTAGGAGGCTGGTCATCCCCTTGTCTCTTAGAGGTTTCCTTCTCACCTTAGCGCCCATGAGATTCCCCTTGCAGGTCACTTAGGCCAGAACAAGACTTGGGACAGGCTTGCCCCACACTTTCACTGGCCTCATATGTCTGAGGACTCTAAAGAGTTTTGTCGCTTATGTGTCACCTGTCAACCCAGTGGCAAATCAGGTGGCACCACAAAGGCCCCCCTCATACCACTACCTGTGGTGGGGGTGCCCTTTGAGAGAGTGGGGATAGACATTGTTGGGCCAATGGACCACCCAACAGCATCTGGGCACAGCTTTATACTGGTGATAGTGGATCATGCCACCAGGTATCCAGAAGCTATTCCCCTTAGGACCACTACAGCTTCTGTTGTGGCCAGGGCCCTACTTGGAGTTTTCTCCAGAGTGGGGTTTCCTAAGGAGGTTGTCTCTGACAGAGGTGCAAACTTCATGTCAGGATACTTGACTGCCATGTGGAAGGAGTGTGGTGTAAATTACAAATTGACCACACCCTATCACCCACAGTGCAATTGGCTTGTTGAAAGATTCAACAAGACCCTCAAAGGGATGATAAAAGGGTTACCTGAAAAGCTTAGGTGAAGATGGGACATCCTTTTACCCTGCCTACTGTTTGCTTACAGAGAGGTCCCACAGAAGGGGGTTGGCTACAGTCCTTTTGAGCTTCTGTTTGGGCATCCTGTAAGAGGACCCCTATGTCTTGTGAAGGAAGGATGGGAGTTACCTCTCAAAAAGTCTAAACTTGACATAGTGGACTATGCACTTGGTCTCCGCTCCAGGATGGCAGAGTACATGGAGAAGGCATCTAAAAACCTTGAGGCCAGCCAAGAACTTCAAAAAGCTTGGCATGACCAAAAGGCTGTCCTAACTGTATACCATGCAGGACAGAAGGTGTGGGTGTTGGAGCCAGTGGCCCCAGCAGCTCTCCAAGACAGATGGTCTGGACCCCATACCATTATTGAGCAAAAGGGAGAGGTCACCTACTTGGTGGACCTTGGAACTCCCAGGAGCCCCCACAGGGTGCTTCATGTAAACAGGCTCAAGGCATTTGTCGACAGGGAGAACATGGGCTTGCTCATGGAAACAGATGAGGGACAGGAGGAAGAGAGTGACCCTCTCCCAGACCTCCTCACTCAGAACCCTGATGATGGGTCAGTAGATGGTGTAGTCTTTTCTGACAGCCTCTCTGAACATCAACAAGAGGATTGCAAACAGGTTCTTCAATCCTTTAGACAAATGTTCTCACTGACACCCAGTCAGACAAACTGGTGCACCCATGAGGTGGGCACTGGTGACAGTCTGCCTGTCAAGAGTAAGAGCTACAGGCAACCTGACCATGTCAGGGACTGCATAAAGAAAGAAGTTCAAAAGATGTTGGAATTGGGAGTCATTGAACCCTCAGAGAGCCCTTGAACTAGTCCTGTAGTTCTAGTGCCAAAACCTCACACCCAGGATGGTAAGAGAGAGATTAGGTTGTGTGTAGACTACAGGGGTCTCAATGCTGTCACTAAGACAGATGCCCATCCAATACCTCGAGCAGATGAACTCATAGACAAGTTGGCTTCTGCAACTTTCTTGAGTACATTTGACCTAACAGCTGGTTATTGGCAGATCAGGTTAGCTGAGGATGCCAAGGCCAAGACAGCATTTTCTACCCCAGGTAGTCATTACCAGTTTGTGGTGATGCCCTTTGGTTTGAAGAATGCACCTGCCACTTTTCAAAGGTTGGTGAACCAAGTTCTCACTGGGTTGGATGACTTTTGTGCAGCATATCTAGATGATATTGCTGTCTTTAGCTCCACCTGGGAGGATCACCTGATCCATCTGAGGAAAGTTTTGGAGGCCCTGCAGAAGGCAGGCCTCACTATCAAGGCCACCAAGTGCCAGATAGGGCAGAGTCAGGTTGTGTACCTGGGCCACCTTGTGGGTGGAGGTCAGGTTCAACCCTTGGAGAGAAAGATACAGGCCATAAAGGACTGGGCTCCTCCAACCACCCAGACACAGGTCAGAGCTTTCTTGGGCCTGTCTGGTTACTATAGGAAGTTTGTCAAAAATTATGGGTCCATTGTGACACCACTTAATGACCTGACAAGTAAGAAGATGCCAAAGAAAGTTCAGTGGACAGTTAGCTGTCAGAAGGCATTCGATGACCTGAAGCAGGCCATGTGTACTGTACCTATTCTCAAGAGTCCTGACTACTCCAAAACCTTCATTGTCCAAACAGATGCATCTGAGTTGGGTGTGGGAGCTGTTCTATCTCAACTGAATATTGATGGTCATGACCAGCCCATTGCTTTTATAAGTAGAAGGCTGACCCCTAGAGAGAAACGTTGGTCAGCTATTGAGAGGGAGGACTTTGCTGTGGTTTGGGCCCCTAAGAAGTTGAGGCCATACTTGTTTGGAACTCACTTCAAGATTCAGACCGACCATAAGCCCCTCTTATGGCTAAATCAGATGAAGGATGAAAACCCCAAACTTCTTAGGTGGTCCATTTCCCTACAGGGGATGGACTTTACAGTGGAGCACAGACCTTGGACTGACCATGGCAATGCAGATGGTCTCTCCAGGTATTTCCACTTAGAACAGGAAGACTCACCTGGTCAAGGTTAGTTTAATGTCCCTAAGTTTGGGAGGGGGGTTATGTAGGAGAGTGGGGTCTGCAATCCTATGGTCACCCCAGATTTTTGCTTTTTGCTTCACTGGTTTACGACTTTCCCTGGCTGTGGGCCTGCTAATCAGACCCACAGCCTAGCTGTTCTCTCTCTAAATTGACATCCATGTACTTTAGGTGCATTTACCAATTGGTATTGGGACACCTTATCAGCCCCTGTACAGTGTACCTTAGGTACCCAGGGCATAGGTGCACCCAAGGCCTACCAGGGGCTGAAGCATGTATTATGCCACCCCTGGCTGGCCATCTAAACAGACACAACTGGCTGCTCGACAGCTGGGGCAAGGTGATGTATTCACCCTTTGCTGTAGATATAGTATACCTATATCTAACCTTAAAATGGACACATATACTCCTACCAGTCACTCCTATGGCAGGCCTTATCAATCCTGAAGGCAGAGTGCTTGGAATTATGTGAGGTGGTGCTCTGGCATGAGCTGAGCCCATCTGCAGCTTGCGGAACCAAGTCCTAATAGCTGTTCCATGATAACGCTATACCATATACTCTTAAGTGCATTATAATCCTCGCGGTTAAAAGCTAACTTTGGTATAGCATTATCAAAACATGTCGAGTAAGGTGTCATACGAATTGGAATACTATCCCCTCACCAATTCTGGCGACGGGGGTAGCATTCCACCCTTCTAGAGGGACACGACATGTATGTAACTGTGAACCCCGGTTAAAGTTAACTCGAGCCTTGGCATCACAAAATGGATGCTGCCACCACAGACACAAGTCTGACCTCCTGCTGCTGGGAGTCCTTCCAGCAAGGGAGGCCTGGACAAAGGGTTTCCTGCCTTGGGAGGTGCTAGCACCACCCCAGACAGGATTTTGTGTATTGAGGTAGGGAGGCCTGAAAGGAATGAGACATGCCTGGGGCACACAAGGTGTCCTGTGCATACACCGGTTCAAACCAGTTGCTGGGGCATCCCTGCCCCAGCTCTGGCGCAAAACCGGACAAAGGATAGGGGGTGTAACCTCCCCCCTTCCTGGTCCCACCCAGGGGAGGGACCTAGTCAGTAGTGCAGCCCCCTTTAGGAGAATAAAGGTAGGAGCTGGTCCCATTCCAAATTAGATTAATCCTGAACTGAAACTCTACAAGAAGAAACTCTGGACTTCGACTTTCTACAACAGAAGACTGAACAAATCTCCCTTGTGGGCAAGGAGTGTCCACCCTGCAACTGCAGGCACCATCAAGCGTCCAGCGGCTTCACTTTGTCGTCTTCCCTCGAGGATCCAGACTTCAGAGCCCGACGACACCCAGATTCCCAGACCTTTCCGACCTCAACTCACATCTGCAGCACAGCTGAGATCCGTGGGTGCGACGAGACATGTGGGACCGTCCATCTTGAAAGAAACTGCACTTCGCTTCCAGCACAACTTCCGAGGTAAACTCGACCAAGTGCTTTGGGGATTGAGAAGCCCCAGCCCCGAGCAGCTACTGCACCGAAGATCAGCCCTCCAGCCTCCACGAGATCTGCGTGGGGCCCTTCTGCTTGGTTGCTGCCCAATGCGTTGTCTGGTCATTTGCCGGCTGGCTAGTGACCTCCTAGATGACGAACTTTGAAAACTACACTGCTGGTCTGGTTGCTCCAGACTGGCCCTTGCTCCCTTCCAAAAGAGGGGCACCCCGAACTCTCCTAGTCCGCACCAGACGCCTGTTCCACTCACCGCGTGGGTTGCCTTTGCCAAGGCCTGTTGACTCCAAATCCGGATCCGACACCGCCGACAGCGAGAGCCTGCATGGGACAGCTCGTGCCTCCATCCTGGTTGTCGAAGACACCTCCTGGTCCACATGGCTGCAGAGTCAAGCGTCCACTCTTCACCTGATCGCGACGACGACATCTGGTTCCTTCCTGGTTCCACTCCAGTCACTGGCTAGTGACTTTGAACACTGTCCCCTCTGCTTTCAGGTCTTCAACATCTCGGATCCACCCTTGGATCACACCGGACATCTTCCTCCTGGTCGCCTGCAGCATCTTTTCTTCAAGGCTCCATAGACTTCAACGTGGAAACCCAACACACTTTGACACCTATGCACCCGCAGCCCGTGGGTGAGGTAACAAGAGCATTTCGGTGCTCAAGGGTAGATTAACTCTCCTAGTGTCAAATTCCACAGTCGTTTTAGTCCTAACCAGTCAGGATTGTCCGTACTCACCTTTTTCTTGAACTGTACTGTCCATAGACGTTGTTACGCATCTCGCGTGTGAGTTCACACTCTGCACATGCGTCCCGTGGGCCTCCTATTACTTACCTAAAGTTAGGATAGTGTAGTCCCAGAGATCCTACAGCCTCTGGACAGCTCCATTCCTTCTATCGATTTCCTTATACCATTTACTTAGTATATGGTTTGCATTGTAATTTTGTCATGTGCTTAGCCCTCTGACCTCATAAAGAGTTCAGAGGTGTTTGTTATTAATACATATACTGTTTATTTTCATAACAACCTGTGTGGTGTCCTTTCATCTGGTATTCAAGGGGTTATATTATGGTAAAACAGCTGGCTTCACATGGCAAAAGAGTTTAGCCTAAGACTGCTTTGTCCATGCTACCATTAGGATAGCTGGTCTATAATGTTGACTTACAACCAATCACCATAAGAGTTGTTTGGACTGATACAAGGTGATCACTAGAACTAGTGAGCATCATATATCAGGCCAACTTCTCACAAGCATGTTTTTATTTCGATCGTAATAAGGGTAGAGGAGGCGGCCTGGCTATCATCTCTAGAGATAGATTTAAATGCCGTCTGACCCCCACTATCCTACCAGCCTGTGAAAGCCTACTGTTCTCCCTAGAATTATCCCCCACAAACTCCTTCTCGGGCCTCTTGGTCTATCGACCTCCTGGAGCGCCAGGTCAATTTACATCAGATATAGCAGACCTAACTGCCAATCTAGCAATTACCTCGGCCAACTTCACCGTTTTAGGTGATCTAAATCTCCATCTAGATGATCAACAGGATTTAGCAGCCAACAGCCTCCGGCTGAATCTTCAAGCAATTGACTTGATTCAAAAGGGTTTTCTCCCAACACATAATAAAGGTCAGCTCCTGGACCATGTGTTCAGTAACATTGATACGTTAAAAACTGAACCTCCCATTCCACTACCATGGACTGATCATTATCTGTTACCTATCACCTGGATCACAGAGTCCCCTCTCTCCGCACAGGAACCTAAAAAATACCTGGGCAGGAAGTGGTCAAAACTCCCCTCCACTGAGTGGGGGTATTCACTTGCAGCACGTGAGCTTCCGAAGTCCTCCAGTCCTGACATAGCCAGTGCCAACTTTGATGAATGGATTGATAACACCCTTGACTCAGTTCTCCTGAAGGAAGCCTTACACTGCATAAGAAGGTGAAAAGTAGCCTTCTGGTACACCCCGAGACTGAGGGACATGAAGCTTTCATGCCGTAAATTGGAAAGGTCGTGGAGACAAGATCGCACACAGGGCAGGAAGACAGACTATAGAGCCGCTATCAGGCACTATAAAACTGAAATTAAGGCAACCCAAGCACAGTTTTATGAGCCTAAAATTAGTTTAGCCGCCAATGACCCCAAGGAAATTTTTTGAATAGCAAAGTCATTGATCACCCCCCCCCCACCCCCCCGAACAAACACCATTAGATGGGGCACTTGCCCGCTGTATTAGCCTAGCATCTTTCTTTTATCAAAAAATCCAGACCATCTACTCCTCATTCACTGATGACCTTACTGACCTGGAGGCTGCAACAGTAGCAAGCCCCAACACACTCCCCCCATGTACACTGGAAAAGTTCACTCTCTTAGATACGGTCTTGCTGGACAAAATAATCCCAAAAGTCACCTCTGGCTCTCCTAAGGACCCTGCACCGCCACCTGTCCTTACCTCGGTCATGGAGCTAATTCGCCCAGCAATTCTGGACGTTTTAAATTCTTCAATCACCTCAAGTGTTGTTCCAAAATCCTGGAAATGTGCAATGGTCAAGGCACTCTTAAAAAAAACCCACCTAGACCAGAATAATTTAGCCAACTTCCGCCCCATTTCTCTGTTGCCATGGATGAGCAAACTGCTTGAGAAGCACATTAATAACATCTTAGTGGAACATCTTGAGTCTAACGATCTGCTCTGTACTTCTCAAACGGGCTTCCGCCCCCAACATGGGACGGAGACAGCCCTATTAGCAGTTACTGAGGAGGCCAGAATCGTATTAGACCAGGGAGGAAAAGCGGCCATTATATTATTAGATCTTAGCCCAGCGTTCGACACGGTTAACCATGCCACATTATTACATCGTCTTAGTGGCATGGGAGTGTCGGGCGCGGCTCTGTTATGGCTCACTTCCTTCCTGGAGGAACGCTTCTTCCAGGTTTTCGAAGAAGAAGTTGTTTCTTCCAAACAGCCACTCAGTTGTGGGGTGCCTCAGGGCTCTGCCCTGAGCTCCACACTTTTTAATGTCTATATGAGGCCCCTCGCACAGATTGTCCATCCATTTTGTGTCCGTATACTCACCTATGCAGACGACACTCAGCTTGTGGTATCATTGAACAATGCTGAGGGGTCGTCTAGCACTTTGAGGACCTGTCTGGAGGCGGTCGCCAGATGGATGGAGCTCTCCTGCCTTAGATTAAATGGGGAAAAGACGGAGTTTATGCTGTTGGGGAACCCTTCACCTTCCATCTGGTTCCCATTTGGCCCCCCTGTCTCGGTCCTTCCCCCTCCCCCAAACCCCAGATAAAGAGCCTAGGAGTCTGGTTAGACAGATCACTCGACTTCACTGTCCAGGCAACCAAGACATCTGCTACTTGCATCGGATTTATGAAAATGCTCTGGAAAGTCCCGTTATTGCTGTTCCAGGCGAGGAGAATCATGGTTCAGGCTCTGATCCTTTCCCGCCTGGACTACGGCAATGCACTTTATCTTAGAGCCCCTCTGGCCGCAATACATAAGCTCCAGGTTACCCAAAATTGTGCAGCCCAATTGCTTTTCCAGATCCCTCGATGGCAGTCGACCAGACTTGCCTTGAGGAAGTTACACTGGCTTCCGGTAGCAGCCAGGATACAATTCAAATCTATGTGCCTGGCTCAGAAGGCCCTTCGCAAGACAGGCCCATCCATAATGTTTCCCTTGGCCATTCCCTAATCTCCTTCTAGAGCCCTACGATCCAGCATGTTGCACCTGGCCACTACGACCAAAATAAAAAAAGCCCGCTGGGGGGGTCGCTCATTTTCGCACAATGTCGCCAGAATGTGGAACTCCCTTCTGCTTGCCCTGAGAGAGAACAACAATCTGCTGACTTTCAGGAGACAACTAAAAACTCATCTGTTTGCAAAAGCTTATTAGCGCCCTATCCTGTTGTCAGAACGGTCCTGGCTAAAGCGCTGCGAGGCCTCAGGGTAGTTACGCGCTATATAAGTTTCATTTTCATTTCATTTATTTTAATGTTTGGATAAGGTAAGTATGGGTATAGGGGTATATGTTTTGGGGTACTGAGGTATATGTTTTGGGGTGTTTGGGTATTTTAAGGGTTCAGATATAGTTTAGGGTTAAGGGGTACAGGGGTAGTTTTAGGGTTTAGGGATAGGTATGGGTTTTGGGGTACAGGGGCACTTTTAGGTTTCAGGGCTAGGTTTGGGTTTTGGGGTATAGGGGTATTTTTATGGTTATGGGGTAGGTTTGGGTTTTGGGGTACAGGGGTATTTTAAGGGTTCGGGGCTAGATTTGGGTTTTGGGGTACAGGGGTATTTTTAGGGTTCAGGGCAAGGTTTGGGGTACAGGGGTATTTTAGGGTTCAGGGGTAGGTTTGGGTTTTGCGGTACAGGGTTATTTTTAGGGTTCAGGGCTAGGTTTGGGTTTTGGGGTACAGGGGTATTTTTAGGGTTCAGGGGTAGGTTTGGGTTTTGGGGTACAGGGGTATTTTTAGGGTTCAGGGCTAGGTTTGGGTTTTGGGGTACAGGGGTATTTTTAGGGTTCAGGGGTAGGTTTGGGTTTTGGGGTACAGGAGTATTTTAAGTGTTCAGGGCTAGATTTGGGTTTTGGGGTACAGGGGTATTTTTAGGGTTCAGGGCTAGGTTTGGGGTACAGGGTATTTTAGGGTTCAGGATTAGGTTTGGGCTTTGCGGTACAGGGTTATTTTTAGGGTTCAGGGCTAGGTTTGGGTTTTGGGGTACAGGGGTATTTTTAGGGTTCAGGGGTAGGTTTGGGTTTTGGGGTATAGGGGTATTTTAAGGGATAAGGGCTAGGTTTGAGTTTTGGGGTACAGGGTATTTTAGGGTTCAGGGGTGGGTTTGGGGTACAGTGGTATTTTTAGGGTTCAGGGCTAGGTTTGGGTTTTGGGGTACAGGGGTATTTTTAAGGTTCAGGGGAAGTTTTGGGTTTTGAGGTACAGGGGTATTTATAGGGTTCAGGGCTAGGTTTGGGTTTTGGGGTATTTTTAGGGTTTAGGGATAGGTTTGGGTTTTGGGGTACAGAGTATATTTATAGGGTTAAGATGGGTTAGTGTTTAAGGGTGTTGGGGTATTTTAAGGAGTAAGGGTGGGTTATCATTATGGGGTGCAGGGGTGCAGGGGTATTTAAAGGGAGCAGGGTGGGATTAGCACACGATATGAGACATGGCATGAAGGGCGGAACGTACCACACGCCCCCAGCGTTTGTCACGCCCCCAGCACACGCCCACAGCACAACGCAGACACGCCCACAAGGGACTACTTTGCTGGCACGGTTCTTTTACCTTTTAAATGTATATGGTGGGCGTCTGCATAGCCTATGTCCTTCTGCTGCAACTGCCCTTTCCAACGCTGTATTGGGTGTTGTGATTGGTGCTGTGGTTCCTGAGATTACCCGCCTCAAAGGTTTGGGCTCTCTCTTTATTATATTAGTATGGATGAGCTGCAAGGATCAATGGACAGAAGCAGATGAGTTATGAGAAGTATCAGGACAGTGGGTAAAACAAAAAGTGCCATCATTGTGCTGAAACAAAGTATATATGCAATCATACAACATAATATGACAATCTGGTGTATTCCTGCTATGCGAACCCTAACCTACATGTCTAGGGTGTATGTGCATGTTCTGCCAAGAATCCCCTTACTGAATAATCCAACCCACTTACCTGGTGGGTAAGAATGTAGGACCTCGTCTTGGTCACGAGCTGGACACCCCTCACAGAGAGGTTAACTTCTGGTTAAAAACATCAGCCTGTAGAGACCTCTCCATATCAGCAGAAATGCCTCCTCGGACTACACCCAGTAACAGATGTTTATTCATAGAAAAAGGCATCCTTGTCTTGGGCTGAGATTGTGCTCAGGCTGCCATTGTTTGTGTGCTACAGATAGCTGTGTCACCATCGGGACGAAAAAAAACAAACACATTTGCAAAAAGTTCATGTAAGCCTTGTACATAGTGCCAAGGCAATGCAATTGTGTTCTGGCGAAGTTGACTCGTGTCAGCAAGATCGGTGTTTCCTGGAAATTAAGCCAAATCGTCACAAATGCAAATGAGTGTCAAAAGTCTATCTGACAAGTGAAGGCAAGGGTAGGGGCGCCCCTTGTTCATGTAAAATGCCAATGTTTCTTTCTAGGCCTAACTCAGACACATGAAACTATATTGGGGAGGTAGGCAAGAGTTCAAGGGTGCATGTCGGGCTGGTCAGAGCAAGGCACCCGTCCAACCGGACATGCACTCTTCACCTCAAGGTGGCTCTGCAGCTGTCAATCATCAAGCAGCAGCAATGGGGCCCACTGTTCCGGGGTAACAAAACAAACATGGAGGTGAGGCCCCACACCCCATTGAAGAAAGCACCACTGTTAGCAAGTCAAAAGCCAGCTCACAACCCGCTTCCGATTGTGCCCATGTGAGGGTTGCCGCCAAGGAATAAGCTGTTCTTAGAATAACCTGATGGAACCACACTTGTGATGCCTTTTCACAACCTCACTTGCTCCTGACTTTCAAAACTAATTTAACAGAAGGTACACAGCCCATGTGACCTAGAACCTGGCTTCTCTGGTTTAGCAAGCACACTTCAGGTGGAGCAGGACACCGCCTCTCCTCAAGGTGCTTACATCTTTTTCCCAAACTGGATGCAATTTTTTTTGTGTTCAGTTTTTAAGAACGGGTGAGCATGGGCTTTGAAAACAATAAATGACTTTAAAATAAATTCTGGTATGTTGTTAACTGCACCATTTTACTGTGTTCACCAATAACATCCATGTTACAAAATAGAAACGAGCATTGGCAAACCAAATATGCCTTGTAACATAACATCCATCATGCATCAATAAATCAGCAAAACATTGAAGTCAATTTTATTTTCAATAACCTATTTAAATCTACACCTACTATACACCCACGCTACTGTTAAAGCAAGGACGAGACTTATTGGCATTGCCAATGTTTGTTTGTCAAGTGCCCTTGCTAGGTCAATGCCACTTCAAGTAATGGAGCTAATACCACAGGCAATTATATATACAAAGAATTGATAAAGCCAAGAGGTCTGGCTGTTCAAAAAAAATGATTTTCCATTTTGTTTATGTGGATGGCTGAATGAGTGATGGAATGAATGCATGGATAAGCGAGTGCATGAATGGATGGGTGGGCCAGTGGCCAATGCATGAATCCGTGAGTGAGTATCTGGAAGGACTGATGAATGGGTGAGCGCATAGCGTGTGCAAACCACAGAGAGCAAGCATCAAATAGGTATTAGAAGTGCAAGCTTCCCTCACCAATCAGTGGTAGGTGCTTTACCAAACCTCCTACATCAACAATGAACAACCGTCAAGACCAGAGGAAGAAGCGGTCACATCAAGGAAATCAACGACAACCATCTACTCACATCTGTTGCAAACTGGCATCCCAGTGCAGAGACAGACAACCACATGCATCAGTAAGAAGCAACAACCACCCAGAGCAGTGTCACGACCAGCTGCTGCCCTAGAAGTTTAAAACTAAATAAAGAAGCAAAGGAGTAGAGAAGCGTGAGAGTCTTGCGTTATGAAACTAGTCACTTAGCGCTAGTGAGATCTGTGTGTAAGCTGTTTGCTACAGGCTTTAATAGCCATAATGCAGCTTAATGGGTCAATATTCCTACTGCAGAGTGCTGGTCTACTTGAAAGTCACAGGTTTGAATCCCAGTAAGATAACTCGGTGTATTGACACGTGAGTCACTGAAATGCGTTTGTACTCTGAAACTAAAAAGACCCAGTCATGGTAAAACAGCTCATTAGGCTGTGCACCTGCTGCAAAGATTTTTTTTCAGCATTGAGCTGTGGGTGATGGTAAACTGTCCACCCAATGAAGAAGATACTGAAAGGACATGAACTCGGTGGTGGGTAATGGGGGATAGAGTTGGAAACCCAGCGGCCAAAATATGCACTGTGAAGATGGCTGGAGGAAGACCGTGAGAGGTTAGGGTCAGACTGGCCTATAGGGCAATCAGACAGCATCCAGTGGGCTGGGCTGATAGGTCGGTGTGCGGGCTGTTTCTTTGGCTATTTGTGGGCCTATTTTAGGGTCCGATGGGCTGGTGTTTTCTGTTGATTTCCCTGATATTAAAACAAACATTACCTGCAGCAAACTCTCAACCATGCAGCCTTCCCTACCTTGCAAGACACTTATACAACACGTTTAAAACTGTCCCAATTTGCAAACATGGGCCATTTTTTCAGATTTATAATTCACTAATGGGGCAACAAATATGTTGGTGCCCAGGTCGATTTTTGGTCCCAGCCTGACCCTGCAACAGGTCATCCCTTCCAAAGTCCCATGGGCCAGGTGTGCAGTGTGTCGGCATGGGGAATGCACAAAGAAAGAGGCTGGCATGTAAAGAAGGCTACAACATTCTGTTGCATGGTGGGGGGAGACTGTCACTGCTGGAATCCTTCTGTTTTCTGTGTTTAAAAACGACATGGTATCATCTCATGTTTCCTTTATCAGCACCTGTTACTGAGCCCTCACTGCATTTCGTCCTCTCTTTATCTTGTACTGAGCTCTTTCGTCCTATTGCTGCTGGCCTCACTGCCATGCGGTCCCCCTCCCAGGCCAATTTTGGCCCAGTGGACACCATCCCCCATGGCCCGGCCTGTAGTGTGAGTGCCCTAGACCCAACCTAGGGCACCCACTGCCAATGTTGGGGACCGCAGGGGAGCCTGAAGGCCCGCACGGTCCCTGCCGGCTGCCCGTCTCCTGCAGGAGCCGGCATTGCTTTAAGACCAGGGAGCTGCTGAACATGCAGCTCCCTGGATCCAAAAGCAATATCTGTTTCTCAGCCTGCTTCACAGCAGGCAGGGAAACAGACAAATGCTCAGTATTCAGCAAGCGAGAGCATTTGTGAGCTCTAGCTTGCCTAAAGCAGAGCCGAGTTTGCTATGGCTTGACAGGAGCGGTGTTCCCACCAAACCATAACAAACTATAATGTCGCAGGGGTGGGCACCCCTGAACATTGCTGGAGCCGACCGTGGGGGGTGGTGGACCCCAGGGCCAACCAGAGCTCCTGGAGGGGGGCAGTGTAGCCCCCTCTTTTGTTAGGTAAGCCCCGGGGAGGTGGTGGTCACCAAGTCTGGTGGTCTGCAGCAGACCCCCTTTATTTTTGTTTTTGTGCCTCGAGGAGGTGACGGTGCTCGGGCAGTGGAGGAGGCCGTAGGGCCTCCCTCGCATTTCTTTAAAAAAAAAATCACAGTGTGCCCAGGGGTGGTGATGGTCGCCAGGGCTGCGGGGGGCCACGCAGACCCCCTGGCCCATTCAAACATTAGCCCCGGAGAGGTGGTGGCCCCCAGGACACTCGTGTTGCTGCGAGGGCAACCCCGCATAGATATAGAAAGATGCTATGGGGAGGTGGTGATCTCTGGAACTTTAAGCATTCTAGGAGGGGGGCCCCATGTGCCCCCTTCTACTTATTTACACATGCCCCGGGACCTGGCCCACCCGGGGGCCTATAATAAACAAAGCGTGGTAGTTGGTGCTTTTTTTATTTCAGCAGGATTCGTGGATCCAACGTGACTCCCTCCTAAACATTTTGAAAAAAATGCTTTTTTGGCACTGGGAGGTCCCCATGGGAGCCCCCCCCCATGAGGTCTAGGGGTCTAGGTGTTTCTTCCTTGCCCTCTTTTCTTTTTTCTTTAGGTCTTGTGACTCGGAGCAGTAGATTTTAGAAACTTAGAGATGTATATGCAGTTCAGCATCCGTATTCAGGCCCCAGGGGATCTCAGTTCCTATGATAGTATCCATTGGGATATATATACAGTCTGCTGTTGTGAAAATACGAAATAAAAAAATCTATATGCAATTTATTTATGAGATACAGTATTAAATATATCATGATTTAGTTTATGATTGAAATGTAAAATAGTCCCTTATGCATTAACTGCAACGCAGGTACTCCACGGGAAGAAGAATGATCCACAAACAAGCAAATGCAGTGAGATGTGAGAGAAACACTCCCCTGGGTACAGCCACAGCCCATTGTAAAATAAATGAGAACTATTGGTCAAACTAGATCTAAAAATGAGGCTGGCCAACTAAGCATTGTGCCACCTTTTTGCTTCAATGAAGTGTCACACAAAGTGTTATTCTTGAGGCATGTAAACCTCACCTAGAGCAAACAGCTAACATAATTTTTCCCCCCAGAAATGCATATTAAAAACTTGCCAGCTACCGAAAAGCTCAGACATTCTCTGCAGAAACACAACAAACACACACACAGCCAGAAGGATTGGCATCAGGAGGAACAATTCAGTCATCTCTCATACACACAAAGTGGGTTCATCACCCAAAAGCGAGTTCAGCTGTTTTCCACACACACACAGAGTAAGACCTGCATGTGCCCCTCTACACAGGCCAAAAGCTGCATCGGAGTGGTCGGTACAGCGGACCTCCACTCACACAAAGCAGCATCAAACGTTGTAGGACATAATTGTGTGACAGTCTATCCCTGTGCCCTGCTCATCCATAGGCCAGAGATGACACTAGATGCTAGCCACCACTAAATGTTTTTAATATCCAACTTCCTCCTTGCTTTGGACTGCAACATTCCCAGACTCCTGTGGGTAAAAGACATCCTGTCCCCATTAGCCCCTCCACTTCATATGCCCAGTAGCCAGAACTTTGCACATATACTGTGATATGCCTCACTATACCAGCTTCCCCAAAGGATCATACACGCTCATCTTACCCCATTTTCACGAGGTGCCGACTTTCTTACAAAAATGGCCTCATTGGTCTGTAGCGTCATAGGACCAAACTTCTTCCTGCCCATAGAAAGCTAGCATTGACCTCTAACAGAGTGGAACAAAGCCAACTTTCCCATATGTTTGCGATGCTGAAATTCCCAATGACATGAGACTCTGAACTTCACTTCATAAGACTTGGAGACCAACTCCCCCTTCCCCCTACCCGTCATCATGGTGAACTCATAAATAGTTCAAAAATGCTGATCTCAATTCATAGTCCCAGTAAAATCGCCCCATTGGTGCTGCAGACCCAAGATTCTAAACTCCTCCCCTTAGTCTAAGATATCATTTGCACACATAAGCTGTCCAACTCATACAAGATGTCCATCTCTACTCATAGGCTTGAGACACTCAACTCTCAGAGACAGCTCCTTCTTCATATGCTGGGACTTCCATAATGCCCTTCCCAGACCCAAGACCCCTCAATGCCATCACAGATGAGCAATGACCTGCATTGTTCTATCCATTCTCACCCAAAAATCCTGATGAAGGTGGGTTCCGTTGGATAGGCTCAGCCGCATTCTCCTGGATGATATCCCACAGCCGCCATTGGACCTGGGGGTGTAGGATGTAAAATGGTTGGTTCGGATGCTTCTGTCTGTATTCCTTGTATCGCGTGAAGATTGGGTAATCTGGCTTCTTAAACCACTGATGGTCAAAAAGGACAAGAAAGTGTCAAAAGCATATTATCACCCACCTCACCCTCAACAGTTGGCAGCAAATAGTGCTATATTGTATCTGGTGGCTACAAGTGCATCTCTTTTGCCTGCGATACCCATAATCACTCAACGTTCCATTCAGGATCTATAGCTCATTGCTGAATTGCAAATATTTCACAGCGGAGCAAACATGACACACTTTCGACACCAGTGTTTGCCCCTCAGTAACTGTCGTTTTGTCTTTTTTTTTAAGGGGGTGCCCCCTCCGTGCCCCTGATCCCCTCCCCATCCTGATCACGGGCATTTCCCCACCTCTAGCTGTAGACTTCTTAATTAGGTGATGCAGTGTAGGCGGCAAAAATGCCTGCATACCACACTGACTACTGTTGCAGTGCTGGGATACCAGCCACTCCCGTTCTGATATCCCTGCATATCTCTACCAATGCACATGAGGCCTGCGAGTTAATGCTTTTTCCTATTGCAGTAACACCACTTGACAAAGCAGCGACTGAGATTAATTCAGGCACTTTCATTCATCTCTTTCTGTTATTTTCAGTGAGTACTCTAAGTTCATTTGGTATGCCCAGACGTGGGCCCCATAGTTTACTTTGCCATAGGACTCAAACTGCTATTTGCTGCTAACAAGACTGAAGCTTGTCTGGAGTTGCTTGCATTTCTGTTCAGATGGGCCACGGCCTAGCAGGTCAAGCACTACTTCCATTTTGGGGTAGAGCCAAGACTGTTTTGCATATGGCAGTCCTTGTCTGTTTTGGCACAAGTGAACAACACAATGGTCTAGAAGGCGGCCCAGAGTAATTACAAGTGGCTGAGAATATTTGAAGCATTTTATCCAACTTCTTTTGTTTTGCCCAATCCTGTTATTCCAGCTACCTACAAGAAAATAAGAGTAAAGCCTGGACCACAGCATTTGTATCCTAGACTGGTTTCAAGCAGAAGGTAAGCGAAGGCCACTCACCTCATTGAGGTTTGCAGAGTACGGTGCAGGATCCCAAGCCACCAGAATCCCATCGGTATATAGAGGATTGTCCAGGAACCTGTGGCTCTCAGTGGCCATCACCTGCCAATTAATTACACAGCACATCAGGGTCTATATTTACGGGACTTGAAATGTGATCAACTATAGAGCGCAGCTACTGATGTTCATGGGACAGTAGTGTGGATCAACTACAGCGCATTATTCGTGAACAAATGTCTAAATCTGTGCAGTGCAAACATGGATCTGTCTCTGTGTCTGCATGCATGCATATCTGTATCAAGGTTCTTGTGTGTGAAAACACACTTTTGAGTGTAGGTAGAAAAACCCAGTAGTCTGACACAGACAACACAAGATGCATAAGCTCCTTACCCCAGTATTGGAACTTTCATAGATTCCTATGCTTTGTATCATTCCCCGTCGTCGGAATGGGAGTCTCGGTAACAAAAATACCATAGTTGTAGGTACAAAAGACCAAGGGAAAAGGCCTAGGCCTCATTCTCTTTTGTAGCATATCACCCTCTTTGTGTAAAAGAGACCAAACTTAGGCCTCAGCCAATCAGAAGTGCCTCACCCCTTAGAACCTTCCTGAAGGAACCTCAGTGCCTCAGATTTTCTACCGCACGTTGTGCTTAGGGAGTCTCCTTAGAGCTCTGCTCAACTTCTACTCTTCAAAGGATTTACTTCAGGATTTTTTCTTCAGAATCTTTCAGATTCACTTCAGGATTGTTGGCTGCTTTCCAAGATGTCAGAAATGGAGAAGAAAAAAGCCCCTTTCAAACCTTGTTCCACCTGTGGCAAGAAAAGGCTTTTTGTGGAGGATAAGCACAAAGACTGCATCTATTGTCTCTATCCTGACCACCAGGCTGCGGACTGTAAGATCTGTCGCACCTTTTCGACCAAGAACCTCCGGGACCGTGAGGGTAGACTCTTGACATGGCTCCAGAAGCTGAAATCCAGGAAGGAGACTGTCTCTAGTGACAGTGAGGATGCAGCGTCGATGTCTTCTTTAAGAAGGTCAGTGAAGAGGGGTAGGGGTTCCTCTTCTCCTTCTATGGAAAGATCTTCCAAGGCCTCAAAAAAGACCCCCAGTGAGTCTGAGAGCCCAAGTCCCAGCAAATCTCCTCACCGAGGTGTAAAGGAGAGGGTAGGACCTTCAACGCCTTCTAAAGGTGAGAAGACTGTCACAGCCTTCAAAAAGCCTTCATCCCAGTCTTCTGAGAGGAGTTCCAAGTCCTCGACGACGAAGACGTCGACGGCGGAAGTTCCGACAACGAAAAAAATCAAAAACGGGATTGATGTCGTCGACGAGCCCGTCGACCGGGGTTTCGTCAACGAAGGTACCGTCGACGGCGGTTTCTTCACCGTCGACGGAGAATTTGCAGTCGACGAAGACGTCGATGATGAAGACGCCGACGACGGAGGTGCCGTCGACGAAGACGTCGACGACAAAGGTGCCGACGACGAAGGTGCCGACGACGAAGGTACCGACGACAAAGGTGCCGACAACGACGGTGCCGACGACAACAGTTATACTCTTGCCGCCGACGACGTCGGCGACGACGGTCTCGTCGACGAGGGCGTCGAGGATGACGACTTTGACAGTGACGACGGCTGGCATGACGACGGTTTCATCGTCGACGACTTCATCGACCCCGATCTCGTCGACGCGTATCCAACCGCCGACGCCAGAACCGTCGACGATACTGTCCTCTGAAAAAAGGATTACCATTTCAGTGACACGAATCACACCAGAGATGACTTCTCCGAGGAGTGTGTCTCCCCTACTACCAACCATGCTTTTTCAAGAAGGGGAGTCAGAGGAGGATGACCAGGACTCGTACAGCTATGCCAATAGTTCCTCCCAACTTCTAGTCAAATGCCAAGACACTGACTCTGAGGGCGAATACGGCCACGAGGAAGTTGATCATCATCAGTCGGCCCAGTCGCTAAACACCATTCTGAGCAAGAAATGGTTTCAGTGTCATCTTCTTTTCTCCAAGATCTGCATAAGATACTGCAGGACTATAAATCTAAGGCGAGTAGGCCTATTCCGGTTCCGTCAATGCCTGCTACACCTGCAGGGCTTTCAGCCTCAATAGTGACGCCTACTTTTCCGACTCCAGTTTTCGCTCGGCCTCAAATGTCCTTCCATCAGGATTCCTCCAGGTTACAGCAGGCCCATGATGATTCCTTGGATGAGGATCAGCAGTCGGATCATGGCTCTATTCCGAATACTGAATATCATGAATATATTATCCGGCGGATTCCCCGCCAACGGACATTGGGGGCTTCCATCAGCTGATGGAAAGAGCTGCTGCAAGATTCAAATTAGCCATGCCTAAGGTTACTACATATTGTTTCTTGTATGATTTCAAGGAACCTTTTAGGAAATCAACGAGGTCCATTCCTATTGTAGATCATTTGTGGAAGGAGGGCCTAAAAGCCATGAAGAACCCGGCGACGGTTGTCCCTGTGCTACCGCGTCTGGATAAAAAATACAAGGCACCCGATGATGGACCGGCAGCCTTAACGGGTCATCCAAGACCAGACTCTGTGATCTCGCAGGCAGCGCAGAGAAAATCCCGTAACCCCTCTGCTCCCTTAACAACTCCTCCGGACAAGGAAGGGCGGAGGTTGGATAATGTGGGGAAGAGATTCTCGTCGATGGCAAGTTTGCTGGTGCGAGCGGCTAATGCCCTAGCGTTCTTGGGCAGGTACGACCGCCAGCTTTGGTGTGATGACGCCCCCTACCTTGACCAGCTGCCTCCGGAGTCTACGGCTGAGGCAAAGAAGATCTTGCAGGAGGGAGAAGCAACGTCGATGGAAATCATTGACTGTGCAATGGATATTGCAACGACGGCGTTCCGTTCATTGGCTGGGGCGGCAGTCCTCCGTCGCCAAGGATGGCTCAAAGCTACTTGGTTTGGGCCTGAGATCCAAAACAAGGTCCTGGATCTTCCCTTTGATGGTGAGGCATTATTCGGCAAACTCATTGACGACACTCTGCAAGAAATAAAAAAGGACACGGAGACTGCCAGGTCCTTGGGGACCCTTCAATAGCGAAAGTCTCCTTTTAAGGGATCCAGAGGTAGAGGTGGTAACTACAGAGGTTCCTTTCAACAACAATGCTATTCCACCACGGGCTCAGGTTCCCAGCAATACCGTCAGCCTTATCAGCAGCGGCAAGGCCAGTCTACCAACTACTCCAGGCCTTACAATAAGGGAAAACAGGCTGGATGAGACGAGATTCGTCCAAGCTCCAATAGCGGCCTTCTGGCTCTTCCTACTGGACCCTCCTTCAAGAGATCATCAGTTGGAGGCAGGGTCACCAAATACCTTCACAACTGGTCCAGGATAACATCGGACCGTTGGGTGCTCAACATCATTCGGAAAGGGCATACCTTGGAATTCACGCAAATCCCTCCACCCAAGCCCCCGGCAGCCATTCCATCAAAACACCAGTGTCTCCTGCGGCTCGAGGTCCAACAAATGCTCCGGAAGGGAGCGATAGAGCCGGTCCCCTCAAATCAAAGGGGGCAAGGATTTTATTCCAGGTTCTTCCTGGTGAGGAAGACGCTAGAGAAGTGGCGCCCCATTATAGACCTCAGGGAGCTAAACACCTATCTCATCACCCTGTCCTTCCGGATGGTCTCCCTCCAGGACATCTTGAAGCTTGTCAGCCCGGGGGATTTCATGGCCACGCTTTATCTCGAGGATGCGTATTTCCACGTTCCGATTCACCCAGCACACAGAAGGTTTCTGCGATTCACAGTAGCCACGAGCCATTTTCAGTTCAGGGTTTTACCCTTTGGACTCCGCTCAGCCCCAAGAATTTTCACAAAGGTGCTGGCGCCAGTAGCAGCTTTCCTGTGAAGGAACCATTTTCAGGTCTTCCCCTCCCTGGACGACTGGTTACTGAAAGCTCCGTCCAGGGAGGCAGCACTGGAGGCTGTTCAAGCTTGTACCAATTTGTTTCAGAATCTGGGGCTCACTCTGAACAACGAGAAGTCTTCCCTGGTCCCGTCCAGAAAGGCTCGCTTCCTGGGAGCCATCTTGGATTCAAAGCTCTCAAGAGCCTTCCCTACTCCAGACAGGAGAATGAAATTACAGGCGTTGGCCTAAGACTTACAAATAAAAAAGTGTCTTTCAGTACGCCACTACAAGTCTCTTCTGGGAGTAATTTCATTGTGTATTCCACTAATTCCCCATTGCAGACTAAGGATGCGTCCTCTGCAGGAGCAACTAGACAACCAGTGGAAGCAGGTCCACGGTTCATTCGAGGACAGAGTGACGGTCATTCCAAGGATGAAAGAAGCGGCCTTGTGGTGGACAGATCAAGACAACTTGTCCCAAGGTCTATCCTTCGTAAGCGACCAGTCCCCACAAGTGGTAACAATGGACGAGTCATTGGAGGGTTGGGGGGCAGTGGTGCAAGACCTGCATGTCAGCGGTCATTGGTCGCCCCAGGAGAAACGCCTCCACATCAACCTGTTAGAACTCAGGGCGATACGACTGGCTCCGCAAGCTTTTCTTCCTCGCCTGGAAGGTTCACAAGTGCTTATCAGGATGGACAACACCACGGCCATGCACTATTTGAACAAGGAAGGAGGAACCAGATCTCGTCCATTGTCACGAGAAGCTCAGCGGATCTGGGAATGGGCAATCATTCAGAGGATTTCGCTGAAGGCAGAACACTTGCCAGGCGTCCTAAACGAAAACGCCGACAGACTGAGCAGGTCATCCTCAGTCAGCCACGAATGGGAATTGAATCAGAGAGTTTTGGAGGAGATCTTCAGCCAGTGGGGCAGACCAGAGATCGATCTTTTTGCCACTCCGATCAACAAGAAATGCCGGTCTTATGCAAGCAGGCTTCCCCATCGAGGTTCTCTGGGGAGTGCACTTTCGATAGCATGGTTGAGGACATTTGCTTTTCCTCCCATACCTCTGATCCCACGGCTCCTCAGGAAGATCAAGGTGGAGCCGTGCAAGATGATCCTGATAGCCCCGGCTTGGCCGAGGCAGTTCTGGTTCACGGAACTCCATCTGCTGTCGATAGCTCCTCCTCTTCCTTTAGAGGTTCTACTAGATCTCCTCACGATGTCTGAAGGACAAGTTTGCCACCCAGATCCGCAGTCATTACACCTGACTGCATGGCTCCTGAGCAGCGAGAGTTTATGAACCTACCCATATCAAGTGAGATTAAGGAGGTCCTTTCTCAGGCAAGAGCTCCTTCTACAAACAGGACTTACCGTCTTAAGTGGAAGAGATTTTGTTGCTGGTGCAAGAAAGAACGCATTGATCCTTTCGCTTCAAAGCCTCATCAGATCCTTCCTTATCTGCTGTCCCTGGCTAAGTCCGGACTAGCCCATTCATCGATTAAGGTCCATTTGGCGGCAATATCAAGGTTCAGGAGGACTGGGTCTGGGCCCTCCTTGTGGTCTTCCAGAATTGTCAAGCAATTTCTAAAGTGCTTGTTCAGAGTCTATCCACCAGTGAGACCGCCTCCTCCGACATGGCATCTGAATCTAGTCCTTTCTCAACTCATGAAGGGCCCGTTCGAACCAATCCATCGTTCTGATATGAAATACCTTTCATGGAAATTGGCTCTCCTCCTCACTCTCACGTCGGCTAGACGTTTTGGAGAATTGCAGGCCTTGACTATCCAAGAACCTTTCCTTCAATTCAAGAGAAACACTGTCATCATGAGAACTAATCCGAGGTTTATGCCTAAAGTTCCCTCAGACTTCCACTTGAATGAGCCGGTCATTCTGAAAGCGTTCTTCCCTCAACCGGCAGAGAGAGCATTGCATTCGCTGGATGTGCAACGGTGCTTGAAATTCTACTTGGAGCGCACTAAGGGTTTTCGGAAAATCTCACAGTTGTTTGTTGCCTTTGGGGGTCCAAGCAAGGGCCTTCCATTATCTAAACAAGGTGTTTCAAGATGGATCACGAGTGCCATTCTGCATTGTCACACTGCTGCAGGGAAACCTCTGACTGGAAAGATTCGAGCACATTCCACGAGATCTGTGGCTTCTTCAACAGCCCTCTTCGCGGGGGTGCAGATCAAGGACATTTGCAGAGCTGCTACCTGGAGCAGCGTTCACACCTTTACCAGGCATTACTGCTTGGAGTCCTTACAACAAGATGATGCGGCAGTAGGACAGGCTCTCCTGAGGAACATCTTCCAGTGATTGGTGAGCTTCCCTTTCTTTCCCACCTTCCTTCTTTCACATTTTGTATCTTTATGTCATGTTGTCTATTGCTATACTGTGATGATGCAAAATGTGGTTTTATTGCTAACTGCTTGCTACTCTGATACAAAGCATGGAAATCTATGAAAGTTCCAATACTGGGGTAAGAAAACAAGTTACTTACCTGTAACTTTGGTTCCCCAGTATTGGTAACTTTCATAGATTCCCATGCGCCCACCCACCTCCCCGAGGAAAGCTCAGCCTAAAACAGATATGGTGTCTCAGTACACAACGGCTACGAAAATTTGAGGCACTGAGGTTCCTTCAGGAAGTTTCTAAGGGGTGAGGCACTTCTGATTGGCTGAGGCCTAAGTTTGGTCTCTTTTACACAAAGAGGGTCAATCAATCAATCAATCAAGGGCATTTGTAGAGCGCACTACTCACCCGGAGGGTCTCAAGGCGCTTGGGAGGGGGGGGGGGTGCTGCTACTGCTCGAACAGCCAGGTCTTGAGCTTCTTCCTGAAGGAGAGGTGGTCTTGGGTCAGGCGCAGGTCGGTCGGGAGGGAGTTCCAGGTCTTGGCGGCCAGGGTGATATGCTACAAAAGAGAATGAGGCCTAGGCCTTTTTCCTTGGTCTTTTGTACCTACAACTATGGTATTTTTGTTACCGAGACTCCCATTCCGACGACGGAGAATGATACAAAGCATGGGAATCTATGAAAGTTACCAATACTGGGGAACCACAGGTAAGTAACTTGTTTTCTTCTTTCCACTAATTTACAGTAACTTCCCATCCTGGAAAGAATTAGTATTCTACATTTTGTCACCAAGTGGTGCCATTCTGAGCCCCGAAAACTCCTATTATTAAGCAGTCTCACTAGAAAACAGTTTATTTATCAGGCTCTTGCCTTTGCAGAGACCAACAAAATACTGACATGGAAATCAAGTGCAGGTGAAGTGGAACAGAACTTTACTGTGTATGTTTAAAGACACTAGGTACAGTATTTTTAGATTAAATTAGCAGGATTTTGTAGGAGAAGGCCAGTGTTGCGTTTGCTCCTCTTCATGGCTCTCTCCTCTTTGATCCCATGAAGAATGAGGCCCTGTCTCTCCAGCTGAACTGGTGTCACTGCTGAGCACAGAGTGTTTTGTGATGACTCTACATCCTGCCTTGACTTGAACCATCAGCGTCCCGTCGTTAAAGGCAGCGGGGTCTGCCCCTCCACCTTTTTACACTGCAGGAAGAGTGTCTGTTACGCTGAGCAAAGGTCAGCCTAACAGACACTCTTCGTGTTCGGGTCAGGAAGCTAAGAATTGTACATGCACTAAATGAGAGAGCACCTGGCTGCCAGGCTAAATATTTCACAGCCCGGAGGGCATGACATACTCAGGCCAGCAAAGTTTTCTGTGAGCCTTCCATCATGACGAGGTAGAGCGTCACTGATAGACTCAGACCAGGGAGCTTCAGTATTAAGTCCTGATCCGACTGTCCATCAGTGGTGCTTGACCCAGAATTGAGTGGGGTACCAACTCTCACTGACCCCATCCCATTCGATGAGGAGACAAGGAAGGTGCTCCTCTTGCTGTATTCCCAAGTTAGGCCCATGTAGCGAGGCAGCTTATTCCTTACATTGCTTGGCACCAGCGGAGGACCGGGACAAAACAGGTTTGAGAAGCCGGGCAGGACCTTAAAATAAGACCACCCAAATTAGCCTACCGGTCCTATGCGGACCATATTTCCTCCCCAAAGAGGATGGAGAATCACACATAACGGCTCAAGTTTCTTTTATATACACATGAGGAGCAGCTACTCTGCCCTCGCTTGACTGACAGGATAGGGACTCCCATTCCTGTATCTCCCAGGGGGGGTTAATCTTTGCCCTGAAGAAAGTCCAGGACCTACACGGCCAGCCCAGGACTGAAACATGTTGGCACTAGGGTCATAGGACCATAACACTCCCATTGTCCCGCTTTTTAAGAATTTTTTAACAACCCTTACAGACCCAAGAATAAAGGGAAACCAGGGGCCTGCCTGAGGTTTTTAATCTTTAATCCCCCTGGTCTTCACGTATCACAAGAGCTCCCAACACTGTGGTTGAGCACACCCCATCCTGTAGGTGCCAGGGTGACCCGATAATGAAGCATGACACCACTAGGGTGTGTGAGGGTAATTAAACAAAAAGTGTTTCCTTGCTCCCGTTCAGGTTGAGTTAGGTATATCCTTACACTAGATTTGTTTCCCCATTTTACAGTTAGACATCTGTTCTACTGACCACATGCTGGTCAATTGGAGTATTTTTTGTGGATTAATGTTTTAACATGGGAGATCATACTCCGACATGGTACCCTCTCAACCCTTCAGGTACGGGGAAGTTTCACCACAGCCTTATTGGGTACACATGACCTACTTAGCCCAGCAAAGGTTTCTGTGAGCCTTCCCTCATGACGAGGGAGAGCGTCACTGATAGACTCAGACCAGGGAGCTTCATTATTACTGACTGACTGACTGACTGTCCATCAGTGGTGCTTGACCCAGAATGGAGTGGGGTCAGCAACTCTCACTGACCCCATCCCATTTGATGAGGAGACAAGGAATGTGCTCCTCTTGCTATATTCCCAAGTTAGGCCCATGTAGTGAGGCAGTTTATTCCTTACATTGTCCTAGAAAATATATTTTCAGCAGTGACCTTTTGCACATGTTTTTATGCACAACAATGTTGGATTTTGTTTCTCTGAAACGACTTTGTTTACGCATCGCACAACATTATCACAATGTTTTGAACATCATGTACTAGGCCTCTCTACGCACTAGGTACAAAAGTTGTCCTATCTTCTTTCACGGAGCAACAGCTCTACCAACATATCTATGACATCACTAATCTACCGCGCACATCATGAAGGCTGCTTTTTATTATGAATAATAGGCATCCTGATAGATTGGTAGAGGAGGCACTTGTGCTGACACCGAAGGACCCTACATGCTGAGAAATCATCACGCACCGGTCTGACATTCTGTGAGGGGTGTCCAACTCGAGACCAAGGCGTGGTACTTCACTCTATCCAATTAGGTAATGGGGTTGGATTGTTCCTTGTGGGATTTTTGGCTCTACACACACTTTAGGTACACTTAGAGTAGGGTCAGCATCGTTGCAGTATGTTAGATTACGCATTACATATATGCCTGCATATATTCCTTGCTTTAGCACCATGATAGAAATGTATCTACTGATTACTCTGTTGGTGCTTGTAATCTCGTTTATTTGCTTCTGTCTCCTATTCATTTGCGATTCAGAAAAGGGGGTGGTGATGAACAGAGTGTCTGAATTAAGCAGACCACTCTTACCCAGTCCAAAGATCAGGGCTTGATCCATCACCGTTATTTAGCTCACTGCCCCATCCCAGCTCAGAACCTGGCTATATGCAAATTAGTCTGTCCCTGGCCCAGTGCATCATGGTCAAGTCAAAATATATGTTTATTATGACCTTAGTCTTTAAACAATACAGTGAGTAAAACGCCGCGTGGAGTATGCGTCATAAAATCATACACTTATTATTTTTAAAAACTTGTCCATTAAAATATCATACACACCATTATCAAAAGTACAAAAAATATATGCAAATGTTAAAACCTATACACATTCTTATCATTCCAAGAGTCCCTTCCGCTAGAATCAAAATACAGTAATGCGAGTTATTCTTTGGCCCTCAGCGCACCCAGGGCCTCCTTTAGGAATTTCCCGAGGGCTATCACAGTATCCAAGTAGGGGATTTCAGATAGGAGGCTGGCCGCCTGAAACCTTGTTTTTACCTCATATTTTAAAAATACTGGGCGCAGCCACCTTTTCCTATATTCTAAGAGTACCGCACAGTCTAACAGGAAATGCATCAGATCACCCTTGGTTCCCAAGTTACACCTACAGTGACCTTCCTCATCTAGCATTCTTATATTGAGGTCTCTGTTTGTTACCCATGGGTTGATCCCAATTCGAAGCCTCAGTATCTCTTGCCTGAGGCCCCGATTGGGTAATCTATCGAGGTATGGGAACCAGTTTTCCTGGGGCCACGCATTTATCATATGTGCCACCGATTTTTTCTTAGTTAGGTAACCTATATCAGTTGATTTCGAGACCTCTTTCCCCCTTTGCTTCAGATCGCATTTAGAGATAAGGATTTGATATGAACTCAGATCCAAATCGATCTCAAGTGCGTTGCAGATTCCCTTCAATTTTTCCCTGCTGGACTTTGCCCATTTTAACTCGCTTTTCTGAATTTCTTTGCGACACCAATAAGCTACTTTTGTACTTTCGGGGTCGTCTAATCTCTTCCAGAATCTGATCACAGCCATCTGGGTTAATGTCGCCCAGGACTTTGTACCTAATTCAGTTCTAATGGCTTGTATCATTGCAGATTGAGGAAGGGATAGGAGCCTTTTTATGCAGTTTCCCTCTATCATGTCCCAAGATCCCTTACCGCTCAAATAAAGGATCTCTGCGCCGTATAAAACTTGCGGGGGGATCATTGCGTCAAAGGCTCTAAGTAATGGTCGGTGTGACTTCTCGCCATAGTCCCCATTGAACCTTTTTAGGCCACATATGGAGGAGAGTGCCTTTGCTTTTTGCGTTTCCAGGTGAGTAGACCAGTTTAAAGACCTGTCAAACCAGATACCCAAATATCGGTACTCATCTACTGACTCTAGTTTGAGGTCCCCTATGAACCAACTGAATCTGCTTGGCTTTTTCCCAAAGCATAGGGTTTTAGTTTTGTCCAGATTGATGGTTAAGAATTTGTTGACACAATAGGTATTGAAAGCATTTAGCTTCCTTTGAAGTCCTCTCTCGGTCTGGTCTACTATCACCAGGTCATCTGCGTACAATAGGCAGGGTATCTTGTTTCCGTCCATTTTGGGGCTGGCACTACCCTCCACCTCAAGGTGTGCCGGTAGATCTGACAAAAAAATCGAAAATAGCTGGGGGGCCAGCACGCAGCCCTGTCTTAGCCCGTTGGCGATGGGTATTTTGGGAGTTAGGGAGCCCCCAGTGTCTTTAATTACTTGCCCCCAATTTTCCCTATGGAGTTCTGTTATTATAGTGAGAAGGTCTTTTGGGATATTTAGCCTCTTTAATGTATCCCATAGGCTAACTCGATCCACAGAGTCAAAGGCTGCTTTGAAGTCGACGAAACAACAGCATAGCTTGCCATTTTGTTCCGTCGACTTCCTCGCCATCGCCCATAGGGCAAACCCGTGGTCTATTGTCGAGTGGCCCGGTCTAAAACCGCCCTGTTCTATGGGGATTATTTGGCGCGCCTCAACCCATGTATTCAGTTGTTTTAGGACAATCTTAGCGAATACTTTTTCTCCAATATCTAGGAGATTAATCAGCCGATAATTTTTTGGCGCATCTTTGCTCCCCTTCTTATGGATCGGCCTGATTATGGCCCCCTTCCAGGTTGGGGGTATTACTCCTTCTTTTAGCACTACCTGGAACATCTTTGCGAGGAATCTAGCCCACCATTTGACCTCGGTCTTCAAAATTATAGCAGGTAAGTTGTCTGGGCCTGCTGCTCGGGTTAACTTAAGATCTTTTATTGTGAGCTCGACTTGTTCTTCGTTAAAGTTAACTAGAAGATCTTCTGAGATTCCTTGCCAAGTTTTGGCCACCATCTCCTCTCTAGGCCCCCTCGCCCCGTACAATTCTCTTATATAGGAATCCCATGCTGCCTCACTCACCACACAGCTTAATTCGCCCTCTGATGATCCAGCTGCTGCCTTTACTAGCTGCCAGAATTGCCTTAGATTTTTATTCTCTATGGCATTTAAAGGTTCTAGCCAGCATTTATCTTTGTGTGACCTTTTTGCTACCAGTACCATTTGCTTGAATTCTTTTTTCAGCTTAGTTAGGTAGTCATGTCTCTCTTGTGTAAACTTCTTTTTTTGTTTCCTTTGTTCTGCTCTTATCTCTCTTTTTTTATTTTGGCATGCCACAGAGAACCCTTTACCACGGTTTGATTGTTTTGCCTTTATCGGCTTATCCCCTTTTAATTTTATCTCAAGGCATTGAACTAGTTCTTCTAGTTTTACCATAAACCATTCCAGTTTTTTATTCTCATAGTTTTCGGGGGCCATTTTTATTTGCGTGGCCTTCAGTTTTTCTACAAATTCCTCTGTTAAACGTGTCGTCACTCGTTTAGGATACTCCACCTCCTGGTTAGACACGGTTTCTCGCTGTAGTTTCCTGCCCCCCGCTATTACAATATGTAGGGGTTTGTGGTCGCTCACCTCTTTCTGGTCTACCTTGAAGTGCCTAATCTGGTGGAAGTTCCAGGCCTGTAAAAAAATATAGTCAATTGGGCACTTCTGTTGCCCTGGGATAAATGTTTTTTCCGCCGGTGTATCAGTCTCTGTTCTTCCGTTTACACAATGGAAGCCCCTGCCTCCTAACATATTTATTAAGTCACGGTCTTGTCTCGCTATTTCCCCAGCTGGGAACCTTGCCGGGTTTATACCGTATGCCTCTAACTGTTCCCTGTTCCAAATGTCAGCCTTTTTTGGGTTCAGTTTATGGTTGAAATCTCCCAGGATCATTAATGTGTCTACGGGATAATTTTCTAGAATACAGTCTACATCCTTTTTAGAAAATCTCATTTCTCTTTCATACTCCTCCCCATTTTCCCACTGCATGTATACATTTAATAAAATCAACATTTTATAATTTTGATCCACCGTCAAGAGTTCGATCCTACTTGCTTGGACCCATTTGCATTTTGTCTTCAACAGTTTTATTTCCCTCATTACTTTTGTTGATACCAATGTCAACAGGCCCCCAGACGGCCTCCCGCGATTTTTCTTTATGGCAGGTTGATTAATCTGGGCATACCCGACCAAAGTTGGGGTATCGTCGCATAACCAGGTCTCTTGTAAGCAGGCAATGTCTACCTTAATTATGGTTTCCTTTATATATTCCCATTTTTGTTTATTGCCTAGCCCGTTTACATTCCAAGCTAAGAGACCTAGTTCTTGCGAACCCCCTTCATCCTATTCGACGTCACTCAAACCACCTTCCTCCTCTGTATCCATTGTAATTCTTTCAATGCTTTCCCCCTCAGGGGTGTTATATAACGACCAGTTACCCCATGAAGAGACATTGCCTGAGTTTTCGATTACAATATTCAGCGCACTTCGGTCGCCTTTTGATTCTTTGTAGAGGGTCACTTGTCTCTTCTGGAGCCCCGCATGCTGTTTTAAAAAGTTATTTTCTTTCGCAGTTTTTGTCTCAGACTCGGGGATAATCCTTATTCCCTGTTGCATTATTTCATTTGAGGCTTTCAGGATTGCCCTTTTTACCAGGTCAGAATATAGGGTGATTTTTGTTATTTCCTTCCCCTGCTTGTTTTCTTCGAAACCAACCTGCTGGAGGTCTTTAGTACCAATCCCTCTCAGGCTGCCGCATTTTGCAAATGCGGATAGGATCTGTGCTCTGTTTGGGGGATTTGTGATTCTTGTCAACTTCCTTTTCCTCCCAGCTGTTATCAGGTCCAGGAATAACCATTTATTTTCTACACTCTCACATAGATTCTTATTCATTTCGTTCCCTTGGTTGATGCTTGTTCTTCCTCCTCTCCGACCTTTGCTTCTCCTATTAGGTTCATCATGTATCTGTGGTCTTATCGTCCTTTGATTAGTAGACCGCTCCTCCCTTGGCCTTGCTCTTTGTCTTGACATGCGGGTGGGGGGAGGGATCTCTGTTGCCTCCCGATGCGTCTTCTTTTTCCTTGACACTCTCGGGGTTTTAAGGGGCATGGGAAGTTTTGCCTTTGCCTGGACAGGTCTATGTGTTATCAATGTTGGGGCTGATGCTTTTAATCCTGACTTCTTCCTCCCCTTCATTGTTTCTTTCTCTTTCCTTAATCCTGCTATTTTCCAGTGCATCATGGGAACAGGGCAGACCAAACTACCAAGCCAATTCTTCACCAGAAAGGAGACAAGCTACCGGGGACCGGTTTCTGGCATTTCAGCCTCGTCGGCCCGGCTTGCTTGAATGGCAGAAACCGGTCCCCGGAAGCTTGTTTCCTTCCCAGTGTAAGAATTGGCTTTTGTAGTCTGGTCTGCCCTGTTCCCATGATGCACTGGGCCAGGGACAGACTAATTTGCATACAGCCAGGTTCTGAAACTGGGATGGTGCAATGAGCTAAAAAACGGTGTTGGATCTAGCCCTGATCTCTTGACTGGGTGAGAGTACTCTGCTTAATTCAGAGACTCTGTCCATCACCACCCCTTGTTGTAAATAATCCTATTCATTTGCAGCACACGTATTTTATGAAAGAATGACATTGGTTCAATAAATATTATTGAAAACGTCCGACTGTGTAGTCTTTGTATATTTCTCTGGGAACAAGTGAGCATGAGTGACTGAGCGAAAGGTTCTGTACTGTTTCCATGATTCCTGAGGAATCAAAGTTGTCATGTTTAGTGGTTGCCAGAAACTGTTCACTCCCTGGTAGATTAGGGGGGTTTACAGTGGCACTGTGAGCTAGCTGGTTTATAGGCCAACATATCTTGCGGTGGTGTCCAGAATCAGTCTTGACACCCACCAAGCCCTTAGTTTATGTTGCCCAAACAATGCGCAGATTGTATGGATTAGTAAGAACTACACGACATGGCGCTGCAAACGTTGGTTAGGCACTTATTTAACAGTCATATATGAGTAGTTCAGTAGTGCTTTCTTAGATACCCTCTATTCACATTAAACCAGAGACATCTGTAGTAGTAATAGGGAAACCACCTCAGCTGAGTAGGTACGTTCTATGTTTTGGCTGAAGGTTTTATGAAGCTTGAAGAAGTAAAGAATATTCCCATATTGATCAAAACTTAAATCTCAAATACATTAATTTTCACAAAACACCTTTTCAATGTTTACAATGACCGAACATGGAGAGGACGTTGAAGTACAAGCAGATGCGCTAAATATTTCAGAAAATTGCTGACAGCCAGTGACTATGAAATTATTACAACATGGCCTCCCAACAACGGGTGGCTTCATGGTTTAGTTACACAAAGCATTCAGAACAGAGGTGTTCTATTCTTGGGTACAATCTTTGCTGCCGTTTACACCAGAACTCATGGTACCCCTTCATTAGCGGTAACATCAGATATATTGAAACAATTACAGAATGAGTACGGGGCAGAACCTGCCCTGCACTTAGAGTTGAAACTAATAGGCAATTTTGCCCAGGTTTCTGCAATTATGTTAAGTAACATAAAATGGAATTCAGCCACGATGGCTATACACCAAAGCCTGAGGGAACTCTCTCCTATACAACAGGAGAGGGACTTACCTAAAATTATCTCAGAAACATGCGCTTCCTTGGGAAGAGATAATCTGGGACCCAGACTTGGATAACCAGTGATTAAGAGTAATTCTGAAAGGGATAACTCTAAGCAAGCACCCAATTCTTCCAAGAAGAAATGGGACAATACACAAAAAATAATAAACAAAATAAACAACAATCACGGAGTGGGTCTCCTCAACAGGAGCACACTGAAGAGATACAATCTCAGAAACTGTGATAACATTAGAAAGCCTAACAGATATCAGTTTAATGAAACATGTTCCTCTCGTTCCTTTCAGGGTCAATCTGAGAAAACCTCAGAGAGCAGAGGACGATGGGAGCAAAGATCAGAAGAGTGAACGGAGCCAAAAAGAGAGACACATTACACTTCAGACTACATCATCAAACAAGAAGATAAACAAAAACTACGAAACCTCAATTTAAAAATAAAAAAGTAGCAGGGATAAAGATCAGAAATGCCCAGGCTGCTGAGGACTCTGCTTCTTAACAGGGAATGGGCCGTGACGATGTAGGACAGCAGAAGTCACAATAGCTCGCCAGATCATAATGGATTTTTTGGAAGTAGTAGCGCTGAGTGAGTGTGTCATGGTGGAAACACCTGATCCGAGCGTAAGTGTCCCACATAGTTTACATAGAAAAATGCCTCAGATAGAAGGAGACATACAAGGAGAAGTGAAGGGTCTCTTTTCGGAGGACCTGACACATGGTCACCGTATTCTTTGGCGGAAAATGATTGGCCACCTTAGTTCGTAATAGATTGCCCAAAGGGGGAAGAAGTAATTTTACCTGCTTTCTCCGACCTCGTAGCAGAATCAGTTAAAAATGTATTCGTGCAGGAGTGGGCATCAGCTTTAGTGCCTGCTCTGTACTGCAATCATGTTGGTTGGGATGATGAGTCTCCTCATCATGTGACTCCATTAAAAAATTATCTCACAACCCCAGAGACAGTACCCGATTAAACATGAAGCAATGAAACAAGTCAGAGAGATCTTAGATCAACTTGAGTACCAGGGTGTAATAAAGACTTGCATTTCATCTATGAATAATGCTTTGTTTCCTGTATTGAAAGCAGATAATTCACATCATTTTGTTATAGGTTATAGACATTTGAATGCGTCAACATGCACATTTGCAGTACAGAATGCACACAGTGCCGCACTAATGCATAACATCGTGCAGAAGAAATACAAAACAACACTAGATATCGCAAATGGATTTTTTTTTGTCAGAATATAGCACCTCGAAGTAGATATTTGAAGCCATTTTTGGCACAAGGGTCTCATTGGCAATTTTGTCACCTGCCACAAGGGTATAAGAATAGCCCTGGGCTGTTTTCTGCCCGGGTAACAGAGTTACTTCAAAGTATTGATGAGGAGACAGTGTCCTATGTAGATGATATTTATCTGACAGACGACAAATTAATGGAACATTTGGCTATAGTGAACAACATAATTGTGGGGTTTGCTTACCTGGGCTACAAATTTAACTTAAAAAATGGCCCACCTCAGTGTCCTGTTTCTAGGATACGAGTTATCAGTGAAGGCAAAATCCTAGCAACACATTTCTTTGAAAAATGTGCATTGCTCCAACCTCCAACAACTCTAAAGAGACTAAAATCCGTAGTTGGGGAGAGGAGTTGGCCTAACGGCTAGGGCGCTCGACCTCGGACCTGGGGATCTGGGTTCGAGTCTCGGTAACGACGCCAAAACCTCCTGTGATTCTGGGCAAATCACTTAATCTCCCCGTGCCTAAAATGAATGTGTGTCCGTCCTCATGTAACGTAACTGGTGCTATGTAAAGTGCTCTGATACCTGATTCGGTTCGGGTCTAGTTCGCGCTATATAAAACTCTGCAAAAAAATTAATAAAATCAATTTTTTTATTTTTATATTTTGGCAGAACGTACATTTTGGATTACACAGAAAGGGTAGAACCAACCTATGATTTAATAAGACCTGATTTTTCAGTACAACACTGGACACAGGAACATACTGACATTTTCCGTTCCGTACAAGCTGACATGCTCACTTCAAGGCATTTACACACTCGTGTCAACACTACTAACCTGGTGATTTGCATAGTTGCTGGACCAACATGGTATACCTACATCACTTTCAATTAAGGTGGTACGGTACCTATAACATACAAATCACATCTGTACACAGCTGTACAGACGACAGTAATGAGAAAGAGAGCTCTGGCTCAGGGAAAACACATAATTGTTGTTACCCCAGTACTGAACCTAGAGGCGGTTACTAAAGCAAGCATTCCGAATCCTAAGGTTCTACGTCCGGGACGGATTCAATGGGCTAACTCTCTCACTGCAACAGATGTAGATTACAGATTTGAAGCTACATTACAAACACAAGCATTCCTGCAGTACAAACAAGAGTATCCTCTGTCAAATGAAATTATGCCTCTAGATCGATATGAAAGTATCATTTATATGGCTGGATCTGCTCAAACTGCCGTAGGATCGAAAGAGCAATATTCTGCTGCATGCGCAACTGTAAAAGGGCTCATGGGAGACGGAAAGTTTCTTCCGAGAATACCACACACACAGTACCTAGGGGATTGCACAGTGCAGTTAGCAGAACTAAAAGCCCTGATACTGGCACTATAAAATAAAAATCACAAATTCCCCACACTTATTGTGTGTGATTCATTTTAATGTGTCAAGTTTTATAATGAATATATTCACTATTGGTGCCAAAATGGGTTTCGATATTCGAAGGGTTATACAATCAAGCACAGATGCTTTGGGAAGTGGCGAAGCTGAAAGAAGGCCTGCCACGGGCTCATGTAATTCATACATTGAATCATCAGCGTGTTGGTTTTCATGTTGTAGGGAATTCAGTAGTGGATGAAGCCACCAAGGCAACAGTGCTAACTGCTGCCATTGCTGCAATTACTCGTTCTAGGACAAAAATAGATGGAACAACTATGATAACTATCAATGCCATGCGCAACAGCTCATCGCCACCGAAATGCTTTCCACTCAAGTGCTCCTACAAGTTAGGTACTCAAAATATTCTGTATGCTCAGATTCCAAGAGTGGGGGATAGAGTAACACCAAACACTGATCACAGATTGGGATTGATACTAGGTGCACAAGAGGGTCTGGGTTCAGCACATGCAGGGATTACTGCTACAGTTTCATTACTGAAGCAGCGCTACTGGTGGCCAGGTCTCACTAAATAGACCAAGGACTTTGTCCTTAAATGCAACATCTGCCAGCAGATGAACAGCTCCACCGTAGCACGTCCACCGCAAACACCTTCATTGATCTCAGACAACCCTCTTGCTTGTGTCTATTTGGATCACTCCGGCCCTTTGCACTCAGACGGGGCGTACAAGTACATCTTGGTGGCAGTAGATTCATGCTCTAGATCCCTAAGAGTTTGGCCCCAGCACTTGGCTGACGCCTTGAACTTTTATAGAGGATTTGTGAGTCTTTATCGGGACATACGCAATTGGCAAACTATATTCCGACCAGGATCCGGTGTTTAGCTCTCCGGCTTACAAAGAAGCCTTGGGAAGTTTGGGTGTGACCTTGCGGTACTCCTCCCCCTACCATACCAAGGCAAATTCTATAAGTAAGAGGAAGAACCAGGACTTAAAGCAATCCTTAACAGCTAGGGTTTTAGGCTTGGGTGGCAGTTGGGTCAATCCCCTATATGGGATCCAGAGGGCACTCAACATCATGCCAGGAAAATCCCTGGGGGTTGTATGCCATATGAGATCCTGTTTGGGGTGAGATTGTGGGTACCAGACCTCGAGAGTGTCAGCACAGTGGTGTATGAACTCCATGTGACCTCAATGATGGTTTGGATGGTTTACAGTACCTAAAAGAATACAGAGCTTTACAAAGCAATGTCCAAGTGAAACGTACCACTGTTGGAGAAGTGAAAGCAGTATCAGCAAGACCTACTTGAGTCCTGAAGACTGGGGACCAGGTCAGAGAAAAACAATGGGCATGATAGAATTTGGGCCTGTACCAGTCCTGGCTGTCGAAGGTACCAGAACTGTACTTCTTTCTCCTCTTGCCGGTCACTGAGACAAAAGGTTTGTCTCCATCAATCTGAACAAACCACACTATGTAGCCGATTCACAACAGTAGGCCGCGTGGGCTCCTGGGTAGCCGCTGATCTCCTCTCGCTACCGTGCACCAAGTTCAAATGGAAGCTTTATTATCAAATGAAGACTCCACTTTCCAGCGAGAAGCATTTAACAATAGTGAAATGATACTCCTCCTATTGAAACAATGACAACTGTACAGTCAACGAGTACAGAAATTTCAATTTGACAACTTGACGACGTCTATGTCAACATGCCACAGATCAAGTCATCTCCCAGTTCTACAAAACCTCTCTGAGCTGCCAAAAAATAGACCGAATGGCATCTGGCTGCTTCATGCATTATGACGACTTTTCATTGGATCCAAGTGAACCTGAACTGCCAACACCATCCCCCCTTTCAAGCTACAAGTTTATTCCATCTATCTTTGGCTGAAAAATACATACCTTGTTGCTCCCTGGATACATCTTAGGGTTACCATTGGATTACTTTTCCTGGTTCTCTGGATTGGTTTGTAATTGTCTTTTTCCAAATTCCGAAAGGACATTATATCCCAGAATGTTCTGCAGTCCAACATGTGAACTTGGTACTCAAACCTCATGCATAATTGCACCATGAATTGAGAGACCTGTCCCTGGTGAACATTACAACGGTTCCAGTTCCGGATGGAATAGTTTGGGACAGGGTATTGTATGAAGCATATGGTCCTACTGAACTTTTGCAAATCCTGTATTTGTTTAAGATTTCTTTAAATGATATCATCACCTCAGTTACATTCTCGGATTATTGACACATTGAAACTCTGCATAATTTGCTTTCAGAACTAGAGCAATCTGCAGCATTTTCTAATGAGAAATTATATGATTGTACAAGTAATTTTGGTGATATGTCCTGCCATCAACATTATGGTCTCCATTTTTCACACAAAGCTAGTATTCTACGTGCTGTTTACAATTACACCCAATGGGAACACTGCACACCACCACCAAAGGGTAGTTCGAAAACATTAGCACAAGAGTTTGCATATTTTTCTGGTTTTGACACATCAGGCCTAGTCTCTTATTACTATAGACTTGCACCTACACCTGCAAAGAAGAATATGCTTACAAACACCAAGTTGATTTACTCTGCTTCCTTTATTTACCAACTGTCTATACAGGGTTTCGACTTTTGGAAAGACACAAAAGACACAAAATCTATCGCGGGAACAAAATATTGGCAGGTTCAGGGAAAAGAGGCTTATTTTTTAGAGCATGCCTCATACCACATCAAATGATTTTCCTGATTAAAACAGTGGAACAGACTTCCTGTCTTGGTTTGGCTAAAGCAAAAGATTTTAACATACCACGCATTCCCATATTTGCTGCCTTTGAAAATTAGAAACAATACACAAAATACAGTGAGGATACGTTAGATGCCATTCTCCGTAATGGATGGTATAATACATCAGACCCCGATCAGCAGGGTTGGTTGATTTGGCCACTATACACGGACAAATCTCAGTCTTGATTCCTGAGTAACAATTGAGGGTTTAAGATTAGCAGGCCTGACCTACGCTATGTACAAAAAGAACACACAGGGGTGGTGACATCCTATAGTGTTGGGAAGTTATGCCTAGATTGGCTAAAGACCTCAACACTTTCCAGGTGAAACAACACTTGTCCCTTCTGGCTGATGACCTCGATCTCAGGGATATTTTACTAGTTCCGCTGCATGGTAGAGTTTTCCCCCACGCCTACCCCTACCCTAACCACAGATATTCCCTTGCACTGTTGTTATTGACTCTGCAGGCCCAGAGACCTTCCTCGCAGCTCCAGCAACCTCTGTGGTCAGGTAGCAGAAATATCCCTGTCTTCCACCAAGCTACAATATGCATGAAAATCAAATAACAAGTGACAAGGCTGTTATGAAGTCTCAGGGTACTTTACCAGAAGGCGAAACAGCCATATGTAGTGACTGTTCTTGAAGCTACTGGAAACTAGTTGTTTTTTTACTTTTTTTAAAAGAAGGTTTTACACTTTGCATTGATGGGGACGCAATCCAAAACTTATGAATTTCGGAAATTCAGGGCTCCGGAATTTGAACTATTAGGTTCCTGGCAAGGTATTGTCATTTGCAGAGAAGCTAACGGGAGTTGCCTGTTTTTAGAAGAGGGCGGAAAGGAACGGAAGCCTGTGTTTCACCAGATCCACCGCAAAGCAATAATCCCTTCCTTTGGGAGCCAGGATTACGACGAGTTCAAGATCGGTAATCATACACTGCTTTTTGAAGTCATGCAAAGTGCATTAGTCCTTCTTCGAGCCTTACGGTAAGTAACAAGCTAGAAACATAATATATAATACTAAAACAGTTCTTATGAGCAATACAAAGAGATACTGCATTAAGTAGCAAGAGTAGAAAACACAGCAGTATTACAGAACACACCTGCCCCAGCGTGAGAAATGCCCCTGCCCTCGAAGTGTCCAGTATCAGCAGCATAAACAAACAAAACTATGCACTGATGAAATATTATATGACCCACTCTCTCATCTGACCTCCACCCAATTCACTTAACTCACCAACTACTGGGCGATGACTGAGTAAGTCATGGAGCTGCTACGGGCCTCTGAGTGGGACAGACGGAGCTGCTGCGGAGATGGTAGAAGGGCTCGAGGGCTGTAGGTTTGGGGATGGTCGACTTTGCCGTTGGATTGGCCCTGTCCTGGAGAAGATGGGGCTCGCATGCGCTGCTAAGGCGCTGCTAAGGCATGTCTGAAGAGCATGGGTAGAAAAGAAACACTAATCACTGAGACCCTATGCTGCTCAAAATCGTGCCAAGTGGGTAGAGCAGAACTTCGCGAAGTTCTACTGGGCTACTCCGCGTAATTCCGCGAGGTCCGAATCCGCAAACTCCGCCCACCCCTGTTCAAGACATTGGTAATAAGAAATCGATGGTGGTCAAATGGAGGATTGCCAGAGCTTAATATGAGCTCTAGTAGCAGGTGGAGTCCACCAGTACTCATGTTTGGGAACTGTCACTCATTTTTCCTCATTAGACTTTGATCCAGAGTAAGAGAGAAAATAACAAAATAAAATGAGGAAAGGAGGGGGAAGAGAAAGAGAAAAAACAGCTGCAAAGAAAGAAAGCAGTTATGAAAAATAATCTAAAAGAGTGAGATGAGTGGGCAGAGAGAGTTTGTTGTTAGATGAAAGCAGTGTGAGGTGGAATCAAGACTATGCAGTGTTGGTATTCGGCACTGCAACATTCAATAGTGCGGGCTACTACTTCTGTGCAAAACTTTCGCACTGATACTTATTCTTTTACAAATTAAGCACCCTTATGGGATCTTTCCAAGTCATATTACCATGACAGAGATGAAATGAACTACTTGCTCTTCTTTTATCAGCACAGTCTGGTATTCCTCAGCAAATACCTTGGTTGCACTTGTGAGCAGCTTCAAAGAGTTGATGAGAAGTGTTGTAGAATCCTTGCCCTTACCTTTCTCTCAAACCGTCGTTCAGCTGAAACCAGCAATAATGTGAGGAGTGTTACGAAAGTTCTCCTAGAGTACGGTATAACACACTAGGGGGCCGATTAGGATGGCGGACGGACTTGCGTCCGTTCCGCCATCCCAGAGGTGGAGGGACCGTCCGCATGGGCTGCGGCGGTCCCTCCGTGCAAATTAGGATGTGACCGCCACCCTGGAGGTCACATCCTGGATATTTAACATTGCGGCGGGTGCTGCTTCAAGCAGCACCCGCCGCAATGTTAAAAGTGCATGTGTAACATTTACATGCACAAAGCGGCAGGCACCGCGCGGTGCCTGCCGCTTTGTGCATGTAAATACTGGGGGGTACCATAGGTACCCCCCATGTGCACCCCCCACCCGCCTACACCCTGGGGGCCCGCAACGGGCCCCCAAAATCAAAAGTACACATGCTTTTCCACGGCGGAAAAACCGCCGCGGAAAAGCATGTTTACTAATGCTTCCTAATTTGGCTGGCGGTGTCTGATAGACACTGCCAGCCAAATGAGAGCTTTTCCGCCGCGGTTGTTATCCGACCGCGGCGGAAAAGCAGCGGACAGAAACCAAGACCCACCAGCCATCGTAATGCGGCGGTGGGTCTTTGGTGACTCCGCAGAGGATTTTCCGCCTCCTCCGGGCCGGATGTGGCTTCCGCCGGCCCGGAGGAGGCGGAAAATCCTCCATCCTAATCGGACCCTATGTCTGGGCTTCCAGGTCTGTGTACCAATTCTTCCATGTGACCATGAAACACTCAACCAAACCATTTAATTGAGGTTACTTTGTCATGCCAGGAGGCCATGAACTTAGCACAAACACATAATTTTTTCCAGCTGTAGGGAGACATTTTTTCTGATTTCACAACCTTTGGAGCTTTGTTTGTTGAGAATATGTGATTAAGAGCAGGTGTTACAACAGCAGCGCCAGTACTAGGAGGCAGGGGAACCAGGAATACCCATGCATGATTGCCAGAAGATATTGGTGTGAGGGGGTCATGCAAAGGAATCAACAGCAACATATTTCCCCCCACACCAGTAGGGATCTGAGACATCTGCAAAGGCTTATTACGTTTACCTTTACTCAGGTATACTAACAAGTGTGACAATTGCCAAACATGTACTCTACCAATCAATTAAGAAAAGGGAACAAGACTTGCTGATGAACAAAACTCTTTGTAGCCAAAATTCTGCTTAACCCTTCATGTGCAAGCGACACCACCTGTTCCTTCTAGACTGGAAAATGACCAAATTGGTACCTCTCAGCAAAAGGCTAGACCATTACTAAGCAAACTCGCCATGCATTTTTCAGAAACAGTTCACTTCCTGGAGGTCACACCGCCTGTACATTAATTTTACCCTGTCCAGTTTCAAAGAAAAACGTCTTGACAGACCGAGAAAGCTGGAAGACATTCTGACCATGATGTGGGTCCTCAAGCAGTGGATCAGGGTTGATATGTGGCATCAACGACTCTTGCCACCCAGTATCAAAAGAGGACAGGGGCAAAACCTGCTATGGATACTGTCTTCCCAACTCCCGAGACTGCCTGGCCCTTCAAAGGGTTTGCAAAGCATGTGGCAGAAATACCATTTACAGACACTTTGCTGATCATTTCAATATCCTGGAATCCTGCACGAAAAAGAAAGATGGACTTTTGGCAAACATTGCAATATGAGACACAGAATGAGTAATGGGATCATTCAGCAGCTCTCCTGCATGTTCTTCCAAAGGCGTGAAGAAGTTCTCTCTCAGCAATAGTCTTGTTACTGAAGATGATGATTTTATTTTGAAAAATGAGGACCCCTGTATATCGAATAGACTTGCTATACACAGGGAAAATTACTAGTTTTTAGAAAAAGTCTATAGCTAAGTCAGTCAGACGGTTGAACGTAAACGCATAAAGGACTAGGTGAGAACTGGATTATTTAGATAATTATAACCCACATTGATAAGACTTGTCACACATAAATGATAGAAAAAATATATTCATTTTATTAATTGAGCTTTTTGTAGTAAAAATATATGATATAATTTTAAATCAGTATTTCCTATATCAATCTTATATCATGTAAATGTACAGATTTAATCTCAAACATTGATGTTGGTGTAGATATTCATATATACATTTCAAAATGACTAAAAGAACCAACAAAACATTAGACATGTATCGATGGAGGCAATGCGGTAGATATAAACTACTGAAGATGATGATATCACAAGATTGGTACTGGACTTTGACAGCACTAGCATTAAACTTCCTCCCTTGGTTGACACCGGAACAATCCTCAAAGTAGTGATACTGAGGTTGCCAAGCTGCAAATTAATGTTATGACTTGTTGCTGAGTCTGGTCCTTTTCAATTTAGTGGATGATTGTCAGAATTGTATTTATTTATGTGTGTTTATATAGCGTGAACTTTACCCGAAGGTGTTAGAGAGCTTTACAATAGAATCAGTTGCATTACATTAGGATTTCAGTGTACATGAATAACAGAAAAGATGCAAACAGATAAACTCTAAACTCACATAAGAATGGTAGTACGACAAAAATCTATTACACATACTAGTGGTTGAGTTAAATATATACAAGTTGCAAACTCACTCAAGATTACATTTTAATAAGTGATTAGGGTTGGAGAATTATATATTACATATTTACAGAGCATGATCTTCTTGCCGGTGTTCAGCCAGGTCTTCAGGGTGCTGTTGCACTCATGGGCGGTGATCTTGGGACTGGAGGGATCCCCAAGCTGGAGATGGCCGTAGGGGTAGAAGCCCTGGTGGTGGTGGGCAGAGGTGTCATTCAGGATCCCGGGGTTGATCTTAAGTTTGTGCTGGGCTCCAGCTGTGGGAAGGGGGCGACACGTGGATCCATGACACGAAGTCAGGTCTCCCGCCGGGCTCAAGCACCCACAGCACCACTGTGTCCTGACCTCCACAGCCCAGGGTCTGCCCTTGATGCACCGCTGGCAGGGTTCTCCTGCCACTCCATCGCTCCTGCCGTTAGTGTCAGGCTCCGGGCCTCTCTCGACAGCAGGCCTCCGGTGTCAATGGGTCTCTCTCGGCCGCTAGACACAGCCCTTCTCCGACATCTTGAGGGCTGCACACATTTCCGTGCCATCGGTTGCTGAAAGCCAAAATCAGCAATGTTCGATGTTCTGGACCCGGCATGCAGCACTGAAGACTCCAGAGGGGATCCATCAGAGCTCACAGGTGCTTCCCAGGCCCTTATCCCCTGCAGGGTGGCATTGGAAGGAGGACTTTGCTGGGAGCTCACCCTGTGAACCTTCCATTGGAGCACCGGAAGGATCTGATAATTGCCAGCGAGCTGAGCACTTTACTAACTACTGGATGTCTGGCACACCTTCTGAACATTGTAGCCCAAAGATAAAGTACAGCTGAGTACTTTTCTTGCTACGGGCTGCCACAAATATTAGTTCTGGCCCAAGATCTCATAGTTCCAAAGCTTCTGGAAATTTGCATACATCCCTCAGGGAGGCAGAAGTTCTTATCACCTGGAAGCAAGCTTTTATAATTTCCCTTGCCAAGAAATCCTCCATAGGCCCAAATATTCTCTCTAACTTCAGACCCATCTCATTATTGCCATTTCAGACCAATTTAATACAAAGATATGTAAATTATTTGTTAACAGCATATCTGGAAGGCAACTAGCTGCTATATGAGACTCAATCTAGTTTTTGTTCTTTTCATAGTACGAAGACTGTGCTCTAAGCCGTAGTTGAGGACTTCAGAATCATATCGAACCAGGGCGGATCGGACTCCTCAGTCCCTTTTCACATCCCCTCAGCATTTGACATAGTCTCACATGATGGATTTTGGGGTCGCTGGTCTGGCATTGGGATGAATTCATCTTTTGTGAGTGATCTAATTGTGTTTTCTTGTCCCCCAGTCATTTAGGTAATTTCAATCTCTCTTGCGGTGTTCATCAGTTATCACCCCTTACTGCCACTCTGTTTAGCATATATATAGCTCCCTTTGTTGCTTTGATTAGATCTTATGGATTCTGTGCATGGATGGTAGCTGAGTGCATGAATGGCGGTTTTTTGATGGAGAACTCTGACAAGATCGAGATTTTCCTTTTTGGATCCAATTGTCCTAACTGGTAGCCCGACAAATTCAGACCTTTACCTACTCCAAACAGTGGCACAATGCAAAATGATTTGGCTCCCCTACAGAATGTGAAAAGGCCCCCCCGGGTCTCTCATATCTCACAGCTATTCATCTGCCTTAGGGCACTAAGGGCCCCCCTGATTGACTTGGGGGATTCTGAACGGTTGTGGACCCCACTCCGCTGGGCTTGCATTACATCTCTGACTTCTACTACTTGCATTACAAATCTGGGTGTGTTGCCTGATTCTAGTCTATCTTTCACCCTGCAGCTTATGGCCAGGGTAGCCAAATGCTTAGTTCTTTTATGTTCTAATCGCAATGCCCTCTCTTATGTGCCCGTATCGGTATATAAACAGCTGTTCAGGCCTTAATCTCCTCCAGTCTGGACTAAACTAATTCCTTGGTCCTGTGTCTTCTGTTTTTTTCTGAACAGGTTGCAAATGGTGCATATTGGACTTGGCCCTTTTTGCAGGGTCATCCCTGAACTTTTTGCCTTCCTCCTGTATTTTTTCTGATCTGTTATTGGCTGTTTAATGACTCTGGGCACTCTACCACTGCTGATCAGTGCTAAAGTGCATATGCTCTCCCTATTGTAAATTGATGTACAGGTTAGTGACTCCTTGATTGGCTTATTTGATTTACTGTCAGACCCTAGTGCAGTGCACTGCGTGTGCCCAGGGCTTGTAAATTAAATGCTGCATGTGGGCTTGCAGCACTGATTGTGCCACCCACCGGAGCAGCTTGTAAAGTGTGTATCAGGCCTGTCATTGCAGAGCCTGTGTACAGTCTAGTACTGCCAAGTTGACTGGGGAAGTACACACACTTGCTAGTCCCTAAACCTTCCCTTTTCTACATATTCGTCACCTCTAAGGAAGGCCCAAGGGCAGGGTGCATTGCATGTAAAAGGTAGGACTTGCCCTGATGTGTATGGCATGTCCTGATAGTGAATTACAGCCATTTTCATTTTTCACTATTGCACGGCTACCTGTTCCCCATAGGCCAGAATGGGCAGTTTGATTACAACCTCTTATAATCCTAACTGACTCAGGGAACTAGGCAGAAATTCGAGTTTAGTAAGCCTGAACTCAGAATGATAAAATACATCATTTAGTTAAGTTGGTTTTAACATTCTGTGTTTGAAAATACCACTTTTAGAAAGTAGGTATTTTCTTGCCTAACTGTCCAAGCCTGCCTCTGCTAGGTTGTATATTCCTTGTCTGGAGTTTGAGTGACAGGGGCTCGAGGATTCCAGGAGACAGGGTGAGTCAGCACAGGGCTTAATAGAGCTATCTACATGTAGAAGGGTAGGAGGAGTTGCACCTGGGACCCGAATAGGGCTGTGCCTGCCTTCCACAATGCTGGCTCCACCTCCTGTGGTGCGTCTGATGTCCCTGGCCCACACTGTCAAAGGAATGAAGGGGTCTTGACAACAAAGAGCTCCAGTACTGCACAGAACTGGTTTGGACTTGGTACAGGACCCTCTGCCTACCGAGGACAAAGGATTTGCTAGTATAAATATGGGGACCCAGACTCCAGAACTTTAGATCACTGTTGGTAAACAAGAAAAACCTTTGCTGAGGAGAGGAACCAGAGAGAAACTGAAGGAGGAGCCCATCCCTAAGCTGAGTGCTGTCTGGGGGATTGGCCTGCAGTAGTTGTCTGACTGCCAAAGAAAGGAGAAAGGAGCTTTGTGGTACTTTCATCAACTTGTAAAGGATCTCCAAGGGCTTGAAGATTGAGCTTGCCTCCTGCTGAACAGACTTCCCCAACCAGCTCCCCTGAATTCCCTTGCTGGGATTTTGAAGTGCCTACTGTTGTGCTGGGCCTTCTGAGAGACTGCATGTCGCAGGGAGCTGGAAGCCCGACTCATGGAGAAGTGTGAAGCTACCGCAGCCGCTGTCATCACATCACTGAAGAAGGGTGCCGCCGCTGTCGCATTGCATCACCGAAGCGCCTCGCATTGCTGGAGAAGAGTGTCACCGTCGCAGCAGATGCATTCGCATCACCGGAAAAAGCATGTCGCCACAGCAGCCGCTGTCGTGGCATCAATGAAGAAGGGTGCCGCTGCTGCCACTGTCGCAGCACATCACCGTAGCACCTCGCATCACCGGAGAAGAGTGTCGCCGTGGCAGCAGACACCGTCGCATCACCGGAGAAGCATGTCGCAGGGCCTGTCGCGGCTCAGTGGATTCACAGAGTCGCCGCACGCCATCGGGCATGCATGCATCGCCTCGTCATTATCGCATCAAGAAGAAGACGCCATTTTGTTTCAGTGAATCGGATCGTCATCGCATCACGGCGCTGTGGGTCGCATCGCCAATGAAGCACAGTAAGAAACCGGTGCATCACCTCCCCACTCGGAGAAAAAATGATGCATCACCGTCCCCTACGCAGCAGTAGGGAACCGACGCATCACGGTTCTTGTGTGTAAGGTACCGACGCATCACCTTCCCTGAAACTCTTTCGTTGTATAGCGTTATGCATGCAAAGGTACATTGAACGTAAAGTGTCGCATTTACCATCTAAAGAGAACTGAGCTATTTCTACCATTCTAAAGTTCAGTATTGTGGCTTTTTGTCGTTTGTGGTCTTGTGTTAAGTCTATATAAAAATATTGATTTTTCATATACATCCTGTGTGGTATCCATCTGTAGTGCTGTCATTATATTACTGTGTGTGTTCACAAATGCTTTACACACTGTCTCTAAGATAAGCCTGCCTGCTCGTGCCAAGCTAACACGGGGGTGAGCAGGGGTTATTTTAGGAGTGGAGCCCCTTACCCTGACTAGACGCAAGGGTCCCTATTTGGTCAAATGTACCTACCTCTGCCTACTAGAGACCCCCAAATCTAACATTGGTGGTCAGCGGTGAGAATTCTGGACTTGCATTTGTGACTCATATACAGTGATGGGTGTACACTACTATTGAGTGCAGACCCAACTCAGCCACATACTGTTTTTCTGTTTTCTGGTGTCCTCCTGGAAGTACTTGTGATATTATGACTCCGGTTAGTTTTGCAAAATGGAACTCGGCTTCTGGCACATGTTTGTCTACACAATGAAGGAGTTACGTGTGTTTTGCAAGGAAAGAAGGCTGCTTGTGAAGAGAAGGTCCAGGGAGGATCCAGGGGCAACCCTATTTCAGTATACGTTACCCCGCTGGAAGGCAACACTGCCAGTTGAGTCTAAGCAGGAGGAGTTCTCTAAAAATGAGGAAGAAACAGAAGAAGATGACTGGTTTCTGGCTTGTGACCACAAGCTGAGAGAGATTGATGAGGAGCTGAGACAGCTTGATTAGGCCAAAAGGGCCTTAGCCCAAGAAGAAGAAATTTGGGTAGCTCAGGAAGTGAGCTTTGCTGAGTTGGAGATGGAGTCCAGCTTAGATGGTGGCAGCAAAATTGAATTTTCTAATGCGGAGGGATTAGTACATACACCCAGAGATTTGGCGCCTGACTTGAAGGAGGGGGTTAACATACACCAGGAGGTTCAAGGACATGAGGTAGCTCCAGTAGTGCACAGTATATCTGAGGTAAATGGGGAAACTGATGCAGGGGTTCATGGTCCTAGTGGTGGGGTGGACACTCTACTGACTCTAGATGAAAGGTGCAGGGAGAGGGGTTCCCCCATGGTTGAAGTCCTGGTATGTGAGTGTGAAGACTGCCCAGAAGAGTGTGGTTTGAGTGACAGAGACAGTCAGATACTGTCTTGCCAATCTCAAGAGAGTGGTGTGGAGTATGTGTGCGAGGCACTGTATGGAGAGGTGAAGGATAGTTTGGTTAACCCCTGTGGGGGCTGTGTGATTCAATTGTGGGACAGCATATTGTAAGTTCCTGTTTTCCAAAGCTGTGCCAACACCTGTTGGAGTGTGAGTTCTCTTATCCCAGGGAGCTTGTACAGGAGACATACCTCTTGCTGCGTGCAAGAGGGTCTGAAGAGGCACTCATTGGGGAGTGATCCTAAAAGGAGTGGCTCAGGTATCTTCAGGACCTGTGTGGTGGAAGAGGTTCAGAGTAGCCCAGCTCGGTCCCAGTTTAGTGGGAAGGGTGTAGGGGCTCACGTCCTGTCTCAGTGGAGACGGAGTGAGTGTGGGGCTGCGTGTCCCAAGGTGCCCGAACCCCAGTTTCAGGGCCTGGATGGTTCTTTAAGGGAACACCAGGCGGGGAGCCTAGTCTGTCCTGATGGACCGTCCATTGAGGGAGATCTCCCTGTGTCAGGTGAGCTAGGAGTGTCTATAAGTGGACCTCCATTGGTTCTAGTGACTGGCAGTACCACTGTTAAGTGGAGGGTGCAGAAGTCCAGAGTGGGGGGTGAGAGGGGGAAAGAGTCCCCAGTGGAAGAACCAGTGGGTCAGGGGCCAGCCAGAAGGGCTGAGTCACCAAGGAGCGACCATGGTAACATCCCTTCTGTCCTGGGGGATCTTCATGCACTGTCAGATGGACAGGAGTTGGGAGATCTGCACCATGCAGATTGTCACACGATACATGATTTATGTGTCACCCCTGGGGGGGCATATGTGCTCCCAAGGAAGTCCTGGTGCGCCGGGCAAGTGTTCACCCGCAGGGGATGGTCCCTGGGTTAGGAAGCCAGGTTCAAGTATTGTCTGACCTGGAGGGTGGGACAACTGTACACAGTGTCCTGACCGGTTGGTCTTCTAGGTGTACCACCCCTGATGGGAGGGTGCAATAATCTGGAAGGGGGTGTAGAGAGAGGGAGTCCTCGTCTCTGACCCCGGTTCAACTGGAGGGTTTAGACCCTACGTTGGAGGGCCAGGTTCAGGATATCACAGTTGCAGGATAGAACCCCTGAACTGGTGGGCGAGTTGTGCAGGCCACCTGCTACAGGCACCCTGACAATTCTGGAAGGGGGTACCACTCCAAGTGGGAAGGTGCAAAGTGCAGGGTAAGTGAGCTTCAGGCCCTTTATTAAAAACCACCTTTCCTGGCTGTTCATTCAGACAAAGTTGTCCTTCGCACTAAGCCTTCTTTCCTTCCGAAAGTGATTACCTCTTTCCACATAGGACAGACCATCACCTTGCCAACCTTCTTTCCGCCTTTGAATCCTTCTAAAGAGAAGGAGAGGCTCCACCCTCTGGATACAAAATGTGCACTTTCATTCTATCTGGATCACAAAAAACAATTCAGGGTGGATGATCAGCTCTTTGTTGGCTACGTGGGTGCCAAGAAAGGTCAGGCTGTGCAAAACCGAACCATCTCTCGATGGGTCATTCTTTGCATACAAATCTGCTACTCCTTAGTGAAAAAGTAACCTCCAGTGGGGTTGCGCACTCATTCCACCAGGCCGACATCAGCCACTACTGCTTTGGGATGTGGAGTCCCCCTCAATGACATCTGCCATGCAGCTACGTCGACTTCATTGCACACGTTTACCAAGCACTACTGCCTGTATAGCCATGTCCGGAGAGACTACTTCTTTAGCCATTCAGTTCTCCAGGACTTTCTGATGTGAACTTGGTTCGCAGACCCACCTCCGGGGTTGGTATTGCTGGGGTATCTATTCTAAGGTGAGAAATCCATAACTAACTGTCTCTTTCAAATTAACAAGTTACTTACCTTCGGTAACAATATATATCTGTAACAGACATAGATAAGTTATGGATTCCTCACCACCCCACCCATCCTCCCGTTCTGCGAACTGACTTCTAGGGTAAGGGATTTCCTTTCAGGGCCCTAGTTTTGTGCACCAGTGGTCAGTGTCATGCATGGCTCTGCGCTTCTGGCATGGAATGTCGTGTAAAGAACTGACGTCAGCGAGGCAGGGCCGGCATCTAAGTAGATTTTCAACATCATTCTGGCAACCGCGACGCCAACGACGAATGCGGAGTGAACTGACGCCACCCAACGTCGCGCAGGGCTACTGCTGAAGAAAGAGTCCCCAGATCCAGTCTCACATCTGGGGTAAATTCTAAGGTGAGGAATCCATAACTAATCTATGTCTCTTACATATATATTGTTACCGAAGGTAAGTAACTTGTTCGATAGTGTTTGAGCGATGGAGGGGAAATGAGGTTGGTTGGGCTGAATAGTTTTTCAAAAGGATCATAAGGCAGTGGTGTACGTGTAGGGAGGAAACGCTTTCAAATGTCAACGAGTCCTCCGAGCAGACTATGTGTTTTCAGAGACTTATGTCTTGGATGGGTCTTGCTAGATTCATCTCGTTTTTCTGTGTTGGGAAGTTTTGAATTTTTTAACTTTTGTTTCTTGCTAGGATAAACGTGTCACATATTTTAAATGAAGAGGGGTCTTTGTTATTTTGAGTTTAATTTTGGTCTTATCACCGAATTAAAACATTTATGGAATGGAATGGAATGGTTGATCTAAAAGTACATGTAACTTAATCTAAATGCAATTGCCAACATGGTTTAGGAAAGGAAACTGAATCTGAATGTGATTCTCAACCTTCTTTTGAAAAAGACGAAGAAACAAATTATTTCAGAACGCTGGCATCATGAGCAGAGCAATTCCTACTATCCACCCAGTACCCTGTACCCCCTTTGCCATACCTACAAACTCATCCTAAACAGATTCTGAAATAGGCTGTAAATAGTACCCCTGAAGAGTCTGTGGTGCTCTTAGCCAGTTTGTTGACTCTCAGCGCTCCAACAATAACAGTAGCATGGCACCCTGAACTCACCCAGCATGTTGCATATGAATTCTCTCAGAAAGGAGCAGCATTTTATTATGCTCTAAAATTCAGTATGTTGACTATGACTTCTCCAAGAAAGCAGGAGCATTATTTTGTGTTCAGCTTGTTGCCTATATGGTGTCCTCTAGAGCAACACCAGCATACTATCGTTCACTCAAATTCAGCATGTTGCCTACGGCTTCTCCGTGGAAGCGACTGCAGTACTCTGTGCACTCGTGAGCAGCTTGTTGCCTATGAATGCATCATAACATTGCGCACTCATGTACAGCTTGTTGTCTCTGAGCACTCCCAGAGACTCCAGCAGGGCTTTGTGCACTCGTTTTCAGTTTGTTGTCTCTCTGAGCGCTCTCAGAAAACCACACCGGCCCATTGTGCACTTGTGTCGAGCGTATTATTGCCTACTCTCTGTCCTCGATAGCAGCAGCATTACATTTTATACACACATTCATCATGTTGTCTATGAACACTCCTACATAACAGCAGCATCGCTTTATGCACTCCTGGTCAGTATCTTGCCAATTACGGCCATAACTTTTATTGATTTGTGTTGTGAAGCCTCTCTCTGTGCATTGTGGAAAGTGGTAACGACCAGAGTTTGTGAGCGTAAGCCTCTCCAAAGCAGTTCCATCTTTCACCTGAAGACTCTTCCGCTAACCATCTCATGCTCTTCTGCCGTAGTTCTTACCTAGCCACTAAATCTATCCTCGGCTGCTTGGCCAGTAGAGCCTGAAACTGGATGTAATATTTTTACTCATCGCTTGTGGTCTAAAGATACAACGCTTTGTGCTTTCCATTGACCAGGCAGAAATAGTATTCATTGGGTGTATCACTCTTGCTTGTTCCTATGCTAGACAGAGAATATTCTATGAAAACTAAGTAAGGAAGGAGCATTCCCCTGGAAATTCTCTTCAATCAGTTTCGAAAGGTCTCTACTCAATCCATTTATGTCATGTGGGTTTTGTATCACAAAAACAGCAGAAACTTCTGTTAAAAAATCAATAGACAGCAATAACATAATTTGCTGCCACTAGGAAGCATTTACAAGATGCAACTGGAACACAGGGGATTTTATGAATAGAATTTAATTGGATTTCTGCATACCATATGCCAGCAGAAGCAATTTGTAATGTTCCAATTAAAATGACTGCTGGAGATATTTTGGCCACATTGGTCCCGGTCAGTAGGAATGCGGAAAGTTCAGCTTAACAGAATTCACTCTGTCCACTGGACCTAAATTGATTAACGGTTTGTAATAAAATGTTTCATCTTGCTTGTGCTCCCTGACCACCACTGACTGTGGTATTAGCCATCTTGAATTCCTCCTCGTGTTGTTTTCTGCAGTGGGACACTTTTTTAGGTCTCGGCTAGCGTTGCTGCGCACATGCGCAGCCCGCTCGACGAGATTTTATGTTTTTGGGTAGTTTCAGTAAAGGGCTTTAAGCCCCGCCCCTCTTTTCCATTGGCTGACGTCACCATTTATGCTAAACGGTGGCCAGCCATTGGAAAAGCGCTCTTTATGATGTATACTTTAGGCTCTTTCGGCCGACCCACCCTCCTCCCGTCGCAAACGTTTTCTTATCTTTATAGGGCCATGTGTTTCAAACACATGGCCCCATAAAGACAAGCTCCGCCGCGTGTTTATTTTTGCATCTCTCTTTCACTTTAAAGTGAAGGCGCGATGCAAAAATAAACCACGGCTGCCTGGTGAGCGCTTGTTTTTAAACTGTGATCACACATTTCAACTGTTTACCGGGCTGTGCATAAAAAAACTGTATTGTGATTCGGATCCTCGAGTCTCTTAATGTAAAAGGCCACATAACTTTGAGTAACAGGGGTCGGATGCAGAATGCTCTGGCAGATTAAGAGCCATTTTGTTCATGGTGCACGTTAGACACTTGTGGAGGTATTACTAATAGTGCGTTATCCAGATAAAGAAAATTTTATTCGTTTGTGTATATCTGTTAGTGCAGTCCTTTCCAAATATTTGCCCTTCTCCATCTTTCGACCCGGAGAGGACGCGGCCCTGAATACACAGCAGCCTGTTTATTGTAAGATAAATGTTTACAGCTGATTATCGCAGCCTCGAATGCATAGCGTGCGTCTCGCGAGTGCAGCTGCACATGGTGGGTTGAAGGGTACGTCACGCCAGGGTGCAGCTGCAGCCGGCCGTGTGCTGCCAGAGGGACTTCCAACCGGAAAGAACCCGAGGTCCTAAGGGGACCACTGAGGGCTCGATTGTGGCCTTCACAGCCCACTGATGCATCGTATGTCTGCAGCTAGTTAGTTCATTGGAAGGAAGTGTAGGCTGTGTTGCACTTCACACTATAATGCTGAGCCTTGAAACGACACAGGTGCAGTAAGCTCCCACGGGTGAATAGTACCAGAACTATTTGAACCAGTACCAAGTACTGTTCTCTACATTCTCTACAAACTACTTAAAAAAACAAAAAACTTTAGGAACATGTGCTTGCCATTCTATTAAAAAGAATCGCTCATTTAATTTCCTTTCACTGATACGTTTTATTTTCTCTGGAGCGCCTGCTATGTAAATGCACCAAGGGTCTAGAAACAGCAATGGCGCTGTCAAGCATCTACAAACAGCAATGGCGCTGTCAAGCGTCTAGAAACAGTAATGGCGCTGTCAATCGCGGGGATGGGCGCCAGCACTGTGTCTTATGACATCCCAGATCCCGGGCTGCTACGTTCCTCTGCGGCGGGTGCTGGCTGTAACAGCGCTGGTGGTAATAGGCCCATCACGCGCAAATCACCTCACCTTTGAGTGCTCCAATTTTCACGTCGTAAATGCAGTTGCAGGTTTTCTCGTAGGATGCCTGCTAGCATGGCCCGCAGGCGGTAGAACTGCTTGCCATCGGCAAAGGGCATATTTTTGCAGCTGGGAGGTGGTAGTGTTTTAGCGTGGAAGGCACGGCTTAAGGTGTGGGGCCCATTTTTATGGTGGGTCTTGTGGGGACACATTTTCAACAGTATGAGCTGAGCCCTAGGAGTAGCCAGAAAATTAAATTACCTCTCTCTCACCCAGGGCACAAGTCCTAAACAAGCATTAAAAATGCAATAGGTCTTGCCTTTCATTAAGTTAAAGCCATTTGCTTTGCTATACAATACCATTAGCAAAGCAAATGGCTTTAACTTAATCAAAGGCGAGACCTATTGCATTTTCAATGCGTTCCCCTATGTAAACAAGAATGGCCCCTGCTGTGCCAAAGGAAATATGGCCATGTGCCTACACATAACCCTTGTATCAAGGATGGATGCTGTTCTGGACTGAATCTGAGCAGCTCTGCCTGGAGCAAAGAAGGATTTGCTCCACTGTTGCTAAACTGCTTCTTACATGATCCTTTCTTCTCACAAGTTTACCCAGTATTGCTAAAGCTTCCACTTCAAGAAGCCCAGTACTCCTCAGGTTTTCTGCTGTTATCACTGCCATAGCGCTGCAATATTTTCTTTATAAGGAAGTGAATATTGCTAATGCTGACAGATGCAGCAAACGGTTTTCTGCTTCTCTGACATGTTGTCATGACATCAAGAAAAGGCGTTAAAATGATCGCCGCTTTAGCGGCAGGAAACTGCCGCTAAAGCAGTGATAATGGGCTTGATAATATGCCCTTGTGAATTCCCATAGAAGCCTATGTTCTGGTGTGAACATGGGCTTCTATTGGAATTCTCAAGGGCATATTATCAAGCTCATTATCGCCGCTTCAGCAGCATTTTCCTGCCGCTAAAGTGGCGATACTTTTTTTTAAAAATATTTTTTATTAGAGTTTTTTCCCCATTTTATGTTTGTACAGGGCACACATTTGCATAAGAGATAATATTTTTTTTTTAACATATACACTAAAACAACATAACGACTTAATCCTAATCATATAATCCAATAACATATCATAAGCTATACAGATCAGAGCAGTGTAGGCAATCACACTACAGTTGCAGCCAACCTTCATCAGATACAGTCAAAGCATAAAAAACATGAATACATCCTACCCTGGATCTATATTTCTCCATCTTTGGATAGGTTCCCAAATTTCCTTCCCTATTTTCCTAGCGTTTGCCCCTTTCTTAGTATAAATTGCTTTTTCAAGATTATAGACAGACAACAGCTTTGCTAACCATTGGTGAAACGTAGGTGGTATACGGTCCCGCCAAGCTGGCAATACTTTTAACACTGTCCTCAATAATATGCCCTGACATTCTTAAGGATTGCTTTCAGAACGTTACTTAATCATAAACTGACATCCCTTGGTAGCTTTTAACTAAAGAGTGCCATTGATTTATTAATTCTGTGTTCTGCATAGAAAGGTGGGCAGGGAAATTTTTATGACAGTGACATGCAGCTAGATTCATTTGTTTATAAAGCATTTCTATTAAAGCTCTGACTATATGCGATGTGCGCCCAACATACGCTCACTGCAGTCGAGATGATGCAGGTGTGAGTGCTTTGGTCATTAGTGCAGCATTAGTGCAGCACTTCACGAGGGGAATACTAATACTGTTGGTGTCACATTTTTCACTGTTAATGCATGTTTTCATTTAGCCACATGGTCAGCAGATAAACATAGTGACCTTTTATCTGTCGTCTATACCATTAATTCTTAATATAGTGAATCCCTAAGTGCATTGCTGCACCTTGACTAGACTTAACAGAACGTGCACTGGATTTAAGTTTGTTGCTAGTTTCAGGCTTCCGTGAGATGCCGTCAGATAGGTTAATGTTTTAAAAACAGAATACTTTTGATGGCTGCATGTTTTTAGTTCGTCCAATGTCTTTTATTTAATGTCCTTGTGTAAGCACGCATTTTACATTTTGCTCTCACATCGCCTGCGCTGTGCTTGTTTGGTTTCTCCTCCTCCCTTTACCTAATCTCCCCAGGCTGCACCAATTTCAAGCATACTTGTCTGGGGGAATGTTTTTTTTCTTTGTCCTCTTCCCTTTAGCTAATCTCCCCAGTTTATAGTTCCACCAGTAACAGCACAATATATTGTCTTTCTCAATAAACAAGTCATAACACTTTCACAGAGTTTCAGTAACTTATATTGCACACCTGCTCACCAAGCTACAACTTACAACAAAAAAGCAGCTTATTATCAATCACATAAGCAAAACCTAAAGCATTTACCAATGCTTATTTACTTTAGATACATCAACAAACGCAGATACATGCCCAGTCAAAACCGACACATGCCTCTAAACCTCCAGTGACAAACATTAACCGTTGTCTAAGGTGGTAAAGCACTGCTACTCCAACTCTTCAACTATTTAAGACACCAATCAGCCCAAAACTGTGGCTGTGACCTGTCTCAAGTTAGCACTTTCAGTGCTCATTTTATGTGATTTAGCTGGTGAAGCTAACTATTCTAATCAAGCTTCAAATGTATTTCTCTAATACAAAGGTGACTTTAATAATTATCGGAGAAACATGTACATTATTGTGACCATCTGAGTAGCATGCACTGCCATAAAGAAGCAAGGACTTTTCAGTCACTGAGTAATATAACAAGCATTGGCTAAGACAGGAGGTCTTGCCTTTAGGGCCTATTGGCTGTGAAGCCCCATCAAACGAAAAAATATAAAAAGGCACAATGGCAGTTGTGTCATTCCACTGATGCACACAAGCGCCAGAACTCATGTGCTCCAGTGGAATGATGTGGGCATCATTTACTTTAATTATGTTATATACTGATGAGGCACGCCACTTGGGACAGTAAAAAAAAAAATGGGTGTGAAAGTGCTAATTTAAAAAAAAAAGCATTTGCAATGCAATTGGTCTTGCCTTTGGGACCTTATATGTATTTAGCTATGCAGCACATTAGCCTGGGTGCTTAAACATCTACTGTTCTTTAACATTGGTACAGATCTCTCCTGACTTCTGATCATGTGGCTTTATTCTCTGCATGATCCTTTGTTTCCAGACCTTCTACAGAAGTTCTGATGCCGACACCTTTCTTTGCTTTTGAATTAGTATAGCTTCCTTTATTCTTAACTTAGTGTAGGGATAGCTAGATTCTGAAATTCTTTCCCACGTATGCGGAGAAGATCCAAACCATTCATCCACTCATCAGGATTTTATTCTTAATGTTCTGTTTTGCAATTACAGAACTTTTGATTTGTTCTTTGTTGCTAAGGACCAATATTGTATGTCGATTTGGTCTTCCTTAATTATGTGTATCTACAGTATGCGTTGGCATTGATTTATATTACTTTGGCATTAAGCTTATAATAAATTCTTTTTGAAACTCAAGATACGGACTCAGACTCTCAATATGTAGTCACATTGGTCACACTGTCCATGGAACTACAATTTTTCGGTAACCCCTTTCATTCTCAGGCTACAGCAAAAGTCCGTTGACTTTAAGGATTGTAAACGTTGGCCCAGAGCTTCATCAGTACATAACAGATAACATGTCTAATGGGCCAATGATGTCAGCTTGGTTAATAATGACATTACACAAACTGCTCAGCCATCTACTTATTGTTTATTATCATTTTACCAGAACCATTAAAAGCAATATAGAACAATACATTTATACCGGCCATAAAGTAAGCTTTTAAAAGATCATTCTGAGTTTTACGAATTTGCAATGTAGAAATGGGGAATAATGTGCAGTTCTGGTTTCCCAGCACGTTAAGACCATTTGTTTTACCCCCTTTATGACATGATTTTGACATACCAATAGGATCTGCACAGGGAAATGCCACGGGATTGAGCACAAATTATGCCACACATGAAATGTGAAATTGGGACCAAAGACTGTATGCACCCAGTTTCAGATTATGCAAAGGACTCAGAATGAGCAGATTTATAAAATAATAGCTTACCTGCCACGTGTTGCTGCGATCTCCGAAGAAAGCAAATTCAAGGAAACTCGTTATGATAACATTCAATTTACATTGTGTCATTTTTATTGAAACATATTCATTTTAATATGGAAAACATTTCAAAGTGTCGTTTTAATTCTCTTCATTTATTTGAGTGCTTGTGGATACCCGATTGTTGTTTTTCCATCTGGTGGGTACAATTCTAAAGATTATGAGGGCCCTAGGGGGCCGATATTTAAAAAATGTTTATGCCAGAAACCCTTGTGAAGGTGTACTCAACAACTTCCCAAAGTTTCATGCCGATCGGAAGAATGGTGTTTTAATTCTATTTATTTATTCGAGTGTTTGTGGATACACGATTTATTGTTTTTCCGTCTGGTGCGTACAATTCGAAAGATTATGTGGGCCCTGGGGGGCCGATATTTAAAATAAAATTATGCCAGAAACCTTCGTGGGATTGTACTCAACACCTTCCAAAGTTGCATGGCGATCGGATGAATGGCGTAGTAATGCATAAAGGACAAACAGACAGACAGACAGACAGACAGACAGACATACATTCGTTTTTATATATATAAATAGAAGATAGATAGATTTGCTTACGTTTCTTGCAAATATACAATTGTGCTATTGTATGCATTGCTTAGCATTTGGCTGTGGAGTACATTTGAATTTTACCTTGCATATAACATACGCCTTCCTCAATTTGTCAAAGTCACTCAGAGACATCTTAAGGATTTTGGGGGCTCCCGGCCAAACATAATTTCGGGCCGCCTGCTCGAACCAAACTCTCAATTTCTTATCTATTTTCAGCTAATTCATGCACTCCACTACTATGGTTCAATCATAGACAACCCTCTTCGTTGCCCCACCCTACCTCTACTTCTGGGGTTGCCCACTCTCCCAGGAGAAGCACCCTCCAGAACACAACTCTCCCACCAGTTTAGGACCTTACTCCCTCAGCAGCAGTGACCGCGGTCAGACCAGCACAAGAGGGTGTAGCGAGGCGTTGCACGTTGCGGTGCCCTGCCAGTCGGGCGCAGGCTGCGGCTCATGACAGCGTCGAGACGGAGTCGGCGAGCGGCAGAGGCTGCACGGCTCGAGGCGGACGTTGCTCAGTGCGGTGCCTATGACGGCGAGGTCACAGCTCCCTTAACTGGTCTACCACCTGGGATCCAAATTCACCGGATGCACAGGGGTCAGACTCCCTCTGACCCCCTTCCAGAGTTCTGCACCCTTCCAACTGGAGTGGTACCCCCTAGAAGACAAACCGGCCAGGACACTGGCTACAGTCGGCCTGCCATCCAGGACAGGCAACCACCTGAACCTGGCTCCCCAACCTAGGGACGCTACCCTTTGGTTAGATGCCTGGCACACCAGGACTTCTACAAGTTGAAAATAAAGTCTAAGACTATCTCTTCTCCTTCAGCAGCAAGTCAACCACTGCAGGCCAATCCCCCGGGTCAGGGACAGTACTCCTCCATACAGCTTACTCTGTTCCTTCTCTTCAGGCAGAAGTTTCTTCTTGTAACTTCAGGACACTATTTACAGTTGCCCTTACGTCCAGATCCGGAACCACCGGCTACTGGCTCTCCAACCAAGGGACGTACCCTTTGGTCAGATGCCTGGCGGACCAGGACTTCCTTGAGGGTGACACATAACTAATGTGTCGTGTATCAAGTCTGCCTGTCACTCAGGACAGAAGTGGCATCACCATGGTCACTCCCCGGCGACACAACCCTTCTGGCTGGCCCCTGACCCACTGGTCCATCTGGACTTCTGCACCCTACCAACTGGAGCGGTACTGCCAGACACCAGTACTACTGGAACCCTGCTTACAGAGGTTCCACGTTCTCCAGACACTCTGGGAGATGCTCCTCAAATGACCTATTAGTAAAGCCTAGGCCCCCGACCTGATGTTCCCTTAAGAAACAATCCAGGCCCTGAGACTGGGTTTCGGGCACCTGGAGACATGCAGTCCCACCCACTCCTTCTCCTCTGAGACAGGACGTGAGCCCCTACACCAGGACCTAACTGGGCTACTCTGAACCTCTTCCACCACGCTGGGCTGGAAGACACCTCAGCCACTCCTTTTGGAATCACTCCCACCTCTATGTCTCTCTCTTCACAGAACCTTACCCACTCTAACATACTGTATCTAAACAGACCACAGAAATCAAAAGCAGGCTCCATTTTGGCGGACATTCTTGAGAAAAGTTTAACACAAGGAACCTAAGTGTCTGAGCTAAAACATTAGCCCACACCAAAGTATTCAGCAAGCTCCTTATTTCAGAGAACTCACACCACTTGTATTCAGCAAGCTCCTTATTTCAGAGAACTCACACCCAATTATTCAGCAAGCTCCCCATCTCAGAGAATTCACACCCACAGCCAGTGCAACACACCATTCATCCACACACACTCCCCCCCAGACTGGTAAAACAGTTTCTACCGCCCCTGATTTGTCAACCTGACCACCACGTGACACAGGTACCATTACTCCGGGAACTGGACGGGGAACACATGCACTGGACACATTTTTGCTGCCACCACTGGATCCCACCCTTACTGGTGAATCCAGAAAACTCATACTGCACTTAGGGGATGATCTACCCTCCCGAGCTAGTGACACCTAACTCACAGCGCACAAGAAACACATTTCCAAAGAAATTACATTTTTAGAACCAACTTAAGAACAATAATCCCCTTCTATGTGACTATCTAAAAATGCAGAGTTTTGTTGTGGAGCCAGTTGTCGCTGTGGTACTGTGCAAACAAAAATCTGATCCCACCGCTGCCACCAATGTTAGAAATGGGGATTTCTGGTTGGCTAAGGCTGGCGCCAAAGCCAGGCTCAAACCACCACTCTAGTCAGGGCAAGGAAGTCACCCGCCAAGATAACCCCTGCTCACCCCCTTGGTAGCTTGGCACGAGCAGTCAGGCTTATCCCGGAGGCAATGTGTAAAGTATTTGCGCATGCACCCCCAGCAACAACATCCCAGGCCCCCCACAAAAGGAAACTCCACACAAGGTTTATATATAAAAATAGCCTTTGTATTATACCAAACACATTAGATAATAAACACACACTTTACACTGTGCCAACTGGTATGGGCAGAATTTACAGGGGATTATGTACATAGGACAGGGCCACATGGACCACTGTCAGGAATAAGCACTTGGTAGAACTATCTCTTAGAACATAGAACAATTGTAGCACCAAATAGCAAATGTAGCACACAACCAGTAACCACTGGTAACAGGTAAGCAGGTAAGTACCTCCTACGCAACCCTAACCACCTTAGGCATATATCACGCAGGGAACCATGAACACACTAGCATAACCTATACTAGATAAAACAACCTCCTAAGCATAAACATATGTCTAGAGGTATCAGAACACAGGGTGTGCAAAACATAGTACACACAGTACATTTCCTAACACCCAAAGCATTAGCACATAACTCACACCAAGGTCCAGGTTGCGCCACTGCGCCAAAACCTAAACGTAGCAGCTGCCCACTACTTGCTGGGCAGCTGAGGACAATAGAAAGGCGCCTAAACGCTGCAGCTGGCACTAAGTGCTGCGCAGCTGTGGAAGGCCAAGATAGGGCGAAGGAGTGCGTCTCACTGCTAGATGCAAAGTACATGTCCCTAGAAAGGAATGCCTAAACGGTGCAGCTGCCCACTAATTGCTGGGCAGCTGAGGATGACAAACTGTGGCCTGGGCTCTCACTAGCACTCCAGAATATTGCGCCAAACCGTTGGAGCCCTCTGGCTCTAGAAATCCATATGGCACATTTTGGAGCCCTCTAGGCTCTGGAACAAACACTTCTGCTCCAAGGGCGAGCACTGGGGATAGAAATCAATTTGCCCCCATGGAGCACACTGGCTCCGGAAAGAAAACATGCCCCCATGGTGGAGCCTCCGGGGGCCCTAAACACACCAACGCCCCTGGGAGCCTCGTGGGCTCTGTAAATAAACATTGCCATCATTGTTGGAGCCCGCAGGCTCAGAACGAACATACTGCACATGTGTGAGCCCTCAGGCTCTCAAAATAATGGGGAGTCCTCTACAGCGTACTGGCTCCGCCAATATTCATGATGCCCCCATCGGTGGAACCATCTGGCTCGCAGAGCTGCTGCCTCCGCTGCTGGGGCAGCCCGCTGCCCGGGGGGGCCGCACCCGGAGATAAGAACCCCGAGCCCTCTCCTTACCGGGCTCCGGCGGCAACACTACTTTCCACTGTGCAGGGGGGGGGCAGGCACTGGCAATGTGCTTCGCGCCCCCCCGCCCGCCCATCTCCAAACACAGGCGGCGGTCATTGCGGGGCTCTCTCACCGCATGAGAGTTCCGTCATCTCGACGTGCCAGTCTTCACCCGGTCCCCCATCTCGGACCGGGGCATTTTTTTTAGATGGAGCCTGTGAGGCTCCAAGACTTCCTTCTTCCGGGGCAGTCTTCCCCCAATCAGAGCGCGGCAGCAGGCGGGACTTCCTGGAAGAAAGCGGAAGTCCCGCCCGGCTCCAGGGGTCCGGCCGCCTGACTTCCGGTTGTTCGGCCCAGCCGCGGCAGTCATTTTCTTTGTGCAAAATGAAGGGTGGGCACCCTCGAGATAAAAAAAAAAGTAGAAACGGGGTGGGCACCCATAATTAGCAATATTAGTGCAGGCATAATGCAGGGTAGGCTCCTGCTGTTAAAACATCGAAATAAGCGGGGTGGGCACCCGCGCTGGTTGAATTCGGGGGAATCCATACAGCAGGGATTCCCTCAGGACAGAGAGCAGCTCAGCACTGCAAAGCTAAAATAAAGTGCTCCCAGAGGGGTACAAAGCGCAGGGAGAGCTAGGGGCATGAAAAAATGAAAGCCAGCACACCCAAGGTGCTGGGCAGCCCCCAGAGTCTCTTCAAGGTCCTGGAAATACTCCAGCAAGGCAGAAGGGTCCAAAAGAAGTCCTCCAGTATCCAGGGCATCCAGGGGCTAGGCAGGGCCTAGGGAGGCAAGCCTTCCCCTGGGCCCCGTGTATATTGAAAAAGGGGTCCCAGTGGGAGGTATCTAAAATACACAATAGACTTAGAACAAAGATATCTCATTAATTTTTCTTTTTAAACACACTGTTGTTTAATCACAATGTGTCATTCACAAATGCATAAATTCCTTCAAAAATACAATAATAAAGTGCCCCAGGGAGAAAAAGGAGAGGAAGGGAGGTTGTGTGTGAGAGGAGGGATGTGCAACAATTGGTCATAGTGCAAGCAAATCTTGTCAACACATACAAGCGAGTAAAATACACTTAGAATTGGCTTCAGAACACAGAGCCACAGAACAAAGATTGAGCAATTAATATGCTGCAGTTACATAAAACACCATGCTACCGCCGCTAATGTTTAGTAATCGTAGTGTTGGTTGCGTCGGCTGGTGTATAGTTCTATCCGTCGATGTTTCGACCCCTATGCATACAGGTAGGTGTACATTAACCTTAGAACGGGGTCTTCATCAGGACACGGGGGCCCAAGGGGGCGTGTGTTTCTGTGAAATTGAAGTGAAGTCTGTGTTATTATACATATGTAACAATGAATTAAAACCGCGCTGTAGGCGCCACAAAGACCTATAAAACCAACAGTTGAATAATCACCATGGAAAGTTGGGCCGTCCGGCTCTCAACAAGGACAGGAGAACGAGAGGAAACCTGTAAAGACAGGATGGAGGGGTACTTTAAGCACATTAATTCAAGTACCCATTTTTTCAATTGGTTTTTGCAGTGTGCGAAGACCGCGGCTGCGGTTGCTTTACCCGGAAGCACGGCGGCGACAGATTGGCCCGTGCATGTAAGTCTGCAATGTGGTTATACTGTTGACCCTAGATATCGTGGCCAGTTGTATGCATAGACGTAGCCAGAGTATTTATTGACTGGCATGGGTTGGTTATATACCTGTATGTAGTGTTGGAGTATGTTTGATGGATTCAGACTGATTTTAAGGGATAGGATGCCCTTTTTCTTGAACTCCGTGGACAAGTGAGTAATTGGGAATTACTTGGCGGAGTCTTTTATCCATTGATTAGTGCGTGTAGTAGGTGCAGTTTACACGCCCTTGTGTATTTGTTTCATCCTCTGTAGAACCGAGATGACCATGATGGCATCTATCCGAATTTGACCTCAAGGAACCAGATAACTCTAATTTACACATGAGTTACAGTCATTGATCCACGCTGTAGGGGTCGCTTGGTACTTGAATGAATGTGCTTAAAGTACCCCTCCATCCTGTCTTTACAGGTTTCCTCTCGTTCTCCTGTCCTTGTTGAGAGACGGACGGCCCAACTTTCCATGGTGATTATTCAACTGTTGGTTTTATTGGTCTTTGTGGCGCCTAGAGCACAGTTTTAATTCATTGTTACATATGTATAATAACACAGACTTCACTTCAATTTCACAGAAACACACGCCCCCTTGGGTCCCCCTTGTCCTGATGAAGACCCCGTTCTAAGGTTAATGTACACCTACCTGTATGCATAGGGGTCGAAACGTCGACGGCTAGAACTATACACCAGCCGACGCAACCAACACTACGATTACTAAACATTAGCGGCGGTAGCATGGTGTTTTATGTAACTGCAGAGTATTAATTGCTCAATCTTTGTTCTGTGGCTCAGTGTTCTGAAGCCAATTCTAAGTGTATTTTACTCGCTTGTATGTGTTGACAAGATTTGCTTGCACTATGACCAATTGTTGCACATCCCTCCTCTCACACACAACCTCCCTTCCTCTCCTTTTTCTCCCTGGGGCACTTTATTATTGCATTTTTGAAGGAATTTATGCATTTGTGAATAACACATTGTGATTAAACAACAGTGTGTTTAAAAAGAAAAATTAATGCGATATCTTTGTTCTAAGTCTATTGTGTATTTTAGATACCTCCCACTGGGACCCCTTTTTCAATATACCATATAGCACCCCAGTCCTAGTGACTTGTTTGGGTTAACCCGTTTTTGTATAACACTCTCTGAGCAGGTGCACACCTGCGAGGTTGTTTTTTGAAGCTTGACTAAGGCAAGCAATACATTCTTTCAACTAGAGCACCAAACATTGACCTTACAAAATGCAATAATAAAGTGCCCCAGGGAGAAAAAGGAGAGGAAGGGAAGTTGTGTGTGAGAGAAGGGGTGTGCAACAATTGTCCAAAATTATCCCAAAGGTCCAAATTCATGCTGAAGGGGTTAGAATCGCTGAAGATAAACTTTCTCTCGAAATCATCCATAAAGATTATGGCCAAATCTGGGGCAAAGGTAGCCCCCATCGCCACTCCCTTCATTTGAAGGAAGAATTCCTCTTGAAACATGAAGAAATTCTTCATCATTGCAATTTGGAGCAGCTCTAGGATGAAATCAGTCGGTACCGGGACTGGTGCGGTTCTTTGATTCAATGCCCTCTCCATGACTTCAAGTGCCTCCTGTTGCGGAATACTAGTGTACAGGGACACTATGTCTCAAGTCACTAACAGTTGTCGATTGGGATCAAACGGTTGATGATCAAACAAGTTAATTGTCTGTGTCGTGTCCCGGAGATAAGCTCTGGTTTTATTGGCTATTGGTTTTAGAAAAAAGTCAATATATTGGCAGAGTGGTTCAAGAACTCGGCTAGAACCATACACCAGCCGACGCAACCAACACTACGATTACTAAACATTAGCGGCGGTAGCATGGTGTTTTATGTCAATGCAGAGTATAAATTGCTCAATCTTTGTTCTGTGGCTCAGTGTTCTGAAGCCAATTCTAAGTGTATTTTACTCGCTTGTATGTGTTGACAAGATTTTTTTGCACTATGACCAATTGTTGCACATCCCTCCTCTCACACACAACCTCCCTTCCTCTCCTTTTTCTCCCTGGGGCACTTTATTATTGCATTTTTGAAGGAATGTATGCATTTGTGAATGACACATTGTGATTAAACAACAGTGTGTTTAAAAAGAAAAATTTATGCGATATCTTTGTTCTAAGTCTATTATGTATTTTAGATACCTCCCACTGGGACCCCTTTTTCAATATACCATATAGCACCCCGGTCCCAGTGACTTGTTTGGGTTAACCTGTTTTTGTATAACACTCTCTGAGCAGGTGCACACCTGTAAGGTTGTTTTTTGAAGCTTGACTAAGGCAAGCAATACCATGTTTGAGAACGAACTATTATCATATACAGAGGATTATATAAATCAATTGATACAGAATCCTTCGAATAATTTTCTTTCAACTACAGAACCAAACATTGACTTTACATTAAACGATAAAATCTCACGGCTAGAAAGGCTAGAAAAGAAACGTATTAGAACTCGCCTCCATGTGCATCTACTAACAAGGTACCTCCAAGAAAATATCATCCCTGTGGGCCTGCAAATTAAGATTGAACCGGCCATCTTCGTGGATGTGCCCAAGTTTAAGGAGGGATTTAGTTTTGTGGCGAATAACTGCTCCCGGCACTGGATGGTGCTGGGAGTAGAGACGGCGGCAGAATAGGTACAGGTCCTCTCAAGGGAGATTGCAGCACTAAGAGCGGAGATTAGTGGTGATAGCACACTTACCATTGCTAAGAATGCTCTAGATAAATTGGACGCTACCCTGAAAGATTTCGATGTAACTACTCAAACCAAAAAATTAGAAAAATTGGCTAGAGACCTACACCAATTTGATAAGAAGACCGTGTACCCGTACCTACAGCCCGAGTATTATAAACAAGACAAACAAGGGCGGTTCACCAACCGCGGAAGCGGAGGGTACAGAGGAAAGAGGAATTTCACCACCTTCTCCGATTCATCATACAGTTCTGGGAGTGAATCGGAACAGGTGGGCCCGAGCACTGGATATAATTACCAGTACCAAGACTTTGCCTATCAACAGAATCCTTTTTTAGGCCAAGGCCAGGGGCAATGGAGACCACCTCGGGGAAGAGGCAACAACTGGGCCTGTGGACAGCAGCGGGGACAACAGTCGAATGCCGCCAACTGGGACGGAGGCAGAGGCAGGGCCCAGAAACAGGTGACTTTCCGACCAGAGAACCACGGGGAGATATCCACGAGGAGGAAGGTTTACCGATGGTAGAAAATCCTGAATTCAACCAGGGGGCCAGGACATCCAATCCGATGGTGAACATCTCCAAATATGAATTGAAAGAGGACGAAGTTAAGGTTCTGAGCAGAGGCCTGTCCTATGTTCCAACATCACCACCCAACAAATTCCAACTGAAAACTGAACTGTACAGGTTCTTCAGAAAGATCCGCTTACGGTAGTACTTCAGGAATTCCACCATACAACCAAAGACCTCGATTACAGGACTGAGAGAGCCCTCAATCTTCTTCTCGCCTACATATGCCATGAGCAATAAAATATTGGGTTTTGAAGATGTGGTGATACGAGATATAGACAAACTCCTGAATCTACCAAAGTATACCAAATTCAATCTGAGTAAACTTGAAAAGACAGCACTGGCCACCTTGAAGAACAACAAGGAAGTGATAATCAAGCCCGCAGATAAGGGTGGGGCGATCGTGGTACAGGATGTGTGCAAATATAAAGAGGAACTGTACAGGCAACTGATGGACGGAATTAGCTAACGGAAACTTGGCAAGGATCCATCAAAAGACTTGGCTCTTGAGATCCTACGAGTCACCCAAAGGGGAGTGGACAAGGGTTTTGTCTCAGAACAAGAATTTAAATTCCTTAACCAAAGTCATCCACGCCTGGCCACAATCTATACCCTACCCAAGGTACATAAGAACATGGAAAACCCGCCAGGACGTCCGATTGTGTCAGGCTGTGGGTCGATGCTTGAACCACTCTGCCAATATATTGACTTTTTCTAAAACCAATAGCCAATAAAACCAGAGCTTATCTCCGGGACACGACACAGACAATTAATTTGGTTGATCAACGACCATTCGATCCCAATTGACAACTGTTAGTGACTTGTGACATAGTGTCCCTGTACACTAGTATTCCGCAACAGGAGGCACTTGAAGTCATGGAGAGGGCATTGAATCAAAGAACCGCACCAGTCCCGGTACCGACTGATTTCATCCTAGAGCTGCTCCAAATTGCAATGATGAAGAAGTTCTTCATGTTTGAAGAGGAATTCTTCCTTCAAACGAAGGGAGTGGCGATGGGGGCTACTTTTGCCCCAGATTTGGCCACAATCTTTATGGATGATTTTGAGAGAAAGTTTATCTTCAGCGATTCTAACCCCTTCAGCACGAATTTGGACCTTTGGGTCCGTTACATCGATGATGTGCTATGTATTTGGAATGGGACTCAAGCAGATTTGACGAACTTTCATGTGTGGTTGAATGAAAGAAGCACTGACATTCAGTTCACACTTCAATCAAGTTCAGAACAGATCGCCTTCCTAGACATCACGATTTTCTCCGAAAACAACACTCTGCAAACAACTCTATATAGGAAACCTGCGGAACGTAATTCCCTCCTGCAGTATGGAAGCCACCACCCCAGGGGCCTCAAAGACAATCTACCGGTAGGACAGTTCCTACGGATTCGGCGGAACTGCTCAAGAAAAATCGACTATATGACAGAATCACAGGACCTTGCCAACCGCCTCATTGAACGAGGATATCCAGGAAGACTCGTGAAACAAGCCCGAAAGAGAGCCTGGTATAACCCACAGGCGACGTTACTTGACCCCACAGAGAGTGAACATAAGACCCTTGAGCGTATGATCTGTGTGACCACTTTCTCCACTAGGAGTAATGATATTAAGAAGATCATTAATAAACACTGGGCCCATAGCATCAATCTTGAACATCCGTGAGTCCAAATGGATGGCAATTTGGACTCGATCAACAATGGCCTGAACGAGGCAGATAGTAGCCACGCTCAATTAGCCAGATTAGGCAGGTAAACGTATCTTTACATCTACAGGAATAGGTTTGATACATCATATGAATATCTCTGTTACCCTCATGCCTAGAAACTTTGATAATAACATCTATGAATTCTGTGACTGTCGCCTCACCCTCCTGGTTGAGAGGTGCGCGGCGTCTATAATGGGAGCGCAATCTTTTCCCGATTAATACTGTTATTCAGTGGATGACACATTATATGACTATCGCCTCACCCTCTTGCATGAGAGGTGCACGGCAACCATAATGTACGTGTTTCAGCTTTTCAAATGTACTGAATAATAATCCTAATAATATTGTCGTTTTTTCCAAAATGTATTTTATGGATGTCGTTTATACCCTCCTGTCCGAGAGGTACGTGACGATCAAAATTGTACCATAAGACAGAATTTAATCACGCTAACAAAAATTCCACTTTGTTAAAACGTTTTAAAGGAAAGATATTGAATATGGTTTGTCGTAGCTTCCCCCAGTAATATGGCGCATAACAACTAAATAACTTTGCTACACACTCTTACGTTATGATGCACCTACACATAGATAAAGTTTTGGGTAGTGCATGGAGTCTTTTTTCTATGTCCATCACGTGACGTCAGAGCACACGTGATCGCACCAGCAATACAATCGCTGGATGCGGTGGCTAATTCTAAAAGTTTAGCTGACGGAGGAGCGTGTATGCGGTTTGGTCCTTCAGAATAGACGGAGAGGTAAGAACGCCGTGGGGTGTGGTGACACCGGATACATACTGTAATTGAGTGAGTGAACGCCTAGCTGACTGCCCCCATTTTTTCAATTGGTTTTTGCAGTGTGCGAAGACCGCGGCTGCGGTTCCTTGACCCGGAAGCACGGCGGCGACAGATTGGCCCGTGCATGTAAGTCTGCAATGTGGTTATACTGTTGACCCTAGATATCGTGGCCAGTTGTATGCATAGACGTAGCCAGAGTATTTATTGACTGGCATGGTTTGGTTATATCCCTGTCTGTAGTGTCGGAGTATGTTTGATGGATTCAGACTGATTTTAAGGGATAGGATGCCCTTTTTCTTGAACTCCGTGGACAAGTGAGTAATTGGGAATTACTTGGCGGAGTATTTTGTCCATTGATTAGTGCGTGTAGTAGGTGCAGTTTACACGCCCTTGTGTGTTTGTTTCATCCTCTGTAGAACCGAGATGACCATGATGGCATCTATCCGAATTTGACCTCAAGGAACCAGATAACTCTAATTTACACATAAGTTACCGTCATTGATCCACGCTATAGGGGTCGCTTGGGTACTTGAATTAATGTGCTTAAAGTACCCCTCCATCCTGTCTTTACAGGTTTCCTCTCGTTCTCCTGTCCTTGTTGAGAGACGGATGGCCCAACTTTCCATGGTGATTATTCAACTGTTGGTTTTATTGGTCTTTGTGGCGCCTAGAGCGCGGTTTTAATTCATTGTTACATATGTATAATAACACAGACTTCACTTCAATTTCACAGAAACACACGCCCGCTTGGGTCCCCCTTGTCCTGATGAAGACCCCGTTCTAAGGTTAATGTACACCTACCTGTATGCATAGGGGTCGAAACGTCGACGGCTAGAACTATACACCAGCCGACGCAACCAACACTACGATTACTAAACATTAGCGGCGGTAGTATGGTGTTTTATGTAACTGCAGAGTATTAATTGCTCAATCTTTATTCTGTGGCTCAGTGTTCTGAAGCCAATTTTAAGTGTATTTTACTCGCTTGTATGTGTTGACAAGATTTGCTTGCAGTATGACCAATTGTTGCACATCCCTCCTCTCACACACAACCTCCCTTCCTCTCCTTTTTCTCCCCGGGGCACTTTATTATTGCACTTTTGAAGGAATTTATGCATTTGTGAATGACACATTGTGATTAAACAACAGTGTGTTTAAAAAGAAAAATGAATGAGATATCTTTGTTCTAAGTCTATTGTGTATTTTAGATACCTCCCACTGGGACCCCTTTTTCAATATACCATATAGCACCCCGGTCCCAGTGACTTGTTTGGGTTAACCCGTTTTTGTATAACACTTCCCCTGGGCCCCAGCAGCAGCACTCCCCTGGTAGATTCAAGTCAGGAAACAAGAGCATTTAACATGAGGTCACAGCCTCTTTTTATACACCAAATCCCTTTGTCTCTAGGGTGCAGGGTGGGGGCAAACCAGACGCAGCTGGTTCTGGAGCACTTTGTTTTACTCAGCCCCTCTCCCTATTCACAGGACAGGCCAGGGACATCAGTCGCACCACAGGGGGCGGAGCCACCATTGTGGAGGGAAAGCCCAGCCTTATTCATGTCCCATGTGCAGCCCCTCCCTCTCATCAACATGCAGATCTCCCCATTCACCACCGGGGCAGACCCATCCTGACTCCTGGAGCCAGGCACACCAGACAGCTCCAGCCAATCACAAGCCAGACAGTCAAATCACATTTACTGCACAGGCAGGCCAACTTCTAGAAGTGGCACTTCCACACTAGACACATTAAAGCTGCACACATCACCGCGCAGCATTTAATCACACGAGTCCGCATATACCAAACTCAACCTTGCACTCCCCACGCATCAGGAATTACCATGGACACACACATTCCCCATGCATTCCTATGGGAGGGCAGGCCAATCTCACACATGCACTCAGAGAGCGCACACACTTTACACTGCGCCACAGTGCTAAAGTGCGCAAAGACCAGAAACCATTATACTGATGTAACATTAAAAGTCAAAAAGTTCAGGGGTGAACCTGACAGAAGGGCCAAGTCCAACACCTGAGCAAACCTGCTGAAAGTGGCGCGAATGGACTGGTGCCTCACCTTAGGAGCCTGTGTATATATAGAGGGTTCTCTTTCTTTACTGCACTACCACTCCTCCTCTGTGAGAAACGGGGAGTCTGAGTAAGATGGAACTAGGCTGTGACTGCACTGACCCAGCAGCGGCTCCACTTGGACAGTGGAACCTTGGATCTCCGTCAGACTAGTGCCCACACCACGTATTCAACACAGCAGATGCTGCCATCGCACCCCAACTACGGAAGGTCATCAACATCTCCTTCGAAACAGCGACATTCCTGGAAAGGTGGAAGCACGCCGAAATCAACGCCCTCCTCAAGAAGCCCAAGGCGGACCCCAAGGACCTCAAGAACTTCCGGCCCATCTCCCTGCTCCCGTTGCCGGCGAAGGTCATGGAGAAAATCATCAACATGCAACTGGCCCGCCACCTGGAAGACAACAACATCTTAGACCAGTCCCAGTCCGGATTCAGACGCAACCACAGCACCAAGACAGCCCTCATCACCACCACAGACGACATCAGGCGCCAACTAGACAACGACAAAATATCCTGGACCTGTCAGCCGCCTTCGACACAGTCTGCCATCGCACTCTACAGACACGCCTCCTCGAAGCCGGAATCCAAGAGAAGGCCCTTGACTAGACCACGTCCTTCCTCTCCAGCAGAACACAGAGCGTCCGCCTCCCGCCCTTCCGATCTGAGGCCACCGACATCATCTGCGGCGTCCCCCAGGGCTCTTCCTTCAGCCCGACGCTGATCAACGTCTACATGGCCCCCCTCGCACAAGTGGCCCGCCAACATGACCTCAACATCATCTCCTACGCCAATGACACCGAGCTCAGCCTCTCCCTCACCAAGGACCCGCACACCGCCAAAACTAACCTCCATGAGGGAATGAAGGCCGTCGCTGACTGGATGAGGAACAGCCGTCTGAAGCTGAACTCGGACAAGACAGAGGTACTCATCCTCCGACCCACCCCCTCAGCCTGGGACGACTCCTGGTGGCCGACCACACTGGGAACAGTACCGACACCCACCGACCATGCACGCAACCTAGGATTCATCCTCGACTCCTCCCTCTCCATGTCTAAACAGGTCAACGCCGTCTCCTCCTCCTGCTAAAAAACCCTCCGCATGCTCCGCAGGATCTACAAGTGGATCCCGACCGAAACAAGAAGAACGGTGACACAGGCCCTCGTCAGCAGCAGACTGGACTACGGCAACGCACTCTATGCAGGAATCCCAGCCAAGCACCTACGACGACTACAACGCATCCAAAACGCCTCTGCCCGACTGATCGTCAACGTCCCCCGCCACAGCCACATCACCTCCCACCTGAGAGACCTACACTGGCTCCCCGTCGACAAGAGGATCACCTTCAAGCTCCTCGCCCACGCACACAAAGCACTCCACAACGCCGGACCAGCCTACCTTAACAGCAGACTCAGCTTCTACACCCCCACCTGCCAGCTCCGCTCCACCAGCCTCGCCCTCGCCGCTGTCCCCCGCATCCAACGAACAACCTCTGGCGGCAGATCCTTCTCCTACCTCGCCGCCAAGACCTGGAACACCCTCCCTACCCACCTACGGCAGACCCAGGACCTACTCACCTTCAGAAGACTCCTCAAGACCTGGCTCTTCGAGCAGTAGTGGCTCCCAGACCCCTCAGCGCCTTGAGACCCTCACGGGTAAGTAGCATGCTTTACAAGTACTCTGATTGATTGATTGACTATACACTGCCTACTATCAGCCCCTACCTCGGCGCAAGCGGTCTCCAGGTGGACTGTGCCAGAAGAGCAGAAAGACTAGTGGTCCAACCAAGCATATCCAAAATGTGTATGTGGTGAAGCTAGTCTATCAGGACCACTCAGGCAGATGGTCCTGATGGGTGCTTTTGTTCATTGCTCTGCCTGTGTTGCATGGGACTGGTATTCGGAGTCAGGTGGCTTCAGGCTATTATCACACTGGTCTGGCAGCAGCTCCACAAGGATGCAGTCACAGGGAGAGCACACAATGCCAATCTTTACGGCACAGTAAGTGGCACAAGCTGCATAAAGGCAAAGGCCTGTGAAGTTGAGTTGGTTCTATGCACTTTAAAAGGGTAAAGTACTTGCAGAATCCAACCAGAATCTAAAACGTATTTTTCTTTATCCCTCTCTATATCTCAGGTGGGGGTCGTTCTAACTGTGAAGCCTGGGTTGTCTAAAAAAAGAAAGTATGTAATTAAACTGGTTGGTTGAAACCTACAGACAGCCTGAGGCTGCTGTGATACTAAATAATGTGGCTCCTATAAAGATAGGGGCCCTGGGCCAGAGCCTACTTTGCCTATTTCCTAAAAGGTCTCTTCTGACGCTACCTGTTGGGTTGTTTTCCCACAGCTCCATGAAGCTTTACGATAAAGTAGAAGTTATTTGAAATTATTTGTAGTTCTACTTCTGACACTTCAGTAACCATGCCACCTTACCTGGGAGTTGATTAAACGGAGAGTCGTCTTCGTTCCCACATCGTCTGCATATCGGAGCACGGGGGCGCCGTTAAACCTCAAAACTGCATCATGGGCATCTGGAATGGTGGGGTGGGATTGAAAGGTGGAGGTATGATTAGAGCACTTTTAGAATCACACTTGTCATATCCATGGGAGGGTAAAGATAGGTGCTAGTAAGTAATTATAACAGTAATAATAATACCAATGATAATTGTAATAATACACTGATTAATATTATGATTATTATGATGATGATTATTATTATATTTTTACAGTGCTTCATACTGCAGTTCTGCTATTACTAAGCACTGCACAGATGACATACATACGGAGGTAAATATTTTCTTTCTTGATGATATGTTGGTAGTCAATATCGTGGAGTTTATCAAATTGCTGGGCAATAGTAAATCTTCTATATTGTGCTAGAAAACTTTTTTCCCTTTTGGATGTGCTATCCTTTTGCATCAGAGGGCTCTGTTGTTCATGGATTCGTTTTACCAGCCTCCCTATAAACAGAAGATCTATTTATAATGTGCAGGTGGAATATTAGCTGCAGGAACATGGGTGGTAAATACACCTGCAGGAAATTCTATGCATTTAACTCAGCAAGGCAGAGGGATCCGACCAGGAGCACGCTCAGTGACTTTGTAGTTAAATCTAGATTGCGTTTTTGGCTGCAAAATATTAGGCTGCGTGGCCCAGACCTGTTCTCACAACTGGGAGCATTCACAGGAGATTCCAGAACTCATCTGCACATCTTACCTATTTCCTTGCCCAGTCTGGACCTCTGGATGGACCCAGCTGATGAGACCACAGCACAATTCTTCAGGGGACCCAACTCTTCTGAGAGGTTTTGGACAGGGAGGTATTTTGCCCACTCCACTGTGTCAAGTGGTCCTTGGTGTGACTGGAGTGCCTCCACACTTGCTCTTTCTTTTAGCATGCAAAGCAGCTCATGCCCAGCAGGCTGGGCCCTGTTACTTCCCCGCTTGAGATCCCCCTGCACTACGTTGTACTTGTTCATAGCTCTGTAGCTGAGAAAGACCTTCTGTAAACGTTTGTTGAGTTGGTTGGATGACATCGTCTCGTCCCACACTGCCCAGTGGGAGGACCTCCTGGGGGCATTGTGCCAGTAGCTGGGCCTTTCTGGTTCATGTTGCGACCCTGACAAAACACTCATTAGCGCATGGGAAAAATGAGTTACTCCATTAAACCAGCCACCCCCCGATTTAACAGGAGTTTTACTTGTCTTTTTCTCTGGAACCGTAGGGTAGTGATGCTCAGGTGCAGAGGTCACACTTGAAAAGACATTAATGTATCCACTGGCAGAAGCAACACTTAAGTTGCCTCCAGATGTGGTGTGAATGTTGCGTAGGATCTTCATGATGGAGACTGCCATAGGTTTGATGTGATGCTGTTGGTGGGCATTCCTCATCGCGCTATCCTGGAGCATGAGTCCCGTCTTCAAGCACACCAAGTACAGGACGGCCATGCACAAACAGGAAAAGGTGACACAGAGGCACCCACTGCTGGCCCGTCGTGGAGCACTCAAGAACCATCCTAGGAGATCCATTGCTGGACAAGATGCAAGTCAGAGGCCCTCGAGAAACCTGTTGGCAAAAGATGAAATGCTCAGTAGTGGACCTCAGAGGCTCTGCCCTACAGTGCTTAGCCTCAAAGTTCTCAACTGTAATAGACACAAGACGTCACCCAAGACTATGGAATCTAATGCACTCAATACTTTAATAAGATACTTTCCCAAACATTAAGAAACCTCTAGGCTCAGTCAGCAGGACTTATTTGCATTTACTTGGCATCATACTCTACAACAGGTTGCAAGCATATACTAGGGCTGGAGGTAAAATTCTGGAGGAAGAGGTCTTCGCGACTGCAGTCCTCCTCTTTTTTGCATGGGTGGTGGAGTCAAGACTGGTGTAATGGGGTGGGCTTTTACTATAGATACGTTTGAGGTCTGAATGTTTTAGATAACATTTGACTATGGATATGAGTAAGATCAAGGATACAAGGTTTGGATAGCAGGGACATCAGTCACTCACACAGGGCTAAGATGTCAAGAGCTCTTTTTCAAGTCAAATATTTATAAGGGTTTCTTCTTGAATGGAAAGGACCTTAAGTCTCCACCACAAGGTACCACAAGGCAATGACAAAATTATAGCCCCACCCTCCTGCAGAATGTGATGAGGGATACAAGTCTCCCATATCTCACAAATATTCATTGGCCTGTGGCTGAAAGGGGGCACCCTTCCAAATTTGGGGGCTTCCTGCATAGTTCGGGACCCCCCTGTACCACAGACGCTGCAGCGACCTGAATTATGCCCCTGAAGACCAAATGTCCACTATAAAGGTAAGGGGCATCAAGATTCCATTATAAAGTGTAAGAACTTTCACCCCTCCCTAGTAGTAAGTGACCCTGATGGCTCTCAAAACACGGAAAGAAAATAATTAACATGTGTGCGCACACACACACTCACACTCACACACATGCACATGCACACACACATACACACACACACATACACAAGATACTTCATTGGCAGCCAAGTATACATTATAGTATGATAAAAAGCCTTATCTCAGAAAAGCATGGATGAGGGGTAATTAAAGTTTTTCTCCCACAGAAACCAGTTCAGACAAATACGTGAGATGAGGGGGAATACCAATGAACTGTGCACAAGTCAACCTCCTCGCCATTTTCACTTGTCATGCTTTAAACAAAGGGAAAAGAGGGTCCTTGTTATCAGCCTGACTACAAGTGCAGTCCTTCGCTATAAGCCCAATACTAGAGGAACCCCATTTAAACTAGTCTTAGAAAACAGATACTTCAGCTACATACTGGGCTGAACTATGGAGCCATATACAGGTCAACAAACCTCAGCAGATCAAAAATCACTTCCTCCGAACTCTATTGCACCTTGGCTCTGGTACTCCATTGGACGTTTTACAACTCAAAGATGGCTTGTATAGCACTGAGTTTATAATCAGCCTTAAACATCTTCTCTACTGGGGTAGACTCTAGACTAGTCAAACAGCACAAATATAATTGGAATGATGGTTGAACTTGTAATGGTTGGAAAAAAATACAATCACAGCAACACTTTAAACACACTTTGAACGCAATATGATGCACGGGTTACTGGAAAATTTCTGACCTAATTACCTAGTCCAACCTCATAACTATTAAGGATAACTTTTAGAAACATTTAATGAATTCTTGCCAGAGCTTCACCAAGATTGATTGCTGACTAAAGTTTTATTAGAAGCTGAAAGCCTCAAAGATCTTTAAACCGTATTTGGAGTTGGTACAGCCTGAGTCCATGAGAGCCCTTAATGGAAAGTTTACACTGGGAATATTACTTGTTTTTGGTTCTATAAAATATTGGGATATGACCATGGACACTTCTGGCTTATGTACCTGCGAGTTTGGTGGATTAGAGACACTGAACCATTTCATGTTACTTTGCACAAAAACTCTGATGTTAAGAAAACAGCTGCTTCAGACTTTCTTTTAGAACTATAACATTAGGCTGTGCAATGAGGCAATGACCCTTAGCCAACGGCCTTATTTATAAATATTTTTCTGCCAGTGGTTTCTCATATTGCTTTTGCCTGGAGACTCACAAAATATGCCTACATGTTTCTGCTTTTTCATTCATATTAACATTTTGCAAATAACAGAATATTAAATACTATGATATTTTAGAATACTATATTGTAAACACCAACATTATTTTGAAACATAAAAGAATGATATACATACCCTCTCTATTCTCTCCCACAATATTTTGGCAATGATGATATTTTGGGGAAAGGAAAGGTCTAGCAAACTCAATATCTATATATTGCCCTAAAAAATATATCTACTAGCGAACACTGTACAACATTAAGAGGAAAAGTTCAGAGACACTATTATATCCCAAAAACATTTTCTTATTTTATTTCATATTTTAGTTTTTATACTTATTATATTATTGATTTTTTTAGTCTCATTTTTTCTCTCTTGTAAAAATTACATCAGGTTCATATAGGTTGACAATCAATTACACATAGTGAACATATACTGAATAAACAGTGCAAATCAACAATAAAACACAAAACAATATACAAAAGTGCTATACGATATAACCAGTCGGTGGAAAATTAGATGAAGGCAATGCGGTGGAATGGAACTACGTGCGTTTCGGCCAGATGGCCTTCGTCAGGTGACCGTCATTCATACGTTACGAACATAATCACGTGTAACATATACCTAAACAACAAAAAAATAATAATGTACATATAAATTACACATAAATATCATAACAATTAGTGCTGTCTTTTACTTTATGTACAGTGACTGTAGGGTCAGGGATTACGACTATACAGAATGTTTATATATCAAGCTATCTATTTACTCTATGTTATACTACGTTGCCTATTATTTAAAACATTATCATATTATATCAGGTTTATATGGGTTTATTTGTTTATTCATTCCATTGTCAAAACTTAGTTTCTGGTGGATATCTCGTTGTATATCTAAATTGGAACATTCATCCTCATAAAATCCATTTTTATTTAAACATTTTTTCTGGTATCCAGTATGATGTATCTAACAATTTAGATGCTTCATTTCTACATATTCCCAAATGAAGAAGACCAATAGAAAAAGAGAAGAACAGTGAACAAACCAGGAATAGCTTTGGGTGGTGTAGAGGTGGTATTAAGATTTACCAAGTTAGGCAAAAGACAAATATTGTACTTACATAGAATAAGACTGATGTGGCATATAAAATATTTATTTCCTATGGATGTCAAGTGTCTTTTAGCGACGACGACTAGAACGTAGAACGTGGCTACCCACATAGATTAATACGCGAATCATATAAAAGAGCAAGATATTATGATCGCCAGCACCTCCTTACAGGCACCAACGATAAGCGTGATGCTAGTTTGGTGTTTGTAACAAGACATTCCCAGCTCAATAATCAGATTCGCCAAATCCTATACTCTAACTGGCATATCCTTAACATCAACAAAATGAGTAATGAAGCAATCCAAAAACCACTCTTTGCATATAAAAAAAACAAAAACATAAAAGACATAGTGGTCAGATCAAGGATGATAACAACGAAAGACAAAAGTCAAAGAAATATAATTACCGGGGCTCCGATAATAGGAAACTACAAATGTGGAACTTGTAAAATCTGTCCACAAGCAATAGAGACAAAAAAATTAACGTTCAATAAACTCCCTATCCCCCTGCAAGGTATGACTAATTGCAAAACTACAAACATTATCTACCTACTTATTTGTCCCTGTCATAAGGGATATGTTGGGGAATCTTCACGGTCAGTGTGCACTAGAGTCACTGAGCATAAGTCAGCAATTCGAACTAAAAAATTGAATGCTCCCCTAGTAGCTCACTTTATTGAAAATGATCACAAACCAGAAGAAATACAGTGGATAGTGTTAGAAAAAATTGTGGCTAAACCTGGCATCAATATAGATAAAATTCGCCGAAAACGCGAAGTATATTGGATTTTTACTCTGGACACCGCAAGATCAGGTTTAAACTCTGAAATTCCTTGGCAACAAGCAATTATTTGAGATTGCTTTTGTCTGGATCTAAAATATAGACTTGTCTGTAGAGAAAATTAATTTATGGCATGATTAAAACATATGTGAAAGCAATACGAAAGGAAATGAGGATTTGTTGACTTCTTTCTTGCCATAAATAATTTTAAACTATAATTAAATTGATTTAAATTTTTTTGGGGGGGGAAATAGATAGATACATATAGTATGGGGTCGTAGTGATATGTGGAGGTACAGTAGTAATACGGAATAATAATTGGTGATATTGGTACATAAGTTGCAAGCATTTCTACCATAATTGAGAACATCAGAAGCCATCGCAATATAAAACAGAATATTGCTAAAATAGCCCCCACTGTTAAACATTTTAAATAAATAAATCAAACTACGGAAGTCTATTTTCCATTTCATTTGGAGTACGACAATTGTAAACAAGGACTACTGATTAGTCCATCATTCATATCTATGAAGCACATACGGGTAGGGAGTTAAACACTTCCGTCTATAGGAATATATCTCAGAAAAATGCGTCATGGAGACGTAGATCAGCTGTAAACTATTAGCGGCAATCTAATAAGGCACGTCTGCCCTATAAATATTGAGCTCTCAAACTAGACTGCTTGAACTGGAGACGACGTTAAAACAGATCCCATACTAAACCAGAGCTACATCAAAATGAAGGTATGGTTGTAGGTTAAAGACAAAAACAACATATAGTTTTATCTGTGAAGAAGTTGCGGGTATGGACAATACTAACGATCTCTCTGTACCCATCCTATATTCTAGATTACCTGCCCTCCGCGTACGTCAAATTAATGAATTACCCGACAAGATCAATAAAAGACTAATATAAGGTAATAATTATCGAAGTAAACGTAATATACGAGGAGTATTAACTATAATTTATAATCAGCTCGTAAAATACTGTCTGCTGTTTCCGTTAGTGCAAAGAAGAAACAGATGTCCCTACATTGTGACTCATTTTAGGAACAATAAAAGAAGGACAGGTGTGAGGAAGATATATCAAAGGTACGATAAAAATAAGTTTCAGAAATGTTTTGGGTAAAAAACTGGACAATTTATGTTCAAACGATAAGTGGTATAGCTTTAATTCCATCCAGCGCTGTACGTTATCTACTAGTACAGAGACAACACGTTTTATAACTGGTTATTAGAACATTACTAGATATTATAAAAACATATCTTATGATTTAAAAAAAGTATAGTAGCAATCTATTATACAAATGCCATCTACTTTGTCTCCATCTCCAAGGCCAACATAGATACAAACAATCAGAAGTACCCTCCACGAATATATATAAAATTGTAACTAAACTTCGGAGCGTTCCAAGATAACGCCAGCAACAAGGAGAACTGAAAGAAAAGTTATCAGGTATATCTATAAGATAGATCTGTTAGCGCCTATAGTTTAATCAAATAATTCTCCTGGTGCATAAATAAAATCGTATGCTTGTCTTGCAGTTTGTAAATAGAGTCGTTGTCGCTAAAAGACACTTGACATCCATAGGAAACAAATATTTTACATGCCACATCAGTCTTATTCTATGTAAGTACAATATTTGTCTTTTGCATAACTTGGTAAATCTTAATACCACCTCTACACCACCCAAAGCTATTCCTGGTTTGTTCACTGTTCTTCTCTTTTTCTATTGGTCTTCTTCATTTGGGAATATGTAGAAATGAAGCATCTAAATTGTTAGATACATCATACTGGATACCAGAAAAAATGTTTAAATAAAAATGGATTTTATGAGGATGAATGTTCCAATTTAGATATACAACGAGATATCCACCAGAAACTAAGTTTTGACAATGGAATGAATAACCAAATAAACCCATATAAACCTGATATAATATGATAATGTTTTAAATAATAGGCAACGTAGTATAACATAGAGTAAATAGATAGCTTGATATATAAACATTCTGTATAGTCGTAATCCCTGACCCTACAGTCACTGTACATAAAGTAAAAGACAGCACTAATTGTTATGATATTTATGTGTAATTTATATATACATTATTATTTTTTTGTTGTTTAGGTATATGTTACACGTGATTATGTTCGTAACGTATGAATGACGGTCACCTGACGAAGGCCATCTGGCCGAAACGCGCGTAGTTCCATTCCACCGCATTGCCTTCATCTAATTTTCCACCGACTGGTTATATCGTATAGCACTTTTGTATATTGTTTTGTGTTTTATTGTTGATTTGCACTGTTTATTCAGTATATGTTCACTATGTGTAATTGATTGTCAACCTATATGAACCTGATGTAATTTTTACAAGAGAGAAAAAATGAGACTAAAAAAATCAATAATATAATAAGTATAAAAACTAAAATATGAAATAAAATAAGAAAATGTTTTTTTGATATAATAGTGTCTCTGAATTTTTCCTCTTAATGTTGTACAGTGTTCACTAGTAGATATATGTTTTAGGGCAATATATAGATATTGAGTTTGCTAGACCTTTCCTTTCCCTAAATTGTTCACGAATTCCCTACGAATAGCAAACTAAATATATTGTAGGGGTCCCCATTTTTCCAATCAATAGATACTCGTGGCCGGTCCATGAGGGGTTATTTATAATTCTTGCCTCATCATTGTAATTATTTAGTTAGCCAGCCAAGCTAGCAATGTTAAGGTTATGTTACTATATTAGTTGCCTTTAATGTCATCCAATTTAGTTTGTCCATAAGCGTTGGTTGTAGCCTCTACACCCTGTCATATATTTTCTATTCTCTTTTTTACCTTATATTACATTTATTCCCTTTCTCCTTCATTCTATATCCCTTTTGTTTTTCTGTTACTATTATATATTGAAAGTTACTTCAAGTAATACATTTACCATTTGCCTTACAAAATTAGATCATACCGTTTAGACCCTATCATGGCCACATTAAAATCATATGGGTTTAGCGACAAAGAATTTGCCTCTATGGTGGGATCATCTGTGAGTTTTGAAAATAGAAATACATCTAATGATGAGCAATGTGGAGAGTTACTAAAACTATTGGCCTTAAAAAAGAAAAGTAAAAGAATTGAACTCCATGGTAGATTCATATTAGACTATCTTAAAGCTGGAGTTATCCCCCAGGGACTTCAAATCAAAAATATCCCTGGCCTATTTGTCCATCTAAAGCACTTTTTAGAATGTTGGTCCCTTATTTCCAACAGATGTTCCAGGGATCATATGATGCTTATAGTAGAAACTGTGAAAGAAGTACTTGATGAACTAGCTAAAGAAATTACAGTACTTGAGGATAAGATCAAAAATTCCACAGTAATAATAGACATCAAAAAAAAGCTAGAGGACATTGAGATGGATCTCAACTCATATGGGGACTACTTGTTTAAACGAAAAATGGATAAATTACAAAAAGACCTACGGTTTTTCAGTAGGGAAAAGGTATATCCATATTTGGCTGATAATTTTTATGGCCAACCGGATGAAATTGATCAGGATTATGATACACATCGAGAATCTAGATCAAAAAACTTTTCAACCTTCTCCAATTCTTCAGACTCAGGGAGCAACTCTAGTATGTCGCCATATCAATCCAGAGGAAATCGTTTTAGATCTAACCAAGGATATAGACCTTTTTTAGGGAGGCGCCAACAGAGAGGCAATTGGAGACCGAACTATCGATCCCAATATCGGCCTCAACAGCAATACCAACAAAATCAACAATATCAGCCTCAAGGACAATATCCACAAAACCAATCATACCAACCCCAAGGTCAATATCAACCCCATTTCCAGGACCATCCGCAGAACACGGATCGGTATCTGGAAACAAGAAATGCGAGGTATTGGAGACAGTAAAAACAATACCTATCTTCAATTTGAGCAGCCATAACACCAATTCTGCCACTATTGCTGTGCTATCAAAAGGACTCTCCTTTGTTCCCCATTCAGGGTTGAATAAGTTTGAGTTATTTAATGATATGATGACCTTTTTTCGAAAAATAAGACTAAAGAGCTTCTTTTCTAACAGGGAATGTGATATTCGTGAACAAAATAAATCTGGTCTGGCCCCGAAATCGGTCTTCACTCCAACTTTAGATCAGATAGATCCTGAAATAGGAATTTTTGAAAAGATTGTAATGTCCAAATTACAAAATATCACTAAATACATACCACATACTCCCTATAATATTTCCATTGATGAATACAAAGCTTTACTGGAACTCAAGGAATCTACCCACATAACTGTAAAAAGCTGTGATAAGGGGGGTGGAATCGCTATCCTAGATACAAACAACTACATTGAAAAAATGGAACTTATGCTCAGCGACACCAAGTTCTATACCAATATCCAGAGGGACCCTACTACCAAAATCAAAAACAAAATCACCAAATTGATAACAAAAGCTTTAAACAATGGTGATATCTGTCAAAAAGAATATGAGTTTATGAATGTAGATAATCCAAAAATGGCCAGTATATATGGTATCCCAAAAGTACACAAAAACAAACAGGACCCGCCCCTTTGCCCAATTGTCACCACCATCGGAAGTGTGACTGAACCAATATCGAAATATCTAGACGCAATCTTGCGTCCACATATTGGAAAAATACTAGGATATATTCAGGACACTAGACATGTGATTACCCAATTTGAAGGCACAAAATGTAATGCCCATAGACAATGGATGGTGACATTGGACGTAGAGAGTTTGTACTCTAACATTCCCTGTAAGGGTGCCATAGAAGCCACAAAATGGTTTATAGAGTCGTTCAATATTGACTGTAACATGCCTTTTATCTTAGACTGCCTTAACATCATTCTGGAAAATAACATCTTCGAATTTGCAGGGAAACTCTATAAACAAACTAAAGGAGTCAGTATGGGCGCTTCATGCGCACCAACAATTGCTAATATCTACGTGGCACATTTTGAGGAAAAATATATCTTTAACAAGGTGGCACCATTCTTTGAATCGATATTTTACTGGTCAAGTTATATCGATGACATCATTTTCATTTGGGATAACAATGAAGATGTTTTACAAGAATTCATATCATGGATCAATGTCTGTGATCCGAACTTAAAATTTTCTGAAAAAGTAAGCAACTCAGAAATAGAATTCTTGGATTTAAGGATCAAACATCATGAAGGACAACTGATAATGGACCTCTTCGTTAAACCCACCGCCCGAAATACACTCCTTCATTACAGCAGCTTTCATCCCACATCACAAAATGATAGCATTCCCTTCAGTCAATTCCTTAGACTGAGGAGGAATTGTACCCGATTAATTGACTATGATGAGAAAGCTGTTGTAATGAAGGAGAAATTCGTAGAACGTGGCTACCCACATAGATTAATACGCGAATCATATAAAAGAGCAAGATATTATGATCGCGAGCACCTCCTTACAGGCACCAACGATAAGCGTGATGCTAGTTTGGTGTTTGTAACAAGACATTCCCAGCTCAATAATCAGATTCGCCAAATCCTATACTCTAACTGGCATATCCTTAACATCAACAAAATGAGTAATGAAGCAATCCAAAAACCACTCTTTGCATATAAAAAAAAAAAAAAACATAAAAGACATAGTGGTCAGATCAAGGATGATAACAACGAAAGACCAAAGTCAAAGAAATATAATTACCGGGGCTCCGATAATAGGAAACTACAAATGTGGAACTTGTAAAATCTGTCCACAAGCAATAGAGACAAAAAAATGAACGTTCAATAAACTCCCTATCCCCCTGCAAGGTATGACTAATTGCAAAACTACAAACATTATCTACCTACTTATTTGTCCCTGTCATAAGGGATATGTTGGGGAATCTTCACGGTCAGTGTGCACTAGAGTCACTGAGCATAAGTCAGCAATTCGAACTAAAAAATTGAATGCTCCCCTAGTAGCTCACTTTATTGAAAATGATCACAAACCAGAAGAAATACAGTGGATAGTGTTAGAAAAAATTGTGGCTAAACCTGGCATCAATATAGATAAAATTCGCCGAAAACGCGAAGTATATTGGATTTTTACTCTGGACACCGCAAGATCAGGTTTAAACTCTGAAATTCCTTGGCAACAAGCAATTATTTGAGATTGCTTTTGTCTGGATCTAAAATATAGACTTGTCTGTAGAGAAAATTAATTTATGGCATGATTAAAACATATGTGAAAGCAATACGAAAGGAAATGAGGATTCGTTGACTTCTTTCTTGCCATAAATAATGTTAAACTATAATTAAATTGATTGAAATTTTTTTTGGGGGGGAAATAGATAGATACATATAGTATGGGGTCGTAGTGATATGTGGAGGTACAGTAGTAATACGGAATAATAATTGGTGATATTGGTACATAAGTTGCAAGCATATCTACCATAATTGAGAACATCAGAAGCCATCGCAATATAAAACAGAATATTGCTAAAATAGCCCCCACTGTTAAACATTTTAAATAAATAAATCAAACTACGGAAGTCTATTTTCCATTTCATTTGGAGTACGACAATTGTAAACAAGGACTACTGATTAGTCCATCATTCATATCTATGAAGCACATACGGGTAGGGAGTTAAACACTTCCGTCTATAGGAATATATGTCAGAAAAATGCGTAGTGGAGACGTAGATCAGCTGTAAACTATTAGCGGCAATCTAATAAGGCACGTCTGCCCTATAAATATTGAGCTCTCAAACTAGACTGCTTGACCGACAGAACTGGAGACGACGTTAAAACAGATCCCATACTAAACCAGAGCTACATCAAAATGAGGGTATGGTTGTAGGTTAAAGACAAAAACAACATATCGTTTTATCTGTGAAGAAGTTGCGGGTATGGACAATACTAACGATCTCTCTGTACCCATCCTATATTCTAGATTACCTGCCCTCCGCGTACGTCAAATTAATGAATTACCCGACAAGATCAATAAAAGACTAATATAAGGTAATAATTATCGAAGTAAACGTAATATACGAGGAGTATTAACTATAATTTATAATCAGCTCGTAAAATACTGTCTGCTGTTTCCGTTAGTGCAAAGAAGAAACAGATGTCCCTACATTGTGACTCATTTTAGGAACAATAAAAGAAGGACAAGTGTGAGGAAGATATATCAAAGGTATGATAAAAATAAGTTTCAGAAATGTTTTGGGTAAAAAACTGGACAATTTATGTTCAAACGATAAGTGGTATAGCTTTAATTCCATCCAGCGCTGTACGTTAATTACTAGTACAGAGACAACACGTTTTATAACTGGTTATTAGAACATTACTAGATATTATTAAAACATATCTTATGATTTAAAAAAAGTATAGTAGCAATCTATCATACAAATGCCATCTACTTTGTCTCCATCTCCAAGGCCAACATAGATACAAACAATCAGAAGTACCCTCCACGAATATATATAAAATTGTAACTAAACTTCGGAGCGTTCCAAGATAACGCCAGCAACAAGGAGAACTGAAAGAAAAGTTATCAGGTATATCTATAAGATAGATCTGTTAGCGCCTATAGTTTAATCAAATAATTCTCCTGGTGCATAAATAAAATCGTATGCTTGTCTTGCAGTTTGTAAATAGAGTCGTCGTCGCTAAAAGACACTTGACATCCATAGGAAACAAATATTTTATATGCCACATCAGTCTTATTCTATGTAAGTACAATATTTGTCTTTTGCATAACTTGGTAAATCTTAATACCACCTCTACACCACCCAAAGCTATTCCTGGTTTGTTCACTGTTCTTCTCTTTTTCTATTGGTCTTCTTCATTTGGGAATATGTAGAAATGAAGCATCTAAATTGTTAGATACATCATACTGGATACCAGAATTTTTTTTTTAATAAAAATGGATTTTATGAGGATGAATGTTCCAATTTAGATATACAACGAGATATCCACCAGAAACTAAGTTTTGACAATGGAATGAATAAACAAATAAACCCATATAAACCTGATATAATATGATAATGTTTTAAATAATAGGCAACATAGTATAACATAGAGTAAATAGATAGCTTGATATATAAACATTCTGTATAGTCGTAATCCCTGACCCTACAGTCACTGTACATAAAGTAAAAGACAGCACTAATTGTTATGATATTTATGTGTAATTTATATATACATTATTATTTTTTTGTTGTTTAGGTATATGTTACACGTGATTATGTTCGTAACGTATGAATGACGGTCACCTGACGAAGGCCATCTGGCCGAAACGCGCGTAGTTCCATTCCACCGCATTGCCTTCATCTAATTTTCCACCGACTGGTTATATCGTATAGCACTTTTGTATATTGTTTTGTGTTTTATTGTTGATTTGCACTGTTTATTCAGTATATGTTCACTATGTGTAATTGATTGTCAACCTATATGAACCTGATGTAATTTTTACAAGAGAGAAAAAATGAGACTAAAAAAATCAATAATATAATAAGTATAAAAACTAAAATATGAAATAAAATAAGAACATGTTTTTTGGATATAATAGTGTCTCTGAATTTTTCCTCTTAATGTTGTACAGTGTTCGGTAGTAGATATATGTTTTAGGGCAATATATAGATATTGAGTTTGCTAGACCTTTCCTTTCCCTAAATTGTTCACGAATTCCCTACGAATAGCAAACTAAATATATTGTAGGGGTCCCCATTTTTCCAATCAAATGATGATATTTTGACCATAATATTAAGGGCAAACACTATTTTGGAGATAATATTCAGGAGTCATACCTGAGAGAGAAAAGGGGTTATAAGTCAGCAATACTGATAGATGCAAACTAGAGTATTCTTTAAAGCTTACTAAATAGGGTGGACAAAGCATGATTTCAAGAAACTATTAGTCAAACAGTAAATTACGTTAAGATGTTCCGTACGATGCAGGACTTTCTAGGCAGTATAAAAATGCTATACTCCCATATCCTTGTAAACCATTATCAGCCTTAACTTTCTGGTAGGCCTATATCCAAGTCTCACAAACATAAGGTGTAGTAATGCAGGCGGGGACTGTCCAAATTCCACATTTTGAGTAAATATGTTAACTAAAGTCATCAAATGTCCTTCTCCATTTCACTGTGAACACTGATATTTGCAATATGTCCAGTTTACGCTTCCAATTTAAAGAAGTCATCGTCGACGCGAACCTCGTCGACGACCACCAAATCGTCGTCCAAAAGCAACTCGTCGACGGGCCCTTTATCGTCGACGGCTGCTTCGTCGACGGTGCTTCCGTCGACGACCATCATATCTTCGTCGACGACTCCGTCGACGTCTACATCATTGTCGATGAGTAAGGCTCCAATCTCGTCGACGGCCCCATCGACGGAACAGAAATCTTCGTCGACGAAGAAGAAAAAACCTTCGATTTCAGCACCACTTTCATCAATGACGACGAAACAGACGCCTCAGGTTGTTTCTAAGACTGCCGCATTGACGTCAACGGGCTCGTTGTCGTCTCATCAACCTTTAGCCACAGCTACCACTTTTACAGTGGTGACTGCTTCTTCTTTACGAACAGTTCCTCTCATTCAACTGAGTCCAGTGAGAAGTGGGACTCATCTTCCAGAACAATTGTTTCAGTCTGGTGAGGAAGAATCCGGAAATGATTCAGAGGTGGAGCAAATTTTCAATCAGGCATCTAGTCCATCTGATTTGAACATTAAATGTCAGGAGTATAGTGATGAGGGTGACGAAGTGCATAACGTCGAAGATGGGAACGATTTATTTCCAGTTGAGGACTCTGAACCACTTACTTCGGAGCCGGTTACCCAAATACCTTTGTCTTTGGTCACGAACTTGCAGCTCATGCTCGATGACTATAACCGTAGATTCCCACCATCTACGCCTGCCTCTCCAGTGCTTCCACCTCCTCCTCCACAACCTCAACCACTACTTCCTCAAGCACCTGCACCTGTCGCACCTGCGTCACCAGGGGGTGCTCGTCCAGACACTGACAACGAGGATCCTGACCCTCACAACACGGGTGACAACGACAATGACGTCGATATGGATGAGTGGGATGATTACAGGGCTCACACACCCTCCACTCCGCCCACCTCACCACTAGCATCGCCTCCAGTGGACATTGCAAATTTCCATAATTTGATGGTCCGTGCTGCGAAGCGCTTTCATCTCACAATCGAAGGACAACAAGATGACAGTGAATGTTTCTTATACGATTTTAAGGACGTATCGCAAAGACAAACCCACACAATACCTATCATTGACCATATTTGGCAGGAGGGCCTTAAATTAATGAAACATCCGAATTCTGTACCTGCAGTTTTGCCCAGATTGGAAAAGAAGTACAAGGCTCCTCCGACTTCCCCTGCCTGTTTGATTTCACAACCAAAGGCCGATTCTGTTATAACTCAAGCAGCACAGAAAAGATCCCGCAATCCTGCTACACCACTCACGTCTCCTCTGGATCAGGAAGGCCGCAAATTGGACTCTATAGGTAAAAAAATTACGACCATGGCAGCTACCACTGTTAACCTCTTTAGTGCGGGCGGAATTCCGCCCGTACGCTGGGATTTACTCATTCCCATGTTTCATGACGAGCTGGGCTCGTCATGAGCGTGCGAGGAGGCTACCTCATGACGAGCCCAGCTCGTCATGAGTGTCGAAGGGGTTAAAGCGGCCAATACCTTAGCAATTTTGGCCCGTTACGACCGCCAGATGTGGTCCGAGATTGCCGCACTGCTTCCTCAAATACCCGATGCCGTCCGTGCAGAAGCACAGGCCATTATTCAGGAGGGAGAGATAATTTCATATGAAATTATTGATTGCGCGCTCGACATCTCCTCCACGGGTTTCCGTCAATTGGCTGGGGCTGCAGTCTTGAGGCGTCAAGGCTGGTGGAAGTCTACCACCTTCCGTCCAGAGGTACAAGCAAAGGTCCTTGACTTGCCATACGACGGGGATTCTTTGTTTGGCAAACACGTAGATGATGCCCTGGAGTCGATAAAGATGGACACCGACACGGCAAAGTCCTTAGCTATCCTCCAGTACAAAAAACGGCCCTTTCGGGGGGCGCAAGGTAGAGGCGGAGGTTCCTCTACTTTTCGAGGATCAGGTCAATATCGTTCATACAACACCTACAACGATAACCAACAGAGGGGTTCCTACCAATCCCAAAGTCAGTCCACCACGAGACCATACCAACGGAAAACAACTTACAGAGGTGGCTCAAGCAATAAAAAACAGTGACAGTCCCAGTTCCTTTCTCCTGCCGCCTGTGAATCTTGAAGGTCGCATCTCAAAATACTTTGGGCAAATGGTCCGAAATCACCTCCGACCAATGGGTCTTAGACGTTATCTCCAAAGGACAAACCCTGGAGTTCACAAAATTCCCTCCCACCCGTCCACCTTCGGGGCCACCCTCACCTCACCTCAAAGAACTTTTGGCCCAGGTGAAATTGATGATCAAAAAAGGAGCCATCGAGGTTGTGCCGCAAGGTCAACGCGGCAAGGGGTTTTATTCCCGATTGTTCTTAGTCAGGAAAAAGTCGGGGGAACAGCGTCCAATTTTAGATTTACGGGCCCTAAACAAATTTATCATTTCGAAAACTTTTCAGATGTTAACTTTGCTTCAAATTCTGAATTATCTCAATCCAGGGGAATTTTTTTCAACGATCGAACTCCAAGACGCATATTTCCATGTGCCAATTCACCCCAGACACAGGAAGTATCTACGCTTCACAGTCGGACAGCTACACTTCCAATTCAAAGTCTTACCATTTGGCCTTCGATCAGCACCGAGGGTCTTTACCAAGATCTTAGCCCCAGTAGCTGCCTTCCTGCGTCTCCAAGGTGTCCAATTTTACCCATACCTGGACGACTGCCTCATCAAGGCCAAAACTTTTCACCTAACGGAGCAGCACACTCAAGTCTGCGTCTCCCTCTTCCAAACCTTGGGGCTTTCAATCAATTGCCAGAAGTCACACTTTCATCCGTCTCAAAGGCGAGATTTTCTCGGAGCCTCGCTATATTCTCCGCAGGGGAAAGTGTTTGTTTCCCATGAAAGGCAGGACCGTATGGTAAAGATGGTGCAGTTCCTACAATCAAAACTGTACGTTTCTGTCCGAATGTTCAAATCATTCCTTGGCATGGCTTCCTCGTGCATCCAACTGATCCCCAATTGCAGATTGCACATGAGGGCTCTACAGGAGGAATTAGACAAGCAGTGGAAACAGGTGTCAGGGTCATTCGAGGACAAGGTCCTTCTAACACCTCGCATCCAGAAAGCGCTGGAGTGGTGGGCTCACCCTCCAAACATATCTGCGGGCCGTTCCTTCCAAGACGAACCTCCAACTCTGACGCTTACAACAGACGCGTCTCTCGAGGGATGGGGAGCGCATCTCGACGGCATGTCTGTGAAAGGAAAGTGGACAGCGACCCAACGTACTTGGCACATCAATCGCCTAGAACTCTTGCCGATTTTCGTAGCCCTGAAGTCCTTCCAGAGGTTAGTGCAGAGACACACTTTGCTGGTGAGGACGGACAACACCACCAGCATGCACTACCTCAACAAGCAGGGCGGCACGAGGTCTCTCCTACTTTCACAACTGGCACAAGAAATATGGGATTGGGCGATTCAACGTCAAATTCATCTCACAGCCATTTATGTGCCGGGTGTGGCCAATGTTCTGGCGGACTCACTAAGCCAGGCGTCATGGTTCACGGACCTGCTCCTCTTCTCGCTGTCTGACCCGTTACCGCTTCATCCACTACCTTACCTCCTCACAATGAAGCAGGGACAAATCTGTCACTCGGATCCAGCATACCTCCAACTCCATGCCTGGAACCTGAGTACAATGAATTTGCACTTTTAAATATCGATGAGGACTGCAGGGAGGTGCTAGCGTGTGCTCGCGCTCCATCCACCATAAAAACCTACCAATTAAAATGGAAGCGTTTCTGTGTCTGGTGCCGCACCAAAGATTTGGACCCCATGACTGCAAAACCTGAACAGATTTTACCTTTCTTTTTATCTCTGGCGAAATCAGGACTGTCACACTCAACTCTTAAAGTGTTCCTGGCGGCGATTTCCCGCTTCCGCCATGATGGTTCCACATCTCTATGTTCCTCGAGAATCATTAAGCAATTTTACAAGGGCCTTTTTAGGATGTTTCCGCCTATCCGTCGCCATCCACCTGCTTGGCGCTTAAATTTGGTCTTGTCTCAACTATTTCTACCTCCATTTGAGCCTATCCACTCTGCAAGTCTAAAATTTCTCACATGGAAAATTGCTCTCTTGCTCGCCTTGACATCCTCAAGACGTGTCAGTGACATCCAGGCATTTACCATACAGCCTCCTTTCCTGCAATTCTCCAATGAAGCTGTGACATTGCGAACTAATCCTAAATTCATCCCGAAGGTTCCCAGTGACTTTCATCTCAACGAACCTGTAATCCTGAAAACTTTCTTTCCTCCAGCTGAGCGGTCATTGCAGTCATTAGATGTGAAACGTTGTCTCAAATTCTACATTCAACGAACTGCAAAAAGTCAGAAAGTCAGATCAATTGTTTGTGGCGTATGGCCCAATTTGCAAAGGACAACCTGTTACCAAACAGACCATAACCAGGTGGATATCCTCTACCATATCCTTTTGCCACCAACGGGCTGGGAAGCCCCTTCCTGCTCCAGTTCGTGCTCATTCAACTAGAGCGGTGTCTACTTCGGCTGCCCTTTTTGCGGGGGTACCCCTAAGACAGATCTGCAGAGCTGCTACTTGGTCGAGCAGCCATACTTTCACTAAACATTACTGCCTGCAATCAACAGACACCACGGATGCGGCAGTAGGTCAAGCGGTGCTGCGGAATCTTTTCCAGTAAAGGTGAGCCTCTGTTGCTACCCGCCTCCAGTCATAAAGGTTTTTTCTAATAATATTTTGGTATTTATTGCATATTGTCTGCTATATTACCTTACTTGCTTGCTATGTCTCCTTTATGACTTCTGTGATGATTTACTGCTTTCTACTCTTATTCAAGCATGTGAATCTATGAAAGACACCCCTAATACTGGAGAAGAACAAAAGTTACTTACTTGTAAACTGTGGTTCTCCAGTATTGGTGTCTTTCATAGATTCACATGCGACCCTCTCATCCTCCCCTCAGAGGCTCTCTTCTCCTCAGGCACTTTTACTTACTTGTGCTACGAAAATCTGAGGACTTGGGCTTCTGAGGAGAAGGTTCTAGAGGAGGCTACAGCCTGATTGGCTGGAATGTGGACCAACACATAATGACACTAATATGCTACTAAAGTGAGTTCTCCCTAAGGCTTTTCAATGGGCCTATTATGTTCTATGGTACTTTTAGAATTTACATTTTATTACAGTATATGTATGTATATTTTATTTATAATTTTTTCATGTATACATGCATATGTTACTGCTATTTTATGTACCGTGGGACTCCCATTTCGACGACGGGGAATATTCAAGCATGTGAATCTATGAAAGACACCAATACTGGAGAACCACAGTTTACAGGTAAGTAACTTTTGTTCTTCCTTATCAGTAAATACACTTTAGCTACAGAGAGACACATTCATTTATGCTTTGACGATTTGAGCAGTGAGTTTGATTTGGTAAATCACGCAAAGTTGTGGCAGTCATTGGTTAAGATGGGCACCTCTATAGAGATTGGCACATTTCTGTCACACTTGTATGCACATTTAACTGCATGTGTACGTTATGGACCAAGGGGCAAATGCACTCCACGCCTCAGGGTTACACACGGGATCCGACAAGAATGTGTCCTTGCCCCCATCCTTTTTTCGCTATGTATCAATTTGGTGGATGAGTCCATACAAAGGGTAAGGCGGATGCTCCCAGTGTAGGTAAACGCCCAATCACAGTCCTCCTGTAAGCAGGCGATGTGGTGCTGAGCTCCAGAACAGCCAACGGCCTTCACAAGAAAATTAACCTAAAGGAAACTTTTACCATGATATGTGGGAATGGGAGGGCTTAAAAGAGAACCCACCACATTAAGGGGGAGGAGCTTGCTGAAACTGAAAATGTTACTTACGTGGGCATACACTTTTCTAGTAGTGGACACTGGGGGCCACAGCTGGAAGCAGCAAAACTGAAATTTCTAAAAACCCCTCTTCAGATTCGCAGCCAAAATTGGGAAAAACCTATCAGATAACTTCTGACCCTATATAAAAGCAAAAGTATACCCAGTCTCAACTATGCGGCCTCTTTGTGGGGCCTGATGAATTGTTCCCTCCTACAGACACAGGAGAACTTTTTCCTTGGCAGTCTTTTGGCAGTGCCCAACTCAACTTCAATATACATAGTTCACAATGAACTAGTGATCACAGTATTCACAGTATTCAGGCAAGTCCCATCACTCTTTGGCAAAGCATATTGAGTAAAGCTGGCACTAAATGTACCAAAGAGATTGCCTAACCCTCGAACACAGAGGGAAAATCCTATGGCTGCTATACGTAAAGAGCCTTGTAAATAAAGTGGATGGGACCATTAGTATTGAGGATCCTGCTGGTGTCCTACAGTACAGCATGTAAGAACTAAAAGCTATATTTATTGGGAAAAGAGTGGGCGACATGGATTCTAGAGAGAGCCTTAAATCTACTGTGTCTACATATCTTTCAGGTTATGTACAACAAAGCATTCAGAGTTATCTGCTTCTATTATAAAGTACATAACATAGATTCTACCTTACTAGAACGCGAATAGGCACCTTTCGCTTTATGGTTGCTTTCCCTAAAATGGGGGTCTGGTCCCAGAAGTTACCTAAATGCCCATGTGATGGTACATCTAACCGATGCAGTTAGCACGTTATTCTTTTTTGCACATTTTATAGAGATCTTAGAATTCAAACATTGCAACCATTGTTTTTGGTAAAAAAACGTATTCATTATAAGGATGCCTTTACCTTTATCTGTAAACTTGACAATGTGGTTTTATGCCATACAGTATCTGTTTACATTTCTAATGCCATCCATAATAGCAAACTCAACACACAGTTAGAGGTTTTACCATACGAGGCTGAGTAACGAGGAGTACCAGACTGTGTTTAAAATACACTGTCACGGGTAACGATTGTAGGACTTACTTTTGTTTACCATTCACCTACAATCTATTTCTGCATACCCCTGAATCAGGTTCTCCTCTTTCTATTGACCTTTTCATCTATGCTATGTTTTTTCATTTGCGATGTTTGCACATCTCTGCTTGTACTGTAAATTGATCATAAAATCTATTTCAAGTGTAATGACATAGTTGGGCATACTTGGCAGATTATATCAGTCTATGTTTTTATGCTAAATAACTAATATTACTTACATTTTAGCACTATATTCATGTCTTTTAGATGGACTTTGGTTGCTATCCCTTGATCCGTGTCTGTCTATTTTAAATGTATGACTGAATTGTGTATTCTGACCCAAATTGTATTTTAGGAACTTTTATAATATTTTATTATGTGATTCTTTTATGGATAACCTATGCGAATTTAGATCTATACATTTGAATCACTATATATATATATATTAGACTGACTTTTTTTAAAATGAGATGTGAAGATAAGGGCATTTCACTTGTAATTGCTTTTATGTTTTTACCTGCCTTTTATATATACAATTCCTAATGAAATACTTTCTATAGGGATGAACATTGTCCATCATCTAAACATTTAGCAAGCTGCATCTTTCTAAACTTGCACTGAAATTTGAATGGATGTCTATTTGTAAATATTCAGCAGGAGTTTCTTATTGTGGCATTATGCATTTTAGTGTCTCACATTGGAAAAAAACGAAAATATGAAATAATGAATTACAAGAAATGATATAAGTGAATACCATTTCATTTAGTGTGTATATCATTGAAATTGTTTAATGTCTATCACACCTTTTCTCCTAACCTGCAAATGTTTTCTATGTTTGTTACACGCCATTATTTATGGCACCCTGAAGATGGCGCACACTGTCGTGATCAAGGCTGCCATGAGCAGTTGAAACACGTTGACACTCTAAACGCTCCAATAAAGTTTTCTTTGAATAACTCACAGAGGAGTTCGTCCATATCCCATTGTTTGTTAGTGGATACATTTTCTGCATATACATATATATATATATATATTCACTGAAAAAACCATAGGTTATAGACCATATATAGTTAGGAATTAGCATTTACAAAACCTTATTTTACTCACACAAAACCATTGAAATTCCATATATAGTTAGTTGCACTAACTATATATCGCGCACCCGCAATTCACTGCTGATGATGTCACATATTACATCATTCATGACATGGTCAGTGACATCACTGATGACATCACTGATGACATCTCAAATGACATCACTGATGACATCACTGATGACATCTCAAATGACATCACTGATTACATCACTGATGACATCTCAAATGACATCACTGATAACATCTCAAATGACATCACTGATGACATCTCAAATGACATCACTGATGACATCACTGATGACATCTCATTTGACATCATTGGTCACATCACTGATGATATCATTCATGTGACAATACAATGCATCTCCTCACACTTTCATATAACCTCTGTTACACCCAGTGTTAAATACAGAGTATAATTTTTTAAACCATTGACACATCAATACTAGTTACTACATACGCACTCACTGATTCCTATGTTTACACAAACACTCACTTATTCACCCATACAATCATTCATACATACAATCACTCATCTTTACAACACTATCATATGCACTCATACACCTATACAGACACTCACACTCTGCCACTCATCCATGGAGTTACTCACACACCTAGTCAGTCCTGTAAAGAATCAATCACACTTCCATTTTCTAATCTATACAGTTAAACATAGAGCACCTTACATTTTCAAACATATACTAACACATACTTACTCTCTTATACAATCATTGATACAAGTACACATTGATCTGCACAGAGTCACACACCTCCCAGCCAGCCACACACACACTCAGTCTCCCATACAAATACTTGGGCAATCAATCAATAACCCATATAGTTACTCATATAGCTACTGATCAACACATGCAGCAGTTTACAGAACAAAAGACATAATGATGCACAAATTAAGACAGTTTAGTCACTAACCCATGCACTCAGTGAGACACATTTAATCACTCACTCATACATTCAGTCATGCACCTACTAAATCCTTCGTCCAGACACTTATACATCTACTCATTCTTCAATATGTAAGACATATTTTAACTTTACAGAAACATACAGTCACTGGATGTTGTCATCAGTGATGTCATTTGAGATGTCATCAGTGATGTCATCAGTGATGTCACTGACCATGTCATGAATGATGTAATATGTGACATCAGCAGTGAATTGCGGGTGCGCGATATATAGTTAGTGCAACTAACTATATATGGAATTTCAATGGTTTTGTGTGAGTAAAATAAGGTTTTGTAAATGCTAATTCCTAACTATACATGGTCTATAACCTATGGTTTTTTCAGTGAATTTTCAAGGTTTTGTAAATGCTAATTCCTAACTATATATGGTCTATAACCTATGGTTTTTTCAGTGAATTTCATTGGTTTTTTAAAAGCTAATATCTGTAGCTGTAAAATGTATTCTTCTTTAAATCCAAAAATATATTTTATATGTTTATTAATAAAAAAAAAATTTAATATTTTTTTTTCTTCGCGAATCGGGAAGCTTCCCGTTAGCTGACCTTGATGCCGCGAAATAGTCCGCGAACCGGTAAACGTTCCTTTAGCGCAACTGCCGCGTTAGAAAACAACATCGTGACGCCTCGCGTCCACATGACGTTTCGCGTAATCGCGTGATACGTCATATGACGTGCTACGTTAGCGTACCCGAAAGCGAACTGGTACGCGAACCGAGGCGCGAAGCGCAGGTTCACGGAAGCAAACCGGGAGGCGGCGCAAAGCGCGTAACGTAAACACAGCAGGTCATGTGACTTGGTAATAACACTTTTCATTGGTTCATTTCACTTTTGGTTTCCTAATGATGTAAGACTAGGTCATGTAATCTAAAATTAACACTTTTCATTGGTTGAGAACTATTGTTTTTCCCAAATGATGAAAACCCCTCCTTCTTTCCTCACTCTGACTTTCATCTTTGTGAGAGAAAGACCCTTTGTTACCAGTGAGCAATGGCTTCTTTAGTAGCTTCAGCTGGTGCTTCCCCACCACCTCCACCACATCCAAGGAAGAGAGGACCACCTGCTGAAGTTATAATTCAGCAAGAAGAGGAAGAAGAGGAAGAGGAGGAAGAGCAGGAAGAGAGTGTTTTTTCCTGAGGAGCCCAGGAGGTCTCACCGGAAAGAAAACTTCATTTGGCAATTTTTTTAAATTCCCAAAGGCCAGAAAAAAGTAAATGCAAGATACGTAACTTGCCTTATATGTCAAGATAGACTGTCCAGAGGGACCGAGAAGAAATACAGTTACGGAAACTACACAATGCATCGCCATATGACTAGGTGGCATCCTAACAACTACAGTGCTGCACAGTTTCGTAACGATCTAGATAATCCCCCTATTATGGCCAGAAGATCTGTTGTACCGGAAGTGACGGGACCAGAGGGCAGGGAGATGGTGCCAAATATACAAATGAGATTTGGGGAAGTAAAACAAATCTGCGTACATTGCAATGGATTCATTTGCTACAGAGAAAGTAGCATCACTCTGATCAACAGAGCTATTGACAATCATCTTCCAGTTTGTCCGAAACGCCCCAAACAATAAATTCTTTTTTTTTGTTGCTCCTGTTGAGCCCTTTACAATGAATCGTTTTCGTTTCCTCCCCCCAAAAAAAACCAAAAAAAATATAAAACCGTTCAGAAAAATTCAAAAAAAGTAAAAAAATGTTCAGAAAAATAATAAAAAAAATATAAAACAACAAAAACAATAAAAAAAAAGTTCTTTTCAGAACTACCTCCCCGTTATTAAAAAATTGGTAGAATATTTGGAACTCTGCCAACCTCTATTTCTCTTGGTTCGCTTCCCAGTTCGCTCGCCGGTACGCGAACCGGGAGCGAACCCAAAAAATTTTTTTTTTAAAAAGAACAGTAAGTATAAGGGAAGGAAACAGACAGTTATGTTAAAAGAAAGACAGCTATAGGGGAGTAAACTAGAGATACTATTACCCGTAATCCACTGCTGATGATGTCACATATTACATCATTCATGACATGGTCAGTGACATCATCAGCAGAGGATTGCGGGTAACAGTATCCCTAGTTTACTCCCTATAGCTGTCTTTCTTTTAACATAACTGTCTGTTTCCTTCCCTTATACTTACTATTCTTTTTAAAAAAAAAATTTTAGATCATTCAGAAACAGTGAAAGTAATAGAGACAGAGTGAGTGACCAAGAGTGAAGAAGTATGAGAAGAGAGGGACTAAGAAAAATAGTGAAGGAGTAGAGTAATTAAGTAATAGAGAAAGGAATGAGGGAAGTAGCAAAGGCAGGAAAGTGATTCTTAAAGAAATGAAGCAGTGGAAGTAATAGAAGTTAAATGTGATAGAAATATAACAAAAAGAGTACAAAACATTTACCTTATAATTGTCGTTAAGTTAGTCATTTGTTCTTTTTATACTAAAAAATCTGTGAAAGAGAGAACAAACATTTGAAAAATATTAAAACATGTTTTTAATAAATTAGAAAAAACAAGGGAAAAGATTGAAGGACAAATAGTTTTTCAAGAACTTTGACACTTACAGAAGCCTCTGCTTCTCCATGCCCCTACACAGTCCTAAAAATATACATTTTAAACTAATAGTATCTTGATGCAGATGAAGTGAGTCCTATCTTGCAACATTGTGCATCTTTTGCATGACTGCTGCATCGGTTTCGTGTGGCATTGTTTTTTTACAGCATGACACATCTGCCTAGATTCATCATTTTATAATTTTGTCCCCTCATAGCAAATCTTTTCAACCGTGACTGCGTCACAAAAGTGACGCACAGTGGCGCAAAAGAGGCATACACCTATCATAAATCTGTCCCTAACATGTTAAATAATTGATTCAGGATGACAATAAGGTGTGGCCTATCCAGAGGTTTGTTTAAGGTGAGGCCTACTCAGGGTTGCAGATCAAATTTACACTTATTGAAGAATACAGAGGAGATAATACATGTGAACGCCTACTAATGAAGTAAGTCATGTCCACTTCACTCTTGAACAAAGGCTAGACCTCTTCTGTGTCCGTGGACAGACCTAAACGTCATCTGCACAATGTCATTCGTAAACTTAGGAAACACAGGTGATGTAATTGAAAAATGTGGAGTTTATTTTCCTCATTTCACAATCACATTACCTGTGTTGCCTTTGCTTAGGTATCTCATAGTGCAGATGGAGTCTACCATATCAAACAGTACACAGAAGTTGAGCAGTGTATACAACAATTTTGACACTTAGAAAAGCTTCAGCTTCTGCATGTCCCCTACACAGTGCTAATTATATACATTTCAAAGTGATGGTATCTTGCTGGAGATGAACTGAAACCTATCTTGCAACATGGTGCATGTTTTACACAAAAGTGACCCACAGGGGAGTAAATGAGGCGCACGGTCATCATAAATCTCAGCCTAACATTTTAAATCATTGTTTCAAGATGCCGATAAGGTGTAACCTATTCACAGATTTGTTTCAGGTAAGTCCTACTCAGAGTTGCAGATGAAATTTAGGTGTGTTGAAGAATACAGAGAAGAAAATACATGTGCAGGCCTACCAACCAAGTGTGTCATGTCGACTGCACTCTTGGACAAATGTTAGACCTCCTCTGTCTCCAGGAACAGGCCTAAACCTCATCTACACAATGTGATGTGTAATGTTAAGAAACACAGGTAATATAATTGAAAAACGTGCAATTTTTTTTCCTCATTCCACAATCATATCACCTGTGTTTCTTTTGCTTAGGTATCTCATTGTGGAAATGTAGTCTATCATATGAAAGACTACGTAGAATATGAGCACTGTATGCAACAACTTTGACACTTACAGAAGCCTCACCTTCTCCATGCCTCCTACACAGTTCTACATGTACATCATAAATGCAAACAGAACAGAATTAATTATACATGTTAAATGGTTTATTTTTGCTGTTCTCAGAATGTATCAAATTTCACTAAAAACAGTGACTTGAAGGTATTCATCATATAACAGCGGGGAAAAAAAAACACAATCAAAATGATTGTGTTTAAAAAACCCATACAACATAACAAATCAGAATTCAGAACTCCTTAAAGTTAACTTACTTTCCATGACGGCGAAGGATGTCCTATGAACAGCTTACACTCTGTTGTGCTGTTATTACTTTCAACCCGCCACTTTCTGAAAGAAAACCTCCATCGTTTTCAAAAACATGTTACATACAATAAATGACTTCTCGCTCTCTACCACACGTTTCCACAAGGCCAAATCGTGTCAGAGCCATTTATAACTCTTGGAATTCTTGTAAGCCAATCCCGTCATGTTGTATTTCCGCAACTTTCAGAATTAAAATGTTGAAGATCATTTTCACAATCCTGGATTACTAATATCTTACCTTTCTTGCTCACTCATGTTCTACATTTCCTATGACACTGATACTGCTTACTATGAAGCAGACTTACACTATCTCTATGACTACTACAATTATTACATTCTCTACATCACTTTTAATCACAAAGCAATATAAAACAGTAGACAGCATTGCAGACTTACATTCCCTCTACTCCATGTTTTGATTGGCTGCTTGAATTTGCTTATAAAAAGAAACAGTTTTTCTGAATTCATTCAAAGTGCAGTTATTTCAACATGACATCCAGTGTTATGGTAAGAAGTTATGTCTCTGTACTACACTTATCCTCAAGGCCAAATCGTGTAGGAGCCATTAGAACTTCTTGAAATTCCTCAGAGCACATCCCGAGATTCTTTCCCTAAAATTTTGGTTTTAAAAACACCAGGTAAGAGTTTTTAAGGTCATACGGCAATTTTTTTTTGAAAATTAAAACAGAATCATTGCAGAATGACCAGCCGTTTCTAGACTTTAAATAAGCTGTGTAATGTCCTGATGTTATTGAAGGACCGTCATGATATATAATTGCTGCAGTTACAAAAGTCCTTCCTGATATTGACAACTGTGAAGCCACAAAATTTTTAATTAAAGTTGTCAATTTTGTTCCATCAGGCCTACATCGTTGGAACACAAAAATAACATACTGGCCATATGTTCGTATAAATAATGTGGACATCATTTCAGATTTACATTGGCTACACTCCATGTTGTGATCAGCTGCTTTTACTAGTTTATTAAAAGAGACTGATTTACTGTCTGGCAAAGTTAAATATATAAATCTTTCTGAGTCTACACTAGTACTACTTGATACCCTACAGTTCTCTCAGTCATGCTGCCATTGATAAGAAAGCCCAAACAGGTGATCTACATCTACACCTTCAGCATGCAATACATCAAGTATATACATTAAAAACTCCTGACAATCTTGCTGAATATTTTGAGAGAATTGTGTTTGGCCTGAACATCTGTCTAACAGATTTCGAATTTCAGACACACTTTCTATTTTTGTTCTATCTGTGCTACATTTCTCTAACACAGAATTTAACAAACTGCAAAATCTTTGATCAGAATTGACCACAATCTCTTCTTTTACATTTTCTAGAGAAAACAAAACATTAACCACTACATTAGCATAGCAGTTGACACCAGAACTGTTTTCAAATTGAAAACCAACAACATCTTCAACAGAATCCTTTTTGTTTCTGCTTATAATTTCAGGTTCATCGACTTTTCGTCTTTTTGCTGCAACCTCCCTAGTATTTGTAACATTTCTTCGTTTCCGGCCTACCACACGTTTCTCAAACAAAGGATATTGAGGCAAATGTGGCGCATACTCTCTTCTTAACCTATTGTATTCCTTAACACAATCTAGATCCGCACAAATGTTTGTGACATCACACTCAATCAAGTACAATCCCGATAAAGTTCTAACTCGTGACAATGCCACATATGCCATACCCTCCTTGAACACAGAACTGCCATAATTCACCAATGCACTGTCTACACTTAAACCTTGCGATTTATGGATTGTCACCGCATATGCCAAGCAAACAGGAAACTGCTTACGGCGAACATATAAGTCTTTTACAAGCAAAAATCTAGCAGAGCAACGACCAATTACCTGTACTTCCTCAATGCCATCAAATTTAATTTTTAAAAATTCAATTCCATCTCTATTTCTGTATTTCACAAAATCAACAACATTACCCATTGATCCATTTACCAGACCTCTTTCAACATGTAAATTCCTTCTTAAAATTATACGGCAGTTCAAGCACACATTCAGAGTCTTTTCAAAACCTGCAGTTTTAGATATAGTCTTCTCTAATGAATCCAATTTTGATTTCAAATTCTCAGACAAAATAATTGTTGATCCCATATGCTCTACTCTGTCAATAGCTTCTAGTTTCACAATCTCCTGCTTTTCCAAATGCAACATTTTGTTGTTGAATTTGGCACATTCTGCAAGAGTTGGCATCAAACATATTCCAGATTTCTTCTCAGTAATTTTCTGAAAAATATTCTCAGGCACAACATCTTGTTCTGGATATAAATTTGACAGTAATCGTGCATGTAAAGCTTCTTTCCCATGCTCGGTCACTTTTCCAATTCTAACATCTTGTAGAATACTCTTGTAAACTTCATCCTTCGCCTGACGCATATTTTCATGCAGTTCAGCATAATTGAAGTTTAACCATATATTGACGTTGCCAATGCTCCCTAGGCACTTCCTGGTATCTTCATGCGTGAGCATTTTGAACACAGGTTGCCCTTTCACTGGTGTCAGCTGCAGAAGATCTCCGAAAACAATGATGTGTTTGCCACCACATAACACATCATACTCTGTTTTGAGAACTTCTTGCATTCTCAAATGCACAAACGCAAGCATGACATTGGAAACCATGCTTACTTCGTCAATGATAAGAAGTTTCATTTTCCTCAAGATTCTTGAAACTTCAAAACAAGCATCTCCAGATAGCTTGTGATATTGTAATCTGTTGTCATGCTCCACTGGCAGCATCAGTAAACGATGTAAAGTAATCCCTTTAATGTTATGTGCTGCCAGTCCAGTTGGAGCGGTGACAACACAAGACAGCGATGACTCTGTCCTTTCCTGCAAATAGCATGAAATTGCTTTAATAAGGAAACTTTTTTCAGTTCCCGCTTCTCCACTCACGTACAGTCGGACAGGCTTCAACGACGTACATGAACACTCTTTCTTGTCATGACTTAATCCATGATCAATTTGCATGGTAACTTCGTCATATATTTTCCTCTGCTCAACGTTGAGTTGTCTTTCCAACTCTTCTAAGTTAACCGCATCCTCCTGAGCATGTGCCATGGCTCTTTCCACTTCATTCATAGCAGTGGCAGCTTCATTTTCGATAACAGGTCCTGTCTCTGGCAATCTCGGCTGCAATCGTTGCTTCCTGCTCAATTTCCGCATTCAAGATTTCTACATATTTGGGAAAAGCAGGACATTCTATGGTCTCCTTGGCAGCATTGAAAGAGTCTTCGTAACAGAGGAAATCTCCAAGCAGTTCCTCTTCTGCACGCCAAGGCTTGAAAAGTTGCAAAAGTGCTAAATAGAAAAACTCCTTTTTTTCAGGAGATTCGCCACTCAATTTTCGATGGTTTACCAAGTGGCATTTTCTTTGCTTGACCAGACATCCCTCACTTCCTATTACAGCATACACTCCTTTCTCAGTATCTTCTTTGATGTTCCTCTTGAATATGTAATTTTGAAGAACCTCATATAGACAAACATTGTCGAGGTGTTTGCTTCGATTTGGATAATATGTATCCAACATGTTGGTCTTCAAAATGTCGGTACTGTTTGGCTCCTTTTCCGCCAAATACTCAATTTCCCGCACAGGTTTCAGAACTCGATTACGCGTTGCAGCAAGACCAAGACTCGCCCAAACGATACTCCTGGACTTGGCATAGAGACTTGCTGAAGACAACCGGTCAGAGCATTCGTAAGCTCCGATTTCTCGATGCGACAACATCTTCAGACTGAAACTGTACAACTTCTTGCTGAGGCTCTTTTCATGTGAAATGTCCTCCCACATATCCTTCAATTCTGTCTTCTCTTTTTTGGTGATGTAAGATGTCACATACCGAGCCACAGCCATACAGTTATCAGCCACAAACTGTATATCCATGTTAGCATTCCACATGGACAAAATCACCGGGTTGTAGTCGTTGATGTACTTGGACTCTTCGTTCCTCTTCAAATTGTATGTGTTTTTAGGTGATTTCTTCATCACATTATGTCGCAGCGAAGACATCAAACTGTTTACTCTTCCTTTAGAAATCACCGGTCGTGGAAAGCCGAAACGACATTTGGTGTAGAACTTGTCCTTGTTTCGGAATTTACGACGACAGTACTTTCCACATCGATGGCTTTGGAAACGTAGAACTTTTTCTCTTAGGCTTTTCTTCTCCTTTGCGTTTGGAACAGCACACGTAGAATACTGTTGTATGAAACTCATCACTGACTCTTCTGGATCCGTTCCAAATTTAGGTGCATCCTTGATCCACAGCAGCATATGTATATGAGGAGCACCTCTTGCTTGGTACTCCTTTCTCCAGAAGAAATCCAACACCTCTCCAAGAGGTGGATTCTTCTTATTCATGATGAAAGACATGTGGCTCACTGGTTAGAAGCGGCAGACCCTGAAGCTGAGGTCGGCCTGGGACCAGGGTTCAATTCCCGACGCGGCAGGGTCTTGGGTCAATGTCCGCTGACTCGATAATTCTCGCTTAGGTGCCTACGCTAACCATGGGTCCCACTCTGCAACTCTGGGCAATAGCTTGCTTAATCTCCACAACGGCCCCAGCAACGCCGGGGATGCCTGGCTTCACCATGGGGTGCCCTCTCACATGGAAAGCCAGGACGGGTTCCCCAGCGGTATACAGCGCCAGGACGCCACGTAACGAGGTAACAGTGCGCTTTACAAGTATACATACAAAGACATCATAGCTTCAAATCTATGATTGAAGTACCTGCATACATTGACTGGATCCAAAGAGCACAGTTCTCCGGGTGTCTTGAATTCGATGTTTTCGATGTTTGCATTTGCCTCTCGTAGAAATTCAAGTAAGTCTTCCCAGCCATACTCGGCACAGCTCAGAGTGAGGAACCATGTGGGAGTTCCTAAGTTCCTCAGCATACATTTTAAATCACCATGACGACGGTACCAGTACTCATTAGTACCACGCTGACACGCCATGAGATTAATCAGGTGAGAATCCAAAATACTGTCTTGGACATTGACTTTATCCATAAAGTCACTTGCCGAGATGTTTTGCATGTGTTTACCACTTTTCAAGATGTGGTTCACTGCATATGACAGTCCAGACAGATCGCTTTCAAACAGGAGATGAAACAAATAGGGAATGCATTGTCGAAACCTAGCATCTCCTGCATACAATCGCAAAGTCCGGTATTCAGAAGCAGGAATTTGATGAGGTCGCTCATCATATCTTCCTCCCTGACCTGTTGGAAAAAGCTGTGGGAAACACCGAGCTTCCAAACTTTCCTCCCAAACACTAATGGGACTCCCTTTGGCTTGTTTCATTTGAAACAACTCAATAGCATTCCCCATGACTTCCTTGGAATGCAAAGGATGAACACTATAATGTTCATATATTTCTTCACTAGTACAGGGTTCTACTTTCTCAATTTGACCAGCACACAAATCGCTATCCTCTTCCTCACTTACTTCCTCTTCTGCAACATATACATTTTTATAGTATTTATTATTTTTTTTTCAAATACAATGTTGCCTTTTTGACTTTCCTAACATCCACTAAATCTTGCCATATTTTCTTATTCTTTGTCGGAACCCCATTAACTAAGATAACCAGAGGTTCCTCTTCCACTTTTTCTACTCCAATTGTGTTAATGTTTTTCTTCAAATCTAGAGGCAAATAAACAACTCTTCCCTTTAATCCTCTCTGTAAATCTGATGGAGGCAATTTCCCTGTCTTTGGCTCCATTCTTACAATAGCCTGAAAGGGATGGATACTTTGAATCAAAATAGATTCATAAGTATTTAAATCCTTCAATTCAGAAGGAATCTCAACCAATTCCAGATTATTATGAACTGCTCTAGCAGGCATCTGGTTTTGATTTAATTTGTTACAACAATAAGTACACACACGTTGATCCAATCCCAAATCAAAACAATTTTCTACCATCAAGTATGTTGTAAAATCCTTCCATTCACTATTATTTTCCCTTTCACTTTTTGCATATAAATCCACTAACTTAGTCTGATTCTTATAATAAGTGCGTCGACAACACACACAAGTGAAATTTGGCCTCTCACTTGATTTCACCTCAAACGTTGCAATTTCCCTCTGGAAATTATCTGTACTGGAAACCTGTACACTATCTTCCACATTACTCTCTTCTTCTTGGTCAATTTCAACATTCTCCTCTTTACTTCCAAAGTAACAAAACTCAATTTCTTCACATATATTCTTCACATCTATTTCAGAACCATGCAAAAGAGCAGCGCATAATTGTTTAAGCATAATTGCTGGACTCTTAGCATAATACAACATTCTAAGTAATTTCCTCACTTTATTATGATGCACTGCTAGCATCCTGAAATGATGAAAAACACTCTGGCATACTCTCCTGGAAAGACAAGCCAGTGAATGCCCATGCAAACCTGTCACTTCTCTCACTCTGCAAGGATCTAATTCTTGCAACAACTTTATTTTCTGCTTCAAACTTTTCTTATTAAATGACCGTATAAAATCACAAAGCAAATTGATGGAATCCTGTCGTACACTGCAAATACTACTACACTTCCAGGTGTACACAGGACCCTTAGGACGTCTTCCTAAAACCTCATTACCTAACACCTCTTCTATCTCTGTTGTCACAAGTTTTTCTTTTTCAACTGGACAACCATCTTTCACTTCATAAGCTCGACCACTGGTGTCAACTGCATGCACCAAATCATTATCCTGGAAATAACTCTCCTCATTAAAAAATGCCTCAGAGCTTGAACTATGCATCCATTCTCCAGAAAAAACTTCACAAAAATTACTACGATTAACTATTCTCTTCCATCTACTATTTCTTTTGAAATCATAAATTGCCTTGTTTAGCTTCCTAATTCTATTGATTATCAAAATAAATAACTTACGTTAAATTTCAAATGCCTGATCAATGACTTTCTCAACTATTTTTTACTCTTATAAAAAACCACTTTCTGTTCACCTTTCTTAATATTTTTTAACAAATTGCCAATTATCCTGTTGCGGAACATTCGTTTACGAATGTCCCTAAACTGTTGTTTCCTTCTACTATCATGCACAGAGTTATCTCTTGCTCTAGCAGTAACATTTTTCATTGGCCTTTTCTTTCCGTTTGAATTGCTTCTCCTTTTCTGGACTGAAACATTTTCTGTAGTAATATTTTTTTTACTACAGATATTTCTTATGAATGTTTTTGTACTCTTACCCGGTGCTTTCTTGGTGACTTGACAAATATTTTTGTTAGAGGACTGCTGCTTTTTTTCATTGACCTGCTGTCTTTGACGTTTTGCAGCCTTTCTCAGTCTTTCTTTGGTTGGCATGCTGAAATCTTCAAATGATCTGCAGTTGAATCTGTGGTAAAATATAATCAAACATGTTATTAACCACTATTACCCAACAGTAAATCAATAACAGTCGTCAAAAACTTAACACACTACTTAACATTTTTACATAGAAGATTTTTTAGTGCTTGGCAAATTTAGAATACAGAAATAGCAGAAAAGAAATGGAATTTATATTCATTTTACCTGTGCTGTTTTATATGTGCATCTGATCTAATTTTATGAGCATATTTTAATATTTTATTGAAGACACTACACATAACCTGTTTTTGAAGGTGTCTTTATTTTTAAATTAAACGGTTTACATTTTTACTTTTTATTTGTTATAAATTTTTTAAATAAATGTTTATAGTTCCATAGGCTCAAGCACGTCAGCTTCCCATCCTATGTCATACAATTCTGACAAATCTGCATCCTCATCACGTTCTTCTTCATCCTCAGGATTTAAATCATCCAAGGGATCAACATCCACTGATGTTTCAATTACGAGTTCAATGATGAGGTCGAAATCAACTGATTGCTGATTGTCGCTCATGTTGATGTTGTCTTTATCTTTAAAGAAAGATAACAACAATGAGATGTTGCAGAGTAAGAGACAAATCTCAGAGATTATAATAGTAAAATTGTTTAACAAGAGTAACATTTTGCAGCTATTATTTAGCCATGTCCAGCGATCCTGAGGAGGTGAAGCCTATGTCCAATTTTTCAGTGAACAGGACTCATCTCTTCTTAACCTTGGATAAGCCTCACCGACTCTGTGTCCCCTGCACATACTTAAATGTAAAGGGGCAGATTGATGTTAACTAGCACATCCCCAGGAATGCACCAGTTAATGTGCACCGCTGCTCTGCCACCCATGGTGTGCCGCATTTACAATCAGATAGGACAAAGCTGCGTCAAAACCCTGCGCCTGGTTGAAGCAGGCATACGTCTTGACGCACATAGGCTAAGTGTCGTGTGCAGAAGTTGCAAAAAAGGAAAAATGGCGTTTAAACCGGTAATGAGCCCATGCTAACTTAACACGGTGTAAAGATATCCAGGATCTACATCAGTTTGGGGTTCACAAACCTGGCAGGTACAAGGCACTGAGGCTTTGCACCATGCATGTCTCATCCCGAATCATATGTTGTTTCTGAATGAAACAATTTCCCAGACCACATGCTTTGGATTGGCTACTTCTAAAAAATTAAACACCCCTACTATCCCGGAGTTAGAGGAATATGATGGTTGGAGTAATTTTACTCGGTTGTCCATTAGTGATTTACAGGCCCTACTCCGTAATTCTTCCTTTAACATTTCCAGTATAAATCCAAAAGGTTGGCTGCTTTGGCAACGTAGTTCAGATTCTTGCAATTTGCTTGGACCCTTCAAACTCTGAAAAATTGTAAAGTTCCCTGGGGATACATGAACGTTTCTTCTTTATTTGCCCCATTCAATTTGACTAACAAACAACGCTTGCTGTCAATGCGTGATGCTTCCTTTTCTATGTTACATATTGAAAGGTTAGAATCTTTGCCTTTTTCAGTGGCAGAGGCCAATGCTGCAACATGCCTTATCCACGGTTTAATAACGCTGCCTTTTGCTTTATATAAGTTTTCAAATTGTATGAAATATGTACTAATAGGTCGTTATGAACCTTTAGGTAGTGGTTTTCTTCATGAGGTCTGGTCGCTTCCATACACATACAAATGTTTCAAAGATGACCAAGAAGTTTATCTGAATGGAGAGGAATGCACTGAGACGCCAGATCATTCACTAATGTGTAGGCACATACAGTTACACGGTTCATACAACAAAGACCGACCAAATATGGCTTGCGTGTTGCAAGGCACGCCAGTTCCTGCTATCATCCCCACGTTCAAGTTGTTGGAAAATGGTAGTTATTTGATGCTCAATAATGAAGATTGTTGTGGGTTAATTACAAGTATTCCTTTTATCGTAACAGTAAGTGAACGGGTTATTTGCTGCAGAAATGTTCTATTTCCTCCCACACATGAACATAGGGAGTTTTCAATCTGGCCACAAATACCAACCTTGGGTGCAGATTTCAACGGCATGGCAAGAATAAGGGCTCTTTTGTCTCAGAGAGAGGTGGCCTTGAGTTCGGCCCGTGAAACTTTCGTGCTTCACATAGCGAACACCCGTACAGAGGTGCAGGCCCTTTTAAATACTGATTCGCCTTTGCATTTCAGCGAGATGGTTCGGACTATCTTTAACGCGTCCTCCACAAAGGACCTGGCACATTTTTTTAAAGTTGTTAGCAGTGGTCTCGTGACTTCATTTGAGAAAATCTTTGGAGTCATCCCTGCTTTCTTTCATTCTATTTTTTCCACTTTGTTTGGTGGATTCCCAGTTTTACTTGCATTAGCAGCGGACGCTCTTGTGCTTTTTTACATTTTTAAATATGGATGTCCTTCCTGTGCAAGGTCCCGCCCTGCAGCTGCTGACGCTGTTCCGCAATCGCATGCTTGAATATTATGGCACAATGCCGTTGGCGATATTAAGCACGGCATATGGATTATCTTTTCGATTCTCCTACTTCACCTGTGTCCAGCCTGTATTTCACTGCCTGACCTGTGATTTCGATTGGGCCATTGATTTGTGTCTCTGCGGACCGGTTTCTCCTGACGTCGACTTTAATCAGCTGATGAGTCCTATCATTACTCACGAGTTGGTTTGTCCTGGCGAAAGGATTATGGCTGTGGCATTGATGCATGGACTAATTGGTCCCTGGAATTTACTGGCGGCAACACAGTCTTTCTTGGAACAGAGCTTTCTTGAAAACCCACCGAGCTGTCCTCTGATGGTGATAGAGGATCCGGTCCTGGGAGAGCACGTATGTTCTTTTCCGCTTTTAAGTTGGATGGCTGAACTGTTTTCGGATGAAGACGGTGACTTCCTATTGGAGGCTGTTGCAGCTTATTTTGCATACACAGTTATGTCATAGACCTTTTTCATGTTTGATATGCTGAGTACTAGCATTTCATTGACAATTCATTGACGTATTTGTCAAGTTTTTATTATTTAGCTTGCCTATTGGCTTAAGCCTCGATAAAGTAGTTGGCTGTTTTATTTTTTTTTTAGCATTAAATTTTGCTAGTTTTTAATGTTTTACCTTGTGGACCGTGCACATATAAAGTTGCAATCTGCTCTCATGAGATGGCACTTCTATTATCTTATTCAGTTCGTTTCCGGATCATGGGGGGGTGTCATGTAGATCCTGGATATCTTTACACCGTGTTAAGTTAGCATGGGCTCATTACCGGTTTAAACGCCATTTTTCCTTTTTTGCAACTTCTGCACACGACACTTAGTTGTTGCTTTAGCTTTCAACCTAGTAGTTCATCGTGGTTTACATGAGAATAATATGTTATTGCTCTACTATCTGCTTTGCTTGTTAAACTATATCTGTACAGCGAGTGCTGAAGTTTCAAGAACAACACGATACAGAATTGTTATGAGGTCTGATCTCCACGACTTCATAGTCATAACATAAGTGCAGCTTCTGCCAATTCTGGGCATGAGGCGCGTTTTATATTGCTTTGCCGAACACACATACACAACACTTGATGCGGTTCACATGAAGAGAGAGCTGGTGTATGCTGATGTGATTCCTTCAAATCTAGGACACTAAGGTATGGGCCCGCCCTAAACCAACCCAAAGAGACCTTCTTAACAAATAATATAATATGTGTATTAGGGAGGGTGAAATATAAGTGTTGCTAACTCTTATTCATTTACAGCATGTTAACATACTGTCACCATTCGCTTTTTATTTACTAGTAACTATGCTGGTAATTTTGCTACTGATAATATGTGTACTTGTATTATCTAAGATACTACGCCTGAGAAGACGGCATTAGTAAATAAACATTTCAAATGCACATGTGTTCTTCTTAACTCATGTTCTCGTTTGTAATGAATATATAACGACCGAGTGTTCATGAGTTCCACGTATCCTGAGGTACTGTAAGTTCATGTTCTGAATTGTCTAAAGATTGGGAGTTTGTTATATCCAATGTGACACTGTAGCTAGCTTGTTAAGTGGTTTTGGGTACTAAGGTCAGTTTTGGGGCACCCTAATTCGCGGAGGTTCCAATCCTCTGTGCTTAGTTCTGTGTGAGAACAGAAACCCTACGACAGGGGCACCCCTGAGCCTTGCTGGAGCTTCATCACACTTGCGATACAACTCCAGCAATGCGCCACCTTTACGGCACAGATGCGTCACGCATCTGTGCTGTTTTTGCCCCATGGTGCGCCGCATTGTAAATGCAGCACACCATGGGTGTCGGAACAGCGACGCAGGATGACTGGCACATCCCTGGTGATGCGCCAGTCATCATAAATCTATCCCTAAGCTTCTTATCTTGTTAGAGATGAACCGCCATATGTATCATCAAAGTTTTTTGCATTTCCTAAATAGCGAACTTTAAAGAATAAATAGCGATTCTTTACCATTCCTAATTTGCGATGAGCAAATTGCTAATTGCAAATTACCCATTCATTTCCATGGAGCAGGAGACCCATAGGAATGAAGGTGCAATTTGCGATTAGCAATTAGCTCATCGCAAATTTGGAATTTTTTCGAGGGTGCAGGGGTCTCTCAAGAACACCCTGCTGCACCCCTGAAAAAGAAATTTGGAGGCATATGGCGCACATAAATTTTAAAAACATTCCTTTACCTCAAAAACGATTTTCAACTCATAATTTGAAAACACTGCCCACGGGGAAATGACTTAAAATGTCCTCAAGACACATGAAAGTGTTTTTTTAAAGCCTTTGCAACTTTTTTGGGTCACTTTTAACATGGCTATGTAACTCAAACAGTCAAAATTTAAATTTACCATGCACAGGTGGGAGCATATTTACAAGGAATTTGCTCCACGGGGAAAGGTCTTTTAATTTAATATTGGAAAAATAACATCAGAGACACTGAAATGCCTTATAAAGAAGCATACACCATTATGTCCTTGTCATAAATTTTAAAAGCATTCCTTTTCCCCAAAAACGATTTTCAAGTCATAATTTAAAAACACTCCACATGGGGAAATGACTTAAAATGTCCTTAAGACACATGAAAGCGTTTTTTGATTGCCTTTGCAGCATGCTTGGGTCACTTTTAACATGGCTATGTAACGCAAACATTCAAAATCTAAATTTGCCATGCAGAGGTGGGACCATATTTACAAGCAATTTGCTCCACAGGGAAAGGTCTTACATTAAACTGGAAAAAATAACATCAGAGACACTCAATTGCCTTATAAAGAAGCATACACCATTATGTCCTTGTCATAAATATTAAAACCATTCCTTTTCCTCAAAAACGTTTTACAAGTCATAATTTGAAAACACTCCACAGCTCCTATGCACATAAAAACCCTGTCAGTACTAATACTTCACATTTTCTCCAATTACAATTTCTCAAAGAAACAAAATCTATTTGTAAAACACTTGACACAAAGCAACATTTGAAAAACACAACTTTCTTCATAATTTTCTCCTTAAAGCACACTATTCTCTATCTAAATTAAAGAAATCTTTTCTCACCTAAGCAAATACTTTTAGTTTCAAAACAGTCTCAGAAACACACCAATTTGTCTTCAGCAGAGCAAAAGGTATGCACTCCAGAGTCTGCAGCTATCAAAAGCACAGAAATGCTGTAATTCTTCACACATATCTCTCATGTCACCCAATCAAAACTCTTCCCTCACTTTTTTTCAAATCAAAACCCTTCCCCCCCTCTGCCCTCTCTGCTTTTTTTGCATAGCAACCACCTCTTGGAAGACCTCTGGTGTTTGCAAGTTCACACAACAATGTTGCAATTGAACTCTGAACTCTCAGTGCACCTGCATATCCAGTGCATTCTTTCATTTAATGATTTTTTCTTCACCACTCAAAATACATCTTTCAAAGAACTCATCCATGCACCCTAACTTTCTGTTTTCAGTAATCAAAATCCACCAATCACTCTTACTGCTTCATTAACACAGAAACTCCACAGTTTTTTTCATTTTACACTCTTATTTTTTCAACTGCCATTTCATTGCCACACTTCATCTGACTGCAGGAGAACCTTCTCTCACCATGTTTTCTGTCTGGATTGTTGGACATAGTTACATCTATTGGGCTCAGAGGTACGCTGAGAACAGGAATTTACCTAACCTCAATTTACAAGATGTGTAAATTAAGTGGTTTGGCCACAGAGGATTAAAATGTCACCAATTGATACCATTGGTGAAAACCTTTATGCATTTGCCAAAACCTGACCTGTTAATTGTGCACTGTGGAGGTAATGATTTGGGCACTTTGACTGGGGTAGGTCTGGAAATGCTTTTAAAGGACACCTTTGAGCAATTGATGGCACTTTTTCCTCAGACTGCCTTGGTATATTCAAATATATGCCAAAGACAGAAATGGAGGTGGTCGAACCAATTTTGTCCACAAATTGAGAAGTCGAGGAAGCATGTAAACAAATCTGTTTCAGCTTACATGAGAGACCATGGAATGGGCTCCTTGTACAACAATAACTTGCGTTACTACATGCAAGATATCTACAGAGCAGATGGAGTTCACTTCTCAGATGAAGGGAACAGAGTTTTCATTCTGAATTTAAAAATGTGCATTGGTACCTACTTATAAGTACCTAAATGTACCATAAACCCAAAAGCTCTTCTCAGAGCTACCCTACATCTGATCACTCACAATTATTATTTTACTCTAACTTTTTTCACTAATTTTCAACAAAGTACGCTCCCCAGAACGTTTCCCGGTTCGCGAACCGGACGCTCCCCACGCAAAAAAACAAAAAAATGTTTTATTTTTTTTGCCCTGCGGGGCCCTTTTAAAGCCTCCAAATCAAACCTAGGGGGTCAGGGAGCATCTACTATGCCCCCTTATGGTCATTTGCCCCTTCGCTTTTGCCTCCTCTTGTCTCTCGATCCTACCGAGAGACAAGATGGCGGCCGCTACGGACTGTTTGGAATGTTTACAGACGCCGGAGAACCAATCATCTTCGCAAAGCTCCGTAACGCAAAAAGTACGCGAAGCGGAGCGCTGTTACAGATATATATCTTTTTTTGAACGTTAATTTCTCAAAATCCACTGGAGCACATATATTGAGACGTAGCAAAGGCACATCGGGCTACCAGTCCCTACAATTTTGCCAAGTTTCGTGCAAATCCATTCAGCCGTTCGATTATTATTATTTTTTTTTTTTTTGCCCCGCGGGGCCCTTTTAAAACCTCCACATCAAACCTAGGGGGTCAGGGAGGATCTACTATGCCCCCTTATGGTCATTTGCCCCTTCGCTTTGGCCTCCTCTTGTCTCTCGATCCTACCGAGAGACAAGATGGCGGCCGCTACGGACTGTTTGGAATGTTTACAGACGCCGGAGAACCAATCAGCTTTGCTTCACAAAGCTCCGTAACGCGAAAAGTACGCGAACTGGAGCTCTGCCTGGTCCGCTGTTACAGATATATATCTTTTTTTGAACGTTAATTTCTCAAAATCCACTGGAGCACATATATTGAGACCTAGCAAAGGCACATTGGGCTACCAGTCCCTACAATTTTGCCAAGTTTCGTGCAAATCCATTCAGCCGTTCGGGCTAAAAGTGAGGCCAACCGCCCTATGGAAAACTCAATGTTAAAAACACGTTTTGGGACCCCCCTTTTTTCTCGGCCCCCCCTTGACGAAACCCCCCCAAATTTTCAGGGGCTGCTCAGGAACAAAATGTTCAATTTTCCTGAAAATTTCAGCCAATTCCGTCCACAAACGCCAAAGTTATTAGACATAGAATTTTCAAAAATCCCATAGAGAAAAAATCCTAACTATATATACCTACTGGCGACCGCCAGTAGGTAATATATATATATATATATATATATATATATATATATATATATATATATATATGTATATATATACATATATATATATATATATATATATATATATTTATATATATATATAACCTACTGGCGGTCGCCAGTAGGTATATATAGTTAGGACCTAGTTACCATAGGAAATTCCGAACATTCTATTGGGAATAACTTTGGCGCCGATTGAGGGATCTGCCTGTAATTTTCCTTAAATTCGCCTCGCAGCGCTCCGCTCCTTCCCTGAAAGTTTCGGGGGGATTCGTCAAGCAAGGGCCGAGAAAAAAGGGGTGTCCCAAAACGTGTTTTCCCCATGTTAATTTCCATAGGGACATTCTGACAAGGCTGCAGCTCGAACGGCTGAACGGAATTACACCAAACTTGGCAAAATGGTAGGGCCTGGTATGCAGATGTGCCTTTGCTATGTTTGGTGAAAATCCCTCCAGTAGTTGTTGAGAATTTGAATTTGAGCAAATTATATATCTATATGCGCTCAACATTCTATTGGGAATAACTTTGGCGCCAATTGAGGAATCTGTGTGTAATTTTCCAGAATTTTGGCCAGCTCCGCTCTGCTCCTTCCCTGAAAGTTTCGGGGGGGATTCGTGAAGCGGGGGCCAAAAGGGGGGTCCCAAAACTTGTTTTCCCCATGTTAATTTCCATAGGGACCTTTAGACACGGCTACAGCCCAAACGGCTGAATGGAATTACACCAAACTTGGCAAAATGGTAGGGCCTGGTATGCAGATGTGCCTTTGCTATGATTGGTGAAAATCCCTCCAGTAGTTCTTGAGAAAATTGAATTTGAAATGTTTCAAATGGCATTTTCTATGGAACCTTTAGACACGGCTACAGCCCGAACGGAATTACACCAACCTTGGCAAAATGGTAGGGACAGGTATGCAGTAGTGCCTTTTCTATATTTGGTGAAAATCCCTGCAGTAGTTGTTGAGAAAATTGAATTTGAGCAAATTATATATCTATATGCGCTCACCGTACGCGCACCGTACGCGTACGGTGTGTACCCTTACGTGCGCGAGCGAGTATCTGATTGGCTGGCAGTCGACTGTCAACATTCCAAACTGTCCAAACCAGGAAGTGTTGGCCACCATCTTCTTTTTCAGGAGAACTGAGGCACAAGAGAGCCCAAAACAAGAGTGGAAAACACGAAAATGGGGCAGGGTAGAGACCCCCCAAACCTTTAGCCCTTCTCAGGGGGTCCCAAAAGGACCCCCAAGGGCAAAACAATGTGTCATCAGTGATGTCATTTGAGATGTCATCAGTGATGTCATCAGTGATGTCACTGACCATGTCATGAATGATGTAATATGTGACATCATCAGCAGTGGATTGCGGGTGCGCGAAATATAGTTAGTACAACTAACAATATAGGAGCAATTTCAATGGTTTTTTAAATGCTAATTCCTAACTATATAAGGCCTGAAACCTATGTTTTTTTAAGTGAATATACATATATATATATATATATATATATATATATATATATATATATATAGATATATATATAGATATATATATATATATATAGATATATATATATATATATATATATATATATATATATATATATATATATATATATACACACAAAAAAAAGTTTAGTTGGAGAGCAGCTCCTGTATAGAGCACCATACAGCACCAACAACACTCACATGTCTGCTTTTCTATCACAGTTTTTAACCATAGGATTAGCACAGTGACATCTACCCTGAGATAGAAAGGGACAACATCTTTTGCCATTTCCACAGCACAGTCTTTAAGCATAGGATTAGCACAGTGTCATCCACGCTAATCTGTACAATTACAAAATCCTTTTACGACTCCAGGCACAGTATCACAGCTCTGGATTGGTAAAATACCATCCAAGCCAACCTGGAATGAACACAAACAACCCCTGACACCTGTTTTGCTATCATTATAGCTCTTCAGAAAGGTTTAGCTTTGGCAAGACATAAGGGAGCACCCAGTATAAGTCAAAACAGTACCCTTTCAGGCATAGAGTGCCACATATATTATCAATCATTCAATCAGGTTCCTTATAAACTCACCTGTGAGGGTCTCTAGGTGCTGAGCGGGGTGGGGGGAAAGGTTCTGTGGTTCAGTCGAAGAGCCAGGTCTTGAGATAATTCCTGAATTGTGGCTGCAATGGTGATTGACTGAGGTGCAGAGGCAGGGAGTTCCTGGTCTTCACAGCAAGGTAGGAGAAGGATCTTCCTCCAGCTGTGGTCGTGTGGATCCGTGGAATAGTGGCCAGGGCCAGATGAGCAGAGTGGAGATGTCTGAATGGAGTGTAGAAGGAGAGGCGGTGGATGAGGCACTCAGGTCCTGTGTTTTGGAAGGGCTTTGTAGGCGTGTAGGAGGAGCTTGAAGGTCATTCTTCTGCTGATAGGTAGGCAGTGAAGATGTCTCAGGTGGCTGGTGATTTGGCTGCAGCCTGGGATGTTCAGGATGAGTCTGGTGGAGGCATTCTGGATGTTGTGCAGTTTCTTTAGGAGTTTCTGGGTGGTGGCAGCATAGAGTGCATTGCCGTAGTCGAGTCTGTTGCTGACGAGCGCATGGGGACTATTTTACTGGACTTGATGGGAATCCACTTGAAGATTTTGCTAAGCAGGTGGAGCATGTGGAATTATACAAAAAAGAAGCAGAGAACTCTAGGTAGTTCCCAAGTTTGGGTGGACAGCAACTTCTATGTAGAGCACCCTAAAACACCCGCGACACTCTGAATTTGCTCACCACAAATGTCTGCTATTCTATGAAAGTTTTTAAGGAAAGGATTAGCACATTGCCATCCACTCCAAGATAGAAAGGGACAAAGTATTTTGCAAGTTTCTACCACAAAGCCTTGAAGCATAGAATTAGCACAGTGCCATCCACGGTGGGCTGTACAATGACAAAAGTATTTGACCACTCCAGGCACAGTATTACAGTTCTGGATTGGTAAAATACCATCCAAACCAACCTGATATGAATAGAAAGCAACTCCTGGCACATGTCTTCCTCAGTGCTTAATTTGTTCAATAGAAATTAAGTGTCAGGGCCTTTCTCAGGGAGCCACTGATGGTTGCACCTCTCATTTTCTCTGCCAGCGTTGCCAATGGCAGTACCAACACAACTACTAACCATCACACTCCTACAAGAGTGACAATTCAGACTATTCCAGGCCACCAAAAGCCTTAAAGTCGTGTGCAGCAGGCATAATTCATTTTAAATGTATTTTAAATAATTAAACAATATGGGGTTGATTCTGATGTTGTTCAGAAAGCTTTCCTACTGAATCGGTTCCGGAATGCTTTCAGGACGACTCAGAGAGGAGGAGTCTGACCGAGCGATTTGGATGCTTCCAGATGCCATTCGGCCGGTGAACAGACATAATATTGACCAAAAAATATCGACTGGACATAATATCGAGGCAAAAATATAGAATAGACAAAATATCGACCAGACATAATATAGACTACAAAAATATCGATTACTATCGATATTAATAGCCAAAATATCGAATCAAAAATATAGACTAGACATAATATCGACTAGATAGAATATAGACAACAAAAATATCAAAAATAAGGTAAGTGTTTTATAATTTGTAATAATTGTGTAATATAAATCTGTAGCGGGTTGTGGGTTTATAGGTGAATAGGGTGGGAAGTAATTTAAATATAATTAATTAAATCTGTAATATAATAGTAATTGTTAATTAATTATTAATTGTTAATTAATTAAAATATAATTGGTAATTAATAATAATTGATTAATTGATCAATAATTACATTTTCGTAAAATATTTTCTGTAGCGGGTTGTGGGTTTATAGGGGAATAGGGTGGGAAGTAATTTAAATATAATTAATTAAATCTGTAATATAATAGTAATTGTTAATTAATTATTAATTGATAATTAATTAAAATATAATTGGTAATTAATAATAATTGATTAATTGATCAATAATTACATTTTCGTAAAATATTTTCTGTAGCGGGTTGTGGGTTTATAGGGGAATAGGGTGGGAAGTAATTTAAATATAATTAATTAAATCTGTAATATAATAGTAATTGTTAATTAATTATTAATTGTCAATTAATTAAAATAAAATTGGTAATTAATAATAATTTATTAATTGATCAATAATTACATTTTCGTAAAATATTTTCTGTAGCGGGTTGTGGGTTTATAGGGGAATAGGGTGGGAAGTAATTTAAATTTAATTATTTAAATATGTAAATTAATAATAATTGTTAATTAATTATTATTTGGTAAATAATTAAAATATAATTGGTAATTATAAATATTTAAAGAATAAATAAATAATAATTAGTAAATTAATTTCTGTAGTGGGCTGTGAGTTTATAGGGGGATAGGGTGGGGAGTAATTTAATAATAACTAATTAAATATGTTAATTAATTACATTTGTTAATTAATTAATAATTGACCATTAAATAAAATTTACTTCGTAAATAAAAGTAATTGGTTTTGGAAATTAAATTTAAGTTTTGGGTTTTTGGGTAAAGGGGTATTTTTAGGGTTCAGGGTCAGTTTTGGGTTTTTGGGTAAAGGGGTATTTTTAGGGTTCAGGGTCAGTTTTGGGTTTTTGGGTAAAGGGGTATTTTTAGGGTTCAGGGTCAGTTTTTAGTTTTTGGGTAAAGGGGTATTTTTAGTGTTCAGGGTCAGTTTTTAGTTTTTGGGTAAAGGGGTATTTTTAGGGTTCAGGGTCAGTTTTTAGTTTTTGGGTAAAGGGGTATTTTTAGGGTTCAGGGTCAGTTTTGGGTTTTTGGGTAAAGGGGTATTTTTAGGGTTCAGGGTCAGTTTTAGTTTTTGGGTAAAGGGGTATTTTTAGTGTTCAGGGTCAGTTTTTAGTTTTTGGGTAAAGGGGTATTTTTAGGGTTCAGGCTCAGTTTTGGGTTTTTGGGTAAAGGGGTATTTTTAGGGTTCAGGGTCAGTTTTTAGTTTTTGGGTAAAGGGGTATTTTTAGTGTTCAGGGTCAGTTTTTAGTTTTTGGGTAAAGGGGTATTTTTAGGGTTCAGGGTCAGTTTTTAGTTTTTGGGTAAAGGGGTATTTTTAGGGTTCAGGGTCAGTTTTGGGTTTTTGGGTAAAGGGGTATTTTTAGGGTTCAGGGTCAGTTTTGGGTTTTTGGGTAAAGGGGTATTTTTAGTGTTCAGGGTCAGTTTTTAGTTTTTGGGTAAAGGGGTATTTTTAGGGTTCAGGGTCAGTTTTTAGTTTTTAGTTTTTGGGTAAAGGGGTATTTTTAGGGTGCAGGGTCAGTTTTTAGTTTTTGGTAAAGGGGTATTTTTAGGGTTCAGGGTCAGTTTTTAGTTTTTGGGTAAAGGGGTATTTTTAGGGTTCAGGGTCAGTTTTTAGATTATGGATAAAGGGGTATTTTTAGGGTTCAGGGTCAGTTTTTAGTTTTTGGGTAAAGGGGTATTTTTAGGGTTCAGGGTCAGTTTTTAGTTTTTGGGTAAAGGGGTATTTTTAGGGTTCAGGGTCATTTTTTAGTTTTTGGATAAAGGGGTATTTTTAGGGTTCAGGGTCAGTTTTGGGTTTTTGGGGTACAGGGGTACAGTGTAAAATTAAAGTAAAATTAAATTTAAATTAAATTAATTTAATGAAATTAAATTAAATTAAATTATATTATATTAATATGTTTATTTAATAATATGTTTTTATATATATATATATATGTATTATTTTTGGTGATATAATTTTTTAATTTATATTAATTATTTATTAATATTACATTTATTTAATAATTATTTCTAAGTTTATATTAAATATATTTATATATATTATTTTTAACTTAATTTTAAGACATTTAAAAAAATCGATATTTTTACAGTCTATATTTTTGTAAGTCGATATTTTGGAGTCGATATTTTAGTACTTACCTGTTTGAAGATAGGCAGTCGATATTTTGTCCCTCGATATTTTAGACTCGATATTTTGGTATCTCGATATTTTTGAGGTCGATATTATGTCAGTGATCCGATTCGGCCAGTCTCTCATTGACTTCAATGGGAGCCTGTGTTCCAAACGAGAACACAGGCTCCCATTGAAGAAAGGGGTGGCTGGGGAAACCCTTGTACCCTGTGCGGGGAACCACATGGTGCCTACCACACTGTGCATGGTTGGAAAGGGGGGTGAAACCTGCTATGGGCCCCAAAGACAGATTCCGGCAGCCGATTAATTCCGGTGAAACCCGAATGGGAATGGCTGTCCGAATCAGTCATCGTACTATCGTGCTCGGAAACCGTGTCCATAGAGCTGTATGATTAAGCTCCGAAAGACGCGACCTGTCCGAATGCCTTTCGAAACCGATTCAGTCAGCCCTAACGGCTTCCAGGCCTCATAATCGGTCGTTGGAAAGTGTGTACAATTTGGTCAGAAACAAGGGTTCCAGATCGGATTAGGCAAACCCAAATCTGATTTGGAGCCCTTCCTAACGACATATGAATCGACCCCTAAATTTTGCTAACTTCCAAATTAGATAAGCAGCATAAGTGGTGGTGTTTAGAATTCAGTGCCAGTTCTGAGCACCAGCAAAGAGTGACTCAAAAAAACGTATACATTATAATAATGTGGATATTAATGAAATATTCCAACTGGTGAAATTTTTTATTCGCTGAGAAACTGCAGGTACAATACACTGCACTCTCTGTAGATCACAATGAACTATTATTCGTAAGCACCCATCACCGTGGTGGAGTTACCTGCTTTCTAGGGGTCTAGCCAGCATTTGTCATGTGTTTTTTTCATAAATATCCCAAACACGCAGCCTGCACCCAAAGTACATCTTCTTAATGTGTGCTCCTCTTTGAAGCATGTACAAGAAAGAAGTAATACCTCAATTTTGGTAAATCATTTTTTGAAAATATTTGGTCACACTCCCTAGAACTTCAATTTGGACTCAGAATTCCCCTTTGATATGAGCACAGCCATGTCTCGGAGCCACTCAATTGAGATCGAAGACATTGTTTTAGCTACAGAGAGCAGCCCCTCAGAGAAAGCTCTGGGGGAGCCGATAAAGTGCCAATGGATCTCTATAAGCAACTCCTGCAAATTTGGGCCCGCTAATTGAGGAAAATTGAATTTTTGCCCTGTCATGTGTCCCTACGTGTTCCCCATTATATGTTATATGTGCATGATCGCTATGCATATTTACCCACATAACCGAATAAAGACGCAATTATAGTTGTGTCCAACGTTAGTATGCCAGTTATCCAGTCCTCGTGAAAGCAACGAGTTTTAGGCCTATGTTGCCAACGTCTTTACATTGTGCACGTTAATTCATCGAGTTGTCCCCGTTTCTAGGCCTCACGGTGCCCGGACACCAGATTCAAGCTCAAGTCTCCTGAAACCACTCCGAGGAGCGATGCAGCCCCTCCCGCATCCCTGACCCTTCACTTACTTTCTGCCAAGCAGCGCGGTGCCCAGCCTGGCCTGCCTGCCTGTCTGCCAAGAATATGTTATGCCTCTAGTTATCAGTTCAGCTCCCCGGCTTCACATTCCTAAGCTAACGAACCGCATAAACATCTTCATCTATAGTCTAGTCTTCCTGTCTCCATGCAAGAGAATTACTGAATTAGTATCCATAGAAGATTCATAGCACACGCAATACATGTAGAATATATGCATGCACCAGCCTTAGTGACAAGTAGCCTTTGCCCTGATGACTTTTAGATTCTATCAACATGTTCTCCAAACACGAGATATCAGATATGCTATAGGTACATGTCGTCCTGACATCCCAGACTTTAGTCTCCTCTTCTAGTGCCAGAAGTCAGAGCCCCCAGCTCTCCCCAGTTACACGTCATAGCCCGTTTGCGCGCACCAGTAGGTTAAAGGTTCCAGCTGCCCAGATAGCCCCCTCCATGTATCCACCCATTTATGACCCTTCTGTGACGTTTACATCACATGTCTTCGTGCACGCCCTGTGCACGCCTTCTTTTTACGCCCATGTGTTCTTATCTTCCGTTTGTCACTTGTTACGCCTACTGTATGCAATGCAATTGTACTGTTTTACTATATATACTGTATAATGTCAATGAGACGTTGCAGCTGCCATTCCCCTTTCCTTGTGTCTGTCCCTTCCTGAACCTTTGCAGGTGATGGAACCCGATAGTCCATTGGCTCGAGCCATCTGATTAAAGCCCATTCGACTCGGATACCACGGATTCTGCCTCTTATTTATTGAGCTATCTGTTTCAGTTAATGCATAGAAAAATAGTACCGGTAATTAATTATTTATTTACCACACAATGGCGCCCGAATAGGGACGAGCCCCTTCCTCACGCGCCGGTGATGTAACGCAGGCCCCCTGACCCTTCTACAGCCGTGACGGAACCCTACTGTGCACGTGCAGATATTTCTGCTTCAAGTCTCCCTCAGGCCCACGGAGGAGACGGAGACTGCGGTCCGGCATCCAGACGAGGCGGTGAGAAAGGAGGATCGTCCCGACCAGAGCCCAAGCCGAGAGAGCAAGGTCCGAGGTATCCGGAGGCCCACCTGTTTCCGAAGCCCGAAGCCCGAGGCGCATGCATAGTGCGCAGCAGTAACCAGACGTCGTAGCAGTCCAGTCCAGTCCGAGGCCTTCAGTTTGCTTCCCGGTGAGTACTGTTGCTGGGGGTATCTAGACGGGTTCATTAATTTGTGCCCGGTCCGACGGGTTTGGGTACACAGATCCGGTCCGACGTGTTCACCTAGGTGGATGCGGTATGACGTGTCTCTTTAGGAGACCGGTATGTTCTGTACTGTTTTAGCAGTGCATCCAGTAATTCTAGTAAGTCTGTCTTCGAGAAATTCAAGTATTATGTTTTCAATGTATTAGGTAGTATCTGTTCGAACTGTTATTAATGTGTTCTTGATGTCGTGGTATGAGTGATTGTTTTGCTATTCATTACTGTGTTCATTGTGTATTGCGTTCAAGTCCAAGTACGGTTCAAATATGCCTCTGTTTTCGAAGTTACGTCAGATGAAAACCAGAAAAGGGTTACTCGAAGAATCAGTTCCTGTCCCTCCCAGGGACAGTCCTGGACATTTCATGTATCATAAGCATGGCTTAGATGCCATACTGTATCTAGATTTATGGGTGGACTACACCAAGAATCTCAAAGAAAAAAATATAGATGGCCTGTTTCAGGAACATGGGATGCCGAGTGCATCATGAGAGTAGAAGAAGCATTATGGAAAAAGAAAGCCAGACAATCCCAGAAAGATGCCATAGAGTTATGGCGTAAAGAATCCCATAAAAGAACAGAGAAAGAATTCAGAAAAGCAGAATTAAGTAGAGAATCCTCAGAAAAAGCCCAAGAAAGGGAATTACTAGAAGAAGGTGAACGAGTTAGAGCAGAACAGTCAGACAGACAGAGGAATGCTCTTATTAAAGGTATGTATCCCCTTCTCGCCGAGGGTCTGCCTAAGGCGACCCCGGAAACACCCTGTAATTTACCACCACCCTTGGACCCGATTAAGCTACGTCATAAACCGACCGCGGCTGAAATTTTCCTTTCTTCCTATTTGGACGACACTGTCCCAGAATATGCTAATACGAATCCTCCGCCAGTTCAACTTCTACCTCCTGTTAATAATGTAATTACTGTGCCTCCAGTCGTTGGTCCTGTTAATGTGCCAGTATCCCAGGACCAACCCACATTACGTACCCCTACTTTGCTGGTCACGTTACCAGTAGCCGCACATTCAGTATTAACTGACGATTCCAGTTCAGGAGGAGCAGGGGGAGGTATTCCTATCACCCCGCCTCAAACAAAGCGACTGACGCTGAGAGATGCAGCGTTACAACGTACGCCAAAAGTGACTACGTACGAAGCCCTCAAAAAGTATTTCAATGAGTGTGGATCTGATTGTAGATATGACCCAGTATCAGGCGAAGATAGTATGATAATATATTCCATACGTTTACGACGAGTTGCAAGCTTCTTGGTTACCATATCAAATATGGAACAACATCTAGACAGAATATATCACTTCATTCGTACAGGGGAGAAACCAGAAAGTATTCACGAAGCTATGGTACACAGAAAAGTCGAGATTCAAGGCATGATTTTACAATTTTTAATAAATTGTTTAATAAGAGAACAGGATCACCCTGATAAAAACAAAGAAGATATGAAAGTCCTGACCAGATGGAGTGACAATATAGCAGAAGGAAAACACAGAACACAAAATAGTATAGAAACCATGTACAGAAAGATTCGTAAAGAAATTATAAGTATACACCAAAAGGAGGAAGCAATGAGAGTAGCCGAGAAAGAGAATGACTCTTCAGACGAAGAGGTAGACAACGAGAATCCCACCAGAATAGCGTATGTAGGTGAAATGAGACCTTCCGATAGACACACACGCCTAGATTACAAGAAAGCTTTTCCTCCTCCCGTACCAGAACAGTGTTCTCTTGAAGAATTATTCCAGGCTACTGATAAAGTTCTGAAATTACGAATAGGTTACAGTGAGCTTAGTACCATGCATGAACAAGAACTCGCCCGATCAGCAGTTCGATGGACTAGTGATTCTACCACGTATTCAGACGAAGTAGTGGCTCAAATGTTTCTGAAGCTTCCCCCAGGCGAGCAGCGACTGGTGGGTATGTACATGATCCAGCACCTCATCATACTGGATGAGAGTCAGCATTCTGATCCAGGTCCTTTATATAATGTATTGAACGAGTTACTCCTGAACCGATGGAAAGGTCTAGGTACCGATTTAATTAACGTCATTCTAGAACAGCGCCACAAATACAGAACGTTCCTGACTCCGCATTTTGTTTCTGTTCCACCCCCATTCTACATAGATAGACAGAATCCGTTGCGAGAAGTGCATCCTGTTAAGGGAACGGGGGGTGAGCTCGAACGAGTATTTGTTTACACCCCTATAACAAAAATAGAATTACTAGAAATGAAAAAGTTAGTGCCCTGTCACGATAAAGATCCAGCAGGGTTCCACCGTGAATTAAAAGACATGCTCCGTATGGGAGAATACACGTATCCTGATATCATCAAAATGTTAAAGGTCCTGTTGCCTGCGGGCATATATGAAAAACTTAAAGAAAAAGAATGGGAGGTGGGAGAGAAAAAGATAGACTGGACCGCGTTAGAAACCGAAGATAACACACGGGTCCCAGGTACTGGTCTTGGGGATAAAGCCAAAGCATTGCCCGAGTTGTTAATACAAGTCTTGCCAAGATTACTAGCCACGAAAAAGGAAGACTGGGATGCCATCTCAGCCTGTAAACAGAAACAAGACGAAGACACTAGTGATTTTTATTCCAGATTTGAGAAATGTTTCATTATTAATAGCGGTTTGAAAACGAGTAGTGAATCGTATCCACATCTTTTTGTTACCAAACTAGTTGAGAATTCTTTGCCACAAGTTAAAAATCGAGTATTGAAAGTCGAGAGTACATGGCAAGCTAATACCCCGTCCCAAATGCTCCAGATGTTACAGTATCACCAGAACCGAATCAGGGAAGAGCAAGAACACGAAAGAAGACGTATGAAAGACACGAAGATGAAAGTTCTAGTTGCACAGTCTGTTCCAGCAGATAGTCAGAAGAGGGGTACGAATCAAACTGGTCATTCTGCAGCTCCCGTTAAAGGGACATGCAATTACTGTAAACAGCCAGGTCATTATATAAACGAATGTGCAGTTCTGAAACACAACATAGCTACAGGTAAGACGAAAGAGAGACCGCGTCCTCCTAGACAAGAACATGTTCCGCAAAATACGCAACCACCGCAGAACGCACAACAGACAGTTACAGTACCGCAGCCTATAGCTGCCACACAACACGTTACACAACAGATGTACCAGTACGCACAGTCAGATTATCCAGAATATCAGCAGTATTCATGAAATAGCCTAGAGAGAGAAGTTGGCTTGCCTCTCATCGAGATTCCTGTAGATCAAGAGGGTCCCTATGTACACAGTCAAGTATTAGGGAAAGACAGAAAGTTTCTGATTGATACAGGGGCAAGTAGGACTACCATCAGTCATGACGAGGTTCCAGGGGCTCCACTCTCAGGCTCAAGAAATGTTTCCCTGGGATTTTCAGGAAAGCCTATTGTTAATGAAATATCGAAACCAGTTTCCCTAGAAGTTGGTCCATTGTCCCGAACTACAGACTTGTTACTTACGAAATCATGTCCAGAAAATTTACTTGGTATTAAAACATTGAAAGAATTAGGAGCAGTAATCTGCTGTTCTCCGGAAGGAGTGAGATTGTTTTTACGAGATTTTAAAGGTCATTATGTGTTACGTGATTTTGATCCAAGATTATTAAATGTACCACAGCATTTATGGGCGCAAGGTCCGACTGATGTAGGTTGTATGCATATTACACCATATCGTGTCACTCTGAAACAAGGTGTTGTATTACCACGAATCCGACAGTACAAGTTGCCACCCGAGGCTGTAGCAGCCTTATCGAAAATCATTGACGAGCTCATCGCTCAAGGAGTAGTTGTAGAAACTGACTCCAATGTATGTAATTCTCCTATCATTCCGATTCTTAAACGTACTGATCCAAATGCACCTCCAGTTTATCGATTAGTGATTGACCTTCGAGAACTTAATAAATGTATCATACCCCAGTACCCTGTGGTTCCAGATATTTCTTCCCTATTGACTGCCATTGATTCTGAAGCTACGTTCTTTACTGTTATTGATCTCAAGAACGCATTCTTTAGTGTCCCCATTCATCCAGACAGCCAGTTCCTTTTCGGATTCTGTTTAAATGGAAGAAGCTATAAATTCACACGTGCACCTCAAGGTTTCACAGAGAGTCCTAGTATTTACAGTCAAGCACTTAAAAGACAACTAGACAGTATTCACATGCCAACTGCCACTGCCCTGCTCCAGTATGTCGATGATCTATTGATCACAGCCCGTACAGAACGTGACTGCGAACGTGCGTCACTGACAGTCTTGTATTTCCTGGCAGACATGGGGCACAAGGTGTCCCCTTCGAAACTGCAATTCTGTGTCCAGCAAGTGGTATACCTTGGACACTTGCTGTCCAAGAGGGGTAGACAGTTGACACCTGACCGTATCCAGTTAATAGCACATCTTCCACAGCCCAAGACACAGAAGGAGGTACGAGCTTTTATCGGCCTCACTTCTTATTGCAGACAATGGATTCCTCAGTATGCATATCTAGCCAAACCACTGATACAGTTAACGACACAGGAGGCAGCCACATCGACTGTCCTCCCTTGGATCCAGGAACATACACTTGTTTTCAATGAGTTAAAGAAAGCTTTATGTAATGCGCCTGTGTTAGCGACACCAAACTACAGTAAGCCTTTTACACTTTTTGTTACTGAACGTGATGGTACAGCATTATCTGTTCTCACACAAGATCAAGCAGGACAACACAAGCCTTGTGCTTATTTTTCCAGCACATTAGATCCAGTAGCCCAGGCTCTGCCTGCGTGCCTCAAGTCAGTTGCAGCCACAGCTCTAGCTATCAGACAAAGTGATTCCATAGTGTTAGGACACTCCCTGACAGTACAAGTTCCACACTCCGTGGAAGTTCTTTTAAACCGAACACAGACTCAGCACCTGACAATTGCACGTTTAACGGGATATGAACTGACACTGTTTCAGCCACATATAGACATCAGACGCTGCAACATTTTAAATCCTGCTACACTGTTACCCTCGATTACGTCAAATCCTGCCACACATGACTGTGTGGAAGTTATCAACACCATGACAAAGCCAAGACAAGACTTGACGGACATTGCATTACCTGATCCAGACCTGACACTTTACGTGGATGGTTCATGTATGAGAACAGGTACAGGAGAACTAGTAGCCGCGTATGCAGTGACTACTGAAACTGAAGTTATAGAAACATATCGTATTGACACCTTGTCTGCTCAAGCAGCAGAGCTCATCGCTCTGACCCAAGCCTGTATACGAGCCAAGAACCTGAAAGTAAACATATATACAGATTCGCGTTATGCATTCGGAGTCGTACACGACTTTGGAGTCCTATGGCAAGAAAGAGGTTTCATGACCTCTCATGGAGCCAAGATTCAGCATGGCCCCCCCATTCAAGCTCTGTTAGAAGCAATACATTTACCGAAAGCCATTGCCATTATGAAGTGCAAAGCACATACGAAAGCCACTGACACCATTTCCCAAGGTAACGATCTAGCAGATCGAACCACCAAGCTTACAGCTCAGACCCCAGACATTCCAGTTAACACGACAAAGACAGACGTTCCAGTCCAGATGACTTGTATGACAGTTAAGGACCCTACACAAGACGTACTAGACATACAGACACATGCTACCCCAGACGAAATCAAGAAATGGTCTGAACAAGGAGGGGTCCAGACAGATCAGGGATGGTTGACGAAGGGAAAAGCCACATGGTTTCTCCCCGACTCTATGGTTCAAGTCATTATTAATACAGCACACAGTCCAGCACACTTAGGAGAAAAAGCCATGTTAGACAGCATCCAGAACCTTTGGTTTAACAAGCATTTACGAGCAGCAGCCAAGAAGAAAGTACGTACCTGCATGATCTGTTGTCAGTTCAATCCAGGTAAAGGTGTTCCGGTGGAACAAGGTGGATTCCATCCTCCTGACCACCCTTTTGAAGTCCTCCAGATGGATTATATTCAGATGGATCGATGTCGAGGTTTCAAGTATGTCCTCATAGTAGTATGCGCTTTGTCCAGATGGACAGAAGCATATCCAGTCCCAGATTATACTGCCGCGACCACTGCCAGGCAGTTGGTTCGTGAGTTTTTCCCCCGCTATGGTTTGCCCAGGGTCGTGTATTCAGACAACGGCCAGCCATTCTCATCCGAACTCATGAAACAAGTATCTCTTCTGTTAGGGTACCAGTGGAAGTTCCACTGCGTACGACACCCCGAGGCAGCTGGCCTCGTCGAGAGACACAATCAGACTCTGAAAATCCGCATTGCAAAAGTTTGCGCAGAGAAAGGCGTAGATTGGATGGTAGCCCTGCCAGTCGCCCTTTTCTATATGAGAATGGTCGCCCACTCCCGTTCAGGTCTGTCACCGTATGAAGTAGTATTCGGACGTCCCCCGAACATGTGGGGTACACCTATGCCACGTAAAATTACTGATGTTGACAGTAATATGCTGACAGATTACCTAGCTTCCTTGATGTCTGCACTACTCTCTTGTCGTTCACAGGTCGCGGCTGCCTTTCCAGACAACACCCAAGTGAAACCGCACGAGGTCATTCCAGGCGACCTCGTTCTAGTGAGGAATTTTGATCGTTCAAGTCCGCTGGAGCCCCGCTGGAAGGAGCCAAAACTTGTTCTGATGACCACAAGGACCGCCGTAAAGCTAGAAGGAAGAAAAGGGTGGCTTCACTCCAGCCATATCAAGCGTTTTCATGGACTCCGTCCAAAGACTTTTTTCAAGGACTGCCCCGATACTGACTCTAAACTCCCCCTGTTAGAGAAAACTCCGCAGCAGGAGTATAAAAACAAGTTAAGGTCTAGCAAGTCAGACAGTTTAATTGTTTAAGTCCCTCTCGGGTGAAGCGGTTAGACAGGTTCCTGACATGTATGAGATAGACCCCCATAGTGAGAGAGTTAGACGAAACTCCAAGAAAATACGTTATTGTAAAAATCTGCGCAGCCGATGCGTTATTACGTTATTGTTTATGTTATTTCTGAGTCTTACGATTACATGCATAAGTTACGTTTTACATGTATTTTTTCCTCCTCTTGATTCACATGTACATCTTTCCTCTAATGATACAGTAGAGCACACTTTTAGTGAACTACCTCCTCACGAGTTATCCTATCGACTTGCCATGCGCAACAATACTTTTATACGAATGTTACACTATTCACACCAGACTAGCAATGCCACTAATTGTTGGGTGTGTGGTCGACTCCCCCCTTTTCAGACACCGAAGGGAGTTCTGCCACTCTTTCCCTATCCGTTTTCACACAATGGTTCGTGTGGAGCATGGTTTACGATAACATCATCCTCAGACGATAAGTCCCTTTTGAATAGAACATGTTTCCCAGACAAGGAAGGTCTTTCCCATAGAACAGAGTTAGATCTAGAAAATGAAGTATATGATCTAGGTAATTATTCTTTGAATTTCATGGTTTTGAATGTTCAGTCCGAGACTACTCCAGACTTGCCTGCTATTACAGTTCTACCAGTGAAAGGCGAATTATGTATCCGAAAGAATGGTTCAGTACATCTAGGACACAGTGATTGTAATACTGTGGTCGAGTATAGTGACAGTGGGAAATCTAATTTCAAAGCCTCACGTCATTCGTATTTTGTATGTGGTCAGACCGCATATGTACGTCTGCCCCTAGATTGGGATGGAACATGTTACATTGCCTTCCTACTGCCACCAGTTTTCCTAGCCCCATCCGATTATCACAGAAATACACATCTAGTACACATCAGACATAGAAGGGAGATCGAGTCCCCAATTGTCGATCAAACTGAAACTGCCTTAGAACAGTATACAGACTTCAATAAAGGTTTCTTTTTCTTCATAGGACCTATCCAGAATAGTAAACTAATACGTAGATTAACCAGAACCCTTGAAGCAGTAGTGAATGAGACTACTTCCGCTCTAGGTAACTTAACAGAAGAACAATCTGCTATGAGATTTGTCGTTCTTCAGAACCGCCTTGTTCTTGACGTCATACTGGCCGATAGGGGCGGAGCTTGTAGAGTCATCGGATCTAGTTGTTGCATTTTCATTCCTAATAACGCACCGTCTGTTTATTCAGCTATAACAAGACTTCATAAGATAGCCCATCAGTTGCACCAGAATCCAGGCACCTGGACATGGTCCGGTTGGCTCTGGAGTGTAATATCTGCCTGGGGATGGAAAGTGCTGTCATTCCTAGGAATAGTAGTAATGATCATATTCAGTTGTTGTCTCTGTTTACAATGTGGCCCTGCGATTTGCGGCTTGTGCGCTACCTCTTGTATTCCAAGTCCAAAGTCCCATTCCCAGAAGATAAGAAACGAGCAAATGATGCTGTATGAACAGATAGATGGTATCATGAATATTGATGTTTCCTGAAGAAAACGTAGGGAACAAGGAGGGAATGAGGAAAATTGAATTTTTGCCCTGTCATGTGTCCCTACGTGTTCCCCATTATATGTTATATGTGCATGATCGCTATGCATATTTACCCACATAACCGAATAAAGACGCAATTATAGTTGTGTCCAACGTTAGTATGCCAGTTATCCAGTCCTCGTGAAAGCAACGAGTTTTAGGCCTATGTTGCCAACGTCTTTACATTGTGCACGTTAATTCATCGAGTTGTCCCCGTTTCTAGGCCTCACGGGGCCCGGACACCAGATTCAAGCTCAAGTCTCCTGAAACCACTCCGAGGAGCGATGCAGCCCCTCCCGCATCCCTGACCCTTCACTTACTTTCTGCCAAGCAGCGCGGTGCCCAGCCTGGCCTGCCTGCCTGTCTGCCAAGAATATGTTATGCCTCTAGTTATCAGTTCAGCTCCCCGGCTTCACATTCCTAAGCTAACGAACCGCATAAACATCTTCATCTATAGTCTAGTCTTCCTGTCTCCATGCAAGAGAATTACTGAATTAGTATCCATAGAAGATTCATAGCACACGCAATACATGTAGAATATATGCATGCACCAGCCTTAGTGACAAGTAGCCTTTGCCCTGATGACTTTTAGATTCTATCAACATGTTCTCCAAACACGAGATATCAGATATGCTATAGGTACATGTCGTCCTGACATCCCAGACTTTAGTCTCCTCTTCTAGTGCCAGAAGTCAGAGCCCCCAGCTCTCCCCAGTTACACGTCATAGCCCGTTTGCGCGCACCAGTAGGTTAAAGGTTCCAGCTGCCCAGATAGCCCCCTCCATGTATCCACCCATTTATGACCCTTCTGTGACGTTTACATCACATGTCTTCGTGCACGCCCTGTGCACGCCTTCTTTTTACGCCCATGTGTTCTTATCTTCCGTTTGTCACTTGTTACGCCTACTGTATGCAATGCAATTGTACTGTTTTACTATATATACTGTATAATGTCAATGAGACGTTGCAGCTGCCATTCCCCTTTCCTTGTGTCTGTCCCTTCCTGAACCTTTGCAGGTGATGGAACCCGATAGTCCATTGGCTCGAGCCATCTGATTAAAGCCCATTCGACTCGGATACCACGGATTCTGCCTCTTATTTATTGAGCTATCTGTTTCAGTTAATGCATAGAAAAATAGTACCGGTAATTAATTATTTATTTACCACACAATAACTAATGTCATGAGAAGTGGAATAGTAGGACCCTTGTTAAGACCTCGCAGGAAGCTATTATTGTGCCAAGTTTTAAAAAGGGGGGCAGGGGCCAACCACACTGCTATCGTTCCATTTCCCTTCTTGACAGCACAGTTTAAATTCTGGGCAGGGTTATCTTGTCCAAATTGGAACTATGGGCAACAGAGACCCAAGCACTGTCGGACTTTCAATTTAGGTTTCGGCCAGGGCTAGGAATTGCAGAACAGACCCGTAATCTCTCCCTAATAATGCAAAAATACATAAAGGCACAAAAAGGCTGTGTCCATCTAGCCTTTATGGATTTAGCATGTGTCTTTGACACAGTAGATCATTCACAATTATGGCCACTTATGGCAAAGATGGGTATTGATGGTGCTATTATCACACTGCTCACTAGGCGTCATGATCAAACATCAGTTAGAGTTCGTTATAATAGGAATGGTGACCTAACAGAATTATTTGTCTCCAATATTGGGGTCAGATAGGGGTGTGTGTTGGCCCTATTCCTCTTCTTACTGTATATTAATGGGCTCGGTAAATATTTGTGTAAGGGGGAAGGACACTGCAAGTGCAAATTTACACCAAATACCATTCCTCCTAAATGTGGACAATGCTGTTTTCATAGTGAGAACAGCAAATGGACTCCAATCCCTCCTTGATGCTTTTAATTTATTTATGATAGATCTAGGGCTCAAAACTAATCACACTAAATCATGTGTTATGAAGTGTGTCCTCAAAAAAGCGAAGATGAGGACATTTATGTTAGGAGGGGAAGAAATAAAAAAAATAACATTTTAATTGGAAGTTTTAAACAAGTATTAGAGCAATGGTCGATAGAAGCTGTTTTTACATTATCTAAAAGAATAAGGCATAAGCCAATTAAGTAATTGCTTTATGTGTTTAAAAGTAAATGTTTGTCTGTTGTTTCTTTTGGTGCTGGTATCTGGGGATATACAAATTGCAATATGCTGCAAAAAAATAGACAATAAATGTATTAGGAGATTGCTGGCAGTGCCCCAAAGTACCCCTATATTTTTCTGTCATGAGGAAGTTGTGCTGGGTTACTTAGAAGAATATGTAAAACTGCAACCGTTGTTGTTGGTGTTGGGCAAGAATTTGGAAAAACACAGAAGCCCAATTTTGCAGAGAAATGCTGAGATTGTTTGAATTTAGATAACAGCCTAGAGATTCCTTGGCTCAGGTATATAACATGGAGCTTTCTAAAGATGGGCACTCCGGAATATTTCCCAAACCCAGATACCCTCATAATGTTTATAAATTCTTTTTTATCATTATTCCCAGATACACTGTCCTGGGGGTAACCCCCTAAACGGATAGAGTTATACCGGCAACCCCAAGCACAGTCTGCACTTTATTTACAGTTAAGTCTAAATGAAAGGCAAACATTTTTGCTGACGAGTTTACGTCTTAAAACAATACACTTTCTGGTAGCGTTTCCAATCCAAGGCACATGCTTCTCCTTACTCCCCCCTTGTCCATGTGATGGTTTTACATATCAAAGTACTAATCACGTTATTTTATTTTGCACACTCTCTACTCCCCAGAGAAGGCAATCCCTTTGTCTGTTACCATTAGCACAGAAAATTAGGAATCATGAGACAGCTCTGACTTACATATTATCCTTAGAGAACACAGATATTATATATGCTGTTTTAAATTATATTTTAACAGTTTTCAGGATACCTAGTAAATATTAAGGGGTCTATTAGTATGGCGGTTGGGAAAGCACCCTGACCGCCGTGGTAGCGGGAAAAGACCGCCTGCCAGGACCGCGGCATAACTGCCGGTACAATTAGTAAGCTCCACAGTCAAAATCCGACCGCGGCGGTACATTTGCGGCCTTTAACGTTGTGGCGGTTGCTGCTGCCAGCAGCACCGCTGCGATGTAAAAAGGAGCATGTCCTGCATATCCCTGCGCTGCATGGCAGGCACGGCACAGTGCCTGCCACCTGGTACAGGGACATGTAGGAGGGGACCATGGGTACCCCCCAGTGCACCCACCACCCCAACAGATTAGGGACCCACAATGGGCCTCCAGTGACATTCTCCGCATGCCTCTCCATGGCGATTCCACAGCAGCGGAAAGGCTGGCTACTGCCGGCATCATGATCATGCCGGCGGAGCCTGGCCCTGCACCGGCCTCATTTTAGCGGTCCAGGTCCACCGTGGTCATCACTGCTAATGTGACCGGCGGTTTTCTGGGGTTTCGATCACGGACAGATGGCCGCTGCCGGCCCCGCGTCCGCCATCCTAATAGATCCCTAAGTCTGTATCACGCCCCTTTTTAATGAAAGCAATATGTATTTATTTATGATTTTATATGTAAAAGTATTGGGTTTGGTGCAAAATGTTATGGCTCAATTGGAGTTGAATAAAGTATTTTGACTGACTGACTGACTGCAATGCAGGGTCATTCTCTGCTTTAGTTAAACCTTTTTAGGGGATTTTAAGTATTGAAAAAGGCAGGAATCAGGAGTAAGGATGTTAAAAAACCTTGGAGGCAGACAGATAGTGCCCAGCATCTAATTTGTTTCTAGTCAATGAACCCCCATGTCCCTCTCAACACCCCTGGTGCTGAAGAATGCCACCTGGAAATCCACCCAACTAGTGATTGCCATTTTGTTGAGGAAGTAAATTACTCCCAAACCTTTGTATATTGTGTAGACTTATTCTTAAAAAATATTAACTGAGGCCCTGGTGTTTTTAAATGGAAGATCTGCCTTCAGACATGTCCACAATCATTCACAACCTTACCAGAGGGACCCAGAACAGACAGATCTAACATGGAAGAAGAGTAGTTATGATACACAAACATCCCTTACGTACCTGCCACTAACTACAAAACAATGATCGACTGTCGTCCACCTATGCCCTACCAGGTCTTCCTATTTTCCAAACTCTAACTCGCATCCAAAAATGTCCATATCACTGGTGACTTTAGTATTACTTGCTGAAGATAAATCCACCGCTTGCCTAAAAGGATTGTTGAGAATATGTAAGAGCCTGAATTGAAACATCTTGTCCACCATCCCATCTGTTGCGAAGTGCCACGGGCTCGATACTACTCTCCAAAATGTCTTGCAGATTAGCATCATTAAACCAACTTATGTCATGCTGTCTGACCACACAAGTATTCCCCAAACAATCAAACTCCCAGGCCCTCATCCAAGCAACAAGATGCAAAGTAAGCTCTCCTAAAGAAGACTACTAACATTCACTGCATTTAAATCCAAGCTCATGGATAACCTCGCCCAAATCAACCATGACTTACCTGAACAAATACTTTCTCAAACACTGCCCCCAAGCCATCACACAAGTCATAGAAAGGTACACCACCTCCAGAATGGCCAGAACAGACCACAATACAATTCCCTGGCTGAACACCATCCGGAAGAAGCCATGAACAAAAACTATTAGATTAAGGAAAAGTGAAACGGAAAGGTAGGGACAGCAGAAATAATACATTTACAAACTTAGTATCAATTGCTTCAAATTGTTTCCAATAATGTCCATTAAGCAACTGATTTCGCAACCTTCAATATTCTTGGAAGAGATCCAAAAGTTATAGATGGATTAGTTAATGGAATCAGGTATGAAATTCTGGAGCAAGAAAGGGCTTCTGCATATGGCAGGCACTTGAGGAACAAAGTGGCTCTCATCCTTCTCTATACATTTGAGAGCAATATCTTTCAGCTCTACCAGACTCCTGTGAGTACTGTGACCTGTCCAGGACTATTGAACAGTTCTGCTTGTTAAACCTGTTGGAGAAGCACCTGTTCTTTCAGTCTCGACTTATGACAATTCAATAAACTGCATCATTTTTGGAATCGTTTTGAATGGTTCTATTTGGTGGTAGAGGCATCTTTGGAAGAGACACAACAGTGATTTTCTTTCATAATTGTGTAAGCGGTGTTGGTCGTTTTGTTAAGCAGTTGTGGTTGCTCATGGCAATAAAGTAACCCAAAAAAACAGGTCATCCATTTTGAAAGACCAGTAACAAACCCTCCTACAGGATAGGGTGAGGTGGTTATTCTTCTAAAAAATAAGGATCTATAATTGAATCAAAGAAGCTGGTTACTGGCAGTGTGTACTCCAAGTCACACAAGACCAGTTCCTGTCGGCAGAAGCCCATCGATGAATCGTTTTGTTGCATGCAGGAATTGGTAGGCGGGAGCCTAGTCTTGAAGTCGGTAGTCTCCCACCTGATTCGGGGGGGGGGGTGGCACATACCTGCATGCTGGCGTGCAATACCCAATAGGCTGAAAGGGCTTCAGCCTCCCCCCCTCATTGTGTTCGGTAGCTGGGGCTGGACTTATGTGGGTGTCTGACCCAGAAAAAGCCTGGGCAAAGTATGAGTGGAGAAGAGTGCTTTGGAATAAATATTTTCTTTTCTTCGACAGACAGCTTTTCTTGCTGCTTGCAGAATGTTCAAAAGAGGCGGTGAGGGATCACAGGTGATTCACAACATCCAGGACAAAACCCCCATAGTGGGGATTATAATTGTGCAAAGCAATGTGCTTTACTGATCACCCTTTGTTTTAAATATAGAGAATGCTTGCCCATTAATGTTGGTATGTGAGACCGCAGCTGCACTTCCTGTGCTTCCAATCAAATAAGGCAGAAATCCCAAATTGTCTTGGTTTATAATTGCATTCGTATAGCATTTCCTACTCCTGTGAGGGGTAATACATACTAAAAGGTGAAGAAATACGTTTTTTAATTGCATTGACCATCCAGCGGTCCAGACTTTTCTGTCAATAGCAAGGGGGAATCGTAGGAAATTGTGGTTTTGGTTCTAAAAGTGCCAAGTACTGACTAAAACATAAGAAGATGCTAAATGATGCCGGCAAAATAGGGGCGGGGTCGATGGATAGCAAAGAAGGGCCGTGGGTAGCAGTCCCAATCCTCTGGGCAAAGTGTTCCTCGCTACCTGTCGCTTTTTATTTGTCCAGTTTGGTTTATATACAGCAAACCCAGACCAAAGGCAACACAAAATCAGATGTGTTTTCTAGGCATGGGGAGATTAAGTGATTTGCCCAGGATCACAGGATGTTGAGCTGATGCTGGGATTGAAACCTCATTCCCCAGTTCCAAAGTTGGCAGCTTAGGCCATTAGGCCACATCTCATCAGTTAGTATTGGCATCACTGATGGCTGGTGATCTTTGAATGTAGTTGGGTCTAATATCGTCAAGGAGCTTCCCCATTATTTTCAAAATTTGCCTCACTTTTACTCATTCCCGCTCACATTTGGACCTTGTTTAATAACCAATTTGTGCCGGGTTTGCATCACAAAGGATGACGCAAACCTGCGCAAAATGTTTTTTTTTCATTTACTTTTCAGTGCAAATCCTGCTTTGCACTGGAAAGTTGACTGAAAGTAACACAAAGCAGTGCAATTTGCTGCTTTGCATCACTCGGCATCAATGGGTCATACAAGGGCGTTCCCATGTAACCACCTATGGTTTTTGACACAAAACCTAATTTACTAACAATAGCAGACAGTGCTTTGCATAAAAAAATAAACGCCACTTGAAAGCAGGCATTAAAAAGGAGAAATCCATTTATTTCTCCTAAATTTTACCTCTTTGCATGTGTACTGGACTTTACAGCACAAATCTGAAGTACGAAAAGTTTTAAAGTTAGTCAAAGAATAGTATTTTGTCCTGGAAGGGCATCCTTCCAGTACAAAACCTATGCTAGACACCTTTGCACTATAGTGCAAAGGTGTGTGAGGCGCTCTGGAGCCTAACTGTGTGCCAGCGCTAGGGAGAGAGCAGGATGGTGCCATATCTTTGTAGGTATATTGCTTTCCTGCGCTCTTCCTCTCATGCAACACAGCAATTTTGGGTGCTGCGCTGCGCTGTGTAACATTTTTGATAATCTGGGCCTTAGTCTATTTTCCCTCAATCCCGCTAACTCACATTCTCTCAATTGCTCATTCTCACTCATACTCACTCACACTCACTGTTACTCACATACAAACGTACTCATACTCATACAGACAGCGGTGAGCCCCTGCGCTGACATAGATCGTGGCAAGCCAGTTCACTGCCTGAGTTGAGCTCTTTGAGCATTCAGATGCTTGGCCGCCATGTTTTAAAATTGCAAAAGGTGGTCTAGTCAACTCTTAAATTGTGTTTTAATGTAGAACATCAAATGTAAACCCTTCACATATCCTGCAAACCCCAAAGTAAGTGGATGGAGAAGTACACCATGAAGCGTGTGAAGGCAGGTCAGCTTCAAGGGTGCAATAAGAGGGATTTCTTGTAGGACCTTCTGTTAGTGCATGTGCGCTAATCGTTAGTGTATGGCTTGGTGTTCAGGTGAAGGAACATGAGCTCCGCACTAAGGGGGCAGGCGTTGTGCACTAGCTGAGCTACAGGAACCCTTTGAGAATGGCGCAGCAGGGTTATGGGCATGCACACTCTTTCCTGCATGCATGCGCCTACTCCCAGGTCTCCTTCAGGCTATCTCAACGTAATCCTGCAGAACTGTCTTATGCTGCAGATACTCACCATAACAAGAATGAATTTAATTTTTACATGGATTCAGCTCCTTCACTAATATGGCTGCCAGCACTACTTCCCACGATGAATTTCTGTTGCAGCATGCCCACATTTAAATCTGTGCACCTTTGTCTAACCTTCTTTCCTTTGGAGAGAAAGAAACAGTGGCTGAGTACAAGTTTGGCTTAGGTGCAAGTCTGTATTTTATTGAATTAATTTAGAGCTAACAAATTGGAAACTGGTTGTATACTTAAGATATCAAAGATATCACCAGAACCCCTCAATGGTAATATTCAACCAGAATACACAGTAACCCATTATGCATGCTCTTTATGTACTTAACTTTAAACCACAGTGTATATATTAAAATTGATAAACCTCAACTTTAAAGAAGAGACAACTCACTTAGATGCTACCCATGAATACAATATAAATACCAAATTTGTATTCATTCCACTCATAACACAGCATGAGGAATGTGGCCTAATGGCTATGTCAAAACATCAACAGGGCCTGAGTGTTCAGAAGGAGTGGTGAAATTGAACGTGTGAAGCTATTTTGGAAGTTCTGATCATCAACTAAGGAAGGAAATGTGGTCTAGTGGCTAAGCTGTCGATCTGAGGACCTTGATTTGAATTCATTTTGGCACTGACTGTAAATTGTGTAGTCATAGGAAATTACTTAATCACAATGTGCCTAAAATGGAAATATGTGAGATACTAGTGTAAGTATTTGTGTAACAAAAAAATATAGGCCACCGCTTGAGGAATATAATCCTGCATCTTGCAATGCTCTGTTGCTCTCGGGTTAGGTCAATGCTATAGAAATACCAACACATGCATGCTTTTACATCTCTGTGGATACCCCTTCCTTTACAACTGATAGTGAGCTCACCTCATTTTGTGACTGCTAGAAATAAGCTCTCACGATTTTCTTTATTCCTGTTTATTATTCACACCTCAAGTCTACTTCTCAATGTTTGTGGGAGCACTTTATTGGGCACATCAGAGATTTGCCCACACACATCTTCTTGTTCCCTGGAAACGTGTTTTTATCATGCAGTTCATGCTACTTTTAATTAGAAAATACACTTTCCAGGAAGCCTTCAGCGCTTTCATTTCTGACATGCACATGACTCGCTTAGTACCAACAATCTTGCTGACACCTGAAGATCACAGATCTGGTGGAAAATGTCTGAGCTCCAGCAGTGCGAGGTATCTCAGTGGAATGCATTTGCAAAGACAAAAGATCTGGCATTAATGTGCTACTACAGGAAACAACCAGCATTGACATATATCTTTTCCATGCATTAGTGCATTAAACCTGAATGTATTGGCCTTCCAAAACTGTATTATATTGCTGTCTCTGTTCCTATTGTGCGAAATGGTAGCCCACCACCAACACTGGTAGTTCTAGCCCCACCCCACCCGAAGTTCGGGTTTAGTTGAGCCCCTGCCTGCATGTGTTATTTATCTCCACAACCACCGCCATTCTCCATCAAGGTATTAAGAGATGGGATTTCACATTTGCTTGTAGCCTCTTTTGTAATATTCTTGTAAAGCCAAAGGCTTCCAAAGGCAAACCTTTTTAAAGAAAACTGACAAGTAAATTGCTGCACCTATGATTATGCCATGAACAGCGACTGCGCCAGATGCAGCAATAACACGGGCAGTGCCCTGTTGGTAGTCGGCCTCCTTCCTTCGTCTCTCCTACTGAACTTTCCTGGGAGGATGTATGACGGTACGACGCGTACCGTCACAACGCATTCCTTTACAACGCGTTCCTTACAACGCAAGTCGTTACTACGACTTGCGTTGGGGGCGCGGATTTCGAATAGTATAATTTACTATTCTAACACCAGTCCCCGTGGACACTAGGGAAGGTGTTGGAATAGTAAATATACTATTTTTAATCCTCTAGCGCCCTCCAGCGCAAGTCGTGGTTACGACTTGCGTTGTAACGGACGCGTTCTAAAGGCCGAGCGGAGTAAAATCCGCGTGGTAAAGGATGTTTCCCCTCCTGGGCACCGCTCTAGCACTTGGTGGCTCACGCTATGTGATGCGCGTCCTAAGACACGGCCACGTGCCTCATCGCCGCCTCTGACCCACTCCCTCAGACTTCTTGACCACTGAATGTAATGATTGGGCCTGGCCGGGATCGCGGGCGTCTGTTTCTACCTCGAGGGCCTGCCCGTCCTTCAAACACCTACGAGTTTTTTCGTTCTGCCTCCCTGTCACCAGAGCAGTCTGGCTTATAGGGACCAGCAAAGGCGCCAAACAGGTCCGGCTGCTTCTAGGACAGTTTCCATGATGTCGCTGTGCAGGACGTGAGGATGATACCACTGCCATCCGCAGAGGGGGGCAAAGTGGACTAGATCACTTCATGGCATTTGTTGAAGTCTGTTTGGTTTAAAAATATAGTACCGTAATCAAATGTACAGTCTTTTGCAGTATTTTATTATTGCATTAAATGAATAGTAAACACGGTAAAAGTAGATCCCAAGCAAATAAATATATTACTCTGACTGAAGTTGATCAGGCTTTCCAGATATTCGGAAATGTTTTCCCGAAACACCATGCTTTCTTCCTTATCAATAAAACAGTAGAAATTGCTTTCCAGCAAAGCTTAATCTGGCAGGACGTTACTTAATAGATACAAGATTAGTGAATTAGCAAAACGGCGCATCACAAAGCCCAATACAACAGGTATGAAGAAAGAGAACAATAAATAACAAGCATTGACATAGCCAATAAGACTCGCCTTTGGAACCTTATAAGTGTTATTACCCATTACATTGCATTAGGCATTAAAGACATCAAAGTTTGTGGTAAATTAATGGTGGGAAATATAAATAATATGCTGTTGAAAAAAGCCATTGATTAAATGAATATGCAAGCACTGAAAGAAATTTTACACATTACTGGTCGTATGGAAGATAACAACGAGCAGACCAGTTACCTATTGCAGCACAGAGTGTTTTCAGATTGCTACATTTATGCTCCTGACAAGTGCCACGTTTTTCATTGTTATGTGAATTCCCATCAACCACACCAGCAGCTTGGTAACTGCAGATCAACAACTGAATAACATCCTGAAGGCATGAAATAATGTAGGAAAATTCCAGCAAATACATTAAGAGACCGCCAGAAAAACGTTCATTGTTTACAAGCATTTGCATTGGCTTTTATTTAAGTTTTGGTTGAAAGAGCTCTGGCAAAGAATAAACATCACACAGTTGCCATAACACATCATGCACTATAGCCCACAACTCAGGCAGGACAACCGGCACCTTCACAAGCAGAATGCTTCAATAATAGTTACATGCAGGGCCGGCTCTCTGGCGGAGCGACCGGTGCCACCGCACCGGGCACTGACTTCGGGTGGGGGAGCCATATATTATGGTTTTAAAAGCACCTGCTGCTGTATTCTTTGCCTCCAGCAATGTTGTGGCAACAATAAAAATGTCAAGATCACTCCATTGATTAATGTTCTTCCTGGAGAGAGGGAGAAGGATTGTAGTTTTGTCTAGTGCAAGAGTTTTGACTCATCCTAAAATAGCACAGAGGTTAATAAGCCACTCCTTAGCGGAGGAGACGCCCCCTGAAACACCAAGCTCTCTCGGAAGACAGTTTGACATTTGATCTCTGACTGAATACGAAGCAAATGTGACAAGATAATCACAAAATTTAAAGGCCTGTTTCCAGAAAGTGGGACTTGTGGAAGGATACAAGGAGCGATGGTGAACAAGGTTTGCAATACGGAAGCAACAGAGACATGCTGGACAGCTTAAAACAAAATAAGCCAGCAAATAGAAACCCAGGAAATGTGAGTTACAAACCGCAAAGCCAATTGTAAGCAATGGGCGGAATGCATTCTCATGGAAGCTTTCAGAATGGCCACATGATGTTTTTCACAACCTAGGTCGGTTTCAACCTAAAAAAGGACAAAAAGAAAGATGAAAACACAGTCAACATGGGAGGAAGCAGGAACCTGCAAGAGGGAGATAAAAAGGCACAGAGAGTCTGACTGTGGATTAAAGAGGCCTGAAGTGGATTCCAGACTATGCAGACTTGGTACTTGGTGCACTGTGCCAGCTGGGTGATTCTAAGGTATGCTTTGGGCACCAGCACTCATTATTTTACACTTCATAAATATCTGTAGTACCACTCACCTCCATGTCAACTCACATAGTGTATCTCTGGTGAACATTAGCTCACCTAATAAAGTTGTCCAGGAACTCATCTCTGATATTAACAGGATGAAGTTGTCTGCAGTGTAGCTCATCTTTGATATTAATGCACTACAGTCAGGGCTGGTTTTAGGGTTGGTGACGGCAGGCCTACAATGACTTCCTTCTTCTCTTCAAGGATTCCCTCACTACCACCCTCCAGTGGTTCTTCTTGTCTCTCCTTATCCCCTCTTTCAGATGTTAGAGCTCAACTCTCCCATCACAAAAATAGTATAAAAAGAGAATGAGTCGTACAAGTGTGTAAAACAATGTATATAAAATGTGACTTAAGACAATCAGAACTATAACATGTAGTAATCACATCTTATTAATACTGGCAGGCACTGGCAGGCATTATATGCTAAAGAACTTGGTCTGGAGAAACAGAGGGGCAGATTTACAAAGCTTTCAAGCAGTGCAGTAACGTAAGTTGCTGTTGTAGTTGCTCCCTCCTCTGGTGCTGGCGTATCATGGGCGCATTGTGCCAGTGCACACACCCTTGCAATATAGCTCTATGGTGTCTCATATAAAAACAACTGAAATTGTGTTGTGTTGTCCCCATGGAGGCCGTACCGTGAATAATACTGTACCCTATGGTTTGAGTCAGGGAATACAAAGGTGGCAGGATACATTCATGTCAATATTTTAGTAGAGGAATGCGGGAGATTTAAAACAAAATGAAAGGGAGTATATATCTCTCCTATGGATTTCTATTGAGTGCAAGATCTTAATTGGATCTATTGTCATGTATGGCACTTGCAAGTGTGATAATGCAAGGTCAGATATCAGAGAAGCAAAAATACGTTTTTTTTCTTCCTCCAGTATTGGAACTTTCATAGATTCCCAAAGCTTGTATCATTCCCCGTCGTCGGAATAGGAGTCTAGGTAACCAAAATAACATAGCAGTAGCAACAAAAGAGAAAGAAAAGGGCCAAGGACTCATTCCCTTTTGTGGCATATCCACCTCTTTTTGCAAAAGAGACCAAAGTAAAGCCACAACCAATCAGATCAGCCTCACCCCATAGAACCCTCCTGATAGAAACGCAGAGCCTCAGATTTTCTACCGCACGTTGTGCTAAGGGAGTCTCCTTTGAGCCCTGCTCACTTCAACTCTATTTGGCTATTTTTAAACAGTTTTTTCTTCAGATTTGTTCAGGTTTTCTTCTAGAATGTCTGACAAGGAGAAGAAAGCTCTTTTTAAGGCTTGTTCCACCTGTGGGAAGAAGAGATTGTATGTGGAGGACAGGCATAAGGACTGCATGTATTGCCTGTATGCTGATCACAAGGCTGTGGACTGAAAGATCTGGCAAACCTTCTCCACAAAGACTCTCCGGGACCGTGAGGGTCGTCTCCTCACTTGGCTCCAAAAGCTGCAGTCAAGGAAAGAAACTCTGTCAAGTGACAGGGGATTTAAAAAAAATAAAAATAGGAGAATGTATTTCTCCCATTGACTTCTATTGAGTACTAGAGCTTAATCGGGTCTATTGACAAGTATGCGGCTTGCAAGCGTGCTAAAGCATGGTCAGCTGTCAGAAAATCGTTACAAAAATGCTGTGCACTGGCCTGCGGAAGTAGGTTACTGACAGTGCATACCCCAAGTCACACGACCAGTCCCTGTCGGCAGAAGCCCGTTGAAGAATCATCTTTTTGCATGCAGGAACTGGAAAAAATGACACTAGCCTTGAAATCTGTAGTCTCCCGCCTGAATTGGGAGGGTTGGCACACACCTACATGTGTTATTTATCTCCAGGGTCGGATTGGGATTACAATTAGGACCGGGCAGTCCCAAAAAAATTGGTCCACATTTGCGGATCGTACCCATTCATGAAACATCATTTGCTTAGTCTCATTGGACTCATTTTTGGAGAAATGTTTTGTAACCTAAGCATTTTAAAGCCTATAGAACCATTAAGATTGGTGAAAATGAGAAGCACTGCTTTTTGGTCAGGTGGGTGAGCTGAAATAAATTGTCCCAAGGGCCAAAACACCAGATCTGGCTTGGGTTGCCACTTGTAAGTTTTTTTTACCAACATAACCTGTATTTTAATATCCTGGCCAGTGCGAAAATGAAGAAAATCACCAAAAGTCTGAATTTTTTTCTCTGATCAGTATGATATTTTAAACAGCCAATGTAAGGTGAAAGCACTTAAAAACGTGTTCTAAAGCTGCTTTACTTATCCGTCACTAAATGCTAAACTACCCAAAGACAGAAAAGCCATGTTCAAAACTAAAATGGATATTTTTATATAAAGAGTGCTCTCTAATGATCATGCTCTGGCCCTTTCTGAAACTGAAAACATGAATACATTGCTGTTTATTTCTAAATTCTTTTTATTATAGGGTGAGGGCATTGGAGTGATTTACATGAGCACCTGTAACACAATACAAGATCAGATTTATTTTTACTTTGGGATTTGGGAGATTTAGAGATATGCCCAGGATCACAGGATGTTGAGCCGATGCTGGTCTGGAACCTGGTCTCTCACTCCCAATGTCAGCAGGTTTGGCTGTAATGCCACCTCCTCTCTAGTGCTTAATAAAGGTTGCATCACAGCGAGACCTATGCAAATACGCTCGCACACCCCAGGAAGGTTCCTCTTAACTCCGTCTCCAGCTCTCCATAGGCTCAGGGAGATGACCTTACAGTCAAGAATAAGGAAATAAAAACACAGCTATTGTTGCTCGGGTGGGGTTGGTATGTAGATGACCCAAAGCAAAAAAATCACCTGCCCCCCAGAGCGAGGCCCCTGAATATTCCCCCCCCCCACCATTGCTTGAATGTGATGGCCTGACTGGGAAGAGTTCAGGGGCAAGACTCTGCATCTGGGCCACACCGGCCCCAGGGGGCCACGGTTAGAATGGCCCAAAATTTGGAGCAACACCTTGCCCTTAGTAAGGACGATTGTCACACTTAACACGCTAGCCCACCCACCATTGACTGAAGTGGGATGACCTGGCAGGGCAGGAATTAACTGAACCAATGGAAATCAAATGTTGAGTACCCCAAGGATCGTCGCTCAGCACCACGCTCTTCAACATCTACATGGCCCCACTCGCCGCCATTGTCAGACAGCACGGACTCAGCATAGTATCCTACGCCAACGACTCTGCATGAGACGACACCTGGTGGCCCACTGCCCTTGGAGGTCCCCCCACCCCCATGGACCACGCCGAAACCTCAGCATCATACTCGACTCCTCCCTCTCGAAGACCCGACAGGTCAACACCCTCTCCTCCAGCTGCTTGAACACCCCCCGCATCCTCCGAAAGACCTTCAAATGGACCCCCCCCAAATCAAGGAAGACCATCACCCATGAACTCACAACCAGCAGACTGGACTACGGAAACGCTCTCTATGCAAGAATCAACTAATCCTGCTCCTCACTCTCCAGACCATACATAACATAGCTGTCAGACTCGTCATCGGCATCCCTTGACATGAAGACATCACCCAACACTTGCGTAACCTCCACTGGCTCCCCATCGAGAAGAGAGTCACTTTTAAGATACTCACCCATACCTACAAATGCCTCCACAACACCAGACCCCAATACCTCAACAAGAGAATCTCCTTCCACGCACCCAAGAGAAACCTCCGATCCCCCAATCTTGCCCTCGCCGAAACCCCACGCATCCAAAGAGCCAGGACAGGCACAAGAGCCTTCTCATACATCGTGGTCAATACTTGGAACGAACTCCCGATCGCCATCAGTTGCGCCACCCCACCAGCTCCTTGAGACCCTCGCGGGTGAGTAGCGCGGTTACAATTCCTTGATTGATTGATTGAAGCTGAGGCCCTTAGAAAACCAATCCACATGTCACCCTTAGGCACCGGCCAATCGCGCAATGCCCGACTGCCCGTCTTCCCAATCAGGCCCTGTTTATCTCCTCAACCTATACCATACACCATCCAGTTATTAGGAGACATATTTTCACATTTGCTTGTAGTTCCTCTCCCACAACATTCTTGTAAAGCCAAAGACTGCCAAAGACAAACCTTATTAAAGAAAACTCACAAGGAAATTGCAGTACCTATGATTATGCCACGAACAGCGGCGATGCCAGCAGCAGCGACAGCAGGGGCAATGCCATGTTTGTAGTTTCCCTTCTTCCTTCGTCTCTCTGATGAACTCTCCTGAGAACCGCTCTAGCACTCGGTGGCTCACGCTGTGTGATGCTCGTCCTAAGACAGGGCCACATGCCTCATCGCCGCCTCTGACCCACTCCCTCAGTCTTCTTGACCACTGGAAGGAATGATTGTACCTGGCTGAGAAGGCAGGCGTCTGTTCCTATCTCGAGGGCCTGCCTCTCCTTCAAACACCAATGAGTTTCTTTTTTCTGCCTTCCTGTCACCATAACAGCCTGGCTTAGGGACCAGCAAAGATGCCAAACAGGTCCGGCTGCTTCTAGGACATTTTCCATGATGTATTTGCGCAGGACGTGAGGATGAAACCAGTGTCATCCGCGGAAGGGAACAAACTGAGTGAGACTAAATCACTTCACGCCATTCTTTGAAGTCTTTTTCTGTTGAGATTTGGAAGATAGTACAATAATAAAATGTACAGTGGTTCACAGTATTAAATTATTGCATTAAATAAATAGTAAACGGGGAAAAAATATATATTATTTACTGCAGTTGATCATACTTTCCAGATATTCGGAAATGTTTGACCGGAACACCACTTATGTTTTGTTCCTTATCCACAAAACGTTGGATATTGTTTTGTATAAATGCTTGATATGAGAGGGCGTTAAATTAGTGAATTTGCAAAACGGTGCATCACAAAGCCCAATAAAGCAGGTATGAAGAAAGAAAAGAGAAAATAAAAAAACACCTGGCTTACTTTAAAAAAAAAGAAAAACCAAAGGTGGTGATGGACGGAGCATTGACAATACAAATACTCACCCCCAGTCAACTGATCTGGGTTTAATCCATCACCGTTCTTTAGCTCACTCCGCCACCCCAGTTCAGACATGGCCATATGCAAATCAGTCTGACCCTGTGCCTCATGGGAACAGTCCAGCCCGAACTGCCAAGCCATGTCTTCCCTGGACCGGAATCAAGCTTCCCAGGACCGGTTTCTGACATTACAGCCGTCTTCCGCCGGGCTTGCTTGTCTCCAGTGGCAAAGTGAGCAAGGGACTCACGTCTGAGCATACCCTGCCAACTTAGGGCGGACAAAGAAAAACCAAAGGTGGTGATGGACGGAGCGTTGACAATACAAACACTCACCCCCAGTCAACTGATCTGGGTTTAATCCATCACCGTTCTTTAGCTCACTCCGCCAACCCAGTTCAGACATGGCCATATGAAAATCAGTCTGACCCTGTGCCTCATGGGAACATTCCAGCCCGAACTGCCAAGCCATGTCTTCCCTGGACCGGAATCAAGCTTCCCAGGACCGGTTTCTGGCATTACAGCCGTCTTCAGCCGGGCTTGCTTGACTCCAGTGGCAAAGTGAGCAAGGGACTCACGTCTGAGCATACCCTGCCAACTTAGGGCGAACAAAGAAAAAACAAAGGTGGTGATGGACGGAGCATTGACAATACAAACACTCAACCCCAGTCAACTGATCTGGGTTTAATCCATCACCGTTCTTTAGCTCACTCCGCCACCCCAGTTCAGACATGGCCATATGCAAATCAGTCTGACCCTGTGCCTCATGGGAATAGTCCAGCCCGAACTGCCAAGCCATGTCTTCCCTCGACCGGAATGAAGCTTCCCAGGACCGGTTTCTGGCATTACAGCCGTCTTCAGCCGGGCTTGCTTGACTCCAGTGGCAAAGTGAGCAAGGGACTCACGTCTGATCATACCCTGCCAACTTAGGGCGAACAAAGAAAAACCAAAGGTGGTGATGGACGGAGCGTTGACAATACAAACACTCACCCCCAGTCAACTGATCTGGGTTTAATTCATCACCGTTCTTTAGCTCACTCCACCACCCCAGTTCAGACATGGCCATATGCAAATCAGTCTTACCCATTGCCTCATGGGAACAGTCCAGCCCGAACTACCAAGCCATGTCTTCCCTGGACCGGAATGAAGCTTCCCAGGACCGGTTTCTGGCATTACAGCCGTCTTCAGCCGGGCTTGCTTGACTCCAGTGGCAAAGTGAGCAAGGGACTCACGTCTGAGCATACTCTGCCAACTTAGGGCGAACAAAGAAAAACCAAAGGTGGTGATGGACGGAGCATTGACAATACAAACACTCACCCCCAGTCAACTGATCTGGGTTTAATCCATCACCGTTCTTTAGCTCACTCCGCCACCCCAGTTCAGACATGGCCATATGCACATCAGTCTGACCCTGTGCCTCATGGGAACAGCCTAGCCCGAACTGCCAAGCCATGTCTTCCCTGGACCGGAATCAAGCTTCCCAGGACCGGTTTCTGGCATTACAGCCATCTTCCACCGGGCTTGCTTGACTCCAGTGGCAGTGAGCAAGGGACTCACGTCTGAGCATACCCTGCCAATTTAGGGCAGACAAAGAAAAACCAAAGGTGGTGATGGACGGAGCGTTGACAATACAAACACTCACCCCCAGTCAACTGATCTGGGTTTAATCCATCACCGTTCTTTAGCTCACTCCGCCAACCCAGTTCAGACATGGCCATATGCAAATCAGTCTGACCCTGTGCCTCATGGGAACATTCAAGCCCGAACTGCCAAGCCATGTCTTCCCTGGACCGGAATGAAGCTTCCCAGGACCGGTTTCTGGCATTACAGCTGTCTTCAGCTGGGCTTGCTTGACTCCAGTGGCAAAGTGAGCAAGGGACTCACGTCTGAGCATACCCTGCCAACTTAGGGCGAACAAAGAAAAAACAAAGGTGGTGATGGACGGAGCGTTGACAATACAAACACTCACCCCCAGTCAACTGATCTGGGTTTAATCCATCACCGTTCTTTAGCTCACTCCGCCAACCCAGTTCAGACATGGCCATATGCAAATCAGTCTGACCCTGTGCCTCATGGGAACATTCAAGCCCGAACTGCCAAGCCATGTCTTCCCTGGACCGGAATCAAGCTTCCCAGGACCGGTTTCTGGCATTACAACCGTCTTCAGCCGGGCTTTCTTGACTCCAGTGGCAAAGTGAGCAAGGGACTCACGTCTGAGCATACCTTGCCAACTTAGGGCGAACAAAGAAAAACCAAAGGTGGTGATGGACGGAGCGTTGACAATACAAACACCCACCCCCAGTCAACTGATCTGGGTTTAATCCATCACCGTTCTTTAGCTCACTCCGCCACCCCAGTTTAGACATGGCCATATGCAAATCAGTCTGACCCTGTGCCTCATGGGAACAGTCCAGCCCGAACTGGCAAGCCATGTCTTCCCTGGACTGGAATCAAGCTTCCCAGGACCGGTTTCTGGCATTACAGCCGTCTTCAGCCGGGCTTGCTTGACTCCAGTGGCAAAGTGAGCAAGGGACTCACGTCTGATCATACCCTGCCAACTTAGGGCAAACAAAGAAAAACCAAAGGTGGTGATGGACGGAGCGTTGACAATACAAACACTCACCCCCAGTCAACTGATCTGGGTTTAATTCATCACCGTTCTTTAGCTCACTCCGCCACCCCAGTTCAGACATGGCCGTATGCAAATCAGTCTTACCCTGTGCCTCATGGGAACAGTCCAGCCCGAACTACCAAGCCATGTCTTCCCTGGACCGGAATGAAGCTTCCCAGGACCGGTTTCTGGCGTTACAGCCGTCTTCAGCCGGGCTTGCTTGACTCCAGTGGCAAAGTGAGCAAGAGACTCACGTCTGAGCATACCCTGCAAACTTAGGGCGAACAAAGAAAAACCAAAGGTGGTGATGGACGGAGCATTGACAATACAAACACTCACCCCCAGTCAACTGATCTGGGTTTAATCCATCACCGTTCTTTAGCTCACTCCGCCACCCCAGTTCAGACATGGCCATATGCACATCAGTCTGACCCTGTGCCTCATGGGAACAGTCTAGCCCGAACTGTCAAGCCATGTCTTCCCTGGACCGGAATCAAGCTTCCCAGGACCGGTTTCTGGCATTACAGCCGTCTTCCACCGGGCTTGCTTGACTCCAGTGGCAAAGTGAGCAAGGGACTCACGTCTGAGCATACCCTGCCAACTTAGGGCGAACAAAGAAAAACCAAAGGTGGTGATGGACGGAGCGTTGACAATACAAACACTCACCCCCAGTCAACTGATTTGGGTTTAATCCATCACCGTTCTTTACCTCACTCCGCCACCCCAGTTCAGACATGGCCATGTGCAAATCAGTCTGACCCTGTGCCTCTAAGTGGGCAGGGTATGATCAGACGTGAGTCCCTTGCTCACTTTGCCACTGGAGTCAAGCAAGCCCGGCTGAAGACGGCTGCAATGCCAGAAACCGGTCCTGGGAAGCTTGATTCCGGTCCAGGGAAGACATGTCTTGGCAGTTCGGGCTGGACTGTTCCCATGAGGCACAGGTTCAGACTGAATCGCATATGGCCATGTCTGAACTGGGGTGGCGGAGTGAGCTAAAGAACGGTGATGGATTAAACCCAGATCAGTTGACTGGGGGTGAGTGTTTGTATTGTCAACGCTCCGTCCATCACCACCTTTGGTTTTTCTTACTTTTTAAAAAGTCATTCTGGCTATTGATCCTTGAGTAAGTGTGTGAGCTGCCCGTTCTTAATTTGTTTTTTTACTGGACACCGGGACTGGAGGTAGCAGTCATGGCAACTGGAAGGAGGAAACCCCTGATGCCCATCTGTACTAAGGACTCTGACTGCAGTTGATACATGAGCCAGTGGGGCTCTTCCCAGGGCCATGGAAGCTGGTCCCCTTTAACTCCTTAATGACTAGATGTGGGAAAGAACTGAACTTCTACACCAAGGAGGAGACAAGTCCCAGAGGAGGAAAAAGGGAAAAGCTGGCGCAGGGAGCCAGTGGAACCCGCTTCCTCTAAAGCTCGTCATCTGAGAGGCCAAAAGGCCTAAGAACAGTTGCCCCGGTGACTAGGGTTTGCCACCAGGAGGTAAATAAGCCCAAGAGCATGCAAAGCAGCCAAACAGGGCCCGGGATATAAACAGCATAAGGTTTTGACCCCCAGTGCAAACAGAGCGCGTTGTGCTCCTCTGCAAACTTGAAAAATGCCCTCGGTGTGCGCCAGGCCAAGGGGGTCACCACGCACAATTATTTCTGAAAACTCGCTGTTGGAGAGGGCTTGCCGGCAGCCCCCTCTGCAGACCTCCAGGCACCCAGCACCCAGGCCGGATTTTTGCCATGCGGGCTCGGAACCCTCATTTATGGGCCCCCATCACTACAAGGAGGCGTGGAAAGCTGTTGCTCCACCGCAAGTTAAGCCAGGTATCCGGGGCCTAGAAAGAGTGGTGACGAGTGAGCAGCGTCGTACCTCCCAAGTAGTGGTCGGCATCCCTCCTCTCCCCCTGCTCATGTCTGGGGGAGAGGGTGGTCATCACGTTGTTCAGCACACTGCCCGCAAGAGCGGGCAGTAAAAGAGAAGCTACTGGCTCCTGCGGGCAATGAGGGAAATGTTGCCAGCTAGTACAGACAGGGGTGTGGCCCTGGGCTGTTCCCAACGGCCTTTGGGTTGCCAGGGTAGGACCGAGCACCCCAAGGAAAATAAAAAAAACAAAGTGCACAAAAAGCAAACCGCGACACGAGTCGACGCAGCGAGAACAATCGGTTGGAGAAGCTCATTAAAAATGCACGAGTTCCCTGAGAAGCACCCTCTAATCACCTGTGGGGGGATGAAACTAACACCGTTTCTGCTGCTGTGGTCACCACAGATTGGCGGGCCACCACAAAGAACATAAAAAAGAGCGCAGGGGAGCTGCAGAGGGATCATAGCTCCCTCCAAGGGCCCAAGAACGTGTTTAAAAAAAATACTGAACAGTCACTAATAGGAAGGCCATGTCAGGCTTCATTGTTTGTTTCAAGCACACCCCAGGCTGGAGCATGTTTTCTACACTTGGAGTGCAGTGTCAGAAGTCTATGGCTCCAGTTATTGTGGCCTCAATGTGTTTAAGGGAAGATACTTGTTATACAATGCTCTCTGAGGTTAAGTTTATTGTTACATGTTTTGTGATCAAATGTTGATGTCCTCTAAGGGCAGTTTTTATAACTGCGTTGTCAATGGTTGAAAGAATATACGTGCATTGTAGGTCTCCTCTATGCAAGAGTTGTTGGCTTTGCCAATGTGTTTTAGCCAAGTTGAGGAGAAAGCCGTGGAGGAGTGTAGAGTGGAGGGGCATAAAGTGATAGAGTGGAGGGGCATAAAGTGATAGAATGGAGGGGCATAAAGTGATAGAATGGAGGGGCATAAAGTGATAGAGTGGAGGGGCATAAAGTGATAGAATGGAGGGGAATAAAGTGAAGGGGCGTAGAGTGGAAAAAAATGTCATACAGTAGTGTAGAGTAAAGTTGTGTGGAGCCATGTAGAAAGAAGTGGCATAGAGTGAAGTGGCGTAGAGTGTTGTAGAGTGGAGTAGATTGTTATAGAGGAGAGTGACATAGAGTGGGGTAAAGTGGAGTGCCATGGGGTGGAGTAGAGTGGAGTAAAGTAGACTGGAGTAGAGTGGCATGGAGTATCATAGAGTCTAGTGTCCTAGACTGGAAAGTCGTAGAGTGGAGTGCTGTGAAGTGTTGTTCAGTGGAGTAGAGGGGCCTAGTGTAAAGTGGCATAGAGAGGCGTGGAGTGTGGGGGAGTGTCGTGTCATGGAGTAGGGTGCCCTAGAGTGGAGTGGCTTCGAGTGAAGGGATATACGGTGGAGTAGAGTGGAGTAGAGTGGAGTAGAGTGGAGTGTTGTACAGTGGAGTGCCATATTGTGGAGTATGCACTGTGTGGTAGCACACTTTCATTACAGAAAACATATTTTCATTTGAAATGACAATTGCATTTTGCACATACCAGTGTACTAATAAAACTATACAGCACACAAATAATAATCTGTGAAAATGGCATCACCTAGTGTACTGATTTGTTTCATCATATTAAATATATGTTTCCACCACACTTCTGAATTACAAAAAGAATGTACTTCATTGTGTTTTCATAGCTCTGATATATTAATGAATATTTACAAATGTATGAATTTTGGTGAGCGCAAGAAAAAAAAACTTTTCTTTCCCAATACCTGACAAGATTCTCATATACATCCTCTCACTTTGAGGTCAGAGAAAGAAAAGTAAACACCAAGGTCTCTCGGAAGACAGTTGACATTCGATCTCTGTCTTTGAATGTGCAGCAAATGTGACAAGATAATCACAAAAATGTAAAGGCCTGTTTACAGAAAGTGGGACTCATGGAAGGATACAAGGAGCGATGGTAAACAAGGTTTCCTCTACGGAAGTGACAAGATATGCTGGACAGCCTAAAACAAAGAAAGCCAGCAAATAGAAAACCAGGAAATGTGAGTTACAAACAGCAAAGCCAATTGTACGCATTAGGCGGAATGCATTTCCAGGGAAGCTATCAGAATGCCCACAAGATGTCTTTTCGCAACCAGACTGGTAGTTTGGCTTCAACCTAAATAGGACAAAAGGAAGGATGGAAAAACAGTCTCAATGGGAGGAGGCAGGAACCTACAAGAGTGAGATAAAAAGGCACGGAGAGTCTGACTGTGCATTAAAGAGGCCCGGGTGGATTTCAGACTATGCAGCCTTGGTATTAGGTGAGCTGTGCCAGCTGTGTGCTTCTAATGTATGCTTTGGGCACCAGCACTCATTACTTTACAAATTAAGCACTGGTCATGTGCCCAAGCTTTAATGTATACTTTGATGAACACTTTGTAAACATCTGTAGTACCACTAACCTCCATGTCAACTCACATAATGTACATTAACTCACCTAATATAGTTGTCCAGCAGCTCATCTCTGATATTAACAGGCTTACGTCTGCCGTGTAGCTCATCTTTGATCATAATGCACTACAGTCAGGGCTGCTCACAATGACCTCCTTCTTTTTTTTCAAGGATTCCCTCGCTACCACCCTCCAATGTCGCTCCTCATCTCTCCTTAGCCCCTCTCTCAGATGCTAGAGCACTACTCACCCATCACAAACATAGGATGAACAGACAATGAGCCATACAAGTGTGTAAAACAATGGATAGAAAATGTGACTTAAGACAATAAGAACTATAAGGTGTAGTAATCACATCTTATCCATACTGGCAAGTATTATATGCTAAAAGTACTTGGTCTGAAGAAACGAAGGGGCAGATTTACAACGTTTTCACGCAGTGCAGTAACGAAAGTTGCTGTTGCAATTTCTCTCTCCTCTAGTGCGGACATACCATGGGCGCCTTGTGCCAATGCACAAACCCTTGCACCATTGTGCTATGGTGTCTACTAATAAAACAACTGAAATTATGTTGTGTTGTCTCCATGGGGACTGTACCCTGGGTAATACTGTTCCCTACGGTTTGAGCCAGGGAATACAAAGGCTGTAGGATACATTCATGGCAACATTTTAGAAGAGGAAATCGGGAGATTTTAAAAAAAATAAACGGGAGAATGTATATCTCCTATTGATTTCTATTGAGTGAGAGATCTTATTCGGGTCTATTGTCATGTATGGCGCTTGCAAGTGTGCTAATGCAAGGTCAGACTTCAGAAAAGCAAAAATATTTTTTTGTCTTACCTGGCAGGAGTAAGGAGAAAGCACTCTAGCAGGCGGAGAGAGCGTGACAAAACTGCTGTGCACTGGCCAGAGCGAGCAGGTTACTCCCTGAGTCACACGACTAGTCCCTGTCAGCAGAAGCCGGTCGAAGAATCTGCTTTTTGCATGCAGGGATTGGGAGGCAGGAGACTAGAATTGAAATCTGTAACCCCCACCAGAGTCTGGAGGGTTGGCACATACATGCATGTGTTGCTTATCTCCAGGGTCGGATTAGGATTGCAATTAGGCCCGGGCAGTCCCAAAAAAGTGGTCCACATTCGTGGATCGAGAGCACTCATGAAGCATCATTTGGTTGGTCTCATTGGTCTCATTTTTAGAGAAATGTTTGGTGACCTAAGCATTTTAAAGTCTATAGAATCAGTAAGAATGTTGAAAACGAGAGTCACTGCTTTTTGGCCAGGTGGGTGATGTGAAATAAAATGTCCCAAAGACCACATTACCTCATCTGGCTAGGTTCCCACTTGGACGTTTTTTAGCGACATGATTGGTATTTTAATAACCTGGCCAGTGCGAAAATGAAGAAAATCGCCAAAAGTAAGGTGAAAGCACTTTAAAATGTGTTCTAAAGCTGCTTTACTCATCCGTCACTGATAGCTAAACTAAACAAAGACAGAAAAGCCATTAAAAAAAATAATATGGTATTTTTACATAAAGAGTGCTCTCTACTGATCATGCTCCGGCCCCTTGCAGAAACTGATAACATGAATAAATTGCTGTTCTATTGTAATTGCTTTTTTATTGTTTTACATAGGGTGAGGGCATTGGGGTGATTTACATGAGCACCGGTTACACTACACAAGATCAAATTCATGTTTACTTCAGGCATTCGGAGATTAAGTGATTTGCCCAGGATCCCAGGATGTTGAGCCAATGGTGGCCTGGGACCTGGTTTCTCACTCCCAAAGTCAGGAGGTTTGGCTGTAACGTCACATACTCTCTATTTTAATAAAAGCTCAATATAAGTTGCATCGCAGTGAAACCTATACAAATACACTCGCACCCTCCAGGAAAGTTCCTCTTACCCAGCTCTCCATAGGCTCAGGGTGAAGGTCTTGTAGTGAAGGGGTCAAGAAAAAGGACACAGATACTGTTGCTCGGGGGGGGGGGGGGGGGTCGGGGAGGGCGGGGCCTGATTTGCATGGGCGTAGGAACTGTGGGGGACGCGGGGGACATATCCCCCCCAGATTTTGGAGTGGGGGGGACACAGGGGACAAGGGTGGGGGGACGCGGGGTCAAACAAATTTCCCCTCTACCTCCTGAGAGGGAGATTGGCAGGCCATCAGCGCTGAGAGAGTTCAAAAGGGCAGTGGCAGGGGGGCGAGTGGCCTCTGACGTCACCTTATGCTGTGACTATCGGATCAATGGCCCTGCACTTGACCTGGCGCCTCTCCAGTTACCTGTCTGTGAGCCGCCAATGATCCGATAGTCACAGCATAAGGTGACGTCAGAGGCCACTCGCCCCCCTGCCACTGCCCTTTTGAACTCTTTGTGTGGCTCTGTAGCCAGTGCTCTGGTTGATTTGCTGGCTGACCTGACCTCGTCGTCGGACTTCTCTGTTGCAGGCTTGAAGACAGAAGGGCTGCAGGCAGCAACACGCTCTGACGCTCGGTTAACTTGTAAGTAGGGGCAAGGGTTGATACACTGCATTGCCAGGGGCGCCTGGTGACATCTGAAAGTGGTCAGGGGCGTAACAATAACCCCCGCAGCCCATGCAGTGCGAGGGGGGGCCCGAGCTCGAGGGGGGCCCCCTTCAGCACTGTGCACGGGAAGGCCCAAGAGCACCAGACTGGGTAGGCAGCGTGGGCCAGCCCTGCCAAGCATCATGCCTAAGGCATTTGAAGTCACGTCCCGAATCACTGCAATAAAAAAGATAATCACGCATTTGTGCCCCTGTCCCTTTGTAAAGGAGCTTTGAAGAGTCATTCCGGCAAGTGCGCATTCACAGCTCGTCTGTTTACACATTTAAATGTTTCCAGGGGTGTACAAGCCGGCCCAGAGACAGATTACTATGTTTGCCATGGAATTCTTCTCTGGGCCCGGATTGTTACAATTTTATTTCTATCATGCCTTTTGTCACATCTTGTTCGAATCCGGGACCCCTGTGCTGCTGTGATTGAATCGTGCTGTCTGACGGAACAGGATGTAATGGGTGGTGCCTTGAGAGCCCAGAAACTTAACAGCAGTGTCACTGCCACACCCGGGCGACCACGTGTACCAGATGCAGGGACGGCTGTCTCAGCATCAGCAGCATGTTGAGAGCCAGCTCTTAAGTGAGAAGGTAAGCGCTGCGCCCAGAACTCTGCTCAGCCCTTTCTCCAGGGTTGGGTGAACTCTGAGCATAGGGCACATGTTGGCAGCCTGGACTGAACACCCAGATTGCAGCAGCAGGAACTAGGCAGGTCAGCCATCGCAGCTCCCAGAGCATCTGCACAGTGGGCTCTGCTGAAAATCAGCAGCAGAACACTGTAAAATTTCAAGTAAGCCAAAGCCTGAAACGAAATTCTCTTGTATACTGACAGTATTGGATATCAGAATTTCCTGATATTTTATTCAGGCACATCAAAGCACGGGTAGCGCATTTTTTATTACATGAGCAAAGTCTCCGTAGATTCAGATTATTGGCCTACTTGCCCAATTAGGAGGTTCTTGTTTCATTAACGTTTGTGTCATTTTACCCACAAAACGGAAACATTTCTTTCAAAGCAGTAGTTAGAACTAAAAATGAAGGTGCATTGCATGTAGATTAATTTTCCATTAAGCAACTTAATTGGTTGACAAATGTCTTATTTTAACTTGAAAACCAACATACAACTACAATTGGTCATAATGATAGTTTTCTCAGGAATTGAGAAATTTGCAAAGGAAATACTTCACAGCTTCCCACCCCAATTCAAAACAGCCACCCCCTACAATATTGCACAGCTTTTTTTTATTGAACATTTTTTATTTTCATATGTGAAAGGTTCCTGTAAAAGGTAGCTGGCACATATTCATAGGATGGCCAATGAATTGTGTTCAGTGAAAAGTTGAAGGTTCTGTATCTGCCCCTAAAATAGACTATGAGCCTTAAAAATCTGGAAAGGCTGTCAGATGAACACAGGTCACCCAGCCCTTGCAGAACAACCAATGGAGTCAGTGCCTTTGGGAAAACACAAAGATTCTGCATGTTGTATCTGTAAACTCCAATGGGTGTTTGTGGGGTAGGGAGGACTGTGGTGATGCAGGACCGTGCGTGCCTTTTGTGGATATTTTTTATCAAATGTACAATAAACAGGCTCAGATGTCAGCGGGGCTGTCTCTCCTACTCATCCTCATCAAGCCGATAACATCCAGGACTGCTCTGTAACCGTGACGTGTGTAAAATACATTCTGTAAAGTTCTGTGGCTGTGGCAGAGAGGGAAACCACAAAATACATTGATGTAATAACCCATGTCACAAACATACAACAAACCCTTCTGGGCTTTCTAGTTTTGAGGGAAACTCCTAGTTGTTTTAATGAAACTTCAATTTATTTATTGCATATGAGGGTGAGTCAAAAAGAGCGCCAATGAAATGGACAGGAATTATCCGATATCTGGGCAGGAGGGGTTAAGGTTTCCGAAATCACGGGATGAGGGTTCTCTTGGTGTTGCCAAATATCACTTGTATCGCACACAACTAGGCCATAGGCCAGTATCATTGGATTCTGCAGGAAGGAGCAGGCCCATCGATAATCAGTGCAGCAGGTGCTGTGGCACTGGGGCAAAAGCCTGTGATTGGACCAATGTACCCCAATTATTGCTAGATTTTGGTTACCATTTTGTTTAATGTGTTCGTTGAGGCAACAAGAAATGATAGAAAAATAATCAAACATAGAATTCACTCACACACTAGGATTTGTAGTCCTTCATGGAGTGCTTCTGTTTTTTTTCTGTCCCTTTGGCTCGGTCTCCCCAATCAACTTTGTAGAGGCAAGATTCAAGAGTTTATTTACTTTGTTCATGTGACAAAAGCACTGACTCCTCACCAAAGCACCAGGTCTGAACGGCTGACACACTGGGCATGAAGATACAGACTCGCTGGAGGAGAGAGAGGATGGGGAGCCCAGATATGGATGGTGGTGGATGACTTCCAGTATGTGGTGGGAAAGGAGGCAGAAAGTGGAAAGGCAGTTATAGTGCTACCCTTATATATTTAACTTCATTGCCTGAAAAAAAAACGTCATTATTAACACAACCAGTTTGTTTGTGAATGAGAGATGACAGTGGGTGGATTCCTAGGACTGGAAACAAGCAACCTAGGACCAGTTTCGGGGTTTCACCCCCCTTCAGCCAGGATAGCTTGACTCCAGTGGCATGGAGAGCATGGGACCCACGTCTGACATTGTTTCTGTATTCTGTCCATCAATTGTTCTTTTTGTATTTGTCACCCCGAATGGGATGGGTATGCCGAGACGTGGGTCCTTTGCTCACTTTGCCACTGGATTCAAGCTAACCTGGCTGATGAGGGGTGTTACCCTGAAAATGTTCAGTGCTCCGTCCATCATCTCCTTGTGTTTGCTTTGTTTGCCCTCAGCCGGCAGGGTATGCCCAGACGTGGGTCCCTTGCTCATTTTGTCACTGGATTCAAGCTAACCTAGCGGATGATGGGTGACACCCCGAAACCGTTCCCAGGATGCTTGATTCCGGTCCAGGAAAGACCTGGCTTGGCAGTTCGGTCTGGACAGTTCCCATGACACACAGGGTTAAGACTGATTTGCATATGGCTGGCTCCGAACTGGGGTGGCAAAGTGTGCTAAAGAACGATGATGGATTCAACCCAGATCTGTGACTGGGGGTGAGTGTCTGAAATGTTTCAGTGTCTGTCCATCATCTCCTTGTGTTTGTAATGTCTTGGTCATACCATCCCCTAGCTGTTACAGTCTCAGCCTTGCTGCGTTTTTTTTACTGCAGGTATGTGTGGCTGAACTCAGCACATGGTGACACCAGAGCTTACTACAGATGTTGTATCCTGGCAAAATCCCTGTGTAGCCAGCCTGCTACTTGGGGTATTTTCTTATATTTTTTATAATTTAGACTGGGACACATGCAACACTCACCAGGCTTTGTCCCTTTTGCAGGAAACAAGCACATTCCTACCTACATACACCTTTTCTCCACTCTTTCAGGGTTTCTCAGGACATTCTGAAATTAACATTATTACACAGGCACAGCTACTTTGACCTGCGATAAAGTGTCACTCAACGTGTCACACATAAGGCACTGCAAAGTCACGCATAAGCACACTTCAGCCATTGAAATGTCACACATAAGCAACCTAGCACCTTGGCAGTGATGCGTGGGGGACCCCCTATATGTACTTTGCAGGGGGGCCCCCTCCAGTTTCGTTACGCCACTGAAAGTGGTGGGGGTGTGAGGTTTACAAGTTGTGACTGAGTGGAGTCTAGAGTGCAGCCTGAGCCTCGGCTCTGCCTCGCCCTCACCTCTGCTGCCAGTGCTGCTTTTTTATTTTTTTTATTTATAGTGCGTGAAAGCCCTCTCCTCGTTACATTTAGTTTAAATTGTGCCCACGTATGTTCTGTCTTAATTCCGCACTTTGAATAACTCCCGATAACAAAGGGCCCTTTCACGCCGTGTTTCTGTAATTATTAGATTGGAATTGTGTAAATGTCACCGCAGACTAGTGTTTGCAGGCCGGTCTCTAAATTCGGCTATTCACGGGCATTGTGGCTCAATATTCTTGCTTAAATGTGATACTTTTCTAATTATCTGAATGATGCTTACAAAATAGATTTAGTTTTATGAGCGCGGACGTGAGAAATCTAACCTCATAAGGACTGGGAATTAATCAGACGGCTGCTTACAAGGCTTTCAAGGGGTGAATGAAATATCTGCGAGGTAGGAAGATGGGGAAAGATTTTGGAGATTGTTGTGCGAAAATGGACATTCGTGTGTTTTTAACGCATAGGCTGGGGTTGCTAGCGCTACCTTCTGCTCTGTCATTCTTGTCACTGTCCATTTGTGAGCAGCGTCCCGCACCGTTGTTCTTGGCATGCTGTCAGTGCAGTGAGTGTATACATCGCGGCCCCAGGTCACCTCACACAGTCGCAGCTCCGCACACACCTTTGGTTCTCTGGGCACACCAGGTGCAGGTCTCTTCTCGGGCCCGGCGCGGCGCAGCCCAGCCGCAGATTGGACACTTATATAATGCTCTGTGTTGACGTGCTGTAGTGTTCTTTAAGAACTCTGAGAAGCCTTTTGGAAATTTTCAAGACTTTCTTCCTTAAACTACTGTGAGAGTTAAGACTGTCAATGTTTTCAGTATAACTAGATTCGTACTGACACATCTGACATTAGGTCAAAAGTTTTTTTTTTTATATTCATTTAGGGGATGGTGCTAGACATTGCTGTATTACATTGTGTATTCAGAGTTGTCAGTGTGTGAAATGATATGTGATCACCTTATGCCTACACTGTAATTTTCATAGTGTATTTTCATTTAAAAGGCAGGGGCGGCTGGTGACATTTGAAAGTGGTGGGGCGTAAATACTGCACTGTGACGAGCGCGCGCAGCGAGCAAGGCCCAACCACCTATGGGGGATTCGGGGGTTCTCCCACGAGAACATTTTGAAAAAAGAGTGGGCAAATAGTGCATTCTTAAGCACATTTGAGAAAGAGGTATCTTGGCCAATACATCTCTGGAAGTAGCCAGACAAGTCTCTTTGCACTTGCACAGATACATCTCTCTCCCTGCATTCGCATAGGCACAGTCACACTGCACTCATAGACCCATTACTCACCCTTCCCTGACACATCACTAAGCCAGCATTCATCCATCCACATCGCTCACTCTGGACTCACACAGGCACACTGCTCAACCTGCACTCACACAGACATCACTCACCCTGGACTCACACAGGCACACTGATCACCCTGCGCTTACACAGACATCACCAACCCTGCACTGTCACAGACATCACTCACCCTGGACTCACACAGGCACACTGCTCACCCTGCGCTCACACAGACATCACCGACCCTGCACTGTCACAGACATCACTCACACAGGCACACTGCTGACCCTGCGCTCATACAGACATCACTCACCCAGGACTCACACAAGCACACTGCTCACCCTATACTCACAAAGACATCACTCACCCTGGACTCACACAGGCACACTGCTCACCCTGCACTCACACAGACATCATTCACCCTTCAATGCACTGCACTCAATAGGTTTCATGTCTTTCAGCCTGTCTAGGCCCGACATTGCCTGGTGACAGACTCCAGTACATAACACCACGTCAGCTGGGGCCTCTGAGCAGCTGGGGGTGCTCAGCACAGACCCAAGAATGCAAGCAGCCCCCCCACAGACACTGGTGTTATTGTAGGCTGTTTGTCACTGCAACACCCTACACTGCAAAGGAAAGTGGGACTGTGCTGGCATTCAGCCACTTTTTCCTGTTCCTTGGTATCTGGCCTTTTTCTTGAGCTCATCACTTTAGTCCCTTTGCCCACCCTTGCTTTGTATCCAAAAGCCCCAAAGGTGAAGCCCAGCCATGTGGGTTGGTGCTGCTGTGAACTAAATGTATTGGCATGCTGCTTAGACAACAGTGAAACTTGCCATTCCGTACTTAATTGGTCTTATTTCACAGGTATGACATGACAGCGACATCGTCCGGGAAGGGGGGGGGGGGGCGAATTACTACTACTAAAACAGCAATGAAATCAGCTGACATGGAAAAATAGAATGATCCAGAAAACCAAAATCCTGTTGTGATTGGATATGTTCTGTGACACACATTACATGTGTTTTTATAAGACATGTGAAAAACACATGACTTTAGTTTTGGTTAAAATTCTTAATTTAGGGGAACAATTAATAATTTAAGGAATAAGTTACTTCCAGTGAATTTTGACATTTTTACACATGCCTCCAGTCTCTGCAAAGATTTTGCCTTGTTAGTACCAGTGTAACATACAAATGCAGCAATGAGAAAGGTGACCAGTCAACCTTTGCAAAGGGCCCTCCACTTTGCAGCAACATAAGAGAGATGATGGACTCTGCAATGAACGGCGCAAGAAATTATTTGGCTTTTCAAAATAAAGTTAATAATTTTAAAACAGATTCCTGCAGCAAGAAAAACAATTTCAAATTTGTCCGATTGCATTTTGAGATGTAGGAATGTCGCTAAGAGCGTTTAGTTTATTATTCCTTTTTTTGTCCCGCCTTTGTTTTCTTGGTGCATGAAGATGCAAGATTCATATACATATTTTTTTCCCATTTGGTCTTTATTGTGAATGTAAATAAAAATAAAGCATACTTGCAGACTGTGACTACTTGCCTGCCTTTCTCAATATTTCTCTTCATAACTATGCGATTGTATACGTTTAACGCGCGTACGGTCTCGCACAATGGGCGATTTGTATAGGGTCACTGGAAAGTCCACAAGGTTGTCCCTGTCCCCCCCAGAAATTTAGTGTCTCCTACGCCCATGCTGATTTGTATGTGACACATAGCGAGAAAATCACCTGCCACCCAGCAAGGCCCCTGCATATTCCCACCCTCCCTCACCAACCGTTGCTTGAATGTGATGGCCTGGCGGGGGAGGGTCAGGGGCAAGACGCTGCTTCTGGTCAAAACTAGCCCCATGGGGCTGAGGTGAGAATGGCCCAAAAATGTGGAGCAACACCTGGCCCCCAGTAAGGACGATTGTCACACTTGACACGCTAACCCACCCACCATAGCCTGAAGTGCGATGACCTGGCAGGGTAAGAATGAATCAGAGGCCCTTAGAAAACCAATCCACATGCCACCCTTAGACACCGGCCCATCCTGCAATGTCCGACTGCCGCCTTCCCAACCCGGCCCTGTTTATCTCCTCAAACACTGCCATGCTCCATCCAGTTATTAGGAGAAGACATTTCACATTTGCTTGTGGTTCCTCTCCCACAACATTCTTGTAAAGCCAAAGGCTGCCAAAGACTAACCTTATTAAAGAAAACTAACAAGGAAACACACATGCCAACATTTTAGAAGAGTCAAGTGGGAGATTTCAAAATAATAATCGGGAGGATGTATTTCTCCCATTGACTTCTATTGAATCCTGCACTGGGTCACTGGCATGTGTGGGACTTGCAAGTGTGCTGCTGCTGGATCCCCTATGAGAAATGCAAATATACGTTTCTCCTCACCTGTCAGGAAGGATCATAGAGAAAGCGTTATAGCTGGCACAAAGAGCGTGGCAAGTAATGTGCACTCACTCGCCTGCAGGAGCAGGTCACTGCCAGTGCACATATACTCCAAGTCGCAAGAAACCGGTCCCGGTCAGCTGCAGCCCGCCGAGGAATCCGGTTTTTCTAAGCAGGGATCGGGAGGCTAACCTTGAAATCGGTATTCTCCTGCCTAAATCCGGAGGGTTGCCACATACATGCATGAGTTATTTACCTTCTCAAACACTGCCATGCTCCAAACAGATATTAATGGATGGGATTTCACATGTGCGTGCAGTTCCTCTCCCACAACATTCTTGTAAAGCCAAAGCCTTCCAACGATAAACCTTAATAAAGAACACAGACAAGGACATTGCTGTACCTGTGATTATGCCACGAACAGCGGCGACGCCAGCAGCAGCGACAGCAGGGGCAGTGCCCTGTTGGTAGTCGCCCTTCTCCCCTCGTGTCTCTGATGAACTCTCCTGGGCACCGCTCTAGCACTCGGTGGCTCGCGCTGTGTGATGCTCGTCCTAAGACACGGCCACGTGCCTCATCGCCGCCTCTGACCCACTCCCTCAGTCTGCTTGACCACAGGGAGGAAGTATTGGGCCTGGCCGGAAGGCGGGCGTCTGTTCCTACCTCGGGGGCCTGCCCGTCCTTCAAACACCTACGAATTTCTTCGTTCTGCCTCCCTGTCACCAGAACAGTCTGGCTTATAGGGACCAGCAAAGGCGCCAAACAGGTCCGGCTGCTTCTAGGACAGTTTCCATGATGTCGCTGGAGGATGAAACCAGTGGCATTCACGCCATTGTTTTAAATTTGTTTCTGTTGAGTTTTAAAAGATAGTACAATAATACAATCTACAGTGCTTTGCAGTATAAATGACTGCAATACATTAATAGTAAACGGGGAAAAACTAGGCTACAAGCAAATAAATATGTTAATCTGACTGAAATTGGTCAGGCTTTCTAGATATTCAGAATTGTTTCTCGGAACACCACTAATGTTTTGTTCCTTATCCAGAAAACAGCAGATATTACTTTCTAGCGATGCTTGATATGACAGCGCGTTACCTAATAGATACACCATTCAGGGCCGGTTCTAGGCGGTTGAGGGGGGCAGGTCCACCCAAACATGAGCCTTGGCACTCGCAGTGAGGGCATGAAGGCCAATAGAAAATGGGCACTATAATTTAAAACTTTGCTCCAAACTTTGTTTTAATTCCTGGTTTAGGAGTTGGTTGATTGGGCCTGGGCTCTTTCTCACAGCCATCCCAAATCACCCAACTCCTTTTAGAAAGGTAGGCTGTGTCGTGCAGGAACAGCGGGGGCTAGTTTGGAATGCTGCTGAGCTGGGGGCTGACTTCGTTCATGGAGACCTGCGTGTGCTGAACCAAATTCGTTTTGCTTTAATTATTTCGAAGCATACGCAGGTCTCCATGAACGAAATCAGCCCCCACCGCAGTGAACTCAGCCCCCAGCTCGGCAGCATTCCAAACTGGCCGGTAGTCAGTCCGGCTGTGACACAAAGTTTGACCAATGGAGTAGGTAAGTGAATGTGTTACTATTTGTTTTTATTTTTTAAATCTGGACAGGCCCAGCAAGGCACATACTTTGTGTGGGCTTCATTAAAATTGTTTTCATCATTATCATGGCCATGGATGCAAGACAACAATAAAAATGTCCAGATAACTGGTTATTAATAATCCTGCTGGAGAGCAATCCTTTGCCTGTTGGTAATTTTGAAATACAGACAAGCTGTACAGTGACCGATGAATTGTCTTCAAAGAGCTGCATACAAACATGAATGGTATAGTTAGAACTTCCCTTTTTTGTGCTACTGTATAGTTAGAACATCCCCAGTCTTTCATTATTTTAATGTTGCTAAAAAGAGTTTGGGCTGATATACATTTTTATTAGTAAATCCAACCCTCAACCACTGAGGTATGCTTTAAATCCTGAGTTTGTGCTTCCCCAGCCCAAACCCACTTAAAATATACTACGCACCAGCATGGATGACATGTGATTCCTACACCCTGTAATCCTCATTGGCTTATGTTACATTCCCTATAGACTGTTTTACATACTTGTATGATTCATTGTCTCTGTATAATGTGTGCGTGGTGTAAAGTACTGTGACACCCTACACGGATATGAGTAGCGCTATACAACAAATAAAATGCATATGAGAGAGTGGTACGGAGAGATGAAGGGCACTGTTGAAGAGTGGTAATAATGGTATCTGCGGAGAAAGAGGTTATCGGTGAGTCACCAAAAAAAGACGTTCGCACTAGCGCTAAGGTATGTCCTGTTATGGCCTTTCTGTTTTTATTTAATTAACAGTCAGGTCATTAGGGCAACTGTGGAACATATTAAAGTGTGTGCTAATTATATTTACTGCTATATTCAATGTTTTAAGTTTGAAGGGGATTTTACTAATGTTCTTTATGGGAATAATGAAAGTCGCACTGGATGGTGGCTGATATGGGGCTGGGGCCTAAGGCAGCCGCGGCCCGTGGAGGGTGTTTCGGTGGGGCAGAGAGGCGGGTGGGGTTGCTAAAAACCGTAGTATGGATAATTGAAGGTAAGTAAACAATTTAATTAATAAAACGAATTTCGTAGCGCGCCCTGCATCGCAAAATGTGATGCAGGGTGCGCTGCGAAATTTGTTTTATTTATTAAATTGTTTACTTACCTTCAATTATCCATACTCCGGTTTTTAGCACCCCCACCCTGCCCCTCCCCCGCCCCGCATCTCCGCCCCACCGAAACTCCCTCCACGGGCCGTGGCTGGCCGAAGGTCAGGTGTGAGATAAGGTGCACAGGTGAGGGATGGTAGAAAAGTGGATAAGTACTTTTTGGGGAGCCCTTTTTTTAACCCTGTCCTGTTGGAATTTGAGGGTTTGAACTTAGGTCTAGACATTGCTCTTACTTTCAAATAACTCTCTCACATGCTCTGTATACACACAGAATTGATCTGGTGACTGTTTGCAAGTAGATATGATGTAATCTAGGGCTTGTAGGCTACCACAAGAAGCTACAAAGTAGGCCCGCAGTGGCCCACCCAAATGCACCCTTGGCCCACCCAAAAAAAAGAATCCTGGAGCCGGGCCTGACACCATTAGTGAATTACACAAAAGGGCGTATCACAAAGCCCAATTCAATAGATCACGTATGAAGAAGGAAAACAAGTATTAAAAACAAGCGGCCTTACTTTTTAAAAAGAAACTCCGGCTACAGATCCTCAAGGGCGCAGGTGAGCTGATTTCATTTGCAGGTGCGCTGCAGCCCCGTGGACTGCATCAGAACAGAAAATGGTGAAGACAGGTCCTAGGGTGAAAAGACGTCCCGGATTTCTGAGGACTGTCCCTGTGTCCCGACGCTTTCTTTAATTTTAAATACGTGTCCCGGTTTTTGGGTGAAAGGTCAAGACAGCCTGCAAAGGACAATTGAGAGGAATAGTATCATTAAGTGATTTCTCTGTTTCTTTCAGGCCGGCAGAGGGAAGTCGGCTGCATGCTCCCAGCAGCGGGGAGGAGGGGTGGGGTTTTCATAACATTAGCTATATCAGGACCTCTACCCTGAGACCCCCTGCCCTTCTCCCCACTCAGTCTCCCCTCTGCTGGAAACATGCACCTGATATCCCACTGCACTTTGTGAAAGAAGCAGAGAAATTACTTAAGGATAGTGGAGATAAAGACACACACACATACACAGACACCCACTCCTGTCCCCCTCCCCGATGCAGAAATCGGGACAGTCCAGAAATAAAAGTAAGAATAATTGGGACAAGCCAAACATAAAAGTAAGGCTAAATACTTTAGTTCTACTTTTATGTCTGCCCTGTCCTGGTTTTTACTTCTAAAAATCTGGTCACCCTACCCTGTGCGTGGTCTAGCTCTGAGCCCCTGTGGGACTGTCACCGAGCTTCAGTAGTGTAACAATAACCCCTACAGCTGCAGGCCCTGCGGTGCGGGGGCCCTCAACTCCAAGAGGCCCCCGAGCTCCAGGGGGCCCTCTCTGGCTATGTGTATGTTCAGCAGCTGGGAGCACCTGGCTGGGTCCAGAGCGTGGGGGGGACCTCTATGTACTTAGCCGGTGCGCCCCCTCAAGTTTCGTTACACGGGTGCCGAGTTTCCGTGACTGTCCAGAGTCCTGCAGCACGCTATCTCTTGTGCAGCGATTCATGTAAATCCTACATTTATTTTATTATTTTCCCTTCCATGAGGGTACCATCCAGTAGCCCAGGAAAACAAGCTTTTGCAATGCAATCGGTCTTGCATTTCTGAAACTTTGAGCTATTGAGGTTGTTAACAAATAACACGCTATAACACTTCATAAAAACGCGATTTTTAATTGCCCAAAGTTGCCTCTCCCTATTTTTGCGCATTATAAGTGTTATGAAGATGAAACTGATGCAGTGTGGGCTGTTAAAGAGGAAAGAAGGGCACAAAAGAGATAGCTGGAAAATACATGCACCCTCATGGAGTGGTTAAAAAAAGGGAAGTGTAATTTCCAAAAAAGTGAGTAATGCAAAGACACAAGTAAAGAGGCTAAGCGCCAGAGGAGGGACAAACACATAAGAGGAAGGGAACCCCACACAAGCAGTGGTAGAAGTGGGCGGGATCGGAAGGGCACGGCGTGCCCCTACTTAAAAAAATTATTTCAGTCTGTTCCCCTACTTTTTTCTTTCAAAAAAGCATCCAGGGACTGCAAGAATAGTCCAACTTAAAAACAACAACTTTTTCTTGCAGCTTCCAGGGGCGGCTCACACTTTTCTGTTGAACTCCAGGGGCTACAGCAGCACCTCCCTGAGCTTGCACAGACTGGGGGCAGGCCCATTGTCATTCCGATAGATGCTGATTATCCCCTTTCGAATGACAATGTGCCGCCTTCTGCCTTTAGCATATCATGCTGAGTTAGTGATTACACAGGAGCTTTCCCTAGACAGAGTACTGTGGGGAACTTGCCACCCTGTGAAATTTGTCAATGTTATACACAGAGTCAACTGGGCAGGAGCAATGAAGGGACAGAAGAGGAGACAGGAAAGGAGAGGTGATGGGGCAGGAGAGGTGACCGGGCAGGAAAAGTAATGGGCAGGAAAAGTGATGGGGCAAGAGAAGTGACAGGGCAGGAGAAGTGACAGGGCAGAAGAAGGGAAGGGGCAGGTAGAAGTGACAGGGAAGGAGAGGAAACAGGGATGGAGAGGTGACATGGCAGGAAAGGTGACGGGGCAGGAGAGGTGACGGGGCAGGAGAGGTGACAGGGCAGGAGAGGTGATCGGGCAGGAGAAGTAACGGGCAGGAGAAGTGACGGGGCAGGATAAGGGACAGGGCAGGAAAAGAGACGGGGCAGGAGAGGTGACGGGGCAGGAGAGGTGACAGGGCAGGAGAAGTGTTGGGGCAGGAGCGGTGATTAGGCATGTGCAGGAGCGGTAACCAGGCAAGAGCGGTGAATGGACAAGAGCAGTGAACGGATAGGGGCAGTGAACAGATAGGGGGAGTGAACGGATAGGAGCAGTGAACGGGGCAGAAGAAGTGATGGGGCAGGATAAGTGATGAGGCAGGAGCGGTGATGGGGCAGGAGCAGTGATCGGGCAGGAATGCTGACAGGGCAGGAGCAGTGAATGGGCAGGAGCAGTGAACGGGCAGGAGTGCTGACCAGGCAGGAGTGCTGACCGGGCAGGAGTGCTGACCGGGCAGGAGTAGTGAACGGCAGGAGCAGTGAACGCCAAGAGCGATGACCGAGCAGGAGCGGTGACCGGGTAGGAGTGGTGACCGAGCAGGAGTGGTGACCAGGCAGGAATAGTGACCAGGCAGGAGAAGTAATGAGACAGGAGAGGAGACGTGGCAGGAGAGGTGATGGGGCAGGAGAAGTGACAGGGCAGGAGGGGTGATTAGGCATGACCAGGAGCGGTAACCGGGTGGGAGCAATGAATGGAGCAGGAGCAGTGAACGGGGCAGGAGCGTTGATCGGGCAGGAGTGCTGACCGGACAGGAGCAGTGAACGGCAGGAGCAGTGACTGGGGCGGGAGCGGTGAATGGGGCAGGAGCAGTGAACGGGGCAGGAGCAGTGAACGAGGCAGGAGTGCTGACCGGCAGGAGCAGTGAACGGGCAGGAGCGGTGACGGGGCAGGAGCGGTGACAGGGCAGGAAAAGTGATGGGGCCGGAGCTGTGACGGGGCAGGAGCAGTGACAGGGCAGGAGAGACAACAGGAAAAGTGACGGGGCAGGAGAAGTGACGGGGCAGGAGAGGCAACAGGAAAGGAGAGGAGACTGGGCAGGAGAGGTGACCGGGCAGGAGTGGTGACTGGGCAGGAGTGGTGACCGGGCAGGAGTGGTGACTGGGCAGAAGAAGTGACGGGCAGGAGAAGTGACGGGCAGGAGTGGTGACCGGGCAGGAGTGGTGACTGGGCAGGAGAAGTGAACGGCAGGAGCAGTGAACGGCAGGAGCGGTGACGGGTAGGAGCGGTGATGGGGCAGGAGCGGTGGCGGGGCAGGAGCAGTGACGGGGCAGGAGCAGTGATGGTGCAGGAGAGGCGACTGGGAAGGAGTTGTGACCGGGCAGGAGTGGTGACCGGGCAGGAGTGGTGACCGGGCAAGAGTGGTGACGGGGCAGGAGAGGTGATGGGGCAGGAGAGGTGACGGGCAGGAGAGATAATGGGGCAGGAGAAATGTATAGGGCAGGAGTGGTGATTAGGCATGAGCAGGAGCAGTAATCGGGCGGGAGCGGTTAAAGAACAGGAGCGGTGAATGAGGCAGGAGAGGTGAACGGGCAGGAGCAGTGAACGGGGCAGGAGCAGTGGACGGGGCAGGAGCAGTGACGGGGCAGGAGAAGTGACGGGGCAGGAGAAGTGATGTAGCAGGAGAAGTGACGGGGCAGGAGAAGTGACAGGGCAGGAGCAGGAGCGGTGAATGGGTAGGAGTGGTGAATGGGTAGGAACAGTGAATGGGTAGGAGCGGTGAATGGGTAGGAGCGGTGAATGGGCAGGAGAGGTGATGGGGCAGGGGAAGTGACGGTTGCAGGAGAGGTGACGGGCAGGAGAGGTGACCTTGCAGGAGTGGTGACCGGGCAGGAGTGGTGACCGGGCAGGAGTGGTGATGGGGCAGGAGTGGTGACCGGGCTGGAGGGGTGATAGGGCCGGAGCAGTGATGGGGCAGAAGCGGTGACGGGGCAGGAGCGGTGACGGGGCAGGAGAAGTGACGGGGCAGGAGAAGTGATGGGGCAGGAGAAGTGACGGGGCAGGAGAAGTGATGGGGCAGGAGAAGTGACGGGGCAGAAGAAGTCATGGGGCAGGAAAAGTGACAAGGCAGGAGAAGTGACGGGGCAGAAGAAGTGACGGGGCAGGAAAAGTGACAAGGCAGGAGAAGTGACGAGGCAGGAGAAGTGACAGGGCGGGAGCAGTGATTAGGCATGAGCAGGAGTGGTGAATGGGTAGGATCAGTGAACGGGCAGGAGCAGTGAACGGGCAGGAGCGTTGAATGGGCAGGAGCGGTGAACAGGCAGGAGTGGTGACGGGGCAGGGGAAATGACAGGGAAGGAGCAGTGATGGGGTAGGAGAAGTGACTTTTACTTATGTTCCTTGCCTATTTATTTATATACTACTGCATGACATCCACTGATGTGACTGCAGAGCATACCTGTTGCCCCGAATTTTTGTCCTGAATGTTGGCCTCCTGTCCTGAAATGTGGCCCCTTGTCCTGAATTTTTACACTCTCCATCCTGAATTTGCGCCCATGCCATTGTTCCTGCTTATACTTTGCACGCTCTACATAAACCTGTATTCCCTATGAGTATTTGCTTTTTCCTGAATTAAACCTCAAATAAACATGTTTATCCATTGTTTGAATTAAATAACGTTATAAGCTGTAACTGGTCAGTGAAATGTTAAACGTACTAAAAATTGGTATGTTTTGCGATTTCTAGACACACCCCTGACTCCGCCCACTGATTAAATGTTCGGTTATTTCCGCCCCCTGATTCTCCACCCACTGTTCCCCTACTTTTTATTCCCCACTTCGACCACTGCACACACGGCAACGAATAAAACGCAAGTTAATGAAAGTGACAATAAAGCTAAAAAATGCAATCAATGGATGTGCGCTAAGCCCACTGTAAATTTACAATAGGTCTTTTCGAAGCCGACAGCTTGCAATTTCATATGCTTGAAAACTAAAAACTAATACAAAAGCTGTAGCAGTGTTGTGTATGAGTACCTTGTGCTTCACGATTTGACATGTGAGCTTTCAGTGTTTTTTATTTATTACATTCCCCGGAATATTATTTTCCACGACTGTGTCTTGGGTTATTAAATTGAAGTCACACTGTGCGCCTAGGTACATATTACAGAATATAGCCAGGAGATGTGTCATGTCAAGGGAGGTGGCACCGCTTCTAAGTAACAGGACATTGGACACATGACAGACTACGTAAAAGCAGTGAGGTAGTGCTGTGGGGAGGAGAACGAACACAAACACCTTTCACACATACCCTGACCAGCCAGGCCATATTTTTGCCATGGGGGCCCGGAACCGCCATCTACGGGGCCCGCCTTTCTGCAAGGAAGCGGGGAGAGCTGTTGTGCCCCCGCAAGTAAAGCCAGGGTCAGGGACCACCAACTCCAGGCCCTACTAATCCAGCGGTGAAGGGCAGGCGGGCAACTAGGGCCAAATTTCGGGGAGGGGGCTGAGAAATATTTCGGGGGGGGCTAATTCTTCCAACCATAGACAGATTGGCTGTAAGAAGGGGTGAAAACACAACAAAAGCCTAATTTACAAGTAAAAGGTCTTTTAAAGACCTGTTAAGTACTCGGGTGCGGCTGCATTTAGATGCTCGCCAGCCCGCGAAGCTGTCTCCGCCCGGGCTGACACACACGACGAGGGGGGGGGGGCTGAAGCCCCATGAGCCCAATGGGTGTTGCGAGCCTGGTGAAGGGGAAGCTGAGTCGCATCCCCGAGTAGTGGTCGGCATGCCCCCTCTCCCCGTGCCCATGTCTGGGGGGAAGGGTGGTCACCAAGAGCGGGCAGGAAGAGAGCAACTGCTGGCTCCTGCGGGCATTGAGGGAAATGTTGCCAGCTAGTACAGCCAGGGGTGGGCTCCCTGGGCTGTTTCCAACCAGCAACGGCCTTTGGGATGCCTGGGTAAGACCGGACACACCAAAGAAAAAAAAAGAAAAACTAAGTGCACAAAAAGAAAAATGCTGAGCTGCACAAGGCGATGCGGTGCAGCGAGAACAAGCGGCCAGAGACGCTTATTAAAAATACAAAAGCTCCTTGAGAAGAGCCCCATAATGGCCCGTGGGGCTGAAACTGACTAACGCCGTTTCTGCTGCTGTGGTCGCCCCAGAAAGGCGGGGCCACCACCAAGCACAGGGGAGCTGCAGAGGCATCACAGCTCACTCCAAGGGCCCAAGGACGTGTTTTAAAAAAATACTGACTCTAAGTTGGAAGAGTTACAAATAGGAAGGACATCCAGGTTTCATCGTTTGATTCAAGCACACCCCAAGTTGGAGCATGTTTTCTTCACTTGGAGTGCAGTGTCCTATATCTATGGCTGCAGTTACTGTGACCTCAATGTGTTTAGGGGAAAATACTTGTATTCAATGCTCTCTGAGGTGAAGTTTATTGTTACATGTTTTGTGATCAAACTATGATGCCGTCTAGGGCCATTTATATGATTGTGTTTCCAATGGCTTAAAGTTTACATACATGCATTGGCAAAGCCAATGGGTCCCGTCTATGCAAGAGTTCTGGGCAGGAGAGGTGACCGGGCAGGAGTGCTGACCGGGCAGGAGTAGTGAACGGGCAGGAGTAGTGAACGGCAGGAGCAGTGAACGCCAAGAGCGATGACCGAGCAGGAGCGGTGACCGGGTAGGAGTGGTGACCGAGCAGGAGTGGTGACCAGGCAGGAATAGTGACCAGGCAGGAGAAGTAATGAGACAGGAGAGGAGACGTGGCAGGAGAGGTGATGGGGCAGGAGAAGTGACAGGGCAGGAGGGGTGATTAGGCATGACCAGGAGCGGTAACCGGGTGGGAGCAATGAATGGAGCAGGAGCAGTGAACGGGGCAGGAGTGGCCATATATATATATAATATATATATATAATATATATAATATATATATATATAATATATATATATATATATAATAGGCCCCGAAAATGCAAAAGTTGTTGGTTTTGCCAATGTGTTTTAGCCAAGTTGAGGAGAATGCCGTAGGGTGAAGTCGCGTAAAGTGGATTCACGTGCAGTGGGGTAGCAAAGAGTGGAGTGTTGTGTCGTGGAGTAGAGTGTCGTGGAGTACAGTGAAGAAGTGTAGAGTGGATGAGTGTAGAGTGGAGGGGCGTAGAGTGAATAACGTGTCATACAGTAGTGTAGAGTAGAGTGCTTTGGTGTGAAGTCGTGGAGTGGTGTAGAGTGAAGTGGCATAGAGGGAAGTGGCATAGAGGGAAGGGGCGTAGAGTGGAGTAGATTGTTATAGAGGAGTGGGGAATAGAGTGGGGTAGAGTGGAATGGTATAGGGTGTAGTAGAGTAGAGTAACGTAGATTGGAGTAGAGCGGCATGGAGTGTCATAGAGTCTAGTGTCCTAGACTAGAAAGTCGTAGAGTAGAGTGCTGTGAAGTGTTGTTCAGTGGAGTAGAGTGGCCTAGTGTGAAGTGGCATAGAGAGGTGTGGAGTGTGGTGGAGTCTTATGTCGTGGAGTAGAGTGTCAAAGAGTGGAGTGGCTTACAGTGGAGGGGTATAGAGTGTTGTAGAGTGGAGAGTGGTAGAGTTGGTGTAGAGTGGAGTGGCATAGTCTGGAGTATGCACTGTGTAGTAGCTCACTTCCATTACAGAAAACACATTTTCATTTGAAATGACAATTTGCACATACAATTTTACTAATTAAACTATACAGCGCACAAATGATAATCTGTGAAAATGCCATCAACAAGTGTACTGATTTGTTCTATCATATTAAAATGTTTGTTTCCACCACACTTCCGAATTACAAAAAGAATGTACTTCATTGTGTTTTCATAGTTTTGATATATTCTGAAATATTTGAAGTTTATTTTTTTTTGTTGAGTGCAAGAAATGTTTTTTTTCTTTTCCAGTACCTGACAAGATTTTCATAAACATCCTCTTGCTATGAGGTCAGAGAAAGAAAAGTAAACACCAAGCTCCCGCGGAAGACAGTGGGACATTTAGAGGGTCAATATGATGACGGGCGGACTTAGTCCGCCCATCATCCTAGCGGGACTCAGAACCACCCGCCATAAGGGCGGGGGTCCCGGGGGTGGTATTAGGATATGCCCGCCACAGTGGCGGGCACATCCTGCATGTTAGGCATTGTGGCGGGCGGTGCTTTCAGCACCGCCCGCCACAATGCAGAAAAAGCACTTTCACATTTGCATTTACAAAGCGGCATGCACCACGCGGTGCCTGCCGCTTTGTAAATGCAAATGAAGGGGGGTACCACAGGTACCCCCCGTGTGCACCCCCCTACTCTCCTTCACTCTGGGGGCCCGCACGGGGCCCCCAGAGTGAAGTCCGCCTGCCTTTCCGTGGCGGTATTGCCGCCACGGAAAGGCATTGCCAAATGCACATCATAATATGGCTGGCGGTGTCTGATAGACACCGCCACCATATTATTCCTTTTCCGCCCCGGCCGCAAGGCGACCGGGGCGGAAAAGCGGCGGACGGTCTTTCCGTCCGCCGAGGTCCCCCCCGCCATACTAATATGGCGGGGGGGAAACGAGAGTGGATGGCGGGCGGATTGCCCCCACCAGGCTGGCGGTGGCCACCGCCAGCCTTGCGGGGGCAATCCGCCCGCTATCATAATGGGCTCCTTAATCTCTGTCTTTGAATGAGCAGCAAATGTGACAAGATAATCACAAAAATGAAAGGCTTATTTACAGAAAGTGGGACTTGTGGAAGGATACAGGGAGCGATGGTGAACAAGGTTTGCTCTACAGAAGTGACAAAGACAGGCTGGACAGCCTTAATCAAAGAAATACAACAAATACAAAACCAGGAAATGTGAGTTACAAACCTCAAAGCCAATTGTAAGCAATGGGCATAATGCACTCATAGGGAAGCTTTCAGAATGCTGACAAGATATATTTTCGCAACCAGACAGCTGTACTGTCTGGTAGGTTGACTTCAACCTAAAAATGGACAAAAAGAAAGACCAAAAAACAGTCACCATGGGAGGAAGCAGGAACCTGCAAGAGTGAGATAAAAAGGCACAGAGAGTCTGACTGTGGATTAAAGAGGACCAAGGTGGATTCCAGACTATGAGATAGGATGACTACCTGGGTATTTGGTGCCCTGTGCCAGATGTGTGCTTCTAAGGTATGCTTTGGGCACCAGCACTCATTATTTTACAAATTAAGCACTGGTCATGTGCCCAAGCTTTAATGTACACTTTGATGACACTTTGTAGAACCACTCACTTCCATGTCAACTCACATAATGTATCTCTGGTGAACATTAGCTCACCTAATATAGTTGTCCAGCAACTCATATCTGATATTAACAGGCTGAAGTTGTCTGCTGTGTAGCTTATCTTTGATATTAATGTACTACAGCCAGGGCTGGCTTTAGGGTTGGTGACGCCCCGACCACAATGATCTCCTTCTATTCTTCAAGGATTCCCTCTCTACCACCCTCCAATGGATCTCCTCATCTCTCCTTAGCCCCTCTTTCAGATGTTAGAGATCTACTCATCCCACCACAAACATAGTATACAGAGACAATGAGTTATACAAGTATGTAAAACAATTTATAGAAAAGGTGATTAAGACAATGAGAACTATAGGGTGAGGTAATTACATGTTATTCGTATTGGCAGGCATTATATGCTAAAAGTTCTTGGTCTGGAAAAACGAAAGGGCAGATTTACAAAGTTTCCACGCAGTGCAGTAACAAAAGTTGCTGTTGAAGTTGCTCTCTCCTCTAGTGCTGACATGCCATGGGGTCCTTGTGCCAATGCACACAACCTTGCACCATTGTGCTATGTGTCTCCAATAAAAACAACTGAAACTATGTTGTGTTGTCTCCATGGGGATTGTACCGTGAGTAATACTGTACCCTACGGTTTGAGCCAGGGAATACAAAGGTGGTAGGATACATGCATGCCAACATTTTAGAAGAGGAAAGTGGGAGATGCTTTTTTTTAAACTGGAGAATCTATCTCTCTAAGTGACTTCTATTGAGTGCGAGGCCTTAATTGCGTCTATTGTTATGTATGGGATTCGCAAGTGTGCTAATGCAAACTCAGAAATCAGAAAAACAAAAATATTTTCCTTTCTTACCTGGCACGAGCACAGAGATTGCGCTATACCAGGCAGAGAGAGTGACAAAAATGCTGTGCACTGGCCTGCAGGAGCAGATTACTGACAGTGCATACTCCTAGTCACACGACTAATCCCTGTCGGCAGAATCCTGTCGACGAATCTGGTTTTTGCATGCAGGAATTGGGAGGCAGGAGACTAGCCTTGCGATCGGTAGTCTCCCGTCTGAATCGGGAGGGTTGGCACATACCTGCATGTGTTGTTTATCTCCAGAGTTGGACTGGGATTGCAATTAGGCCCGGGCACCCCCAAAAAAAGTGGTCCATATTCACGGATCATGCCCATTCATGAAACATCATTTGTTAGTCTCATTGGACTCATTTTTAGAGAAATGTTTGATGACCTAAGCATTTTGAAGTCTATAGAATCAGTAAGATTGGTGAAAACGAGAAGCACTGTTTTTGGCTAGGTGGGCGAGGTGAAATAAATTGTCCCAAGGGTCACAATACCAGATCTAGCTGGGGGTTGCCACTTGGACGTTTTTTACCGGCATAACCTATATTTTGATATCTTGGCCAGTGCATAAATGAAGGAAATCACCGAAAATCTGTATTTCTTCCTTTGATCAGTATGTATTTTAAACAGTCAATGTAAAGTGAAAGCACTTTAAAATATGTTCTAATGCTGCTTTACTTATCAGTCACTAACAGCTAAACTAAGCAAAGACAGAAAAGCCAAGCTAAAAAATAATTTGGATATTTTTATATAAAGAGTAGAGCTTTCTAATCATCGTGCTCTGGCCCTTGCAGAAACTGATAACATGAATGAATTGCTGTCCTTTTCTAATTGCTTTTTTTATTGTTTTACATAGGGTGAGGGCATTGGAGTGATTTACATGAGTACCTGTTACACTACACAAGATCAAATGATTTTTTTAGGTCGAGCCTACCGTTGCAGCGCATGCGCTGTCCCTTTGCGAACCTGCAGTAATCAGTGTAGCGTGGAAGCTTTGTGAAATCTCCACTCACTCTCTGCCCATCTTTTTGATTGGCTTGTGTCATAAATGCTGCCTTCTGATTGGTTTTAGGCTCTTTAGTCCCTCCTTATGATGCCCATGTCGTCATTCGTGTCCTTTCATGGCTACTGGCCCCTTTACTGCAGACTACTTTCTTTCCATGGTTCTGAGGTTCCATGAATTCTGAACCCGTTCCATAAAGGTCATGGTTTTGTTATGAATTTGATATTAGCGAACCGTAACTAGTTAGTGCGGCAAGTATGAGTGTTTTCGTCATGTTAGACTGATGGATTCACTACGTATTTAGGGTTTTCGTTCTGAACCCTTGGGTTCCATTTTGTGTATGGCAGCCATTTTGTGGTTGCCCTCACATAGGCCGATGACTGTGGCTGAACAAGTCTTTTAAGTACATGTACACCTTAGCTCCAGTTCGTGCTGACTCCTGTTTGACCTGAGTGAACTGACCCTGTTGCCTGAAGCCGACCTTGTTAAACCAGTTCCTTCCCTTTAGCTGATCAAGATTAAGGATCAGAGCACAGGACATCGTAAAAGTTTTATTGCACACAAATATGCCTTATCCTACTATCACCTGTTTCTGCTCCTTTCTTTATGGTCTATTTACGATTGGGTTGTGCCCTTTTTTATTATGGGTTCGTTCGACCTGTCTAAAGAAGAATGTTGGGTTTGAACGATGATTGATCATGGGCTGGGCAACTGAAAAGTGGGTTTGTCGTCATGCAATACTTTTGTTGTAGAAACATGTGATTGGTTAAACTGTAAACAAGGAATGTTTGCCTGAAACATAATGCTTGGCATAAAAAGGGATGACTTGCTTTGTAAAATTGAGCAGTCTCCTGAGAACTCATACCGTGATGATTTCTAGGACTTCTGTTACTGGCTGCAGTCAATAAATTTGATCTTTGATGCTACCACGAAGAGTCCCGTGTCTCTGTATTCTAAGACAGGTGAACCCGAAGACTTTGGCCGTGCCCCTGGCGCCGCTGGGTCTTAAATACCCCCGGTTCTTCAGTTGGCGCCCAACGTTGGGCGACTTCAGCGGTACCGGTCCAAGCCTGAAGATCGTGAGGAGCTTCGTGAGGAAATTCTGGAGGACGGCCACCACTTGATCGACCCCGGCATGTCGAACGTGGACTGAAGGTCTTTTCTGCGAGGCTTCCCGCTTTCCTGACGGCTACTAAGGACTGCTGCCCTGACTGTCGCCCTGTCTTGGACCCATTTGTGATGCTTTGTACGGCGAGACGATAGACGGGTCTTCTGGTGGCGTGACTGATACCTCAGTTAAGTATAAGTGGGTCGCTCCCAGTCCTTAGATTTTGGTTCTTTGGTTCTTAGTTTGTTTGGTCCTTAGTTTTGATTTGAAAATTGCAATTTCCAAAGCCGAGGGTCTCGTATATTTACGAGTGTATCGTTGTAGATAATCCCTTGAAGTTTGAAGCTAGATTAGTGAGCGAAGATGCCTAGTTTTAGCAAAATTGGGAGAATATTTTTTTGTGGTTGTAACAGGGATTCCCGATTGGAGGATTCATGTCCGATACCTCCAGTTGGAACTACGACTTATGAACTTTATTCTAAACACGGCGTGGGTCCCATTACGTTCAATGAAGTATGGGTCCGATACACTAGGAAAGACGGTGTTTTAAAATGGCCACATCATGGTAGCTATGACACAGAGATTCTAGATAATTTGGAAGTTAAACTATTTAAGAAGAAAGCCCGGCCGGCAATGTTTGACTCCTTTCGCCTTTGGCGTAAAGAAGCCATACAACGAGAAATAAAACAAGCTAAAAGAGATAAGAGAGAAAAGGGGTTGTCGATAATTCAAGCTGCTAGGCAGTTTAAAGAGGATGAAGAAGATAAAGCAGTTGAGGTGTCAGATAGGCAACATAATATGGCTATTGATAAATGTTATCCAGCTTTGCCATCTCTTCTTGAGAATGTAACGAAGGACCCTGAGAAGGATCCTTTGATGTCACATTTGTTGAGACTACCACCCCCTTATGCACAGAGTGCTACGGCACCTCCGCAACCTCCAGTTGCACAACCTCTTGTTGCTGCTCAACTACCGGCTCCTCCTCAGCTGGTTCTTCCTCCTACGGCACAGCCTCCTCTGGGGCCGCCGACTTTGCTATCTGTTTTGTCTGGAACTACTTTGACTTATTCTCCTGTACCTTCAACTTCTCTTGCTACTAACCCTACGCTTCTATCACCTCAAAATACTTTGTCTCCTGTCCTTATGACAGCTTCTCCTTCTGCTCGACAACGAATGGCTGATACTGTTACTGGTCTTTTGTCTCCTTTCTTTGGGTCATTGAGTATGACCCCTGTTTCTGCACGTAACCAAATGCGTAGTCAGCTACCTGGTCCCGAAGAACGGGCAGTGTTAGATCTCTTGGCTCGCAGATGGGTTTCAAATGTTTCGAGGTATAACTTAGAGTCAGTTATGGATGTTTTCCAGCAGTGGGAAGCACCCAAGCAAAGGTATGTTTTTGAAGTTATGTGTACTTTCCTTCATGAGGAATGGGAAGATAATGATTTGGATTCAGTCCCAGTGGAGTTGCTAAATGTACAGTCTGAGTTTGCGAAAGGGACGATAGTGGGTCCCAGAATTGAGGAAGCAGTTGCGATGGTACTTGCGTTGAGGAGCGATTTCCCTTCTCAGCGACTGTTTGAGCCTGATTCCGCAGTTAGGAGAAAGGTACGACAATATCCAATGAGAGAGGTTCCCCCAGTTTGGAGAGAAGGGGACCCAAACGCTAATCCAGCTGTTCTGCCTCATTTTCAGAGAGTATGGGTACATGTGCCAAGGAAGAGAGTAGAAGTTTTGGCCCTTAAACAGTCTTTACCTGATCCCCGTAAGAATCCAGCTGGCTATTACAAAGAATTGTCCCAGACAGTTGACGCATGCATCATAAATTTGGCAGATATAGATATGCTGTTGGGTAATGTAGTACCTCAACCTCTATGGGAAAAGATTCGTCATGAGGATCATGCAATTGAATTAGGTGACTCATGGGTCAATATTGCTGCTGCGGACGCTAGACAAGTTGGTGGTGCTAAGCCTGAGACTCTAGTGGCAGATCTACCTGGCAGAATTATAAATCTTATGAAAACAATGATGCCAGCGTTACGAGTAAATTGGGACAAGTTAGCAGCATGTAAGCAGAAGAAGGACGAAAGTGTATCTGATTTCTTCACTAGGTTTGAAGAGACATTTATAGATCATAGTGGCCAAGATATGAGTACGGAAGGTGGACAAAGATTGCTCATAGATAAGTTTGTCTTTAACTTACTTCCTGAACTGTGTAATAAATTGAAAGATTCTGAGAGTTCTTGGGCTGTTTCCTCGTCGGCCCAGATATTGGCGACTGCACAGTACTATGAGAATAGGGATAAGGACGAAAAAGATAGAGTAGAGAAAAAGACTAAAGACCTAAAGACAAAGGTTCTTTTGCAGCAGGCGTATCCGCCTCGCTCGAATCAGCAAGAGTCACAGCAACGCCAACAGTTTCAGCAACCTCCACAGTTTCAGAGACCGCAACAGAACGCTGGGTATTTTCCTCCAAGACCCCCCTTGGGTTTCAATCAGTGTGCGTACTTTAGGGAGGAAGGTAATTATAAAAATGAGTGCCCTGTTTTACGACAACGCGCGAGTGGTATGCCGGCCCCGAGAGGCCGTGGTGGTTTTCTGCAAGTGTCTAGGGGTAGAGGACGTGGTGCGTTTCCTCAGAACGAACGTTCCTTTCCCCCACAAAATTCTATGAATTGCTTTGATCAACAGAAAATTGCATCTGGTCAGTCGACTCAGTACTATGCTGATGACTATTATGTTGAGAGTGAGAATGCTGACTATAATGATTGCTAGGACAGCCATAGACAAAGAGAGGGAGTAGTGTTGGTTCCAGTAGATCAGAGTGGGCCTTATGTTGCAGTAGCCACATCGGGTGTGGTAGAGCCTTTTCTTTTGGATACTGGTGCAGCGAAGAGTTCTATCATGCACTCTAAACTGCCTGGCGCACCTTTGTCTGGCTTAACGAATGTTTCGGTAGGATTCTCTGGCGCCCCAGTTCGTAATCCAGTTTCTAGCCCCTTGTCTCTTTCTATAGAGCCTTGTGAGTTGGAAGCACCTCTCATTTTACCGACAGGTTGTGGTGAGAATTTGTTGGGTTTGGATTTGTTGAAAAGGTTGCATGCAACATTACATTGTTCTCCTTCGGGAGTACAGCTTACATTGGGTAAAAAAGTGATCTCTCCGATGTATTTGTCTAAAGATCGGCTTCCACCGGAATTGCGTTCTCTCCCTGATACTCTTTGGGCTACTGGTCCTAATGATGTGGGTCTTTTGGAGATTCCACCTTATGTTGTAACGCTTAAAGCGAATGTTAAAATGCCGCGTATTCCCCAATATCAGATTTCTAGTGATGGTGAAAGAGCGCTTTTAGCAATCATTTATGATTTGATTGAGAAGGATGTGATTGAAGAAACGAGAGGTAATGTGTGTAACAGTCCCGTTTTGCCTGTCCTAAAGCGCACTGACTCTTCTCAGCCACCTGTTTACAGGTTTGTGATCGATCTTAGAGAGGTTAACAAGATTGTCGTGCCACAGTTTGCAGTTGTTCCGGATATTACTGCTTTGTTGACTTTGATTCCTGCTTCAGCTGCCTGGTTTTCAGTCATAGACTTGAAAAATGCTTTCTTCAGTATTCCAATTGCTGAGCAGAGTAGGGATATTTTTGGCATCTGTTTAGGAGGACGAAGCTTCCGGTTTAAACGCGCTCCTCAAGGCTATTGTGAAAGACCTTCCAATTATAGTCAAGCTTTGAAAACTCAACTTGATACTCTTGTGTTGTCTGCTGGACTGGAGATGGATAATACGTTGATTGTGATGGTTCCACATGCAGTGGATACTTTATTAAATCGGACAAAAACTCAACACCTTACTAGTGCAAGGTTGTCGGGTTATGAGTTGACACTTTTGGCTAGTCATGTGCATATTAAGCGATGCAATGTATTAAATCCAGCAACATTGTTGCCGACGTCTGTGGATACAGATGGTCAGGAACAGCACGATTGTTTTTTGAGGACGGAAGAGGAGACGAAGGGTAGGATTGACTTGAAAGATTCTCCTCTTCCGGATCCTGATGGTACGTTATGGGTTGATGGTTCATGCTACAAGCTTCCGAATGGTGACATGACTGCAGGATATGCCGTGACGACATTAAGTACAGTTGTTGAAACTGCACGAGTGAGCTATAATTCAGCACAAGCAGCGGAATTGATTGCATTAACGAGAGCGTGTGTTTTGTCTGAAGGAAAGAGAGTGAATGTGTATACCGATAGTCAGTATGGGTTTGGTGTTGCCCATAGTTTCGGACGTTTGTGGAAAGAAAGGGGATTCCTCACATCCCATGGGACTAAGATTCAGCATGGACAGTTGGTGAATGAGCTTCTCGAGTCACTTACTTTGCCGAAGCAAGTTGCAATTGTGAAGTGTAGTGCTCATCGGAAGGTTACGGATGATGTTGGCCGTGGTAATGCGTTTGCGGATGAAGTTGCGAAAGACACAGCAAGAAATCTGATGAGTCGAATGTATGTGGCAGACCCTGCGGGATGGATTGGTGATGTTGGAATGTGCGAAGATACGATTGAGAGTGTGAAATCGATACAGGCTGAAGCTACTGAAAGTGAGAAGAATGTTTGGAGAGAAACTACGGGTAGATTGGATTCGACTGGTTGTTGGGTTGAATTGTCAGAACACAAAAGATGGTTGTTGCCAGATGCGTACGTGCTTGCAGTGGTTACTATGGCACATGGTTTGTCTCACATCAGTGTGAAAGGGATTTGTAAGTTGTTGGCTCCAGTATGGCAGAATGCTGGAATTCCCAAGTGTGCGGAGAATGTGGTCAAGAATTGCATGGTGTGTCTAATGTATAATCCTGGCTAGGGAACCCCAACTCCAGCTGGTCACTTTGCTCCTCCGACGTATCCGTTCGAGGTTTTGCAATTGGATTTCATCCACATGGAAAGGTGCAATAATTTAAAGTATGTCCTTGTAGTTGTTTGCGCCTTTTCTAGATGGGTAGAAGCATACCCCCTAAAAGATAATACTGCCTCGTCCACTGCTAAAGTCCTGGTCAAAGAATATTTCCCTAGGTTTGGGTTGCCAAGGACGGTATGGAGTGATAACGGAAGTGAATTTGTGGGGAAGGTGATGATGAGAGTGTGTGAAGGGTTGGGAATTCATCAGAAATTCCACGCTGCCAATCATCCCCAATCAGCTGGTTTAGTTGAGTGCTATAATGGCACGTTAAAGTTAAAGCTGGCTAAGATTCAAGCGAGCACTGGTCTTCAATGGCCTGATGCTTTACCGTTGGCACTTTTGTCGACTAGAACTGCAGTACATTCCCGGATAGGCCTTAGTCCGTATGAGATTGTCTTTGGCCGTCCGGCAAACATTTGGGGAGTGCCGAGGCCAACGAAGTTTAGTGACATCGAATACCCTATGCTAGTGGACTACTTGTATGACTTGACGACTAAATTGCATGTCTTACATCAACAGGTTCATGATAAATTGTCGCCAGCTTCTGCGGACCCAGGTCACATCCTCAATCCCGGTGACTTGGTCCTGGTGAATAATTTTCAGCGGACTAAGAATGATCAGCCCCGCTGGAATGGACCGTACCAAGTCCTGCTATCTACGAGGCCTTCAGTAAAGATTTCCGGGAAGAAAAACTGGATCCACGACGTACATTGTAAGAGAGCACTGTTGCCTCTGCCGTACGACCAGTGGGTCCGTGAAGGTATTGCAGATTCCGAGACTGAAAGGATGCCGAAGTTTGCACCGTTTAGCGATGCAGAGTTGGTATAGAGAGGCTCCGAGAAAGAAGATGACGATGTCCTTCAAGAAGCTGTGCCTGTGTCTCAAAGATTAGAAACTACTGAACCTGAACTGTTGTTTCAGCCTCAAACGAGGCCTGGAGAAGAGCGTTATAATCTACGTCCTAGAAACAATGGACTAATAAAATAAATGAATTCCTTTTTTTTATTTTTGGAACTGAACTCCCTCAGGAATTGAACTCTCTCAGCCAAGAAACTTTTTTGGTATTTTTTTTGTGAACCACCATCCGGGTTCAGCTGTAGGGTCACGGTGTAAAGACTAGAGAGTGCAAGCCGAAGACGCAAGGTAGACGGTTCTGGTTGGTCTAAGGGAGTTCCCTGGGCTGACAGAAGCATTCCTTAGCAGAAGAAAACCAATCGCCATGAACAGCATCGGTTAGAGGATGGAGTTTTTTGAGATTGAGAGAGCCATTGAGAAAATTAACTTAAAGAAGAAACTGTGTAAAATTATGCATAGCAAATGTTTTCTGATCACGTGTCTTTTGATGTTTTTTAGCATGACGTTAGCTTTGGTGGGTTGGTTTGTATTTTCTCTTCAACTGATTTCTGCACCCATTTTCCAACCTACGACTTTACCTGCTACTACTTCTTTGCATTCTTTTCATACTTTACCTGAACACGAACAGATTAGAAGGTCAGAATTTGTAAATAACTCATTCATACAGTTATTGCATCAACATCAGTTGGTGGTGAACATCACTAATTGCTGGGTGTGTGGTCTTATGCCGCATACTACGGATAGAGGTGTTCCCTATTTGATTTTACCGTTTAGTCAGAATGGGTCTTTGTGGGCTTTTCAAACTATGTTCGTTTATGCCCTTAAGTTTTAAACATGAGTAGAGATATCGAAACGTATAAGACTATTCCCAAGGATGAGTTATTAGCATATGTTGGTTGGAATGCAACCGGATATAGTATTAGTCTGGGTGAGAAGCAGAGACGAAAAAGGTCACCTCCGATTTGGATTGTACCCCATTGTGGTCATTTTTGTCTGCAAGGGAAAGGCAAGAATCCGAGAGCTCAGTTAGGGAAGAGTATTTGTACTCAGACGTATGTCTTTGCATCCCAAACTTCCCCACCGTTTTTAGCAGCTAAGGGCACGTATTTTGTCTGTTATGATAGAGCATATACATGGTTGCCCCCTGATTTTTCGGGAACATGTTATGTTGCATATTTGTTGCCTCCTACGTACACTGCTGCCGTAGATTACCACAGAACGAGAGTCATTAGGGGTGTCTTCAGTAAGGAAGATACCACTGGACAAGAAGTGGGAGACTTTTTCAAGGGTTTCCTACCGTTTTGGGGACCTATGGCAAACAGTAGAAACTTACGGCAATTAACGAGAGTGGTTGAATCCACCATAAATGAAACTGCCGGTGCCCTTAGTAATCTGACCGCTGAGCTTCACGCGGATCGCCTTATGACGTTACAGAATCGAATGGTTTTAGACGTCATACTTGCAGATCGAGGTGGGGTATGTAAAGTGATCCAATCGAGTTGCTGCGTTTTCATACCAGACAATGCTCCTACAGTACACCAGGCCATTTCTAAGTTACATAAGATCTCTGAGTCTATAAATGTGGATAAAGGAGATTGGTCGTTGATTGGATGGTTTTAGGAACTGTTATCGACCTGGGGATGGAAGATTCTGATGATCATTGGGATGGCTTTAGCGATTCTTTTCCTGTTCTGTCTTTGTGTGCAGTGCGCTCCTGCTATATGTGGCCTCTGTGCTACTACGTGTGCAAGGAGACCTGTCCCAAGAGAGGTAATAGGATTATGCTCCAGCAACATCTTGATGATCTGATGAATATAGACCTGGATTCAGATTGACGTGAGTTTAGGTTATTGCCTATGTAAGGGCAAAATGAGGGCGTGAGGTTCCGTGAATTCTGAACCCGTTCCATAAAGGTCATGGTTTCGTTATGAATTTGATATTAGCGAACCGTAACTAGTTAGCGCGGCAAGTATGAGTGTTTTCGTCATGTTAGACTGATGGATTCACTACGTATTTAGGGATTTCGTTCTGAACCCTTGGGTTCCATTTTGTTTATGGCAGCCATTTTGTGGTTGCCCTCACATAGGCCGATGACTGTGGCTGAACAAGTCTTTTAAGTACATGTACACCTTAGCTCCAGTTCGTGCTGACTCCTGTTTGACCTGAGTGAACTGACCCTGTTGCCTGAAGCCGACCTAGTTAAACCAGTTCCTGCCCTTTAGCTGATCAAGATTAAGGATCAGAGCACAAGACATTGTAAAGGTTTTATTGCACACAAATATGCCTTATCCTACTCTCACCTGTTTCTGCTCCTTTCTTTATGGTCTATTTACGATTGGGTTGTGCCCTTTTTTATTAAGGGTTTGTTCGACCTGTCTAAAGAAGAATGTTGGGTTTGACCGATGATTGATCATGGGCTGGGCAACTGAAAAGTGGGTTTGTCGTCATGCAATACTTTTGTTGTAGAAACATGTGATTGGTTAAACTGTAAACAAGGAATGTTTGCCTGAAGCATAATGTTTGGCATAAAAAGGGATGACTTGCTTTGTAAAATTGAGCAGTCTCCTGAGAACTCATACCGTGATGATTTCTAGGACTTCTGTTACTGGCTGCAGTCAATAAATTCGATCTTTGACGCCACCACGAAGAGTCCCGTGTGTGAGAAGTTGGCCTGGTATATGATGCTCACTAGTTCTAGTGATCACCTTGTACCATGCCAAGCAACCCTTATGATGATTGGTTGTAAGTCAACCTTATAGACCAGCTATCCTAGTAGCGCGGACAAAGCAGTCTTAGGCTAAACTCTGTAAAGGCATGTGAAGCAAGAGGTTTTACCATACACAATCCCCTTGAATACCAAATGAAAGGACACCACACAGATATATATTGAAAATGTATATATATTTATTTACTACAGATATCCCCTATACTCTTTATAAGCACAGAAGCAAATGCGTTAAAACAAAACACAGTTTAAATATACAAAAGTTGCACAATATGGATGAGCCCTAGGGGCCACCTAAACCATATACTAAAATAGTGGTATAAGAACCACCAATCGGAAAGGAAGTAGGCCTAAGGCCTGGGGAATCGCTGGAGCTGTTCGGGACTAACAGTGAAGAAGTCGGGAAAGGCCCGCGGGACTCGGGTGCAGCGCTTAAAGCACACGCATGCACCAATGCAATGTCAATGGTGCATAAAAGTTATAAAGTTACTGTTTAAGGAACCTTCCGACTGACCTAGAGAGACAAAACTTTAGACCTAGACACTAGAGGTGTGTACCAGTGTAGGAACACCGGCGTTGCAGAGTTACCTCACCCACAGGAAGCGGGTGCACAGGTGTGAAGTAGTGTCGGGTTTCGTCACGCAGGTCGATGGTGCCTGAAGATGAAGATGCTGCAGGCGGGTCGTCGAGGAGAGTTCCGGTGGATCCAAGGGTGGATCTGAAGATGTGAAGACCTGAAAGCAGAGGGGACAATGTTCAAAGTCACTAGCCAGTGACTACCGTGGAACCAGGATGGAACCAGGCGATGTCGGGTGCAAACAGGTGAAGAGGTGTAGCTTGTCTCCGCAGCCACGTGGACACGAAAAGGTTGAGGACATCCAGGAGTCGGTCACGAGCTGTCCCAAAAAGGCTCTAGCTGATGGGGGTGTCGGCAACTTGATTGGAGCAAACAGGCCTTGGCTAATGCAAGCCACGCAGGAAGTGAAGAAAGCTTATTACTCGGACCAGCAAGGTCAGAGCGGGTGCTCCTTTTCAGGGGAGCGAGGGCCAGTCTGGAGCAACCAGACCAATGGTGTTGTTTGTAGATTTCATTGCCAAGATGGCCGCTAGCCACGTGGCAAGTGGCCGGGATGGTGCGTCGAGTGGCAAAGTGCAAAAGGGCCCCACTTAGATTGTGGAGATGCTGGGGGGCTGATCTTCGGTGCAGATGCTGCTCGGTGGTGGGGCTTCTCAAACCCCAAAGCACAGCCTTGAGGGAGCCTCGGGTGCTGCGCAGTCAGCTTCTCGGGGGTCTTTCAAGATGGCCGGTCCCACGTCTCTCAATGCCTCCACGGGTCTCTTCTTTCAGGGATTGTGGATCGGGCTGTGAGAAGTCTGGGAATCCAGGTCTTGTTGGGCTTTGGGCTCGGGCTCCGGCGGGAGGCGGCGGCAAAGCAGACGTCGAGTTGCTGGTTGTTGCCTGTATTCACAGGGTGGTCACTCCTTGGCCACAAGGGAGATTCTCTTCAGTCTTCTGTGCAGCAGAATGTCGAAGTCCAGTTTTCTTCTTAGTTTCAAGTCGAGTTCAGGATGATCTGAAGTCTTGGGACACAGCTCCTACTCTTATTCCAAATCTAGGGGCTGGATTACCTGCTAGGTCCATCCTCTGGGTGGGACCAGGAAGGGGGTGGTTACACCCCCTTTCCTTTGTCCATCTCCACGCCAGGACTGGGGCTGGGAAGCCCCATCACTGGTTTGGACTGGCTTATGCACAGGGACACTTGTGTGCCCCAGGTATGTCTCATTCTATTCAGCCCTGTCCTACCCAATACACAAAATCCTGTCTGGGGTGGTGCTAGCACCTCCCAAGGCAGGAAACCCTTTGTCCAAGCCTCCCTCGCTGGAAGGACTCCCAGCAGTAGGAGGTCAGACTTGTGTCTGTGGTGGCAGCATCCATTTTGTGATGCTGAGGCTCATGTTTAACTTTACCCGGGTTTCAGGTTATGTACATGTCGTGTCCCTCTAGAAGGGTGGAATGCTACCCCCGTTGCCAGAACTGGCGAGGGGGTAGTATTCCAATTAGTATAACACCTTACTTGACATGTTTTGATAAAGCCAAACCAAATATAGCATTTAACCGCGAGGTTCATAATGCACTTAAGAGTATATGGTATGGCAGTATCATGGAACAGCTAAAGGACGTGGTTCCGAAAGCTGCAGACAGGCTCAGCTCATGCTAGAGCACCATCTCACATATTTCCAAGCACTATGTCTCCAGGATTTATGAGGCCTTCCATAGGAGTGGCTGATAGGAACATATGTGTCCATTTTAAGTTAGATATAGACATACTATACCTAAGTAAGGGGTGATTACACCGACGTACCTCAGCTGAGTGATCAGCCAGTTGTGTAAAATATGTAGGCCAGGCCAGGGGTGGCATAATACATGCTGCAGCCCCTGGTAGGCCTTGGAAGCACCTATGCCCTGGGTACCTGGGGTACACTGTTACAGGGGCCAATAAGGTGAACCAGTTCCAATTCGTAATGCATCTAGTGTGCATTGGCATTAATTTAGAGAGAGAACAGCAGGCTGTGGGTCTGATTAGCAGGCCCACAGCCACATTAAGTCATAAACCAGTGAAGCAAAAAGCAAACATTTGGGGTGACCATAGGATAGCAGACCCTACTCTCCTACACAACCCCCCCCAAACACAGGGACATTAGACTAACCTTGACCAGTTGTGTCTTCATGTTCTAAGTGGAAGTACCTGGAGAGACCATCTGCATTACCATGGTCAGTCCCTGGGCGGTGCTCCACTGTAAAGTCCATCCCATGTAGGGAAATGGACCACCTGAGCAGTTTGGGGTTTTCACCCTTCATCTGATTAAGCCATAAGAGGGGCTTATGGTCGGTCTGAATCTTGAAGTGAGTGCCAAACAAGTATGGTCTCAACTTCTTCAGGGCCCACATCACAGCAAAGGCCTCCCTCTCAATAGCTGACCAACGTTTCTCTCTGGGGGTCAGCCTTCTGCTAATAAAAGCTTGACCATCTACATTAAGTTGTGAAAGCACAGCTCCCACTCCCAACTCAGAAGCATCTGTTTGGACAATTAACTCTCTTGAGTAGTCAGGACTCTTCAGGATAGGTGCAGAGCACATGGCCTTCTTCAGGTCATCGAATGCCTTTTGACAGTTTACTGTCCACTGAACCTTTTTGGGCATCTTCTTGGATGTCAGATCATTAAGAGGAGTCACAATGGACCCATAGTTCTTAACAAACTTCCTGTAGTACCCAGTCAGGCCCAAGAAAGCTCTGACCTGAGTCTGGGTGGTTGGAGGGGACCAGTCCTTTATGGTCTGGATTTTATTCTCCAGTGGTTGAACTTGGCCTCCACCTACAAGGTGGCCCAAGTATACAACTTTACTCTGCCCTATCTGGCACTTTGTGGCCTTGATAGTGAGGCCTGCCTTTTGCAGAGCCTCTAGCACTTCCTTCAGGTGTACCAGGTGATCCTCCCAGGTGGAGCTGAAGACAGCTATATCATCCAGATATGCTGCGCAAAAGTCATCCAACCCAGTAAGGACTTGATTCACCAACCTTTGGAAGGTGGCAGGTGCATTTTTCAAACCAAAGGGCATCACCACAAACTGGTAATGACCTCCTGGGGTAGAAAATGCTGTTTTGGCTTTGGATTCCTCAGCTAACCTGATTTGCCAATAGCCAGCTGTCAGATCAAATGTGCTCAAATATTTGGCAGAAGCCAACTTGTCTATGAGCTCATCTGCCCGTGGAATAGGGTGTGCATCTGTCCTGGTGACAGCATTGAGTCCTCTGTAATCCACACAGAGCCTCATCTCTCTCTTTCCATCTTTGGTGTGAGGTTTGGGGACCAGAACCACTGGGCTAGCCCAGGGGCTCTCTGAAGGCTCAATAACACCTAATTCCAGCATCTTTTGCACCTCAGTCTTTATACAGTCCCTGACATGGTCAGGTTGCCTGTAAATCTTGTTTTCCACAGGAGGACTGTCACCAGTGTCCACCACATGGGTACACCAGTTAGTCTGACTGGGTGTCAATGAGAACATATGTCTATATGACTGCAAAACTTGTCTACAGTCATTTTGCTGCTGTTCAGTGAGGCTGCCATCTAAGGCCACACCATCAACTGAGCCATCTTCAGGGTTCTGAGTCAGCAGGTCTGGGAGAGGGTCACTCTCTTCCTCCTGCCCCTCATCTGTAGCCATGAGCAAGCCCATGTCTGCCCTGTCAACATATGCCTTCAATCTGTTAACATGGAGCACCCTGTGGGGGCTCCTGGGAGTTCCTAGGTCCACCAAGTAGGTAACCTCTACCTTCTTTTCAATGATAGTATGGGGCCCAGACCATTTGTCTTGGAGTGCTGCTGGGGCCACTGGCTCCAACACCCATACTTTCTGTCCAGGCTGGTACTCAGTCAAGACAGCCTTTTGGTCATGCCAAGCTTTCTGTAATTCTTGGCTGGCCTCAAGGTTTTTGGATGCCTTCTCCATATACTCAGCCATCCTGGAGCGGAGACCAAGTACATAGTCCACTATGTCTTGCTTGGGTTTTCTGAGAGGTAACTCCCATCCTTCCCACACTAAACACAGTGGTCCTCTTACAGGGTGCCCAAACAACAATTCAAAGGGGCTGAAGCCAACCCCCTTTTGTGGGACCTCTCTGTAAGCAAACAGAAGGCAGGGTAGAAGGATGTCCCATCTTCGCCTGAGCTTTTCTGGCAATCCTTTGATCATACCCTTTATTTATTTATTATTTATTTATTAACAGCTTTTATAAAGCGCGAACGAAGGCCCAAGGGCATCTCGGCGCTAAAAATATCTGCACTGCCTAACCAGAGAAGGGGAAGCTGGGTTTACAGATTAAAAAGCCAGGTCTTAAGTTGCTTGCGGAAGGACCAAAGTGAAGGGCAAGTTTTAATCGATTGCGGTAATGTATTCCTTTAGGGTCTTGTTGAACATTTCAACAAGCCCATTGCATTGTGGATGATAAGGAGTGGTGAACTTGTAGTTGACACCACATTCCTTCCACATAGCTGTTAAGTATCCTGACATGAAGTTGGTACCTCTATCAGATACTACCTCCTTAGGAAACTCCACTCTGGAGAAAACTCCAAGTAAGGCCCTGGCCACAACTGGAGCTGTAGTGGTCCTAAGGGGAATTGCCTCTGGGTACCTGGTGGCATGGTCCACCACCACCAGTATGAATCTGTGCCCAGATGCTGTAGGGGGATCCATTGGACCTACAATATCAATCTCCACTCTCTCAAAGGGGACCCCCACCACAGGTAGTGGTATCAGGGGGGCCTTTGTTGTTCCACCTGCTTTGCCACTGGCTTGGCAGGTTACACAGGAGCGACAAAACTCCTTTGTATCTTCAGACATGTGAGGCCAGTGAAAGTGAGGGACAAGCCTGTCCCAAGTCTTATTCTGGCCTAGGTGACCTGCTAAAGGAGTATCATGGGCCAAGGTTAGAAGGAAGCCCCTAAATTGCAGAGGTATAACCAACCTCCTGGTTGTACCAGGCTTGGGGTCTCTACCCTCTGAATAAAGGAGCCCATCATCCCAATACACTCTATGGGTACCTTGAGCATTCCCAGCAGCCTCAGCAGCAGCCTGCTGTCTGAGGGGTTAAAGAGAAGGACAGGTTAACTGAGCCTGCCCCAAGTCTGCCCTAGAAGGTCCCCCTGTTCCCAGAAACTCAACCTGATCCGGTTCAAGTTCTTCAGGGACAGTTCCTTCAGGGGTCTCAAGATCATCTTCCTGTGAAGGCTGATCCTCACTTGTAGGCAGTTGGGAAGGCACAGCCTTTACCCGCCTGTTCTTCTTCTTGGAAGGTGCTTGGTCCATTGTTCCAGGATCCAAGACCTGAGGTTCAGAGAGGCACTTTTTGGCCTGTGACCTGGTCACAGCAAGGACATGTGATGATATCCCTAACATCTCTGCATGAGTCCTGTACTCAACTTCTGACCATAGAGAGCTCTCCAGGTCATTGCCCAACAAACATTCAACTGGGAGATCAGCACTAACCACAACTCTTTTTAGGCCAGTTAACCCTCCGCAGGAGAAATTAACAATTGCCACACTATGTGTAGTAGTGACATTGCTGGCATTGGTCACCAGGTAATTATCACCTGGTGCCGCTCGCAGCCTTCTTGTGCTCACATAGTTTCCTGACCAGAAGAGGAGAACTCTGTTACTGGAGCCAGCGAGGATTTCCACTGGGCTTATTACATTGGGCAGTGACTGACTTTGGTATCTTTCTGTCCAGCGGGCGCGGGGCTGCGAGTCCTAGCAGGCGGAGCGCCGAATCCATCAGGCGCACCTGCGACTCTTCCCGCCCCCCTCCCCCTCTGCTGCTGATAACGGCTTGCGGCCCCCGCTTCGCCGGAGCCGCTCACAGCCGTCTTGTGCTCACATAGTTTCCTGACCAGAAGAGGAGAACTCTGTTACTGGAGCCAGCGAGGATTTCCACTGGGCTTATTACACTGGGCAGTGACTGACTTTGGTATCTTTCTGTCCAGCGGGCGCGGGACTGCGAGTCCCAGCAGGCGGAGCGCCGAATCCATCAGGCGCACCCGCGAATCTTCCTGCCCCCCTCCCCCCTTTTGCATATAGGAGTACCTATTAGCTGCGCACACGGGACGCGCGCGGGACGGAGCACGGGGCGAAGCCCGGGCAAAGGGCGGGCCGTTTGAGGCCGTTAGAGACCGTGTAAGGCCGGGCTGGGCCACCTCCCTAATCTCTGCCCCCAAGTTCAGTCTAAGCCGAGGTGCACAGTATTATCTTTTAATCATTGTTAAATTTTACATTTTCGTAGCCTGATATTTGGGTGTTTTTATTAGAGATTATTGTTAACTATTGTTACTTATTATTATTAATTATGTGCACAAGAGCATTCAGAAGTAAAATGGCAGCGGGGGGGTTACCACAAACTGGCACCCTGGATAATTTTATTATAAGGGCCAATTCCTTCATCGAGCAAGAAATCTCATCGATGGAACGTAGAGTACCCCAGGACCTTGCCTTTGCGAAAAGATCTTCTATGGGCCACCTTGCTACAGCCAAAAGCCCCGATAAATCTAAGGGTGTGGCCCCCCTAGGAACTTCCCTAATAACGAATGTAGATGTACATGCCCATAGGCAGAGTTTGCCGGGAACGGTGGATCTATCAGTGTCTCACTTTTCATTAGATTCACAATCAAGTGATGACCTGGAAATAAGCCCGGACCTAGCCGCCATCACCACACCCACACCTGCTGCTTTGAGTGCTAGTCAGCTAAAGGGGAAAAGGGAGGGAGCGATCCCTAAAAAAACACAAATAAAAGAAGTAAGAGAGGTGGGCAAACGACCGAGAAAGCTTCCTAAGGTTTCTATTCCAAACCAGATAACAGCCCTTCCTCCCAACAGGAACGCCCCTATAAACGAGGCATTATGCACTGTGAATGCAGAGGTTCCAGATAGCCTAGATAGGATCAGTGTTAGGAATGATGAGGTTAACATTTCCCTCCTACCCAGGATTGCTGAACTCTTTAAACTTTATCTTACCCCTATAGAGTCAAGACTAGCCCACATTGAAAAACAGATAGCTGACCTGTGCGCTGTGTCAAAAAAAGCCAACCCGCAGGGATCCCATAAAACGGGGGGACTAAATCCAACTGCAGTTAAACCCATTGCCCCTGCTACTAAAAAATTACCAGCAGTAGTGACCAATCCAAAACCTAAGGTTGCTTCGGCTCCTGCTAAGACACTAGATCTGAAGACAAAAACCTGTGTCACCCCCCCCCCCCGAGAGGGGAACACTCAAACTAGGGACCACATGGCGCAGCCAAACAAGAATAACAATGGTGGAGGATCACATAGAAGACGAGTGGTAAACTTGCCACCTGAGGCAAGTCCCTATGTGGTCGTTATGATAGGGGTCCCTAAAGTAGGGGAGGCCGAGGAGGAAGCCAATTGGTCTCTAAAAAACAAAGTACAACACTGGCTCAACATTAACCGGCCTTTACCCCCTAACCAAACAAGTAAGATCAGGACGGTACTTAGGGTATCCTGGGTTGGTCATGAGAGAAAATCTGTACAGGGCGATTGTATCCTGGTCAATTTCGCGGATCCCCACACAGCTGACTATGTATGTACCTGGAACGTACAGGACAGATATGAGGGGATAACAACCAAACGCCTCTCCTTTTTTTATCCCCCCAGGAGCGGACCAACATGTGGTTGGAACAACGATAGTGACTGGCATACAGTAGGGCGCCGTGCAAGGATTGGAGACTGGGGGACCTGGGGAGCACCTGCCCCCAGAGATCTTGCACATAGGGATAATTGGGGAGGCTTTCCAATTACTAATAGATATAGTGGCTTAGAGATGGTTGACTGACAGCTAAAATTCACCAACCGACCAGAGGAGGAGAGGGCGGATCCTGTAGTCATAAGGGAGGAACCAAATGGGTACTGCGAGCGGCCACTCTTTGATGGACCGCCTACTACCCCTGCGTTAAGTAAGATATCATCCCCACAAACTACAAAGAGGACTCCCCATACCCATGAACGGACCTGTCACCTGGCTAAACGGGTCCCTGCGCCCCAAGTAGAAAATAGGCAAAATAATTCTCCCAATGTAGACCTACGGGACAAGGGTCATATTTCCATTGTTTCTTGGAATCTGGCAGGTTTGGCGAATAAACTAGACTCTCCGGAATGGGGGGCTTTTATTGACCAACAGGATGTATGCCTCTTCCAGGAGACATGGGCTAGACAAGACTACCGTCGGGCAGGGTTCGATACATTCTCAATTTGGGCGAACTGGAAGGGGAAGGGACGCCCTTATGGCGGACTACTCATCTGGGTGGCCTCCCATCTGGGTTGCAAAGCGAGGGTCCTCGTAACTAATTCCCCTGATGTCCAATGCGTATTGTTGGAATGGCCTAACGCTTTAAAACTGGCCTTGATTAATGTATATTCTAGACCCGTGGGTATAGCAAAGGTCTCTAGCACCATAGAAGAATTGGCAATGTTTCTGGGTACCATCCCCCAAGGCATCCCGTACATAGTGGGGGGAGATTTTAATTGTCAATTCGAACCTCTCCAACTATTTTTAGAGGGTGCGTCTAGTGAAGAGGATGACCAATGGGGAATCCCTAAACTGTTGGGCTTGCCAGTGAAGTCTTGGTCTCCACTGGCAACACAAATTATGTGCCTAACCCTAGCTAATTCCTTAAGGGCATGCAATGGCCGGCTAAGTGGAGATATCCCTCCCAAAGCAACTTATAATAAACCGGGGCATAGCTCTCGTTTGGATTATGTGCTTGTGGAACTGTCTGAATGGTCTAGACTCATCGATTTTAGGGTAAGCCAGCGAGATGACAGTGACCACAATGCGCTGATCCTAAAGATCTCGGTCCCTGGTCTTACCATGTCTATTCAGGGGGGTGATATTCTCTTAGATCCGAACATGATATTGGCTAGTAATCGGCGTAGAGTCCGATGGTCCAAAATTATAGGAAATCCTAGGGAGATACAGAGGCTATATGCAAAGACTGTACCACTTCTGGAAAAAGTCGATAACCTCCTACACCAATTTCCGTCTGAGGAGAACTCCAGAGAAATTGGGTAATTCATCTCAAGCTGTGTGGTACACTGGCAGAAGTTCTGAACCCAGTGCGGAGGGCAAGGGATGGAAGAAAGAAAGGGACGTGTGCTCCGTGGTATAATTCTGCCTGCAGGAAGGCCAAGGCCGACCTACTGGAGGCCATGAAGCAGCAGGATAACATCTTAATGGTCAGAACAAAGAGGTCGGAGTACAAACTCCTCATTTGTAATGCTAAAATTGAATGGGACAGCGACAACTGGAAGGATATGAGGGACACGCTCAAGTTTCGAGACGCCCGGAAATTCTGGCAGATTGTCAAAAATGGTTCCGCTAATCCCACCCCGGCTATGGAGGCTAATATCGCATCTAAAGTCTGGGAGGACCATTTTAGGACCTATATGCCCAACCTAATGTAGATCTTGTTGGTGACCATTAATACTTGGTCCCAGGTTTGACCCCTGTGAAACTTCTGGAAACGGAAAAATTTACCGTGGAAGAAGTTGGGGCAGCTATTGCTAGACTTGCTCCAGAAAAAGCCCCAGGGTTGGACAAGCTCCCCGGTGACTTGTTTAAAAATGAACCCACGGTTTGGGCCCCCTATCTACAGGCTCTATTTAATGCTATTCTTGGTGGGATGTCGGTGCCTACTACTTGGCTGGGGGAGGAGATCGTTTCAATTTTCAAGAAGGGTTCGTCTCTGCTCCCAGCCAACTATAGGCCCATTAGCCTAATTGACATCCCACAAAAGATTTTTGCCAGATTGATTTTGGACCGCCTACTAGATTGGATGCTAGAGAATTCAGTACTGAGCCCATATCAAGCTGGGTTCAGGAGTAAGGTATCCACTATAGATCAAGTCTTTCGCCTTGCCACTATATTTTGGAAAACGGTGCAGTTGGAGGGTGGCAGCCTCTATACTGTATTCGTTGACCTACGAGCGGCTTTTGATCTTGTACCCCGCAGGAAACTTTGGTCTGTCCTTTCTGGCTTGGGAGTCCCGCAACATCTCCTGGACATGATTGTCAGGTTACATACTGACAACTATGCTCAGGTCAGATGCGGAAGGGAGGGAGCACTGTCCAACAAATTCCCCGTTGGCAGGGGGGTAAGACAGGGTGGTGTGCTTGCACCGACCCTGTTTTGCCTCTACGTCAACGGGGTAATTGCCCACTTGGCCGCGGTTGAAAACAGCGATGCCCCTAAAATTGGAGGCAGCAGGGTGCCGGCGATTATTTTTGCCGACGACACCCTGCTGCTCTCCAAGTCGCCGATGGGGATCCAGCGAGTTCTTAATGGTTTCGAGGCTTTTTGTAAAAATCATGGCCTTGAGATTAACGCTTTGAAGACAAAATATATGGTCTTCAATCCACCAGCTAGGACTCGCCCTAACCCATACATTGGTTTAAGCAGGCTAGAGAGGGTTCGTACCTTCGAGTACTTGGGAATCACCCTAAACGAAAAGATGTCGTGGGACCACCAACGGGAGAAATCTCAATTAAAATTGGCCAGATAGCAGGTGGAATTAGTAAGCTTGCCACTAGAAATAAATCTTCTTTTAGGCCGGTGGGTCCCTCACTAGAGATCTACAGAGCACAGGCACGGGGGGCGGCTATGTATGGAAGTGAACTCTGGGGCTACACGTGTAATCACGATCTAGTAGCTACAGAGAATACATTTATTAGACAACTCCTATCACTTCCTCCTAGCACTCCCTTGATGCAAATGAGACTCGACCTGGGTTTGAGACCCCTTGACGAAGATATGGGATTACTGCCTTTATTATTCTGGCGCAGGATATGGTCTGTACCAGAGTTAGCTAATTACAGACTAGAACTGCAGGAAATTCTTACCCTACCAAATGTTGGGAAAATTCCCTGGTTAAGCTATATAAAGAAAGAATTAGGGAAACTAGGGTTACCCAACTTATGGTCTGATCCACTCTCAGCATGCCCTAGGATTACACGGAGGCAGTTTATTACCCAGTATCAAGACAGTAAACTTGCAACACACATACACGGAAGAGGTTCAGGCACCCTAACGGTATCCTTTTTTATAACCAAGGACAGCTACAGGTTTGAAACTATATTAGATGTCATATTTCAAATAATGATCAGGAAGCTGTATCTCCACTGGAGGTATGTCAGTTTGCCGGTTCGGGCTTACACTAGTAAATGGGACGAATCTTCCCCGACCCATTGCCCAGTGTGTAAACACGAAAATGAAACTGACTTACACCTATTGTTCTTTTGCAAAGCCTATGCACAAGTGAGAAAGAAATGGATTGTCCCATTATGTAAAAATGTGGGGTTTTCCAACTGTTCAGTTGCATATAGGGTTTTCAAGACTGACCCTTCTGGCTGTATAGTTTTTGCACTAGCTAAGTACCTGAGGTCAGTTTGGTATAAGAGAAGGCACCTTCTAGCTAGGGATGTATGCTAAATGTTACCTGCATGTATTGACATCGACAACAGTAGTATGCTTAATGGCTGGTCCTAAATTTTTTTTTTCCTCTCTTTTTTTTATATATTGTTTTAACATGTTTTATAATAATTCCAATTTTATTGTTGTTTCATATGCAATGTTATTTGTATCTTTTATGGCCTAATTGGCCGAAATAAAGATTATGAAACAAAACTAAACAAATTATCACCTGGTATGTATTGTCCAGGGTCCACAAAGCTAGGTGTCACCATAGTGACACTGGCACATGTGTCCCTGTATGCTTGAGCCACTTTTTCATTAATCAAAGGCGTCTGCCTGTACTTGCCCAGATTACTGGGGCTGACAGTAGTGGACAAATCTATGTCCACATCACAAATCAGAACAGCCTGTGTAGGGGTTCTGACTAGGCAAGACTCTCCCTCAGTTCCCAAGGTGATACCTACTACCCCCTTAGTTTGTGGACCAACACTGCTGACTGTACTATTGGGTGCAGGTGCCTTAGGGGCTGCAGTGTTGGGGGCTCCACCCTTTTTACACTCACTGGTCCAGTGAGAGGTGTTTTTACAATTACTACACCAGGGTTTCCTTTGACCTTCTTTCTTCTTCTTCTTGGAAGTTTGGGACCCACCCTCAGTATTAGTTTGGGGCCCTGTTGAAGACTTCTGGTCTTTAGCTTTCTGCTCCCCACCCTTCTGGTCTGTTTTCTTTTGGTCACCACCCTGGTTCTGGTTCTGGTTCTTTTGCTTAACTCTGGTTCTAACCCATTTGTCCACCCTCCTTCCCAATTCTTGTGGAGAGGTCAGATCTGAGTCAACCAAATGTTGATACAACTGCTGGTTCTGACAATTATTTAAAATGTGTTCTCTCATAAGCAAATTGTACAATCCTTCATAGTCTGTAACCTTACTTCCCAGCAACCAGCCCTCCAGAGCCTTAGTGGCACATTCAACAAATTCAGACCAGTCCTGAGTCTGTGTCTTCTGGGTCTCTCTGAACATTAACCTATACTGTCAGTGGTTAAGCCTAACCCATCTATCAGAGCACTCTTCAGGACCAGGTAGTTTCTAGAATCCCCATCACTAACTGTGAGGAGTCTGTCTCGGCCTCTACCTTCAAAGGAGAGCCACAAGATGGCTGCCCACTATTCCTGAGGGATCTGCTGTACTCTGCAGTCTCTCTCAAGTGCAGTTATCCATTTGTGGATGTCATCCCCAGCTTTGTAGGGGGGCACAATCTTACTCAGGTTTCTATTGTCATAGGACCTGTCTTTATCCTTAGGGATAGTGCTGCCACCAGTGGATCCTAATCCACTCTCTCTAGGCTGTCTTGCTCTAGCAAGTTTCTCTTGGGCCAGGGCAACTTCTAATTCTTGCTTCTGGATCCTAAGCTCAGCCTCTCTCATTTTGGCCTCATGTTCCCTCCTCTGAGGGGATGTCATTCTCCTTCTGGAGTGACCATGAGAACCTCTAGAAGCATGGGAAGTGTCAGATTCACCTGAGGGATTCCTTCTCCTCCTAGACTTCTGGTTAAGTCCACTTGGGGGTCTCAGTGGGTTTGACCCTGACTCAGTCCCAAATTGGCTTAAGTTAGCCTGGCTAAGTCTCCTGACTGGCACCTGACTAAGTCTCTCATCATCAGAATCACTTTCCTCTTCCTCCTCTTCCTCCTCCTCATCCTCAGGCTGAGTATCTCCAGTGGTCTGATTTTCCTCATCTATCTGGACGACAGGGACAGGGGCATCAGTGTTATCATCTTCAGAGGGAGAGCCTCCTTCTCCAGACCCTTTTGGGTTAGGATTGGAGGTCTTTAGAGCTTCAGACTTGTCTAAAAGCTCTCTGAGGTGTGCTGTAGTAGGGCTTGGACCCGTCTTGAGACCTCTTAAGGTACACAGCTGCCTCATTTCTTTAAAGTTTAACATAGCAAATTTGGATGGTGCCTTTGGAGGGTCACTCTCAACAGGGACAGGTCCAGTGGACCCCTCTGCTCCAGACATTGCTCTAGTGTGGGTGGATATGTTGCAATCTACCTACACTGGTGTTTACCTACTAAACCTATCTAGTAGTTGTAGTCAGGGTGTGCTACTCCCTATCCTCTACAACAACTAAGTTCAGTAGAACTTAAGTATACTAGTCTTGTTTTATATGTACCTAACAGGTACCTGTATGATCTTTCAAATGATACTCTCAAAGACTGTAATGGTAAAACAACAGCAAGCTCAAATCCCAACCGCTGCTCACCAATGCGAGAAGTTGGCCTGGTATATGATGCTCACTAGTTCTAGTGATCACCTTGTACCATGCCTAGCAACCCTTATGATGATTGGTTGTAAGTCAACCTTATAGACCAGCTATCCTAGTAGCGTGGACAAAGCAGTCTTAGGCTAAACTCTGTAAAGGCATGTGAAGCAAGCTGTTTTACCATACACAATCCCCTTGAATACCAAATGAAAGGGCACCACACAGATATATATTGAAAATATATATATATTTATTTACTACAGATATCCCCTATACTGTTTATGAGCACAGAAGCAAATGCGTTAAAACAAAACACAGTTTAAATATACAAAAGTTGCACAATATGGATGAGCCCTAGGGGCCACCTAAACCATATACTAAAATAGTGGCATAAGAACCACCAATCGGAAAGGAAGTAGGCCTAGGGCCTGGGGAATCGCTGGAGCTGTTCGGGACTAACAGTGAAGAAGTCGGGAAAGGCCCGCGGGACTCGGGTGCAGCGCTTAAAGCACACGCATGCACCAATGCAATGTCAATGGTGTGTAAAAGTTATAAAGTTACTGTTTAAGGAACCTTCCTACTGACCTAGAGGGACAAAACTTTAGACCTAGACACTAGAGGTGTGTACCAGTGTAGGAACACCGGCGTTGCAGAGTTACCTCACCCACAGGAAGCGGGTGCACAGGTGTGAAGTAGTGTCGGGTTTCGTCACGCAGGTCGATGGTGCCTGAAGATGAAGATGCTGCAGGCGGGTCGTCGAGGAGAGTTCCGGTGGATCCAAGGGTGGATCTGAAGATGTGAAGACCTGAAAGCAGAGGGGACAATGTTCAAAGTCACTAGCCAGTGACTACCGTGGAACCAGGATGGAACCAGGCGATGTGGGGTGCAAACAGGTGAAGAGGTGTAGCTTGCCTCCGTAGCCATGTGGACAGGAAGAGGTTGAGGACGTCCAGAAGTCGGTCACAAGCTGTCCCACAAAGGTTCTAGCTGATGGCGGTGTCGGCAACTTGATTGGAGCAAACAGGCCTTGGCTAATGCAAGCCACGCAGGAAGTGAAGAAAGCTTGTTACTCGGACCAGCAAGGTCAGAGCGGGTGCTCCTTTTCAGGGAAGCGAGGGCCAGTCTGGAGCAATCAGACCAGTGGTGTTGTTTGTAGATTTCATCGCCAAGATGGCCGCTAGCCACGTGGCAAGTGGCCGGGATGGCGCGTCGAGTGGCAAAGTGCAAAAGGGCCCCACGCAGATTGTGGAGATGCTGGGGGGCTGATCTTCGGTGCAGATGCTGCTCGGTGGTGGGGCTTCCCAAACATCAAAGCACAGCATTGACTGAGCCTCGGGTGCTGCGCAGTCACCTTCTCGGGGGTCTTTCAAGATGGCCGGTCCCATGTCTCTCGATGCCTCCACGGGTCTCTTCTTTTCAGGGACTGTGGATTGGGCTGTGAGATGTCTGGGAATCCAGGTCTTGTTGGGCTTTGGGCTCGGGCTCTGGCGGGAGGCGGCGGCAAAGCAGATGTCGAGTTGCTGGTTGGTGCCTGTATTCACAGGGTGGTCACTCCTTGGCCACAGGGAGATTCTCTTCAGTCTTCTGTGCAGCAGAATGTCGAAGTCCAGTTTTCTTCTTAGTTTCAAGTCGAGTTCAGGATGATCTGAAGTCTTGGGACACAGCTCCTACTCTTATTCCAAATCTAGGGGCCGGATTACCTGCTAGGTCCCTCCTCTGGGTGGGACCAGGAAGGGGGGTGGTTACACCCTCTTTCCTTTGTCCATCCCCGCGCCAGGACTGGGGCTGGGAAGCCCCAGCACCGGTTTGGACTGGCTTATGCACAGGGACACCTTGTGTGCCCCAGGCATGTCTCATTCTATTCAGCCCTGTCCTACCCAAAACACAAAATCCTGTCTGGGGTGGTGCTAGCACCTCCCAAGGCAAGAAACCCTTTGTCCAAGCCTCCCTCGCTGGAAGGACTCCCAGCAGCAGGAGGTCAGACTTGTGTCTGTGGTGGCAGCATCCATTTTGTGATGCTGAGGCTCATGTTTAACTTTATCCGGGTTTCAGGTTATGTACATGTCGTGTCCCTCTTGAAGGGTGGAATGCTACCCCCGTTGCCAGAACTGGCGAGGGGGTAGTATTCCAATTCGTATGACACCTTACTCGACATGTTTTGATAAAGCCAAACCAAAGATAGCATTTAACCGCGAGGTTCATAATGCACTTGAGTATATGGTATGGCAGTATCATGGAACAGCTAAAGGACGTGGTTCCGAAAGCTGCAGACAGGCTCAGCTCATGCTAGAGTACCAGCTCACATATTTCCAAGCACTCTGCCTCCAGGATTGATGAGGCCTTCCATAGGAGTGGCTGATAGGAACATATGTGTCCATTTTAAGTTAGATATAGACATACTATACCTAAGTAAGGGGTGATTACACCGACGTACCTCAGCTGAGTGATCAGCCAGTTGTGTCAAATATGGAGGCCAGGCCAGGGGTGGCATAATACATGCTGCAGCCCCTGGTAGGCCTTGGAAGCACCTATGCCCTGGGTACCTGGGGTACACTGTTACAGGGGCCAATAAGGTGAACCAGTTCCAATTCGTAATGCACCTAGTGTGCATTGGCATTAATTTAGAGAGAGAACAGCAGGCTGTGGGTCTGATTTGCAGGCCCACAGCCACATTAAGTCATAAACCAGTGAAGCAAAAAGCAAAAATTATCCTGGATTTACTTTAATAGGCCGCTACCCTCCCTTTGCACTTCCTGCCCCCTTTCACAGGATCAGCTGTCTCTGCTCTCTGTTTCTTTCACCATGTCACGGTTCTTGGGCTCCCGATTTCCCCAGCCAGTGTCTGACCTGTAGCTCAAACGAAGGTTAAGTGATGTGAATCAAGACCGTCAGTTCCGGTAGTTACAGGTACTTTCGGGCAGTAGCAGGATTCACTTGCTCAAAGTGTCTTACTGTAAACACATTGAATACACAATAACGCAAGGCTCCCAGGTGAGACAAGCTGCACTAAGAGCAATCAAAACCATAATTGCCACAGCTGTGCCATGCTCCTACGTTAGTTGAGCATGGTGTAAGTCTCCTTTCACTCCTTTGTCTTTTACCTTGAAATGTCAACCACTGCTAGTATTGAAAGGGAAGGTTGCCTGGCAGAAAATCCTAAACAGATAGAGAGAGAGCAAAGGACTCTGGTATCTAAGAACAGGGGCATAGCTTCATGGGGGTGTTTGGGGTGTTACACCTCACTAATGTATTTTATGATAAATTGTTGGGTACAGGTTTTTTCAGTCATGTATGGTGAGGTGTCTATCAGATTTCAACGGGAATTTTACATAACCACACACAAGAGATAACATGCTTTCTCTGTTTTGAAAGTCGTAAAAAATGTTGGGTATTTTGTAAGAAATTTAGGGGCCTATTATCAACAACTAGCGCAAATTATCGCTAACTAAGCTTAGCGACCTATTTTCTATCGCCGTGCTTCGCCTGATTTCATCGCAGAGATAACGTGCTATTAGCAACGTTTATCTCAAATGCAATAAAATGTCAGGCATTAGCGGCGAAATGCGAGAATATCGCTGAGAATCCAGCGATATTCACACATTAGCGCTAACAGGGACTTAGCCACAATATCCAACTCCCATTGGATATAATGGCTAAGAACTGGTCTGAGCAGGCATTAGTGTTTGGAGATATTCGCACTTAATGTGAATATTTCCATTGCTACGCCTGCCTTGCTAATAGGCGATAGCGACGTTAGCGACTGCTTTCAGTCGCTAACTGGTTGGGTACGCCCACTTTGCATGTCATTAGCGATAAATATCGCTGACATGCAAAGCGGGCCCCAAACCGCTTGCTATCGCCTAAAAGCTGTTGCTAACATCAGTTAGCAACAGCTTGCTAATAGAACGATATTATTATCGCCGCGTAGCGGCCGAAAACGGACGCTAAAGCGGCGATAATCCAATATCGCCAGGCTTGGTAGTATGCTCCCTAGTTTTCTCTCTCTTCATACACATGCCAACCTGCATTCCTCTCCCTTTCTTTCTTTCCACTACCCTTTAAACTTCTATCTGGCGCCTGGCTTGTCATTTAATGTATTTAACATTTTATGCCAGCATGATTGTTGGGCAAAATGAATCTCACCCACCAATCCCCTCAAATCTTACTGACCAGGCTCCGCCTCTGTCTAAGAACAATATTTGGTTTGCATAAAGGTGCGAGGGCAGGAGGGTAACATTATTTAGAACACCCTGCTATTGCACTGTCATGGGAGCAAACGACAAAGTTCTTTGTCTCTCACCCTCTTATGTGCATGGTGCCAGCTTAGATAATGTCTAAGCCTTGACGTGGCTAGGGTTTGCCTGGCTGGTGGTCATCTGCCTTTGGAAGCCTGAGTGGTGTGGGGTGCAAACTCCTGCTCAAAACGTTGGTTTCCTTTGGCCTACCAGGAGTAGGTGGATTCTGGGCCTTTGAAAGATCATGTAGTTTCTGCTGAGGTTGCCAGTCTAGATTGGTTTTCCACTTCTTTCCTCATTCATGCGGTGTATTTGTTCTGTATGCAGTATGCTTATTTTTTTTAGTGCATGATTACAGTTTGTAGGACTGCTCAACAATTCTTGCCCTTTTGACATCCTTTTAATTATTTGACCCCATTTCTTCCTCGAGGCAAGTGGGCACCGTGTACAGCTCCCATTCCCCAGCCTCTTAAGTGGGCATATTTACAAGTTCTGGTGCATCTCTGCAAATCAGCAGGGATGCACCAGAACCGATGCGTCATGCAATTCCCTCCTTGCGCCACCACGATGCGCCGCATTTACAATGCGGCGCACCATGGTGCAAGGAAGGGCAGATGCGTGACGCATCTTGTGGCGTACGGGAGGCGCATTGTGGGAGTCGCGTCGCAAGCGCGACGCAACTCCTGCAATGCACAGGGTCCACCCATACATACCATGGTGCGTCACTCATTATGCCTGCTTCAAGCAGGCGTAAGGATTTGACGCAGCAGCGTCGTAAAACTGACTCAGTGAAATCTTGTAGATTTCACTGCGTCAGTTTTACGGGGCTTTCCAACGAGGGAACACCCACCCTGCGACAGAACGCCCCCATGAAACTTGACGCGGGTTTCATGTAGCGCAGGGCTTTACAACGTGACGCATCTGCCTAGATGCGTCACGTTGTAAATAAGTCGCAACATGGCGCATTGTTTACGCCGCCGCTGCATCACAAAAGTGACGCAACGGCGGCGTAAAAGTGTCGCAAGGGACTCGTAAATCTGCCCCAAGGTGTTTTCACCCATCATAATAGCATGTGGCGTCTTCGGCATACACTTCCTAGTATTTGCAGACACGAGCTATCAGTGGAGAAGTGAGAACATTATTTTTTATCACTTCCTTAATTATAAGCTTCCACAGTTGTCTCCCGAGTGGCACAGACGTTCCTATGACATACGCGGAATGTCAGCCCTGCTTCCCCAAAACATGTTCACGATTATTCCTGGCATAAATTAGTTATTTTCCGTTTTGATTTAGTAGAAATCATATAGTTTCCCTCAATTGATTTGCACACAAAACTTGGGCGCTAAAAGAAAGCTTTTACATACATTATATTTTTACCACACTAACAGGATTGCTGTGTCTATGGAATGAAGACGAATGTGTGTGCTTCTGAGCAACTTATCGCTGTGGGCATAAACAGAGATGCTAACTGAGATTACATATGGAAAAAGATTTCTGAGGTGCTGATCTCACTGCGAGTTAGTAGTACCTTTTGTGACTGTGCAGGGCAAAGGACAACACATTCCATTCACAATAAGCTCATGTTTATGGAGGCAGGTGCAACCCTAAATCTGAAAGTGCAGTGTTGCTCTTTCAGAGTAGTGTACAACATACATTCTAAGACCGAGGCACTTTTTGCGACCACCATGCCCGCACCACACACTGGGCTGTATAGAATCCTTCTCACTCAAAATAAATAAAACTTTAAATATCTACAATTGCCTACGGTCCCATACTAATTCTACCAGGAATGTAAGGTGCTGTTTGTAAGTAAATTCTGCTTCTATTCTTGCCATTAATTCTAGGTTCTGTGTTGCAACAATGGATTGTGTCAGCTTGATATCATGTGCAGTGTATTCTGGATAGACATGGTGATGTAAGCCAATGATTGCAGATCGGCTTGAATCACAGAAGGGATTATAAAAATAAAAGCAAGACGATAGAGGTAAGCAAACAATAATTGTTTGACGTTTTTTCGTTGGAGATTAGGTATCTACATTTGAAGGCAGAACATCTTTGCTGTCTTTTTGTCTCAGATGTTCACTTGAGTGGTTTACTTAAGCATAGAATGAATTTGCATTGGGTCAGCAGCAAGTAGCTCCAGCACGCATCAATTTAAATTCTTCTATCTGCAAATACCAGATGGTGCACGTATTAATGTAGGCCTAAAACATCCTTTACTCGAATGCCAAAGATTAAAAGGTGTTCCACCTTGTTCGAGTTTAAGGTTTGCATGCAGAAGAAAGAACAACTGCCTGTAAACGTGTATTTCACCAAATGAGAACTACAAACTCTCCCTCTGCTTCTACTGTACAATGTATAGAAAAGATTAATAAAGGCGTAAGTCAACTCTTACCGGGTGACAGGAAATTGCCATGGATTACCAGCTTGAAGAGTAGGGTGTAAATTATCTGAATGCTGTTGTATAAAGTATTTGAAAATGTCTCATTTATCACTTTATCACCCCCCACAGGGAACTCTGAAGTTAGAAAGATGGGGACTGTATAGATAGTACTATCTAGCTCAAACTATGGCAACACTATTTTATCTCCCACACCCTTTTCCAATAAAACCCTGTCTTCTAATCAGCAAGGCTTATACACTCTGCAAACAAAAGTACAGCCTTTTCATACCCATACTGCAAGGCATACATTAGCTTCCAGTAGCTGCCAAAGTCAAATTCAAATTAAATTATCTTGCCATGGGCCTTATGTGACAATAACCCATCTTACCTTGTTGTTTGGCTGACATTTTGTGGTGGCTCAAAAAGACTGAGAACCAAAGACCATGGCTACAGGAAGTACCCTACCTCAGAACTTCCACCGCCAGTAAGCAATCCTTTCCCACTGCTGTTGTGTCACCAGGCTTTTCTTAGTCATGCCCGGTTGACTTCCCTTCGTCCCCACAAAGCGCAGAAATACCAATTTATCGTTTGGAGTTGTGAAAACAAACAACTGTCCTGTAAACTTCACCCCCAAGTTTCCTGGAAACAAAACTACCTACCAAAAATAGCAGGTTTATGTGGGTTCCCATTATATTGTCCCCTGAATTAGCACACAGACAAGACAACTGGACTAGTATGAGTTGAGGCTTTATTGAGAAGCCAAACTAGTGCAGAACATTTGTAAAATGATAGTAAAATGATAGTGGCATTAGGAATACATTACCCTTAATTACTACTTTGAATGTTTGTCTGCGATCACTTAGATAAGCGATTCTCTTTTAAAGGGGGACGAAAGCCCTACTAATTATTGAAATGGGTAAATTCAAACATTGCGCTAATTATTATCTTAGATCCTCATAACGCCTAATTTATACTTTGCCTGAAGATTGAATGGAGAGGTGTAATTAGCTTGACTTGGGAGCTGGATATGCATGCCTTTTTATGTCGAGCCTGGGCAGCGCATGCGCTGCTCAGTAAGGCATGCTGTATTCATGTATTGGGCTTGAAGCTCCACCCACTATCCACCCATATTTGTCATTGGCTTGTGTCATTGTCCTTCATAAATGCTGGCTTCTGATTTATTATAGGCTTGTTAGTCCTTCCTTAGTACCCCCTTGTCTTAATTTGCAATCTCCCATGAGTACCTCCCAGGTACATCTTACTTACTCTCTAAGCACTATTTTCTTTAATTTCTTCTACTGCAAGCACTACATGCTTTACTGCAACATTCAGCGTGCCATGCATGCTTTCACTTTTCAAGCAACGTGGGACAATGGTGGCTGATTCTTTAAAATAAAATAGGTTTTGCATTTTCCAGAGTTTTAGCTATTGGCACTGTAAATGACAATGCCTTTTATTTATATGTTAATTATCAATACAAATAAATAAAAAGCATTGTCATTTACAATGCCAAAAGCTTAAACACTTGGAAATGCGAGACCTAATGCATTGCAAATGCTTGTACTTCAGGTGTCGGGAGATTAAGTGACTTGCCCAGGATCACAGGATGTTGAGCCGACGCTGGTCTGGAACCTGGTTTCTTACTCCCAAAGTCAGCAGGTTTGGCTGTAACGCCACCTCCTCTCTCGTTTAATAAAAGCTCAATAAAGGTTCCATCACAGTGAGGCCTATGCAAATACACTCACACCCTCCAGGAAGGTTCCTCTTACTTCAATGCCTCACCAGCTCTCCATAGGCTCAAGGGGAGCGCCTTACAGTGAAGGGGTCAAGAAAAAGGACACAGCTGCTGTTGCTCCCAGGGGGGGAGGGCTGATATGTAGATGGCCCATAGCCAGAAAATCACCTGCCCCTCCCCCCAGCGAGGCCCCTGCATATTCCCACCTTCCACCATCCACCTTTGCCTGAATGTGATAGCCTGGCAGGGGAGGGGCCAGGGGCAAGATACTGCTTCTTGGCCAAGTCGGCCCCACGGGGCCGAGGTAAGATTAGCCCAACAAAAGGAGCTACACCTGGCCCCCAGTAAGGACCATTGTCACACTTACTATGCTAGCCCCCCCCCACCTCGTCCCCTCCGTCACTATCCCCCTCAAAGGCTGAAGTGCGATAACCTGGTAGGGCAGGAATGTCGCAGAGGCGCTTAGAAAACCTATCCACGTGGCACCCTTAGGCACCGGCCCATCCTGCAATGCCCGAGTGCCCGCCTTCCCAATCCGACCATGTATATCTCCTCAAACACTGCCATGCTCCATCCAGTTATTAACAGAAGGCATTTCACATTTGCTTGTGGTTCCTCTCCCACAACATTCTTGTAAAGTCAAAGACTGCCAAAAACACACCTTATTAATGAAAAGTGGCAAGGAAATCTCCGTACCTATGATTATGCCACGAACAGCGACGACGCCAGCAGCAGCGACAGCAGGGCCAGTGTCCTCTTGGTAGTCAGCCTCAGGGACATTTTAAGGATTTGGGGGCCCTGGGCCAAACATATTTTGGGGGCCCCAGGCCAGAACAGCTTTAAATTTATGATCAAATGTCAGCTTTCTCATAACTTCTTTTACAAGGTTACTGACACTAGGCAGGCAGACTGGTCCAAATTTCAAATGTGTTTCCATCTAATATTCAGGGATAGTGATGTATGTTTTCATTATTGTAATATAGCAGCATCACACTGATATTATTTCACATAATCTCAACGATCCACTGCCAATTCGCATGTGTGAGGTCCCGTTTTGAGCTAAAAGGAACTTTTTTTTATAGATGTTAAAAAACTTAAACGCAACATTTCTCTACAAAATGTAATAGAGTCCCACACGTTACCTGTATTAAAAACAAATTAAAGGAAAATGGTATTTAAAATGTATGTTTGCTAATTATTCAAGGTCAGCAGGGCAGGACTGTGTGGAGATCAGAGCCAGATCTATGGGGGGTCCCCTGAAAGGCTGGGGCCCTGGGCCAGAGACCCCTTTGCCCATGCCTTAAAACGTCTCTGGTCAGCCTCCTTCCCTCGTCTCTCTGATGAACTCTCCTGGGCACCGCTCTAGCACTCGGTGGCTCGCGCTGTGTGATGCGCGTCCTAACAGGGCCACGTGCCTCATCGCCGCCTCTGACCCACTCCCTCAGTCTGCTTATTCACCACTGGAAGTAATGATTGGGCCTGGCCGGGATCGCGGGCGTCTGTTCCTACCTCGAGGGCCTGCCCGGCCTTCAAACACCTGCGAATTTCTTCGTTCTGCCTCCCTGTCTCCAGAACAGTCTGGCTTAGGGACCAGCAAAGGCGCCAAACAGGTCCGGCTGCTTCTAGGAGAGTTTCCATGATGTCGCTGCGCAGAGCGTGAGGATGAAACCAGTGGCATCCGCAGAGGGAGACATGATCACTTCACGCCATTCTTTGAAGTCTGTCGAGTTTTAAAAAGATAGTACAATAATTAAATCTACCGTGTTTTGCAGCATAAATGACTGCATTAAATTAATAGTAAACGGGGAAAAACTAGGCCACAGGCAAATAAATATGTTAATCTGACTGAAGTTGGTCAGGCTTTATAGATAATATTCATAATTGTTTTGTTCCTTGTCCAGAAAACAGCAGATATTGCTTTCTAGCGATGCTTGATAAGACAGCCCGTTACCTAATAGATACACTGCGAGTAAATTCGCATAACGGCGCATCACAAAGCCCAATTCCATTGAGCACGTATGAAGAAGGAAAACAAGTAATTAAAAAAAACAAACAAGCGGCCTTACTTTTTAAAAAGAAACTCCGGCTTCAGATCCTCGAGCGCGTGCTTGAGCTGCCCTTGCTTTCAAAGCGCCCTTCTGCGGGCAGCTTGGCATCAGAGGAGCTGGTTTCACGTGCACGCGCGCCGCAGACCCGAGGAATGCATCAGAAGGCAGAACGTGATAAATGGTGAAGACAGGTCCCTGCGCGCGGCCTAGCAATGGGCCCCTGCGGGACTCTCAGTCTCACCGAGCTGTCGTCGCTGTCCAGAGTCCTGCAGCAGGCTGTAAAACGTGCATTTGTTTAATTGTTTTCCCTTCCACGAGTGGAGCGTCCCAGTAGCGACAGGAAAACAAGCATTTGCAATCCAATCTGTCTGCCTGGCATCTATGAAACTGTGAGCTATTGGCGTTGTAAATAGATAATGTGGTATAACACTTCATAAAAACGCGATTTTAAATCACCAACACTGCCTCTCCCTATGTTTCCACATTATAAGTGTCATGAAGCTGAAACTGATGCAGTGTGGGCTGTTACAGAGGAAGGTGATAGAAATACACAAGAGAGTTAGCTGTAAAATACATGCATCCTCATGGAGTGCTTAGAAAAACAGAAAGTGTAATTTTCAAAAAAGTGAGTGCACAAGTGCACAAGTAACAGGCTATTCTATCCTCCAGAGGAGGGGCAACACCTAAGAGGAAGGGAAACCCACACAGGTCTAGGAATAAAAAGCAAGTTAATCACAGTGACAATAAAGCTCAAAGATGGTAATCAATGGATGTGCTCTAAGCCCAATGTAAATTCACCATAGGTCTTATAGAAGCAGACAACTTGCACTTTCATACACTCGAGACCTAAAAACTAATACAAAAGCTGTAGCAGTGTTGTGTATGAGAGTACCTTGTGCTGGACGATTGCATAGAAGTGGACGTGTGAGCTTTTGGTGTTTTTTATTACAATCAGTTATGATGGGAGCCTGCCATTCCCCGGAGATTATTCTCCACAGCTGTGTCTTGGGTTACTAAAGTGAAGTCACACTGTGTGCCTAGGTACATATTACAGAAAATAGCCAGGAGATCTATTTATTTATTTATTTATTTTTGAAATTTATAGAGCGCGAACAAATGCCCTTAGGCGTCTCGGCGCTACAGATTCAGTGCTGGATATAGAGGCTAAGTTTACTGATTAAACAACCATGTTTTTATCATTTTGCGAAAACTGAAGCAATGATGGAGTGGAGCGAATCTGTAGTAGTAGAGCATTCCAAAATTTAGCTGCTGTCACCATGAAGCGTCTGTCTCCCCAGGACACTGTCTTAATACGGGGTACCACTAGCTGATGAGCCGTCGTAGATCTAAGTTGTCTCGTGGGGCAATATGGGGCTAACTGTTTTGACAGGTACTGTGGGCCTTGATTGTGTACAGCTTTATAAGTTAAACATAGGGTCTTAAATTTGATGCGATTCTTAATCGCCAGCCAGTGGTAATTTCGAATGACATGTGAAATTGGTTGGAATTTGGGGGTCCTTGAAAGCAGTCTAGCAGCTGCGTTTTGGACCGTCTGCATTTTTTCTGATAACCCTGCATTGTGCATTTGCAAACAGTCCATTGCAGTAGTCCAGTGATGACATTACCAGAGTACTGACCAGTGTTTTCCCTGCACTTTCTGGCAAAAATGGAATTACTTTTTTTATCATTCTGAGTTTAAAGAAGGCTGTGGACGCAACTTGGTTGGCATGGAAGACAAAGTTTAAATTGTCGTCAAATATTATTCCCAAGTTCCTAACCTTTGAGACCGGATTAGGTACGGATCCCATTGATGAAGGCCACCAGAGATAGACCAGACTGGAGATAGTTTCCCAAAAATGACTACCTCCGTCTTCTCGGAGTTAAGTTTAAGGCAATTACTGGCCATCCAATCCTTGATGGCCAGCATGCCTTCTTGGAAACACTCTGCCACCCTGTCTCCGTCATTATTTATGGCTAACACCAACTGTGTGTCGTCGGCATAGGAGGTAAGGCCCATCCCATAAGATTTTATTACTCTAGCTAAGTCCGACACATAGATGTTAAAAAGTGTCGGACTTAGGGATGAGCCCAGAGGGACACCACATGGAAGGGTCAGCTCAGCCAATTGAAATGGCCCCAAGCTAACTGCCTGTGTTCTCTCCGACAGGAAAGAGGCAAGCAGATCTTTGGCTCTAAGTTGAATGCCCATCGCCGAGACACGGTCGATCAAGATGGTATGATCGACCGTGTCAAAGGCTGCAGACAAATCCAGCAGTATAAGCACTGCAGTGCCTCCCTGGTCTCTAATTATTCTGATATCCTCTGTGGCTTTGATAAGAGCAGTTTCGGTTCCGTGAAACTTACGGAAACCGAATTGCGTGTCGTCCAACAGATGATACTCCTCGATGAATTCCGAAAGTTGCGTGTTCATCGCTCTCTCTGCCACCTTGGCTAGAAAGGGCAGGCTGGCTATATGTCTATCATTTTTCAATTCCTCTACATCAAGATGAGGTTTTTTTAAGAGCGGTTTCAGGAGAGTATTTTTCAATGAGGCTGGGTAAATCCCACTCTCAAACATGGCATTACAGATCTGGGTTATCACCGGCGTAATTAAATTAGTGACCAAGGAAAGCACTTTGGGAGGGCAAGGGTCGAGGGCAGAGCCCGATTTTATTGCTTTGATGATGTCCGCAATATGCAGTTCATTAACTTCTTTAAATTGCAGTAGACCGTGGTCAGGGGAGTTAATACTGGGTGACTTAGTATAAGTATTAACTTTAGAGGAAAACTCTAGATAAATGTTGTTGACTTTTTCAAAAAAGTGTATGGCCAAGGCATCAGTCAGCGCTTGTGAAGGAGAAGGAGCAGCATCCGGTGCTCTTCTGGATAATTGCCTCACAACTTGATACATTTCTCTATGGGAGTTCTTTGCTGTTTCAATCTGCTCAGTATAAAACTTTCTCTTTTCCTCCATAATCATCTTTTTATACTTGACGAGCTCCTCTCTATAGCGCTTTTTTTTTCCCATGGTGTACGATCTGCGCCTGTGTCTTTCATAGTTTCTACACCTCTGTCTCTGTTCTCTTAGAGTGGCCGAGAACCACGGGGCAGAGGGAGAAGACCTGTTTCTAGAGATGGTTTTCTTAGGCACCAGATGGTTCATGGCGTTGCTTATCCAGTCCCTGAATTGCTCAGTAGCTATGTTGGGGTCAGTGGAAATAACAGGGCAGGTTTTGTTTAGGAGTGCTGATAGATGTGTATTATTTATATCTTTCCAGATCTTAAATACACCGTGATTAATTTCCACTACCTTCTTAATGGGGGGTCCTTTGGTTACTATTTTGAAAAAAATGGCATGGTGGTCGGACCACGGAGTGGTAGGATATCTTGGATGAGAATATCCTTAGAATTGGAGAAAATACCATCCAATACATGGCCTGCTTCATGTGTGGGTGATGTGACTAACTGGGCAAACCCCATGGTCTCCATATTGGTCAGTAAGGTGTGTGTTTCCTTGTTTTCAAATTTTTCCAAATTAAAATTAAAACCGCCAAGTACAGTAAATGAGTCCTCTATAACTAATGGTTCTAACAATGTGTTAAGAGTAGACAAGAATTCTGTACGTGATCCCGGGGGTCTGTATAGAAGAACTCCTTTGAAATTTTGCGACGGAGTTAATAAGATGGAGAAGTGAACAGCTTCACAGGTGGAAGAGGGAATTTGATATGTTCTGACCGGAAAGAGGTTGCGGGAGAATATTGCCAGCCACCGCCTTTTTTATTGAGTCTATCCTGTCTTTGTACTCGGTATCCTTGTGGTACAGCAACCACAAGATCTGGATCGGACGCATTGTCCATCCAGGTTTCTGTAATGATGCGTCCCGTCAAGGGAGGTGGCACCACAACTAAGTAGCAGGACATTGGTCACAAGACAGAAGACATAAAAGCAATGAGGCAGTGAAGTGGGGAGGAGAACGAACACAAACTCATTTTGCTCATCCCCTGAACCATTTAAAGCCAAGATGGTTGACCTCCTGCACTGTTTCACACCACAGCTTCAGATAGGCAGTGAGTATAAGAATAGTAAAGGAGGAAACAAGAAGAGAGGAAAGAGTAAACAATAAAGCATGACATTTAACTATAATCATTAGTCTGTACAACATAACCAAAAAACTAGAACAAAAATAAACAATTATGTCCCCAGCTTAACAGAACAGAAGGGCTATTCATCGCAACCTCTGTAACACATTGTCCAATATGTCATTAAGCTTCTACATGACTGCACCAGTCCCCTTAAATCAAAAACAAAACAAACAAAAAATGTATGAGGCAGACAGGTAGAGACGTTTGGAAGTGGAGTGCAGAGGTTTCTTAAACACAATTTGTGACAAACGGTCAAGGGTTGGAAGTTTCTGAAACCTATATATAGGAGAAACAGATATTTTAAAGTGAGAAAGGAAATGCAAAAAAGATGAACACAAATTCTCCCGACCCAGAGCAATGCTGGCTTTCATGCTTGAGCTCAAGTTCCACTTGCTTTAAGTTTCATTTATGGTGAAGTTAACAATTTCGAGGGAGTACTGTAAAATGCGAATATCAGGAAAACCTACCTCCAAAAGCATTTAGGGAGCTCCTGGAGACATGATCACATTGGGTGTCCGCTGGCGCAGACACCGTGGTCGTACATTCAGACTGCAGCTTTTCCTTACACATTCACTGCTGCTTTTACAGAGCCCCAGGGAGTGCACACTTACATATCACATCCGGGACACAAGAATGTAGGAGTCCGGGGGACGAGGCTAAGCCTCGATGGCAGCTAGTTAGAGAGGCTCCACCGACACAACGCCCAATCCCCCCGTAATCCGACAGCATATCCGTAATCTCGAGAACCAGAATGACACCTCAGAGCCCTCTTTTGGGTGAAACTATGGCAGCGGAGCAGATTTTTAACCCTGAAGTCTAAAACGGCGTGATTGCTGTCGGAGGCCTGCCGGGATGTATGCACCGGGACCTCGAGTGACCTAGACCTACCAAGGGCCGAGCCGTGGCGCCTGTGGACAGGGGAGAAACGCAAACCCAATCGATGAGGGGCAAAGAATCATCAGACACATACTGGCAGATTTACAATAACTGGTGCATCCCTAATATCAGCAGGGATGCGCCAGTTATTGTGCGCCACAGCTCTGCCACGATGGATGCGCCGCATTTACAATGCGGCGCACAATGGGGCAAAACGGCACAGATGCGTCACGCATCTGTGCCGTAAAGGCGGCGCATTGCTGGAGTTTTGTCGCAAGCGTGACGCAGCTCCAGCAATGCTCTGGGGGCCCTATCTGTACAATGCTGCGTCAATCCTTACGCCTGCTTCAAGCAGACGCAGGGGTTTGACGCAGCATGGGCTCAAAAGTGACTGAGTGAAATCTTGTAGATTTCACTCAGTCACTTTTAAGAGGCGTTCCTGCGCCGGAACGACCCCCCTGCGTAGGAATGCCTACTTCTGGCGCAGAGCTTTACAACATGACGAAACTCCCAGATGCGTCACGTTGTAAATACCCCACACCATGGCGCATCTTTTGTGCTGCCGCTGGGTCACAAAAGTGACGCAACAGCGGCATAAAAGAGGCTCAAGGGGCTTGTAAATCTGCCCCATAGTGCCCCACTCCATTACTCGTGGGGCTCCGAGAGAGAAGAGATAGCAACGGCCGGAGACGCAGGAAATAAACCCCGATCTGACAGCGGAGGCCGGCGTAGAGCCTACCTTGCTGCCCTGAGAGCAAACCTGTGTCGCTTTCGATAAGCAGGCAAGGCGGTTACCCAGCAGCCGGGTGGAGGAGGAGTACCAATGCAGGCGGTAAATGTTCCTGGTGGCTGTGAGGCAATTCTTGGGGACCACTCGAAGTCTCGATAGAGGGAGCAACAATTGAAGTTGGTGCTCCCACCCGACAGTTCAATTGATCAGTGCAATTGACCAGCCGATACAGAGATACGGGCCTTGGAGGAGACCTTCCCCAACTCAGAGGTGGTGGCACAGACGCCCGGTTGAAACTAAGGAGCTGAGAGGGACCGGCAGTGTTGCGGGCCTGAAGGGTAGGCCACGCCAGAGGCGCAACTAGAGTCAAATTTCGGCGGGGGGCTAAGAAAAAATTTCGGGCGGGGGGGCTGAATCTTTAGGCAATCGGCAGAGTCGAGCCGCAGGGGCTCTTAGAAGGGGTGAAACAAAAACAAAGCCCCATTAACATGCACAAAGTCTTTTAAAGACCTGTGAAGTGCTCAGTTGCGGCTGTGATCGGGCCTGGGAAGCAGCGTCGGATTGGTAACGGGGGCATTCGGGCAATGCCCGAGGAGCCGGGGTCCGAGTTCCAGCTGAGGGCTGCTTTGAGCAGCCTGGGGGCCGATTTGGGCGGTGTCTCTGTTGTTCGACTATACCGCCAGCGGCCCAGTGGGTGTCTGAGTGGCCTTTCTGGAGGGAGATGGGCGCTCATTACCTCCCGTATAGCAGCAACAGGTAGAGGTGTCACCCTTTTTCTCTCGCTGGGCCTCCCATTAATGTAGGCATACTAAGTGGGGCAGGGGGCCTGAGCAGAAGTGGCCTCAATTGTTTTCAGGTGTGTTACACTAGTGTAAACTGATGCGTGCCTTTTTATTTACCCCCCCTCCCCTTTATGTAAAATTATGCTGAAAGCAGTGATTTGAGGAAAGGCATTATGCAAATATGGGCCGATTTTTTTATGAGTGTCCGGGCCGCTTTTTAATCCCAATCCAACCCTGCTGGGAAGTGTCTCATCCCGGGCTGCCACACACGATGGGGGGGCTGAAGCCATTTGAGGCAAATGGGTGTTGCGCGCCTGGGCCACGCCTACATTTATTGTGGTAGAGTGGAGTCCCTGCTGGGCATAAGGTAAAGACAAAAGCCTACAGAGGGATCAGGTGCGGGCTTGTTACCTCCCCAACCAGTGGAATGATACAAAGGATCGGCAAGATGGCAGAACCACCCAAGAGGCACTTAAACAGGGGCCCCACTGGGTGAAGAGGTCTGTAAACAGCGGCCCGGGGGCCATGGCCAACATCGCATGGAACAGCACTGCTCCACTGAAAGACCACAAACATAGTAAGAAGTTGGAAGGTGGCACATAGGCAGTGGAACTTCAACACAGGTCCCGACCGCCCCCCCCCCCACCAGGGAGAAACCTGACAGGCCACGTGGAGAGGGCTTGCCCCCATGGTCAGGGGGTGGTAAGTGCCCCCAGAATCCCGGGGCAGCAGCTGGACTAGCAAAATCCTCCCAATTGATTATGGTGACTGGGGGAAGGAACTGAGAGGAGTGCACAAAGCTAAACTTGACAAATTTACGATGTATAAATACCAATCATTGGAGGCAACGGCACGGCGCCATCACAACCTCCAGCCGTGGCCCAACCAAAGAGTCCAAAGACCCTACCTTCAAAGACATCATGGAAGTGGTCATGGCCGTGCGCACTTCACTAGAACACAGATGGACTTTATCACATCTGAGATCTCGCTACTCAGAGCAGACCTCAGAAAAATGAGAGACAATTTCAACACTGTAGAGTCCACCACGACATTGCTCCATGGAGACTCAAAGATCCTACAGCAAGAAGTCAAAGAGCTGAAAACCATCAGCCAAGTTCTAGAAGCGAAGCTACACGACTATGAGGGGCGTTTGCAGTAGAATAATGTCCTGGATCATCGGAGTTCCAGATCGTGCAGAAAGACCAGCAACAGACCTTTTCGGAGGAACTGATAACACAACATTTGCAGCTACGAAGCCTCTCAAAATTCTTCTCGGTGGAAAGGGCACACCGGGTTCCAAACCAGGGGCCTCACTGAGGCCCATCCTGACCCACCTGTTCAATTTCTGTGACCAGGACATTATCCTGCATACAACTATGAGAGCACTGCAGGTAAAATATGACCACAGTACCATAACTTTATCTCCTAACTTCACCGTCAGGGTTCAGAAGCAAAGAAGATCGTTCAGTGAAGTAAAAAAGTACTGCATGACAGGGGGGTGAAATACTCCATGCTCTTCACTGTGAAATTAAGGATCGAGGCTGAGGGCAAGCCGTGGTTTTTTGAGACACCGGAGATAGTGTGGGAGTGGATAGAAGGGTGGAGGGTGGTGGGGAGGAGCAGCCCCAAGGCCCAGCATGACAGACAGCTGAAAAGACCACTGGCACAAGGAACCAGACGATGCAAGGCACCAGGCGAGAGAATCTTGGAGAGGAGGAACAACAGGAATGAACTGTTAATAATAATAATATTAATAATAACAAGTTTATAAAGCGCCTGGTTACACAAGAAACAGTGTGTCCCCGCACTGTGTAGACAGAAGGACCTAGCCAGCCTCAAAGCATTAGGTAACGCCCGGGGCACCAGAGAGCTGCACCCTATTTTGGGAATAGGTATGTTTTCAATTTATGTCTGAATCTCATCTCCGATTGTTCCATACGGAGTTCAATTGGTAGCGAATTCCATTGTTTACTGGCCAGGTACCTAAATGATCGGCCACCCATATGAGCTAGGTGGATACGAGGAGCCTGTAAAAGCATGCTACCAAAGGATCTCTGATGTCGCTTTGGCCGATACATGGTCAGTAATTTTTGAAGGTATGCAGGCCCCTTACCCTGCGCGATGCGGTGGGCCAGACACATTGTTTTAAGCGTAATGCGCTCACGGATGGGGAGCCAGTGAAGCGTGGCCAGGGCACGGCTACCTGAGGACTTCCTGGAAAGATTTAATGCCAGCCTAGCGGCCGTTTTCTGTACACACTGCAATCGGTGCAGTCCTTTTTTACTCAGGCCCGTATACAATGAGTTGCCGTAGTCTAGGTGAGGCGCAACAAGAGTGCGAATCAGAGTTTTCCTGCTGGTTGCGGGGAGTAGGTCCAAGATTTTGCGCAGGCTTTTTAAGATGCCATAGCACTTGCCGGCAACCTCTCTGGTGTGGTGTTCGTAGGACAGGTTGACATCTAATCTAACCCCCAGGTTTTTCACTTGCTCCGAGGGGTTAGGGGTAGGCCCTAATTCGGATGGCCAACTGTTCTCGTCCATAACTGAGTTGCTGGCTCCAAGGAACTAATATGGCACAGGTGAGTCCCACGACAAACAAGGAAGAGGGACACTGACTTGTACAGAGATACAGGAGAACCACAATGCAACTAGGTAATACAATCAGGTTCCCCAATGATATCGATAGTGAATGTAGGGGAGAAGCTCTGGTCAAGAACAAGAAAACCTCCCCTAGAGCAAAATATAAAGAAAGGCAAACGCTCTAATCTTTAATTCAAAACATCATCATTGTGCCACACAAGGAATATTGATTTGAAAAACATATGTCTATTTATTGTTATTTTCTGAAATTTTTCATTTGTAAATCCAAAAGCAATAAGGACATAAATGTATATACATACTCTATTTACATTTCAAAGACAAATGTGAAGCATGCCCACTCACAACTTCAATGCAATCACCAATCACACCCATCCAAACCATCATCAATCATACCACTCAACAATATATACAAAAATCACAAACAAATTACAAAAAATTGACATTCATATATATACACCATTTAAAAACAACATACAAAAAAGAAGCAACAAAACAACAAGCGCAGACGCGCGTTTCGGAACAGGACCGATATCAACCAATCCTTCATCAGGGCGCAAATGGATGCATGTAATTTCTTCTGTAATTTATCAGAACACCAGAAGTATACCAAGAAGTTCAAAACTATAAATAAATACAATGCTTTTTGTAAAGTTTGCTTTGAAAAATGAAATCCGGGCTGCAGCTTCACATCACATTATTCGATCATATCCCTATCTTCAGAAAGTGAAAGACATAGGCGATACACAATGACAAAAAGGTGCTTCACTGAAGGCCTGAATTTCGGCTCAAAAGATGGTAGTTCTAAATCAAGGGAGGAAAGTCACAACCACTGGCATAATGAAAACTGAGGGGGCCACCCTGCACGGCATGCAGAGGGGCCCCCTCCAGGCTCAATCAGGAGCTCTCTGGGCAGGGTGCAGTGCCGAGGGGGCCCTCTGGAGCCCGAGGCCCCCCTGCACTGCGGGGGCTGCGGGGGCCTGTGTTACGCCCCTGGTCACAACGATAGTTCGAATAATGTGATGTGAAGCTGCAGCCCGGATTTCATTTTTCAACGCAAACTTTACAAAAAGCATTTTATTTAATTATAGTTTTGAACTTCTTGGTATACTTCTGGTGTTCTGATAAATTACAGAAGAAATTACATGCATCCGTTTGCGCCCTGACGAAGGATTGGTTGATATCGGTCCTGTTCCGAAACGCGCGACTGCGCTTGTTGTTTTGTTGCTTCTTTTTTGTAAGTAGTTTTCAAATGGTGTATATATATGAATGTCAATTTTTTATAATTTGTGATTTTTGTATATATTGTTGAGTGGTATGATTGATGATGGTTTGGATGAGTGTGATTGGTGATTGCATTGAAGTTGTGAGTGGGCATGCTTCACATTTGTCTTTGAAATGTAAATAGAGTATGTATATACATTTATGTCCTTATTGCTTTTGCATTTTCAAATGAAAAATTTCAGAAAATAACAATAAATAGACATATGTTTTTCAAATCAATATTCCTTGTGTGGGACAATGATGATGTTTTGAATTAAAGATTAGAGTGTTTGCCTTTCTTTATATTTTGCTCTAGGGGGGGGTTCTTGTTCTTGACTACAGTGTTTTCCCTGCTTCCTCCCCTTAGCATTCATATTCAGGGACCCTCGTGTGTTTTTGACTGAGAAGCTCTGGCCATGACTCAGAATGGGATAGGGAGACAGGCACTCTGCATAGTTGGGGCAAGTGGGTAGTTTCAAACTCATATTGCAGGGTGGCAGGGAGGGGGTACAATAAGTAAATACTGTTGTTACTTTCATGATACAGAGGGAGTGGGTCACAAAGGGAAGACCAGTCACTCCCTGATGTCAGAAATGAGTTTGAAGGGGTTGACAAGGGTACGATTCATTAAATTCACCATGCCTCATAAAACGCTTGAAATTAAGATTGACACTCTACCTAGTACTCCTACCGCATGACCATACCTCGGAATGGGCAGGAGTGGGCGGCGGGAATGCCAAATCGATAATGGGAAACACTGATACTGATCCCGGACTGAGACTTCTCTCCTGGAATGTTAATGGCCTGGGAGATAGGCTAAAAAGAGGAGTAGTACTCCAGTGCGTTAGGCTACATTCCCCAGTTGTGGTCCTACTCCAAGGGACTCATCTGGTTGGTAATTCCTGTAAGGCCCTAGACCGTTGGGATACAAATTGGTAGTGCATGCGGGCTTCACCACAGGATCTAGAGGATTGGGGATACTCCAGCGAAAAGCTTTCCCCCTGGCCATCGACTGCACTGGTGTGGGCGTACAAGGCAGATACGCGCCAGTGTCCAGGACATGGAATGGCAAGACAGTTACTATAATGACGATATATGTCCCCCCAGCTCAATACGCACTGGCCTTCAAAGATATAGGTGATGTGATTTTAGACTTTCCAGAAGGGGGACTCCTGATCGGGGGAGACCTTAATGGTACGCTATCAGATCAGAAGGACAGGTACTTGCCGCGAAACCCATTGCGTGCTAACTCACGACTCTCCAACTTTCTTGACGCCATGGGGTTGGTGAACAGTGGCAAACTCATAGCCAGAAGCACAGCTCTTTATGTTCCACTCAGGGGCACACAAAAGTCTCTACAGGAATAGACTATGTACTCACCCTCGCAGATCCAGCAGTGTGCTTCTGGGAGATACATCAACTGGCGAGGGGAATGTCGGACCATTTGCTGATTCGGGTGGTCTACTCGGAAGCAGCGCCATGACCAAGGGGGAGAGTGTTGCTCAACCCATGGTGCCTTAAAATCCCTCTGGTGAGAAAAGGTTTTCTCCGGGCCATGAAATGTTACTTTAGTGAAAATGTGGGGTGGGTTTGATTGACTCAGACCTTATGGGAAGCCTTTAAACAGTGATCAGAGGGCAAGCCATCTCTTAAACGGTGGGGTGAAAAAAGGAAAAGAGAGCCGCACTTGAGACTCTCTCATAAAAGAACTCCTATAACTGGATGTAGAACTGACAGACAGTAACCCAGCTGAGGGCAAACATACCCTAAATCGAAAAAGGAAAGAGTATAGAGAACTAGCAACAGATGCGGCGAAGGCCAATTGCATAGCCAGAAGGCATAAAATATATGATGTAGGAGACAAGGCAGGGAAACTGCTCGCCTGGCCTGACAGGTGGGAGTGAGCCAACAGAATGGTTACCACTATCATCACAGAGGCAGGTGAGGCACTCAGTGGCCCACAGCAGATAGCAGACGCGTTTGCTACCCACTACCGCCGCATCTACTCGCTGATGGGGACATCGACGAGAGAGGACGCCAGAGAGCTGCTAGCCGACATTCCCCTTCAACCCTCAGCTCAGAGGACCCTAATAATAACAGAGGGCCACATAAGGGATGACGAGGTGGCCCTGGAGATCCGAAGCATACAATCGGAGAAGGCGATGGGGCCTAATGGCTTCCAGATTGAGCTCTATAAATTAGCAGCCAACGATGTAGCCCCCTACCTTAAGAATATGTACTTAAAGTCGAATGGAGGGAAACTTCTGGAAGACCAACATCTAGCTTCTATAGTGGTGATCCAGAAGGAGGGCAAATCAAGGGATAGCTGCACATCCTACGATCCCATCTCCCTGCTTAATATCAGAAGTCAAAAGCCTAGCCAAGCTACTCGCCACTCACCTGATCCAGATTATCCCAAAGCTGGTACACCCCAATCAATCTGGCTTAATGCCGGAACGAAATACTACACTTAATTTACGAAGGCTTACGCTGGATTGAGAATTGGGAAGATAGAATATCCTTATATGCTGATGGTGTGCTTCTCTATCTAGCATCTCCCAAAACGCCGATACATAGAATATTTAACATATTAACCAACTTTGGCAAATATTTGGGTTACAACATTAACTAGTCGAAGTCCACCATATATGTATTACATGGAGTGCTCCCTTCACTTCCCAAAGAGTGTGAGGCGGAAGCTGTGACGGAGGGCTTCCACTACCTTAACGTCTACATCACTACTGACTTTGATCTTTTTTACCATCGTAATCTCCTACCCTCACTTCAGAGTTTGCAGAGCGACGTGGTCACTGGAGGACTTCACCACTCTCTCTATTAGGGAGAGCTGCCCTCTTCAAGATGATGGCTCTCCCTCAATTTCTCTATATACTGCGGAACACGCGATTCTCAATCCCCTCCAAGTACTTAAAGACAAAAGTAAGTGAACAGAGGACATTGCTTTGGGACGGGAACCCTTCAAGGATAGCATACCTGAAGCTAATACGAGGTGATAAGATGGGGATATAGTGTTGTCTGACATTCGGAAATATTATTGGGCAGCACAACGAGTGGCCATCAGCCACTCGTATTCATCGACTGCTGGACGAATCAGAATATAGAATGGACAGATATGTTTTAGGGAGGGGGCTATACCAGGGCACTTTACATCTCTCCCCGACATGTTCAACTTTCGGGCACAACAAAAATCACAGTCCAACTTTGGCACACAGTCCAGGAGCATATGAGATGGAACAACAAAATAACACAGATCACTCCACTTTGGGAGGCCGAAAGTCTGGGTAACATGAGCAGAATCCCCGGTTTCAACAAATGGGACCTGATAGGCATATACTGTGTAGGCAAAAATGTGGTCAAGGGGGGGTGATTCCCTTCACAACACTACGGCAGGAATACATACTATCTGTCACAGAGACTTTTCCCTACCTCCAAATCAGACATGCACTTTGGGCAGCCATCCCCAAGGTACGGAACTCCCTGATTCTTCCCCATTAGAGGATAGAATCCTGAGTGATCATATGAACCGCAGAGGGATATCTTTGACCTACCTGAAGTTAATCAACAACTTCCCTGACCCCCTCTTTAGGCTCTGATAACAGTGGCAAACACATAGAGGTGACCTGTACTACAAGGGTTGGCAGGAGGCTTTGGAATCCCCAAGAGAAGTGGCCATATCGACCAGATTTTGAGTACTACAACTGAAAATATGACATAGAACATACTACTCCTGTTAAACTTTGGCTAAAATGTATAGCGGGACAGACCCTAATTGTAGGCAACGGTGTGGCCAAGATGTCACATATTATAACATAATGTGGGAATGCCCATCTATGCTGTTGTACTGGGCAGCCATTGTCCATAGCTTGAGTGAAGTTTTGGGAGTAGAAAGGGCTCCTTCCCAAAAATGGTGCCTCCTAAATGCGTGGGAGGCTATTGACCTCAGTACCAAAGAACGAACCTGCGTAACATTGGGACTGGTAATTGCCAAGAGCAATATAGCACAGGTGTGAGGAGCACCGGACATACCAACACCATAGGATTGGATGAAGGACCTTGATTGGTCTATGATAGTGGAGAAAACAGTGTATGAGAGCAGGGCTTGTCCCAGGAAGTGGGACCAGGTCTGGGGCAAATGAAACAATTATTGGAGGAGCCATGTGAGAACCCGATTGGGGGGGCCGCATGGTGGATGGGATAGACGAGGAGTGGCTGAATGTTGTAAAACACTTGTAATGTGATGGAAATGTGGTGTTTACTCTTATAAATGGAAACTATTTTTCCTGATATAGGCAATGGAACTGTACGAATTGTAATGTACCCTGAAAAGTTATCAATAAACCGAATGTATTAAAAAAAGAATGTAGGAGTCAAGCTTGAAATGTCACCGTGACAACAAGTGGCGAGCGGAGATGCCGGAAGGACTCTGAAGGGAAAGTAAAGCTGTGTGGATGCCTTCATGTTAGGTAGAGTTAACAGGAAGCAGGATGGGCATTTTAAATGTGATTTTGCTTACCTGCCCAGTCTTGCTTCACTGAAAGAGAACTTGAGCGATTGGAGAGCAATAGCCAGACAAGGAAATGTTAATGTAGGCACAGTGTACCCCTGCTTTCCTTTAGCGGCCAGCATAAGTAAAACCCTGTCTCGCTTTAACAAAATGTGTGTGAAGGTTGTAGTCACTCCAAACCTACAAACATGCAACAAGCTTGTGAATTTTCGTCCCAGTCAACACACAAATTCCCTTGACAGGACGTCGGTCTGCACCGGTTGAGGTGAGGGGGTGTCTGCTGATTAGCTCCTGTTGCTTCAGTTTCATGCAGTAACAAAAGCTCGAAAAACAAGGTTGCAACACAAAACAGCCATTTTTGGGAACAAATTTGATTAGGCTATGCATCTTATTTGAAGGAGACCAGCTGACTGTAATGCATAGTGATTAGGCGAACAGCACGGCCACTTTGCAGAGTAAACACGCATCACTCTCACGTGATAGAGGTGTTCTTAAGTACAGCGGTAGGGGGAGTTGGGTGAAGACTTGCACACCTGTAAGTGAGAAGTTCCGAAATAATGGAAATTCTAGATGCTTGTCGTGACAGTGATGGTTAATAATTGTAAAAAAAATTCTGCTATGTTTGCCAACAATCTGCCCCAGTACTTCTTTGTATAAGGGTCAAAGGTTGGACAAAAAGGAAGCTCCAAAATAGAACGACGTGCAGGAGGTGGTTGGGGGACGCCAAATAGAGCGGGAAATCAGTGATTAGGGAGAGGATGGACAATAAAATAAAAAGACACAACTCTGTGCGGCGGCAGTCGTACTGATTATAAGAAAAATTAACCTTGGAAAATTCAAGTGCGGCGTCCGGGAAGCAGGCGCCATGCTGATACAGAAGCCTCAGTCAGCCCTCCCCCAAAAATAGTGGAGGATGGAAGGTGGATTTGAAAAAAGGTAACACCACATGTAGCAGGGGAAGTCTGCAGGGAGGGTCCGAAACATGAAAAGGCAGGACTAATTAAGCATGCAAATGAATCAAAACCAGGCATGTAAGAAGAGCACGAACAGGAATAAATGGAAACGGTGGGAGGTGCTGCAAGCCACAGTCTAGATTACGGTACAAAAGGGGGTGGTGATGGACGGAGCATCTGAATCAATCAAACACTCACACCCAGTCAAAAGATCTGGGTTTGATCCATCACCGTTCTTTAGGCCACTCTGCCACCCCAGTTCAGACATGGCTATATGCAAATCAGTCTGACCCTGTGCCTCATGGGTACAGTCCAGCCCGAACTGCCAAGCCATGTCTTCCCTGGACCGGAAACAAGCTTCCGAGGACCGGTTTCTGGCATTCCAGCTGTCTTCAGCCCGGCTTGCTTGAATCCAGTGGCAAAGTGAGCAAGGGACTCACGTCTGAGCATACCCTGCCACACTTATGGCGGCCAAAAGCGGTACAAAAGGGGGTGGTGATGGACGGAGCATCTGAATCAATCAAACACTCACACCCAGTCAAAAGATCTGGGTTTAATCCATCACCGTTCTTTAGCCCACTCTGCCACCCCAGTTCAGACATGGCTATATGCAAATCAGTCTGACCCTGTGCCTCATGGGAACAGTCCCCCTTTTGTACCGCTTTGGCCGCCATAAGTGTGGCAGGGTATGCTCAGACGTGAGTCCCTTGCTCACTTTGCCACTGGATTCAAGCAAGCTGGGCTGAAGACGGCTGGAATGCCAGAAACCGGTCCTCTGAAGCTTGTTTCCGGTCCAGGGAAGATATGGCTTGGCAGTTCGGGCTGGACTGTTCCCATGAGGCACAGGGTCAGACTGATTTGCATATAGCCATGTCTGAACTGGGGTGGCAGAGTGGGCTAAAGAACGGTGATTGATCAAACCCAGATCTTTTGACTGGGTGTGAGTGTTTGATTGGCTCAGATGCTCCGTCCATCACCACCCCCTTTTGTACCACTTTGGCCGCCATAAGTGTGGCAGGGTATGCTCAGACGTGAGTCCCTTGCTCACTTTGCCACTGGATTCAAGCAAGCCGGGCTGAAGACGGCTGGAATGCCAGAAACCGGTCCTCTGAAGCTTGTTTCCGGTCCAGGGAAGATATGGCTTGGCAGTTCGGGCTAGACTGTTCCCATGAGGCACAGGGTCAGACTGATTTGCATATAGCCATGTCTGAACTGGGGTGGCAGAGTGGGCTAAAGAACGGTGATGGATCAAACCCAGATCTTTTGACTGGGTGTGAGTGTTTGATTGGCTCAGATGCTCCGTCCATCACCACCCCCTTTTGTACCGCTTTGGCCGCCATAAGTGTGGCAGGGTATGCTCAGACGTGAGTCCCTTGCTCACTTTGCCACTGGATTCAAGCAAGCCGGGCTGAAGACGGCTGGAATGCCAGAAACCGGTCCTCGGAAGCTTGTTTCCGGTCCAGGGAAGATATGGCTTGGCAGTTCGGGCTGGACTGTTCCCATGAGGCACAGGGTCAGACTGATTTGCATATAGCCATGTCTGAACTGGGGTGGCAGAGTGGGCTAAAGAACGGTGATGGATCAAACCCAGATCTTTTGACTGGGTGTGAGTGTTTGATTGGCTCAGATGCTCTGTCCATCACCACCCCCTTTTGTACCGCTTTGGCCGCCGTAAGTGTGGCAGGGTATGCTCAGACGTGAGTCCCTTGCTCACTTTGCCATTGGATTCAAGCAAGCCGGGCTGAAGACGGCTGGTATGCCAGAAACCGGTCCTCGGAAGCATGTTTCCGGTCCAGGGAAGATATGGCTTGGCAGTTGCATTGCTGAAAAAGCCCACCCTGGACCAGAGCAACTTGGCCAACTACCGCCCTATTTCTTTACTTCCGTGGCTGAGTAAACTGCTTGAGAGGCACGTTAATAACACCTTAACGGACTATTTGGAATCCAATAGTCTGTTGCGTGCCTCCCAGACAGGTTTTCGTCCTCAGTACGGAACCGAAACCGCCCTTCTAGCAGTAACGGAAGAAGCAAGAGCCGTGTTGGATCAGGGAGGAAAGGTTGCCATTATCTTATTGGACCTCAGCGCCGCGTTCGACACGGTTAACCATGCCACGCTATTACAACGACTGGCGGGCATGGGCGTGTCGGGCGCGGCCCTGGAATGGCTGACATCCTTCCTGAACGAACGATTCTTTCAGGTCTTTGAGGTTGAGGTGGCTTCTCCCAAACACCCACTTAGGTGCGGGGTCCCCCAGGGCTCCTCCCTAAGTCCTACCCTTTTTAATGCCTACATGGAACCCCTAGACAGGATAGTCCATCCCTTTGGTGTGCGTATTGTCACCTACGCGGACGATACCCAACTGGTGGTCTCTTTAGACCACTCGGAGGGATCGTCTAACACCCTAGGTCCCTGTCTAGAGGCTGTCGCCAGTTGGATGCAATCTTCCTGTTTGAAACTCAACGGGGAGAAGACAGATATCATTCTACTGGGTAATCCCCCCCCTGTCTACCCTTGCATCCATCTGGCCACCATGTTTGGGCCTGCCCCCTGTCCCTAAGTCCCAGATAAAGAGCCTTGGGATTTGGCTCGACAAATCACTCGACTTTTCGGTCCAAGCCACCAAGACTGCCACCACCTGCTTCGGGCTAATGAGGATGCTCCGCAAGGTGCTCCCTCTGCTCCCATTTCAGGCGAGAAGGGTCATGGTCCAGGCCCTGATACTCTCCCGCCTGGATTATGGGAACGCTCTCTATATGGGAGCCCCGGCTTCCGTTAAACGGAAGCTTCAGGTTACCCAAAATAGTGCGGCCCGCCTACTTTACAACCTGCCTCGCTGGCAGTCAGCAAAGAAGGCCCTAAGGGAACTCCATTGGCTCCCAATGGCCGCAAGAGTGCAATTCAAAGCCATGTGCATTCTGCACAAATCCTTTCACCGAGCAGGCCCGGCAATCCTACATTCCATAGTCACGCCTTATGTTCCATCTCGCCCCCTTCGCTCTGGCACCCTCCAGTTGTCAACTTCCTTTAAAGTCAACGGAGCCCGCTGGGGCGGCCGCTCTTTCTCCCATTCTGCGGCCAGACTCTGGAATTCCCTCCCTTTCCCTATCCGAGGAAACAGCAATTATATGTCCTTTAGGAAAACTTTGAAAACGCACTTGTTTGCTAAAGCCTACTGAACTACCCTGAGCCCGCGCTAAGCAATCAGTCACAAGCGCTGCGAGGCCTCCGGGTAGTTACGCGCTATACAAGTGCAATTTTTCTTTTCATTTCATTTGAGTTCGGGCTGGACTGTTCCCATGAGGCACAGGGTCAGACTGATTTGCATATAGCCATGTCTGAACTGGGGTGGCAGAGTGGGCTAAAGAACGGTGATGGATCAAACCCAGATCTTTTGACTGGGTGTGAGTGTTTGATTGGCTCAGATGCCCCGTCCATCACCACCCCCTTTTGTACCGCTTTGACCGCCATAAGTGTGACAGGGTATGCTCAGACGTGAGTCCCTTGTTCACTTTGCCACTGGATTCAAGCAAGCCGGGATGAAGACGGCTGGTATGCCAGAAACCGGTCCTCGGAAGCTTGTTTCCGGTCCAGGGAAGATATGGCTTGGCAGTTCGGGCTGGACTGTTCCCATGAGGCACAGAGTCAGACTGATTTGCATATAGCCATGTCTGAACTGGGGTGGCAGAGTGGGCTAAAGAACGGTGATGGATCAAACCCAGATCTTTTGACTGGGTGTGAGTGTTTGATTGGCTCAGATGCTCCGTCCATCACCACCCCCTTTTGTACAGTCTAGATTACAGCATGCCTCGCAAAGCAGCACCAGCGCTGCCCAGGCTCAACCTAAAAACAACCATTAAACACTTTTTCTTTCTGCAAAGGGGAAATATGCCATCTTTTACATTAAATCTCTTCAGAAGAAGAGAGATTTTTGTACATCCTTTGTTGGAGAGGAATTGGTTGGTTATGGCATATATCGTGCTCTGAGAACGTTTCCGGATGGCATCTGCATTATAAATAACTCATAATGTTGCCCGAAAGCACTATTAGTATTGGAGGGTACAGAAGCCCCTCACCCTTTGCACAGCCAGGTTGTGGCCACCATTAGTATAAGCAGCTCGGGGGCAGGTAGACATCTAGCGAAAGGAGCATGCTGTACATAGAGTGCAATGCAACAGGTTTAGAAGTGTGTTATATTCCTACGCAGTCTTTTACCATATTGTTTTTTCCTGTAATCAGGATTTCTTAATACAATTGACAGGGGCCAGCTCCAGTAATAGAAGATATATTTTTGTATGACTCGTTTAGAGGACTGATGATACATACAGGCTGTGCCAAAAACCAAGATGCTTGCTGAATATAATGGTAATAGTGGTGGGTGTAGGAGATCCATACTCCTCTCCACACATTCCCACCTTCCTTCACATCATCCTTTAGGTTATGCTTATACTTGTGTTGTAAAAGGATAAACCAACACTTTAGATGAGAGAAGGGTTCACAAGTGGGGGCCACACTAGCCTTGAAAATCACACATCTTGCCATAAAATAATGACAAAGGCCAATAGTAGAAGGATGCTATTTGAACCATTTACAGCTTTTATTGGCACTTAAAGCTTTTGGGATATACCCATCTATATATGTACATGGTTTTTATTGTGAAACTCTTTCTCTATGTAATTTGTAATGAATGTAAGTAATCATACAATAAACTTAAAACTTGAAACTATATATCACTCCATATCGGAGGGATACTTATCAATCTGTCACTTTTTCTCTTAGCCCATCTCTAACTCCATACCCAGTAGTCTATGCCAGTACTCCATACCCAGTAGGCCAAGCCCGTTCTAAATGCCCAGTGGGCTATGCCCATTCTCCATGCCCAGTAGCCTATGCCCATTATCCATGGCCAGTAGTACACTAACGTTTACCTTGCGGCCCAAGGAGACTTGGAAAGGGTGGTACAGTTGGCCAGGTCCCCAGGATCTGCCCCACGGGCAGCTGGTACCAGGAGCTCCATGGCATCACTTCTAATCAGAAAGGCAATCTCCGTGTGTTTAAACTAATTCTCAGGCGGCGGGGCCGGCTGTCGGACTGGAAGCAGTGATCTGTGAAGCTCTGGGAGGGGCGCACTATTGATATAAGCTCAGTATTTGCTGTGAATGACATGTGCCCCGGGAATTAAAGATGCTGAAGGATTTGAATATTCCAGTTCTCCTCAGAACAGCCTGTAAAACCATTGGCTATAAAGTAACCCTGGGTGTAGTTTGCGTAGTAGTGCTACACGTAGCTAGGCCAAGTGCACTTGGTAAAACAAGAAGAAGGGCTTGTATATTTTCACTCCGAAGCTCCAGCATCTAACCACAGCCAGCAAGGAAACGCGTGTAGAAAATTTGATCTTTTAATGAATCCAGTTGACGCCTTACTTACTTACAATAAGGATATTCACACAAGCGGCCTTCGAAGCCTGATTCAGCCCCACCTGAATTCACACTTTGCCGCGGGGCTAATTCCCCTGTGGCGCAGGAGGGAGGGGGGCCGCGTGCAGTGCTCGTGACGAGCTGAGCTCGTCATGCATTACAGTGGAGCTGTGCTTATGACGAGCTGAGCTCGTCACGACTCCGCCCACTCAATGGAGCACCCCGCACAAGAGGGGAATTATCCCTGTGTGGGCATTCCGCAGCCGCACTGCGCAAGCTACGCATAGCTACGCGAACTGCGTAGTGCACTGTGCAAAATGCTGTTCACACTGATTGCACAGTGTGGACAAGCATCCGGCACTGTACAATCAGTGCAAACCTCATCTTGCACAGTGCAAGCGGTCGTTTTCTGCCGCTCAAGTGGATTTCTACTCGAGCAGCAGCTTTCTCAACACGGACTGGTAGTTTCTCATCGCGAGCGGTCGGGAGCATACGCGACCACTCGCAATGAGAAACCTGACCTTCCCGTGTTGGAAATCTCACCAGGAGGTTTATTTTCCACACTCGCGATCGCGAACAAGGAAAAAGTCTCACCGGGATGTCATTTTGCTTACTCGCGGTCGCCAACTTGACGTTGAGGAACGCGAGCAAGCAAAAAACGACCGCTACGCTACACGTGTTTGCACTGTGCTACGTGCAATTCACGTAGTGCAAAGTAGTGCAAACTTCGCTAGCATAGCGTAGGACTTCGCCAGGGTTACTATGAAGTCGATATATTTGGTGACTCATTAACATTCAGTTGTCTCGTTTTTTAAAACTAAATCTTGGCGGAGACTCGCTTGCTGAATGTCACGGTGCAGAATCGCATTCACGAGCCGCTGTAGCCACAGACACCTGCCACAGGTACATAAAAGTATCCGGCCTTTACGTGACGATTCAGATTACAGGTGAATGTTATAAGAACGGGTGTCGTATTTTTAACTCCTTAGGGCACAGCTTTCCAAACTGTGTGGCGCGACGTGTTACTGTGTCGCGACCCACACATAGGTGCGTCACGCGACGCGATGTTGTCTGCTTAGGGGAATGCGACTTGAGCCCCCTCACTCAGTTATCGCAACGTGCAAGGCGGAAGGCAGGGCAGCTGCAGAGCGGAGCCTCGTGGACAAGAGCTCCACTGAGTATTGACCCCCACCCCCCACTCCGCGGCCTTTCTGGGACACCGTGATATCAGAGCCGCCTTCACCCCACCATCCCAGGCACTCGGTTGGTAAGTAGTGAGGCTTTGGGGCACTTTTAAATCGCTAAATCTTCTGTTCGCCGGCTCCTCTCCGACGGGGAACCAGACAGCATGAATACAAGGCCAGGCGCGCAGAAGGCAGAACCCAGGGCTTCTCGATTATATTTATTATTGGTGTACTTTAACTTCCTGCGCGCTCACTGAAACTTCAACTCGCAGCTATTTTGGAGAAGCTATGATTGGTTAACAAATTTCGCTATGCGAAATAATTTTACTTTATTCTAACACCAAATTTTAAAATAACTCCCAATTTTTTTACATGTGCCATCGAACTGAAATGAGTTAAAATTGGCGAAAACAAGTAGAAAAACCTTATAATAACCTAAGACAGTAGCCAATACGTCAAACAATATTTGAACTTCATGTTCATTATTTAAAAGGCTCATGGGGAGCCTACTGCAATAACTGAACGGAAAAGCGCTCTCCTATTAAAAACAAATTCATTTAAATATTTCCTCATACCTTTACCATCTTTCTCTTATCGGTCATCATGCATCTGTCGGTCCGTTTTCAGAAGACACCTTGCTTTGTGGCCCTGCTGAACAGCACTGGCTTTACTCATCCGTGCCTCAATGTTGAGTTTCCGCACTACCACCCAAAAGCATGCTTCCTCCTAACCTTCCAACTGCTCAATGCACCGCAGAGAAGGATTAATTCAAGATGCCACAAAGCCCCCTACCGGTGCCATAAGATGTCTCCCAGGCCCAAAGTCTGCCATCATGGGTGGGACTCCGAACTACACTCTCATGGGGTTCCTGCGGTAAACATCCTTTACAACGAAACTTTTTCCACGCAGTACCTTTACAACGCAGGAATTACAACGCAAGTCGTTACAACGACTTGCGCTGGAGGGCGCTGTAGGATAGGGAATAGTTTAATTTACTATCCAAAACCTTCCCTACTATCCACGGGGACTGGAGTTGGAATAGTGAATTAAAATATTCACTATCCAGCGCCCCCCAACGCAAGTCATTGTAACGACTTGCGTTGTAAAACCTGCATTGTAAAGGCATGCGGGAAAAAGCATGCGTTGTAACGACATCCATCCGGTTCCTGCTAATGTGGTTAGTGTGGACTATTATAAAAACACACACACACAAATATATATATATATATATATATATACATATAGAAACCAAGTCCTCAGCACTGCAGACACTCAGCAACAGAAGACACGGACCCCAGGCTGCAGTAAGGTAGATTTTATTCTCCTCTCAGGCGACGCGTTTCGAGCAACTCGTGCTCTTGATCACACACCATACACCTGGTCAGCACACCTTTAAATACATTTTTTTCCCTTTGCAGTGCTCCACCTCCAAAGTGAGTCACATGGTGCATGAACATAAATAAAATACTTCACGACACCCACCATCCTTACAATTAATATGTAGGAGAAAAGGAAAAAAGAAGAAAATATATAACTGCATGAATGCATGAATAAACCAAATTGTTCTCATAAGACACTCCTTGTCCAATCCATCATACAAGGGTTATAATAGCACCTCCTACAGACCAAATCCAAACAACAACCCCACATAAAAACATACTGTATGTACAAATAGAAAAATATATATATATATAAACATGTAATTCCTATATATACATAATTACATATACTACATTACTATAAGCATATAGACACTATCTACAAATATATACAACAGAAAAGGTGTTGACGATAGGTCTTATGTGTTAGGTATATGAGAACAAAAACTATTTATCATAAATTGACTCTTTTCACATTTCCCCTATACTCCATACTCAAACCCTAAGTGATAATACATATATTAGTGATTGAGACATTTAAAAAAACAACAAAGCACAAAAAAATCTTTGTGTTTAATAATTAACAAAAACGTGACTTTTTCTCTTAATATGTACATAGTCGTTTGAAGAGAGTTTAACCGAATTTTCAGCTTGTTATCAGTTCATTATCTTGATAGATATGATTGCATGATTACTTCCCCATATGTACAACCTGCTGCCTTTATTTTTCTTATGTTGCATACTGTGTCCCTGAATCCATACCGGCCCTTGAAGAACAAAGAAAATAAAAATCCTCATCAGGATTTATTTCATGTTGGATATTTTCTATATAATGCATCTCACTATATACATATTACGCACAATTTATAAAAGATGATGCAAATCTTCAGTTGTGTTAAGCCCATTAGGATATTTGCGATCCAGCTCCACTATGTACTCTGTCTCCCTTCTTCTAAGAAGTCCCTGTCTATCACCTCCCCGATTGAGAGGGGCCACTACATCTATAACGAAATAAGTCAACTGGGACAGATCATTATTATGCGTTGATTTGAAGTGGCGTGCCACGGGGTATGTATTATCGTTGTTTACTATTGCACGCAAGTGTTGCAAAATCCTGACATGCACCTGTAGCTTCGTGCTGCCCACATATCGCAGACCACAGGTGCAAGTCAGGACATATATAGCAAACTCGCTGTGACAATTGAAATTGCCCCGAATGGCCTTCCTGGTGGGACAGAAAGGCGTGCTGTACATATATATATGAAAAAACTGATGTGCTAGGCAATTATGACTTTTAAGCTGCATTGTTCACCAAACTACTAATGTTGCTTGTCTGTGCTCGTGTTACATACATACACCTGGTTCTTTTGTACACAGACTGCACCTAGCAAAACAATTTTTTTTCCATAGGCTGATCACAGATGATTAATCAGACTTGTGATTAATTTTGGCTCGAGTGCCTATGAAATTGCCCGGCACCCAATCAGTTACAGAAGTATTTGCTTTTGTTTTTTACCTTATTCGGTCCTCTCTTTGTGTCTTCGGAAATGGTAATAGCAAACGTTATGCTTCTCTTAGCAGAACAGATAGAAGAATATACATACTCCCCTACCTATCTAGCTCCAACAGAATACAACACCTTTATCATCTCTTTGATTAAGCGAACCCAGCTATTGCTTTTCCCTTTGAGTCTTCCTACTAAAGGGGTGGCAGAAATTACCACCGTCGGGGTTTTGTCGCTACATTCCACTCCTGTGGCTTCATTGTATGCTGGATAGGGGTAAATAACAGAAGACCTGCACAAAACAGGATGGAAGATCCAAACACAGTGTCCCGACCATGAAAAGGAATTCTGAAAGTTGCACCTTTCCAAGTGGAGAGTTATTTTTTTCTGCACGGAGAAGAAAATCCACCTCCTTGACGTTATCCAGAAGTGAATTCTAGAGCACGGGTACAATTAATGAAAATAAATCAGTTAGTATCAGATTGGAGCTGGGGGGCTAAGCAATCTAAAAGGGCATGCCTGTGGCTGAAGTATTTGTTTTTATTTAAATGTAAGTGTCTTTCTATCTATCAGACGTGTTTGATAAGGTATCAGAAATTGTGCAGAAGAAAAAATGTCATCAGGTTTGTCACATAAACATAAGATTGTGTCGGAGAATTATTAGTGGAGGGATTTAAACAGCAGATTAGAAGACTTGTGAGGCAGATAGTAATGTTGTTATCCAAGGGTTGTGAGGGAAAGCGGTCAGCTGATTCTATGTTTAAGACTGGATTTTATCTTGGGTCCAAGAGAGGTCTTGGGGTAACGCATAGTGCACAGATTTCAACTCTAAGAGCAAATGCCAGACACTAAGGGGCATATTACCAAGCAATAGCGATAATTATCGCTATTGCTTGGTTAGAGACAAAATTTTACCGCTGAGCTGCGGCCATTTTTATCGCAGATAAACCTTGGTATTACCAAGGTTTATCGCAAATGCGATAAAAAACGGCCGCAATGCATGAATATCGCTGAAAAGTCAGCGATATTCATGCATTACTGAGCTAATGCTCTTAGCCATGTTATCCACCTCCCATTGGATAACATGGCTAAGAACTGCTCAGGGGCAGGTGTTAGCTTTTGGAGATATTCGCGCTTAGCGCGAATATCTCCAAAAGTTGGTAATAGGAGATAGCAATGTTAGCGACTGTTTCCAGTCGCTAACATCTTGGCACACCCACTTTGCATGTCATTAGTGATAAATATCACTGACATGCAAAGTGGGGCCCAAGATGGTCGCTATCTCCTCCTAGCTGTCGCTAACTGGTGTTAGCGACAGCTAGGTAATAGGGAGATAATTTTATCTCCACTTTCTTGGCTTTTAAAGCCAAAAAAGCGGAGATAAACCCCCTTGATAATATGCCCCAAAATGTTGCTGGCTGGCCGCGATCGATGACTTAGAGGAGGAAGATGATGGACGTAGCTCCTGTATTCTGGACCAGCTGTTTCTTCACGAGGTCAGAGGAGAGGCCAATGTCAAGGTAGCTGGTATAGTCACTCTCAGAAAATGCAATGGCTCATATCAGAAAAAACAGGTGATAAGCATAATTATTTTAGCATGCCTGGGGTGGTAGCCATCTGATAAATGTTGTGACACGTGCATCAAAGGTCACTTTGTGCTTTAACAAAATATCAAGGTTGAGAACCACGCAGACAAATTTGTGGGATGGTTCAGTGGAGTCGGCCATTGAAAGGGGAGATGAAATATGGGAGAAACTCAAGTAATTGAGGGGGTGCTGAATGGAAAACATATGACTCGTCTTGTTTTCTGTTGCCTTTTGGCGCGCTGCACGGAGGAAAGTGGTCCCACCTGAGTTCAATGCGCAGAGACCGGTTGATAAGTTGCATGATTGTTTTATCACTCACAATTCCCCCTTCCTGAATGGATTTTTGTATAAGTCATATTCAGCAAGGCAGCCGGTGGACTTTGTGCGTGGTTGAAAGGGTTGACAGGTTGTGCACCTGCCCTTTTTGTGCCGTAAATCACTGGGGCATGTATGCATGATTATATTCTTGTTTCATGCACAAACCTTACCTTGCTTACACTCAGTTTTGCCAGTCACTGGCTTTCTTGGACCAGATTAACAATTGCTTTATTAACCTTCCTGCTTTCTCAAATTTGCTTGAAAATGCACCATTTGCCCACTACTTTTTCTCACTCGTGTTACCGTGTCCCTCAAAAAAATTTCATTAAAAGGTGTGTCACCAACATTAAAAGTTTGGAAAGCTGTGCCTTAGGGAAACAGAGGAATCTCTGATGTTTGTCTCTGGGGCTTGCTATCATAATATCCTTTATAAAGACCAAGACTGGCCTCAAAATGTCTCTGCAGGATGAGGAACAGGTGTTAAAAATAAATTCAAACTCAGGTTCAAACCAGGGGATCCGTCTATGGCGAGGAAAAGCCTCCAGTCCCCAGATGCCAGAAGAGAGAACTGAAAGCAGATTTTCGTAGCCACGTAACCAGTGTTTTACTTATATATGTGGTGTTGCTAGGTAGGTTGTTGTTAGGGATGAATGCCTATTGGTCACTCCTAATGATATATGTACTGTTCTGTTTAGAACTTGTAGGCAAGGAGTGGTAGTTGCTGCAAACTTCCTGCATGAAGGATGTGTGTTCTGCTCTCCCTTCAATTGTACTGAATACATGTATCAGAAGCAAGTACAAATTTGTGGTGTACTCACTACAAACTTGGTGACGAGGATGGGATATGAAGGCACGCGTGCAAAGCACAATGCATTTGCAGTCCATATCTTTAACCAACTGGTTAAGTTTGCTAGACTGAGACGCGGGGTGGAGCAAGTTGAGGAGCGAGCTGAGGCGAACGGTCTTCTTGAGCCCCCTTTCTCCTCGCAGCTGAGTCCTGCGATCCGAGACCCATAGCCTGTGATGCATTGCACTGCTTTCACAGATTAGTGGGTCACGCTGCAGCTGTCTGATGTCTGCCAACAGGGGCGGCCTTAGGCATGTGCAAGCTGTGCACCTGCACAGGGCCACCAAACCCCAATGGCCACCACGCCAATATATATCCTTAAAATAATAATCCTCTGAGGATGGATACATATTTGCGTGGCGGCCCCTGGCAGGGATTGGCGGCCTTCGGCTCTGTTCCACTTCCAAACACCCTGACCCCCCCCTCTTCACTGGCCTCCGCTCTCCGTCCCGCCCGACCCCCTCTTCCGGGGTCCCCTACCTACGCTCCCAGCCCAGGGCCGCCATGAGCCTAGAGCCGCCCCTGCTGCCAATTCCAGCGGGTGCATGGACGAGGACGAGTGAGGCCCCTGATAGTTGGCGACCGCAGAGTGAGAGACACAGGCGGTCCGCGAAGGCAGCCCGACCATGTTCAGGTGCGGTCTGCGGTCTCGCTGGTTGGGCGCCACTCGTCCGTCCAGCCAGTACAGCGGGAGCAAGGGAGCCAGAAAATAAAAAAAGAAGAAAAAACTGTCCCAGCCAGAGACCCAGCGCAACTCCAGAGAGGTCTCCTCAGCTACAGGAACAGTTGCTACAACTGCATTCCTGCTACATCAGCCATTGTTCTGCAATATTCGAGGCTCCAGCGCAGCTTCAGAGGTCTCCACTGGTAAAGCTGCACTCCAGCTACATCGGCCATTGCTCTGCAATATTATAGGCCACGCTGTACTAGCAGCAAGGACCTAACACCCTTGCGGGAGCCTGGAAGTAAGAAGGCCTTCAATACTATCTGTCTTTCTTGCCGATCTGTGGCAGTTCTGTTCTTTTTTACTCCTCACAACTAGCCCTGGTCCTCATCCCAGTTTACAATCTAGTGTGACCTGGTCTCTCAGCAGTGGGTGTAATGGGAGTTATAGGAATTTAACCTTGGTCTCTGCCTAAGTGGGATCTCTTGAAGCGCTGGAAGGAGCCTGCAGGCAATGGTCCCCAGTAAGCCCCCAGTAGGCCTGGGAGACAGTCTTAGAGCAGAAAGGATAAGGTAAAACTAAGCAGAGCCAAGCAATTAAGACCAACGGGAAGGAGACCATAAAACTAGTTATCACCAATAGTAGTGCATAAAGATTACCAACACCGATATCCTTCCATCATGCGCTCAGGGAGAGCAAGAGGAGTGCTAATAGCCACTGGGCTGAGACAGAAGCAGCTTAATGGTTCAGCCTCAAATAATGTCTCTCAAGCGGACGCAGAGGGGGAGCCAGGCTTGGTAAAACAAGAAGAAGGGCTTGTATATTCTCTCTCCGAAGCTCCAGCATCTAACCACAGCCAGCAAAGAAACGCGTGTAGAAAATTTGACTTTTTAAAGAATCCATTTGATGCCTTATTTACTTACAATAAGGGTATTCACACAAGCGGTCTTCGAAGCCCGAATCAGCCCCACCTGCGGGATGATTCACACTTAGACCATAACAAAGCTTTTAGCCCCTTCGCCGTAGGGCTAATTCCCCTGCGGCGCAGGGGGGAGGGGGGCCGCGTGCAGTGTTCGTGACGAGCCCAGCTCGTCATGCAGCACAGTGGAGATGTGCTTATGACGACTCCGCCCACTCAATGGAGCACCCCGCACAGGAGGGGAATTATCCTTGTGTGGGCATTCCGCAGCCGTTATGACGAGCTCAGCTCGTCATGAGCACAGCTCCACAGTGCCTCATGACGAGCTGAGCTTGTCATAAGCGCCTAAGGAGTTAAAGTACTGGCAGATCTCAAAGTGCCTGTCTCCACTGATGGGCCAAAAATAAAAAAGGGTTCCTTTCAATGGGAATCTTGGGCGACAAAAAGCATCAGAGCACGACAAAACAAGAGCAGTGGAGAGCTAAGGGCATCGCAACTGGAGATGATCACAATCCAGGATGGAGTGATTAATAGTTTAAACGCTATAGAAAAACACAAAAGAGGCAAGGAGCCAAACACAATCTTTAAACCAGGCAAGGTCATCCCGGTCACAGTTGAGGTGTATTATCATTGAAAGCAAACACAAGGAGATGATGGCCGGAGCGCTGAGGCTTTTCAGACACTCACCCCTAGTTACAGATCTGTGTTGAATCTTTCATCGTTCTTTAGCTCACTTCGCCACCCCAGTTCAGACCCAGCTATATACAAATCAGTCTTGATCCTGTGCCTCATGGGAACAGTCCAGACTGAACTGCCAAGCCATGTCTTCCCTGGACCAACGTCTGGGCACACCCTGCCACAAGGAGATGATGGAAGGAGCACTGAAACTTTTCAGATACTCACCCCCAGTCCGGTCCCAGGATGCTTGTTTCTGGTTCAGGTAAAACCTGGCTTGGCAGTTCTGGCTGGACTGCCGCATCCAATGTAGCTGGGGGGGGGGCAAAGACCGCCAAGACATAGTGGCAGAGGGACTCTGAGACAGAGGGGCTAAATCAGTTCAGGTGTTGACGTTAGTCTGCAGTCACACCAGTGGGGGATATACCCTGAGGGATAACCCTTTGGGGTGTAGTCGGGTTCCCTGAGTCAGTGTCCACCCCTAGGAGTTTGGAGAGCATTGCGTCCCATTGAGGTGCCAGGGGGAACATACGAATGGCAAGCAGGTCCTCTCTACGGAGCGCCGCACCCTTTGCTTTCGCCCAGTTAAGCAGGGTTCGGCGCCAAACAAGTGGGTGGGGCGACAGAGGGGATTTCCATCGCTTGGTGATCAACCGTTTGGCCGTTATTAGACCCAGGTCTAGAAACCGTGTGGCAGCTCAATATTTCTTGTTTCTGCTGAAGAGGTGCAGATCATGGGGTTCCCAAGTCAAGGGAATGGTGCAGGAGGTGCAAGTTGTGAAGGTGACCGTCACAGTCTTCCAGTAGTCAGTCAGAACAGAGCAGCCCCAAAGCATGTCGGCATCTAATTGCCAGCAACGGGGACAGGCCGCATCTATGCGGAGGAAGTACTTGTTGATTTGGGCTGGGGTAAGGTAGGCCTGATGTAATAGGAAAAATTGTATCTGCTTGAATCTGTGGCTATGGGGGTGTGGGTCGGGCTGCATCGGGCGGCTGCCCACTCCCTATCTGTAAACGCCCTCCCCAGGGCTCCCTCCCAATAAAGTCGAAGTCGGGTGAGATCTACCTCCGTGTGTTGTCAAAGTATAGTTACGGACCAGCACGTGAGGTGTCTTCCTTTCCCCAGCACGTGAAGGTACTGCAAAGTGTGGTGTGTGGGAATCAATGTGTCACCTTTGTTGATAATAAACATTTATATGTATCCCCATCCAACTAGACAAAAAGAATCAATTGAAATGATATTGAATTTCAACTCATCTCAACGTTCAATGAATCCAGCGGCCTTAGTTCTCTTGTCTGGTGATTTTAATATGAAAATTTGCCAGGTCACGCCTAGGGATCAAATAATGGACAGTATCGACCACATTTGGCATATTCCGCCTATTCAAGTTTTTAAACAACGGTCGGACACAACGAGGAAGGAAGCGGAAAGCAACCTAGAGCATTTGGGCTTGCAAGTATTGAATGGCCGAATGTCTCCGGACATTCCAGCACAGCCATCACATCTCTCGGTAAAATCCAATGCTGTTATAGATTACTCCTTAGTATCGGTCCCCCTATATCATATGGTTACAAGATTCAGTTTTGGCAATAGTTTGGAAAGTGACCATCAGCCGCAAATGACCAGTTTCAATTTAAATATTACATTACATGAACAACCTGCGCCACAAATTGGCTATTGTCTTGCAATTGCATTTATATATCGCTTACTACCCCTGACGAGGCATCATATCGCTTTTTCGGCGAGTAGCACGCTACTCCGGGACCCATGAAGGATTAGTGTTGAATTAGTATAGTGAAATATGAAAGTAATTTAAGTGGCGGATAGGTTAGTCAGTGTTTTGGATTCGGAAGGATAGCGGAAGGATAGAAGAGGAAAAAAGGTTTGTATTTATATAGCGCTTGTTACCCCTGATGGGGTGTTGAAGCGCTTTATTTTTGGCGAATAGCACGCTACTCCGAAAACCCATAAAGGATTATTGGAGAATTAGTATGGTGAAGTATGAAAGCAATTTGAGTGGTGGATATTAGTCAGTTATTTGGAGTGAGAAGGATAACGGAGGGATAGAAGGGGAAGAAAGTTTGCATTCATATAGCGCCAGTTACCCCTGATGGGGTGTTGAATCGCTTTTTTGGCGAGTAGCAAGCTACTCTGGAACCCATAAAGGATTAGTGTTGAAAATTAGTATAGTGAAATATGAAGTAATTTGAGTAGTGGATATGTTTGTTATTCAGTTATTTGGATAGAGAAGGATAGGCGGCTGGATAGAAGAGGGAAAGTGGTTTGTATTTTATAGCGCTTGCTACCCCTACAGTACAAGTGCGAAAATTGCAATAAAACAACAGAGAAATTGAAAATACATCAGAGTGAAAAATATGTATTGAAGGAAAAACGTGAATACATCACTTAACCATTATGCATTCTCTCTCTATATATAAATTTATATAACAAACCCCTAAAACCCCAAATTATGGTTTGAAACACACAGATCCTACAATAACTAACGTCTCCCACCATGTTTTACTCTTGGTAGACAGCGTTTTTATTCCTATGACATTGGCAATGTGGTCTACTGAGCATGGCACTTGGGATGAGTCATGTTGTGCATACCATAACTCCAGCTTAATACAAACCAATCTGTGTAATTCTGATTTTCAGAAAAATTGCAATATTTTGCCCTCCCGACTTAATGATATGCACAAATTTGAAAATATCGAGAATAATCTTGGTTAGAATTCAATTTCATTCTGAATAAATTAAGAGTACTACTAACTTCACCCTTTTCACTCTACAGCGAGCAATCTAATTGAGATACGATCTCGGTGCAAGAAAGAAGCCTGCAATACCCTATTGTTGTTAAAATCTTTTCTAAATCATATTTGGCATTTTTAAAACTGTGTCAGGCAATAATACAAATGACAAGGTAAATTGGGGTTGCAGAATTAGGGGTTATTTAGAGATGCCAATTCTGAACATGTTTAGAGAACTTCTGTTACTGCATGTATCAGATTTATGAGTTGTGCCGTGGCGGCTCCACTGCAAAGGCGGAGGAGCATTGCCCCACTGCTTTGAAGCAGTGAAAGAAAGTAAACATAAAATGATAATAACGCGAGGTTATTATCATTTTGTTTTCCTGCTAAGGCAGGTTTGCAGGCGGGGCGGGGCTGCTCCGATGGGCATAAATGTTTAGCCGGCCCGAAAAGGCCGGCCAAACATTTATGCACACTTTGCATGTTCTCCATGCAGACAGCATTACAGCCTGCGCGGAGAACATGCCCAGGCTCCCATTCCCTGGCTGAGCGCCGAACCACAATGCTCAGACCAATCACAACGCTGCCTTGCAGCATTATGATTGACTCAGGGGAGCCTAGGTGCTTACAAATCACTAGTGTTGTGAATGGCTCAGGGGGTGCTTTCTGTTCTGGCCCCTGGGGAGAAGACGGTGAAGGAGACAGGAAAGAGAGACGCACCATCAGGTAAGTGATTTTTATATATTTTTAAACCCCCTGAACGCCCTTCTGCCCCACCTCCTGCCCCGATCCGAGCTGGCCGCCGCTGGAGTTGTGTGGACTTTATCGCACCTGGAAAGTACTGGGTGAGATTAAATCCACATCCCCTGATAAATTTTGGCAGTGCTAACCAGACAAAGTTCACTGGAAGAAATCTGCCCAGAAAATATAGAGAGATGTAGAGTTTGGTGCTAAAAGCACCAAAATCCGCATATTACACCCCATTTAACAAGCGGAACTTTTAATGCGTGATAGTTATTGAACATTATAATATCTGGGGACGTAATATTTAGTGCCAAGGGCTCTGGGCCACTCGTACCAAGGCCCTACGAGTAAATTACACTTATAGAGTAGAAAATCTACCACGTCTATAGCTTTTCTGCTTAGAGTGGACGGCTAGAGGTTCTCCCTGATAGCCCAAACATAAAGGGGCAGATTTTCAAGGCCCTTGTGCCACTTTTGAGTCATTTTTAACATGGGAAAAGTGACGCAAAAGTGGCGTAATGGGCCTTGTAAATAAGTCCCAAAGTGTATATAGAGCTACTCCAAAAGATGTTTGAACATTGTCCATTTTCATTGTAATCAGCTCTGTTTTACTGGAGGGCTATGAGAAAGAATTACAGCAAATGGAAACAAGTTTCCCATGCAGAAAAAAAAATCGGAGAAAAGATATGTACAATTTAAAATCTTTCCTAAATTGAACTTGTCCACCTGGCATATAAGCCAGTCAGTCAGTCAAAAGCTTTTATTATCGCTTAAAAACCATATAAAAGACATAGGTATCACATCATATACAACAATACTATGTACAAATAAGTTAATAAATAAGTAAAAAAAAGTTCATAAGAAGACCTCAAAAAGCAGCGTACTTAAGTTAAAACTTGTCCACCCGGCATATAAGCATACATTTAGGATTAATTAACCTCTCGTTGAGTATTTGTGGACCATGGAAGTACTAAGATTTCCTCACTGTTAATGAGAAGGAATGATTGAAAAGAATCCTACCCACTTTTGTTCCAGTTCCCTCACATGCATTCATTCACTTCACACATATTAAAAATGACCCTCGAATCAATGTATATGCGAATCCCATCAGATCAAGAAGGTAATGTTTTTTGTCTATAAACTCTTTGGAAAGTCTGCAAAAGCTTCTTAGGTTTTATCTCTTTGTGTAATTGTGGCACTGTTCCTGGTGTAGACAGTTATTTCCTGCGGGGGCGAGGGGGTAGCTGTGAAAGGGCGAGATTTTGATCGATACCTTATATCTATTGATCCAAACCTCGATCTGGTCGACTGAACCTTTATTGCCTGTCTTGGAAGGAAACAGTACACCTATCTGCAAGTTAGTTCACCCAATAAAGGACTCTACTCTTAAAGATCACGGACAACTTCTAGGTTCCAAAAGTTTATTGTAAAGATATAATGAGCTGCAAATACAAGCATCTCAGAATGAGATTCACGAGATACACAGGTCCAATTACATACATGTGCTCTCGAAAAGCCCTCAGACGAGCAACAGAAATCACTAACACAAGTTCTAAAAATAGCAAAGCTATCAGCATAGACGCATATCTCTCCTTCATTTAGGTTGGAGGAAAACAAACACAGGTTAGGCGTCCCTACCCTGTTCTAGATGGTATCCCTACTTAACCAAATCCCAACCTAACAAAGGTGTCAGCAGTGAATGACCCCCAAGGGAAGTCACTCACTCTAAGTCTCTTGGTGAAAACCTATAGTTCTCCAATCATGACCCCTCACTGCCTACCCATCCGCTCTCTAAAGGGTCCTCAGGTCTCTGCTCTAACTCCACCCAAGGGTGCTGTCCCTAATACAAAACAGTCAACAACATTTGAGACGCCCCTTGCGAAACGCCTCTCACGTGGTGCAAAACTTCAGGCTTTTTCCATGATGCTTTGTATTGGGCCTCAGACGTTAGAGTTGACCTTGCTTCTCAGTCTCTTCTCCGGCCCGCTGATACCCCTTAAACATTCCAGAACCCTCCTCCATGTCTGGGCCGTCTACTGAACAGGCCTCTATTCATTCACTTATAATTGGATCCCCCCTTTCCTGTTGCAGACAGATATCTGCCGCCAAGAACCCAACTCTCATAGACTTCTAAAAAGCTTGCAACATTTCTCAGCCCAGACATGTACGTGTAAATCAATGCTAAAACATTTCAGGCCTACAATATTTCACATTATGGTTATAGCATTCAATTTCTTCATTTAATTAAAGCATGTTAAAACTCTTATTCTATTATTTAGAAAACATTACTCTAAATCATGGCCCATTAATGCAATGACCAAAAACGTTAAACAATCTGTGTCGTGAAAAGAAACACCTTCCCTTTTAGCTCCAGCTCTGGCCCTGAGGCCTACCACGTTCTGCGTTTTACCACAGACCATCTTATATGTTAACAGCTACACGACATAGATTCAAAATAATCACGTCTAATAAAATCATATAATGTCACACATTTCTGTATTAGTTCCACTTCTACTTAAATCTCTATATTAGCTATACATTTAGAATATAATTTCATATACTATTAGCACTCATGGCATTTCTCTTCATGAATTATGCTCTCTATAGGTAAATGTGATGTACTCATATATTTATATCAGTTTGCGCTCTCTCAGTTCCCCCCTTTGATGACCTCTCGGGGTCATCACTAACATTTAAACTGCAGTTATTGCTGGCATTCTCTGCGCTTCCAGAGCTCTCAGGCTCCTGTACTGATTATCTTGTATGGCAGCCAATCTCTGCAACTGTTCTCTTTGGGCCCTTTCTGACCTTCTTGCTCTGTACCATTTGAATACCCTCACCAATCCCCACAATATTATCCCACAGATCAATATTATGATGATAGGCTTTAGGATATACCAAATAAAGCTTTTGCCTAAGGTGGAAAACCACCCTCCAACTGCACTCATTCCGTGGCCCACCTTTTCCCAGACATTTTCTCTACTCAAGTCTTCGATCTCTTTGTGTATATTAGTTATGTTCTTAATAACTTTCTCAAGGGGTTTTGAAAGGTCTGGAATGTAAGTGCAACATTCCTGAACCTTCAAAGCCTTACAGACTCCGCCCTCTTTTGCTAATAAGACATCTAATGCAAGCCGATTTTGAAGAACCATAGCCCTTATCGATTGCATCTCTCCTTCTACCAGCATTAAGGACTGAGCAGTGCTGGCAGACAACCTGTCGACAACTGTTGCCAGTCGTCTAATTTTAACATCATTAAGGATTATTCCCAAAAGAGGGAACATAGCTCCAAAGACATCTCCAACCATTTCTGCATCGCCTAAATCTCTCCTTCCCCTCGATGATGTCTGGCCCTCAATGATCAATAAGTCTTGTGCATGATATATTTTGGGGAAGACAATTGCCAAGTAACATGATCCATACCAGTTGTCAGGTAGTCTCACGTAAGCATTTCTTCCACATACAAAATACACATTTGGAATTACTTGCATTCCCTTCAGGAAATCCTTAGTGTAGTACTCTAAATTAAAAGCATGTTCACAGTCAACTTCACCCACGTATACATTTTCATAATACGTTTTGGCTCGGTGAAGACATAACTTTCCTTTCTGCGCTTTATCTAAAGCTATTGGACCACTACTACCCTTTCTCTTATGTGACTTCTCTTCCTCGGTCCAATCTAATTTCCCTTGTCCTGATTTTTTCAAAATCTTTTGTCTCCTGTAACGATCATCCACCTGCCCTATGAACTTTTTCTCGACTTCGGACACCTTACATGTCAGGTTATTTCTACGGGCATGTGAAGTATCTAAGGTAATCCAAGGAATGAAGAATTTGGCCAATCTGTCTTCACTCTTCCAGTAATCCCATTTATTCATCTGCTTATAATTCGGGACTTCTGGCAACACAGAATCATAATTGGAGAAATAGTATTCAAAACTATCTCTCTCATAAAATATACTAAGCAATAAGCTACATGTAATGCCATATGTCAGAGGGAGGTGATGATATCGAATTCCTTCATCTACAGACGCAGGCAACTGCATGCAGACGTAGCAATCCTTAACCTCCATGGCATCCACGTATTCATACAAAAGTTTAGCATAAGCATTTGACCTAAAGTCTCCTTGGGACTTGTCTACATGTAACCTGCGAGCTTCTGCAGCCAATAACGCTTTCTCTTGAGTGTTTTCCCTTTTCTCACCTGCAACAGTGGGTGTAAGTGTTACTACAGAATTCGCATCAGTTACCTTTACCTCTTCCTCATGTCCCTTTACATAAGAAATTGTTACCACTAAAGCTATTAATATTATCACTCCTACTATTAGTGTACCTATTATACATTTAGCTCTGCGGTTCGGGGTGCCGGCCTCCATTTCGTCAGACAATCTAGCTTTTCCCTTTCTCTTTGCAAAAAAAAGTTCTTTTCCTCTCGTTCCTTTACAGTCTCTTTCAATCCTTTTTTGTCTTTAGAATCCACACAGCTGGAGGCTGACAGCCTTTTTCGCAAAAAGTCCTTTCACAGTTCAAAAAGACAACCCTAGCCCTTCTCCATCCACTCAAGGGGTTCCCTAAAATTCTCTGCTTCCTGGGCGCTAGGTAATCTTCTTTTCTTCTGCTTGCTTTATTTACAAAGTCCTTTAACAATCGACTATTAGATTTGTGGTTGCAGCTTCAATAGCATAGTTCAATATTTCCATGCGAAGAGTATGCTCTTCATGTGCTGTTATCGTGGTACCAAAGTCGGGGAATTTCAATTCTGTAAGAAACATGTGTTTTAACTTGCTGAGGCGGGGAGGTCTGGGGAGCACGAATGTTAGTGACCCTTCTTGTTCGACACCGGGTACCAACAGTTGTATTTCCACGGTGATAATGGGCTCAGAACTGGACACCACCACCGCTCGGATCCTCCCTGTCTCCGGTTTCACAGACATTTGTCGCCAGATATGTCCACTCAGGTGTGGAGTATCTTCTGTTAGGCACACGCACTCTTCTTGACCTTCTTCGGTCTGGTGCTTCAGCGCCCTGAGCACCTTCTTCTGGGTCTGAGTCTTCTGATATCGGAGGAAGGGTTGCTTCTGGAGTTGACCTCAGGCTAGAACTTCTCCTTTGCGGCCAATTTGCTTCTCCACGTGCCCTTCTACTCCTTCTCCTTCTGGTCTGTTCTCGCTCTCTTTCAGACCTGTCAGGGTCAGACTCGTACTCCCAGCTGTCTTCTCCTTCTGTAGCGTCTTCTGTTTCGCTGTTGTACTGACCGTCCTCAGCTTGGTCAGACTCGTTCCCTGCTTCCACTGGCACCTCTACAGCTTGGCTAGCCCCCTCTATGGCTTCTTGGTCCTCAGCTGGACGTCCATCCGAGAGAGGAGCTGTTTCCAGAGGTGCTGGAACCCTTTTCGTATGCGACGCGTGTATCCAGTTGGGCAGGCCTCCCACCTTTACAGCTGTACTTGTGATCAGGATGACCTGGTAGGGCCCACGCCAACGAATATCCAAGCAGCTTCTTCTCACATGTTTCTTCACCAGGACCCAGTCCCCAGGATACAGGTCATGGCAAGGGCCCTGGCACGCTGGAACCTCTGCAGCCTGCACCTGAAGGGACACAGAACGCATGGCGTCAGACAGCCCCTTACAATAGTCCAGGATCATATCATCTGTGATATTTAACAGTGCAGTAGCTGGAATAGATGGCAGTCTCATTGCTCTCCCCATTAACACCTCATGTGGTGACAACCCTGTTCTTCTGTCTGGGGTACTACGAAGGCTCATGAGTACTAATGGCAGGGCATCAGGCCAACTCAGGGTCGTTGAGGAGCAAACTTTCGCTATTCTGGACTTGATCGTGCCATTAATTTGTTCCACAATTCCTGAGGCTTCTGGTCGGTAACTGCAATGGAGCTTTTGGTCTATATTCAGTGCAACACAAATCATCTTCACAAGCTCGCTGTTAAAATGTGTTCCCCTATCTGATTCCAAAAAGGCCGGCACCCCGAACCGAGGGACAAGTTCTCTAAGCAGTAACTTAGCCACTGTGAGGGTGTCGCACCTACGTGTAGGGTATGCCTCAACCCATCTGGAGAACACACAAACAACCACCAGGACATAGCGGAGGCGGTTGCATCTTGGCATTTCAATGAAATCTATCTGCATTCTGTTGAATGGACCTCCAGACCTTCCTATGTGACTTAGTGCAACTGGTGTTCTTTTCCCTACATTCAGCTGCTGGCAGGTCACACAACGCTGGCACACTGCTTCTGCTGCTATTCTAAACTTAGGATTGTACCAAGTCTGTCTGAACACTCTCAGCATAGCATCTCTCCCTAAGTGTACGGGACCATGTATGAGTCTAGCCATTGGACTCACCATCTCATTGGGCAACACTGCTCTGCCGTCTGCTGAGACCCAAAAATGAGTCTCACCCATTACACATCCTGCCTTTTCCCATGTTTCCTTTTCTGAATCAGGAGCATTTTCTTGCATGGTTGACAGTTCATCCCAAGTATCAACAGTTTCCAGTATCATGGCTAATTCAGTTCTTACATTTATTCCACCCACATCCACCTCTGTGAAAGAGTAACCTTGTTCTGCGCAATACCGCGCAACTTCATCAGCATATCTATTGCCTTTCGAAACAAAGTCCTCATTTTTGGTATGTGCGATGCACTTTACAACTGCGATACTTGCTGGACATTGCAATGCTTCTAACAACAAGCGCACAAACTCTCCATTGCGAATGGGAGAGCCTGAAGAAGTCATGAACCCTCTTTGAGACCATAACTGCCCGTAATCATGAACTACCCCAAACCCGTATTGGCTGTCGGTGTAGATGGTGACTCGAATTTGATTGCCTGCTAAGCAAGCACGTGTTAGGGCAATAATCTCGGCTACCTGAGCGGAGTTTACTCCTTCCAGGCACCCTGCTTCCACAACTCCTTCAATTGTACAAACAGCATAAGCTGCTCTCAACTGCCCAACTTCGTCTCTTACACATGAGCCATCGACAAAGAAAACTTCGTCTGGGTCGGTCAGTGGCTCATCTACGATGTCGGGTCTGGGTTTGGTGCATAGTTCAGTCACATCGAGACAGTCATGGTCTGTACATTCATCATCATCATCTATATCATTTGGAAGTGGCATCAAGGTAGCAGGGTTCAAAACAGAGCATCTCTTGAGGGTCACGTTCTCTGCAGCAAGAATAACTTGCTCATAGCGCGTGAGCCTGCTATTGGTCAGATGCTGTGTTTTGGTCCTGGTCATCAACAGTTCAACAGAATGTGGCACGCACACCTCTAACGGGTGCCCCATGACAATATTTTCACATCTCTCAATGCTGACACCCGTTGCAGCAACGGATTTGAGACATCCGGGCAACGCTGCGGCTACTGGGTCTAAAGTAGCCGAGAAATAAGCAACTGGTCTACGGGCATTCCCATGGATTTGGACCAACACAGACAACGCGCAACCTTCTCTCTCACAACAGTAAAGAAAAAATTGTTTATTGTAATCAGGCATTCCCAATGCCGGAGCGCGACACAGGTCCTCTCGCAGCTGTAGGAACGCCATCAAACAGTCTTTGTCCCATGGTACCGGATCACTCACCTCTTTGTGCGTCAGTTTTTGCAAGGGCTTTGCTTTCAGTGAAAAGTTCACGATCCACTGTCGGCAATAACCCACCATCCCTAGGAACATCCTGACCTCTCTCTGTGTCTTAGGCGCATTCATTTTCATGATCGCCTCTATCCTGTCTGGTGACACTTTTCGTTTGCCTTTCTCAATTCTGTGTCCCAAGTACTGCACTTCTGTCAGGCAGTACTGCAATTTTCCCGGGGACACCTTATGCCCATTGGCAGCTAGGTGATTTAACAAAGCAATGGAGTCTTCTCTGCAAGCTTCTTCTGTTTCTGACGCCACAAGGAGGTCGTCTATGTACTGGACCAGAACTGACTTCTGGGGCAGCACTAGACTTTCAAGATTTTTCTTCAAAAGCTGGTTAAAGATCGATGGACTCTCTGTATACCCCTGAGGGATACGACACCATGTTAGGACGCGATTTTCCAGCTTAAATGCGAAAAGAAAATGGCTATCTTCGTCCAAAGGGATCGAAAAGAAAGCCTGACAAAGATCGATCACTGTGAACCACTCTGCTTGGAATGGAATCTGAAACAGTATCACTGATGGATTCGGTACCACTGGACAACATGAAACGACTATGTTATTAATCTTTCGCAGGTCCTGTACTATCCGAAATTTCCCATTGGGTTTCTGCAGACCCATAATCGGGGAGTTGCATGGACTACCCACGATTTCTTTCAGTATTCCCTGTTTAATCATGGACTCGATCACGGGTTTTATGCCTGCAATCGTTTCTGGAGTCAATTTATATTGGGGTGTTCTTGGGAACTCAGCATGCGGTTTCACTACAATTTTCACTGGGTCCACCCCTTTGACCAATCCAATCTCTTCCCCAGTGAAATCCCATACTTCTGATGCCACTGTCTCTCTCAAGTCCCAGGGAAGCTCCTCTACTGTTAAAGTAGGGTACAGTTCCACGCATATTCTAGAGTTTGCAACTTTGAAATCTGCGTCATCATCATTGGTCAATACCTCCACTCCCTGAGGTGTACAGTATATAGTACAATTCAATTTGCACAACAGGTCTCTTCCTAGCAGACACACAGGGCTTGAATCGCAAACCACAAATTGGTGCTCATCGCTGTACTTCCCTATTTTCACCTGTACCGGTTCTGTCAATTGGCTGGTTATTCTCCTGTTTGCGACCCCTACCACCTGTATGGTCTCTCCAGACATAGGCAGGTCTGGAACTGCAGCTGATCTGATCGTGGATCTAGTGGCTCCTGTGTCCACCAGAAACGTCGTAGGGCACCCTGCTACTTCTGCTTCAACATAGGGTCCCCTCTGATCTACCTCTAAGGCTGCCCCGAGGGTGCAGTCTTCTCTCTCCACTCTCTGTCCGGTTAATGGGTCCACATAATAGCATTCTTCCCCTTCCATAAACAGGGGCATTTGTCTATAGGTCTTACCCATACTCCCTACTCGAGGAGGTTGCGGGAACTGGGCTCGGGGAGGAGCCCCCCCCCCTTTGAGCACCTTTCCTTGGTATGGCGTCGCCCCTCTCATAGGTGCGCTCCGGACCTCTTCCTCCTCTATCTCTTGCTCTCCGATCTCTACATTGTAAGGGCACTCGCGTTTCCAATGCCCCAACTCGTTGCACTGGTGGCACCTAGTCGTTTTCTTCAAGGTAGCTATGTCTACTCTGGGTCTAAAGGTAGTACTCTCCTCATTACCCTTGTTCTGACTGTACTGCTTCTTACCTCCTGTACCTGTCCCTTGCTGCTGTTGTTGCGGTCCCCCCTTTCCGGCTGTCTGCAATTGTACCACCATCAGCTTCTCTTTTAGTTTCTTAGCCTTGGAGTCTACCTCATCACAGCAGTACCTGGCATATCTCAGTATTTCATCTAGGGGTCTACTTTGCCAACAAATCGAGTGTTGCTGAATCATCAAACTAATATCCGGTCTCAGTCCCAGGACGAACTTGGACACGAATTGCCCTATGTCCTTTGGATCCATTACATCCAAGCCGCTATACTGTTTAAACGCCTTCAGCAATCTCTCGTAATATTCATGAACTGTCTCTTTGGGTTCCTGTCTCGTTCTGTCTATTCTGACCCAATCTATGTCTTGCATTGGCACTTTTTCTTTCAGCCAAGTCATCACTCTCTCGAATTTTGCCATCACGATCTCGGACGGCCCATTAGTCCTAGCATCTCTCTCTGGCTCCGTTGTGGGCCACTCAGCGCTAACCTTGCATGCTGTCCACAGATCTCCTGGTACTACAATGTCAAACAGCGTGTTCAGATCTATCCATAGGACTTTTGAGATCTTTACAAACCTCTCGACTTGCTTGTACCACTCCACGGGGCTCTCTCGTAACTTGGGGAAAGATGTGGTAAAAGCAGCTAAATCTCCCCTACTCCAAGGGACATGTACATAGCTCCCATTGGCAACTTCACGCAAAGGGTAAGCTTCTATTCCCTGCTGTCCTGGTGTTATACCAATCATGCTTCTTCTGCCGGTCCCTTTCTTGGACCACCTCTCTTCCCATTTATCTAGTGCCCTCCATGTCCTTATTCCAGTAATCAGTTCCCTTATGTGTGTTTTCAGCCCAATCGTTCTCCTCTCGTCTAGATCTCGATCTGAGTAATGTAGCCTGTGGTTACCCTGTAATGCTTTGGTTCTTGACAAGTCCACCATATATTTGCCTGCTAGTTCGACTAACTTCTCATGGACTGCTCTCGCCTTTCGTGTGATGTCCTTTGCCATATACAGTATTTCATCCTGTTCATACATTTCCATTCTTTCTAAAGGCAGGGTACCATCTACCATGTCATCCAGATCTGACCTTAAGCTGGAGACATCAAGTCTCTTGGCTTTTATCTCAGCTCGCAATATGTCTTTTGAAGGGGGCTCACTGGTCTCCCTACCATCCCAACTTCGAGCTCTGCGTTTGGGCTCAGGAGAATTAATGGGTGGCCTCCCTTGCTCCCATCTCTCCAGGTCCCATGCTCGGCCATCCGATCTTGGAAGGTGATGGAACACGGGCCTGTTATCCCTACTCTCTCTCTGCCTACTCTCGTCTTCTTCTCTCCTCTCACCGCACATCTCTCTGTTAATTTCCCTCTGGTCGCTACACTCCCTTTGCCTCGTATCGCTCAGTATCCGATACGATCCTTCCTGGTTCCCCATATTCCCTGGGCTGCGCTCATTTCTGTCATCACAGGGACTATGGTGCGACCTCTCACAACTCCCATTCAGTTCTCTGGTGCCGGGCACACAGTGTGGACATTTAAAGCTGTTCCTGTACTCTTGCGCCCTCCTCTCCCCTTCACTGAGTATTGGGCACGCCACCCCTCCACTCCCGGGGCCCCCGTTCTCCAGGTCTGTTCTACCTCCACTCCGGGCCCAATGGGTGACTCCCCTACTCCCTCTACAGTCCCACTCCGGGCTACTCTCCCCAGCCCCGCAGTGAGTTCGTGCTCTGCTGTCCTGACTTTCCCTTTCTGCTTCTGCAGCATTGATGCACTTTTGAGCCTTCACTGCCTCATCCCACTGCTTCATGTACTCATTTAGCTCTTGAAAGGATTTTCGTCCAGATCCCCTCAGATCCATTGGCCATCTAGGGCCCCCAGGATCTCCTCCTGGGTCCCCTGCTGTGTGCATCGGGGTGCTCCACTCTCTGGGTATCGGCATCTGACTTGGGGAATTAGTGGTATCGTTCCTCCTTGCCTGCTCTGCTCTTTCTCTGTCTTTCCGTTTCCGTTCTTCCCCTTTTGCTCTCTCTTGGTCATATATCGATATTATAGGACCTATGGTAACAGGTACCTGTAGTGCATCTGGTAATGGGTAGGATGTGGCGCTTTCCGTTTCCGGCGCTCTTTGTACCACAAACCTACCGACTACCTGTTGCACCTGACTAGGCTGGAGCAACTCTTTCTTTGGCTCAGGATCCCACTCTGAACTGGGAAGCGGTCTATGCTCTCCTGCATTGCCCCCCTTTCCTCCTTCAGTATTCTCGACCTCTCCCCCTGCTCTATTATACGGGGGTGGCCTGTCTGTCAGTAATCTGTTTATCAGGCTGTCCTCTGTTTCGCTCTCATCATCTTCTTCTAGGGGGCTTTTATTTACTGGCGCCTCTAACACTGGGTACAGTTTATTTATTTCCAAATTATGCACTCTCCATCTTTTAGCATCCGCATCCCACCTGGCATCCTGCACTGCCCTTACCGAGCGTTTCACCCTTTCTTGTCGTCTGTTCATATTCCTTTCATGCGCTGCCCTAAGCCATGCTTCAAGGGCTTCAAACTGGGTTGGTCTAGGCAAGGGTCTCTTTGAGGTCATGATTGATTTCAATCGATGTAACACCTCTAATCTGAACGTCCCGTACTTCGGGAACGTCAGTTCCTCGTTTCCTTCAGTAATCTTACTCCACTCTGATATCCAAAGGATCGTATGCAACCCAACATTTACTGCCATATAACGAGCTGGCGTACCCTCCGGCGGGGCTTCTTCCCCTTCATACGATCCTCGCCTCTCTTTCTTAAACAGCGCTTTCAACCATTTAAAACACTTCATAATTATGCGCACAAAATCCAGCCTCGCTACTCTGTTTACTTCCTGATGACAATCCACCAATCCTGTCGCGGCTTTGCTAGCTTGGCCTATCACAGCGCGGTCTTTCTCCTGTTGGCCAATCACGTCGCGACCCTGTATGACGTGTTCGCTAGCTGGCCTATCACAGCGCGGTCTTTCTCCGGTCAGCCAATCACTGCGCGACACCACCTGACGTCTCTTTTCTCCGCTTCGCAGCAGCACCCCTCCTTTCTCAACTCGTCTCCCGGTTATGCATGCGTCCCATTCATACACTGAAAAATGACTACTTCCGACCAAGCGGTCACTTCTCTCGACTGTACGTCCACAGTCTATCTGTAATTGTCAACACAACTGACGAGATGTCTATCGTCTCTCTGATAGGTTACTTACACACACAGTAACTTCCGACCAGCGTCCGTTACTCACGCACTCACTCTTACGTTCCCCCTATCTCGGTCTCTCGGGTGATCAATGGTACCTCATGACCCCCTTCACACTAGTTGACAATTACTCTGGGTGTCCGATACACCCGAACCACTTAAGCTCTCCTTGAACTTAAGATTTCCACCGGTTGCGCGCGCTCACAACCTGTTCCACAGTCACTCTACAGACATTCAACTCCGCCAGACATTACAACATAGATACAATACAAAAACACCGCAATCTAACACGCATAACCCTTTATACTCACTCTCGACCGATACTGCTGCTTTTTCTGTCTCACGTCATCCGGATCTTCATCTGCGGGCTGTTCTTCCGATCATCGATTTCTAGGGGCCTTGGGGTAAGCTAACCTGGCCTAGGTCACCGTCCTCAAGAAGGCAACCATCCTCTATAGCTACCAACTGAAAGGGCGAGATTTTGATCGATACCTTATATCTATTGATCCAAACCTCGATCTGGTCGACTGAACCTTTATTGCCTGTCTTGGAAGGAAACAGTACACCTATCTGCAAGTTAGTTCACCCAATAAAGGACTCTACTCTTAAAGATCACGGACAACTTCTAGGTTCCAAAAGTTTATTGTAAAGATATAATGAGCTGCAAATACAAGCATCTCAGAATGAGATTCACGAGATACACAGGTCCAATTACATACATGTGCTCTCGAAAAGCCCTCAGACGAGCAACAGAAATCACTAACACAAGTTCTAAAAATAGCAAAGCTATCAGCATAGACGCATATCTCTCCTTCATTTAGGTTGGAGGAAAACAAACACAGGTTAGGCGTCCCTACCCTGTTCTAGATGGTATCCCTACTTAACCAAATCCCAACCTAACAAAGGTGTCAGCAGTGAATGACCCCCAAGGGAAGTCACTCACTCTAAGTCTCTTGGTGAAAACCTATAGTTCTCCAATCATGACCCCTCACTGCCTACCCATCCGCTCTCTAAAGGGTCCTCAGGTCTCTGCTCTAACTCCACCCAAGGGTGCTGTCCCTAATACAAAACAGTCAACAACATTTGAGACGCCCCTTGCGAAACGCCTCTCACGTGGTGCAAAACTTCAGGCTTTTTCCATGATGCTTTGTATTGGGCCTCAGACGTTAGAGTTGACCTTGCTTCTCAGTCTCTTCTCCGGCCCGCTGATACCCCTTAAACATTCCAGAACCCTCCTCCATGTCTGGGCCGTCTACTGAACAGGCCTCTATTCATTCACTTATAATTGGATCCCCCCTTTCCTGTTGCAGACAGATATCTGCCGCCAAGAACCCAACTCTCATAGACTTCTAAAAAGCTTGCAACATTTCTCAGCCCAGACATGTACGTGTAAATCAATGCTAAAACATTTCAGGCCTACAATATTTCACATTATGGTTATAGCATTCAATTTCTTCATTTAATTAAAGCATGTTAAAACTCTTATTCTATTATTTAGAAAACATTACTCTAAATCATGGCCCATTAATGCAATGACCAAAAACGTTAAACAATCTGTGTCGTGAAAAGAAACACCTTCCCTTTTAGCTCCAGCTCTGGCCCTGAGGCCTACCACGTTCTGCGTTTTACCACAGACCATCTTATATGTTAACAGCTACACGACATAGATTCAAAATAATCACGTCTAATAAAATCATATAATGTCACACATTTCTGTATTAGTTCCACTTCTACTTAAATCTCTATATTAGCTATACATTTAGAATATAATTTCATATACTATTAGCACTCATGGCATTTCTCTTCATGAATTATGCTCTCTATAGGTAAATGTGATGTACTCATATATTTATATCAGTTTGCGCTCTCTCAGCTGTCTTGCCAGCAATCACGGGTTCTTTGCATTGCAATGTGTATGCTTATGCAGTGTTATCAAATGCCACAGTATCCTGTTCTTAATGGGAAATAAACCGACATAACCAGCTAATCGAGTCTTTCCTCATAAATGGCGTTGTTCATACTTTTAATTAAATCTTGTCTGTTCTTTGGGCGTTTTTCAAGACAACCAGGACACCCGTTTCGTTGTTTACTGAATTGAACACAATTAAACGGGGCACAGTTGGGGCTTTGAACAGGTGTTAATGTATTTTCCACAATCTAATTCCTTAATGCGGGCTATTAATCTATATATATATAAACGAAAGTATGTCTGTCTGTCTGTCTGTCCTTTATGCATTACTACACCATTCATCCGATCGCCATGAAACTTTGGGAAGTTGTTGAGTACACTCCCGCGAAGGTTTCTGGCATAATTTTTTTTTTTAAATATCGGCCCCCCAGGGCCCTCATAATTTTTTGAATACTGATGTACGCACCAGACGGAAAAACAACAAATCGTGTATCCACAAGCACTTGAATAAATAAATAGAATTAAAACACCATTCCTCCGATCGCCAGGAAACTTTGGGAAGTTGTTGCGTACACTCCCGCGAAGGTTTCTGGCATAATTTTTTTTTAAAATATCGGCCCCCCAGGGCCCTCATAATCTTTTGAATACTGATGTACGCACCAGACGGAAAAACAACAAATCGTGTATCCACAAGCACTCGAATAAATAAAGAGAATTAAAACGACACTTTAAAATGTTTTCCATATTGAAATGAATAAGTTTCAATAAAAATGACACAATGTAAATTGAATGTTATCATAACGGGTTTCCTTAAATTTTCTTTCTTCGGAGATTGCAGCAACGCGCGACGGGTACGCTAGTTATACATACACTGAGGCCCAACTGCTGGGAAGACAGCGCAGTCCACCTCCCAAAGCCATCCAAGCTGGGATTTCCTACCGGCTGGCGCTTTTTTTTGTTTTTTGCAACTACGTATCAGTGCCAGGAAACCCAAGCACCTTCACACGGAGGGTGGGCTCATTCAGTGATTGAGAAGTTTTCCCAGGGCACTCTGATGAAAACTCAAAGGATAATGGGATCCCATCTCACCCTCCCTTACCCCTTGTCCTCCAGTCCATTTTTCCTTCACCTTACTTAGCATGGAATATTCCTACAACTTTCTTATGTGTATCGCAGATTTGGTAGCAGTATGCGCACATATTTAAATATGTCAAACACTTTTGCAATGACTTCATTTTTTATAAGTTAAATGAGTGATATCATAGTTTTAGAGCTTATGTATTCGATATTTTGAATTTCAGGTATTTTTGTATCACTAGGTACCCGAAGCCCAGCTGCTATCCACGCATAAAAGCAATGTGCAAGCTCAGTAGTGGGGTGCATTCATTCGGTATTACAGAATTCGAGGAAAGCAAAGAGGCGTGCTCCATATAAATAAGAGAAATTTCAGATTCATGCACCATATTTTACATGTTGAGTTTGTTGGCTAAAGTGATATATGGTATTCCAATTGCCTAGGTACATTCATGCAAATGCTAAATCGCCATTCACCATATTATGTATACCACGTGCTCTGGTGAATGACCACAAACTGCTTTATTCCGTTTTTTCGTTTTTGAATAGTCTCTCTTGGCTTCACACTCCATATTTCCAAATGGGTATAGGTAAACAAAATAAATTCTACCAAGTGGAGGGCAAATGAGAGAATGTACTAAAAGATTAAGCTAGTGGCGTTACCACAACAGTAAATTAATTTATATTGTATTTGAACATAGGTCTACCTTTAATGTAGTGTGCATTATAATATTTATTTGTATTGCACATTTTTATAACATTACTGATTTATAACAGAATTCGCCCATTAACACATATTCCTGTTTTATCATAAATATGTTCCAATGAAAAAAAAAAATCTGGATACAATTGCAGGCCTCCGAGTGGTGCCAACAATGCTTACCGCCTGCCACTGTTCAATCAATCAATTAGTCATTTGTTAAGCGCACTACATACCCGCGAGGGTCTCAAGGCGCTGGGGGGGAGGTGGGGGCCGCTACTGATCGAACAGCCAGGCCTTTAGTGTCCTCCTGAAGGTCAGCAGGTCTTGGGTCTGTCGTAGGCTCAGTGGGAGGGTGTTCCATGTCATGGAGGCGAGGTGGGAGAAGGATCTCCCGCCGGTGGTTGTTCTTCGGATGCGCGGGACGGTGGCGAGTGAGATGTCGGCAGAGCGTAGCTGGCGGTTGGGGGTGTAGAAGGAGAGCCGTCTGTTGAGGTAGGCTGGGCCGGTCTTGTGGAGTGCCTTGTGTGTGTGAATGAGGAGCTTGAAGGATATCCTCTTGTTGACAGGGAGCCAGTGCAGGTTTCTCAGGTGGGGGTGATGTGGCTGTGTCGTGGTACATCGAGGATCAGTCGTGTCGAGGCGTTTTGGATGCGCTGTAGTCGATTGATGAGCTTGGTCTTGGCTCCCGCGTAGAGGGCATTTCCGTAGTTGAGTCTGCTGCTGACGAGGGCCTGGGTGACTGTCTTTCTTGTATCTGTCGTGATCCATCTGTAGATCTTGCAGAGCATGCGGAGGGTGTTGAAGCAGGAGGAGGAGACGTCGTTGACTTGCTTGGTCATTGAGAGCGTTGAGTCGAGGATGATTCCCAGGTTGCGAGCGTGGTCGGTGGGGGTCAGGGCTGCCCCCAGTGCCGTTGGCCACCAGGAGTCGTCCCAGGCTGAGGGGTTGGAAACGAGGATGAGGACCTCCGTCTTGTCCGAGTTCAGCTTCAGATGGCTGATCTTCATCCAGTCGGCGACGGCCTTCATTCCTTCATGGAGTTTGGCTTTGGCGGTGATGGGGTCCTTGGTGAGGGAGAGGATCAGTTGAGTGTCGTCAGCGTAGAAGATTATGTTGAGGTCGTGCAGTCGGACGACGTGTGCCAGCGGAGCCATATAAATGTTGAACAGTGCCGGGCTGAGGGAGGATCCTTGGGGTATGCCGCAGATGATCTCAGAGGCTTTGGAATGGAACGGGAGAAGGCGGACGTTCACATAGCTGGTGCAGGTAAGCTCCCCCACTGACGATTACAATTTGGGCGTTGCGCGGGTTGCTAAGGTATGCATCGAGCTGCCTCTGTCGTGAACGATACTAGCAGACATAGAAAAATATCTTTATTATGATAAATATTATCACTATTATGTACCAGTAGAGCTCTGCCACAGTCCAAAATTATTTAAAACTGCAGTGGTCGGTAGCCAGCATTGAGAAAGTTGAACACCAAGCCTGAGATTTGTGGGAAAAATTACAAGATGCATGTCAAAGTCCTCTGGACTATTGGTAGCAATTCTCAACACTCTTATTAGAGGAAAACGCCACCCGCCAATCAGCCAGAACAATAATAGTGAATTGGTTTCCAAGAAACATCTCAGTGCAACTTACATTAGCCAAAAAAAATTGAACAATGCTCTGAGGGTATTGAGAATCAACCCATCTTCAAGCGTCGGAGTGAGACTTTACCAAAACTAAGGATGTTATACAAAAAAGCAGCAAGGTCCCAAACGAAAATAGAGTTTGACCAGTACTGGTGTAAAATTCTCCATGCCTCTAAACGCAAAGACTAAAGAGAATTCTGGAAGCTAGAAAAATAAATTGAACAGCAGGAAATTTCAACGCTCGACATTAAATATTATAGAAAAAACCTAGAGCAAACACCTGGACGGCATGTACTGGGGTACAGTCATTGTAACCGGATCTTTAAAAACAGCCAGACAAAATAACACCAGTGAAGACCTCTCTAGGGTGATCCGTCCTAGAACAGTGGAAATAATCATCAGCAACAGTCGTCGGAATGGCCTACCTCAAGCTCTTTATAAAGAGCACATGCAATTCTGGGGGGAGAATCTGACAACATTATTTAATCATATCCTGATGAGTCAAGAAGTTCCTGATAGCTGGAGGGGATCAATACTGGCCAATATTTACAAAGCTGAACAAACATCGGACCCTGCCAATTATCGATTATTAGCTCTTATGGATTGTGAGGCCAAGTTTTCCGCTAAATGTTTGCTGGGCTAATTCACGTACAGGGTGGAATCTAAAAATCTGCTGCCTAGAAATCCGACTGGGTATATTAAGGGTCTTGGTACATCAATCAATATCCAAATGCTGGCACTTAGTATTTAACAAGCAAGCTCAATGAATCTACACTTGTATTTTGTTGACTTTTGATCTGCTTTTGACGTGGTGCAGAGGACTATCCTCTGGGTTAAGCTATCAAAATGGGGAATTTATTCTAATCTCCTCAGAGGGATACAATTATTGTACACAGATACATGGACAAGAGTTAGGTTGGGTCAAGGCACAACAATTTTGAAAAAAATACCAACAAAGAATGGCCTAAAACAAAGCTGTCTTGGCCCCTCTCTTGTTCAATTTGTATCTTGAGGATATTTCTCCTGATCTGAACATCATTAACTCGCACTCCCCGTCTGTGGCCAGCTTTAAGGTATCCCACCTTTTGTACGCTGAAGATAATATCTTTCTTAGCTACAAAAAGGTGGGGTTTCGGGGGTTAATTAGCACAACTGCTCTGTACGCTTCATCACGCGGGCTAAAAGTTAACCTAATCAAAACAAAAATGATGCTAGTGACAAAGGGAATAGTACGCCACCCCAAAATTCTGTATAGAAGGGATTGGGCTGGAGTCAGTACAAGAGTACAAATACTTGGGGGTAATATTTGACGCAAGGGGCTCATTTAAGAACCAGTGTGTTGCGATACAAAGAAGGAATAACTCCTTAATTGTGAGTTTGCTTCCCTGAGGAAAGCCCTTTAGGGCCTGTCACTCAAGCCTTTACTACAAGTCATGATAGCCAAACATGTTCCATCTCTGACATGTGACGTGGTGATTTTGAGAGGACAGGCCGATAAAACTATAGATAATCTTGCGGTAGGGGCATATCTTTGCCTATTTAATCTCCCACAGCAGGCGTTGTCAGCACAAAGCCAGCTAGAGATTGTCCATAGAAGACAACATTTAAATATTTTAGGGGCATATTTGAAATGTGGTCGTAAACTGAGACTTGATAGTAACTCAACCCGTATGGCAGTCGTCTGGGAGGTAGAAGCGACTGAAAAAATGAGAAAGCTCATGTATATTTTGATTTGGGCATATCTACTTTCAATGCAGAACAATTGTGGGTCCGACCTCTATTGCAACCTGCATTAACAGAGTGATTAATGGGAGTAGTAAAAAAGTGTCATCACTGTTGGTCAGAGGGGCGCTAGTGAAAAGGTCCCACGCGTGGATTGTGATTGCAATTTATGGCCATTTAAAACCCCAGAACTATCTGGAGGTCTGAACGACTAAATGCAAAGCTAAAGCTCTTAAGGCTCCGGTTGGTTATTTTCCATTTCGAAGTCACCTTCCAGCGTGGAAAAGATTGAGTAAGACACCGGCATGTTGCCTCTGTAATTACTGCAGAGAAGACAATCGGCAGGTTTGCAGGGAGAAGAGTTATGATTTACTGGAAAATTCTTAAAGTTTGTTGAAATTGCAGTGGGTAAGTTAGCTAAATGTGCACAGTAAGGGTTTTCGTACCACACCATTTTATCAATTTAGGAATGATTCGCTTGGAATGAAGAATAATCAAAGTAAGATTCGTGCTGGCACATTTACATATCAGTATCTAGAGCCATGTGAAAAATACGTTCTTATTGACTGTAAAGCTATGAGTTGATTTTACAAATGGCACGTTGCTCTTTAAAACCCTTATTTGATGTAAACTCACTACCTAATTCTAATAATATTAAAAAAAAAAGTTTGCAAGTTTTCTGGTAGGCCATACCACAGTAATTCATTTTGTTCCCCCTTTGAATGGGATTACTTATAGACTGTAGCATGATTAATAACTAATAGAGGGACTAGGGCACACTGCGGAATACAGTGGAAATAGTAGGTGGAACAAGCCCCTCGCAATTGCACTTAGGCAGTACGTTCTCAGGTAGATTTAAAAATGGGATGGACAAACTATAGGGGAGTGCCTCTCTCTCTCAAAGGGGTGTGTTCAGTGTAATTAAGAGTTTGGTTTAAACTGGTAAACTGCTCATCTGTGCTTGGCATTCCGTGCCGCCCGACTGGATGTTGCTCTCTCTTTCTGTTATTGCATGATCCTGATATATAACACAACGACTTACATTACACCTAAAAACAGCCAGAACTATTGACTTTGTCAATGGTTGTTAGTTTCATAAAAATAAGTAACAGCAACTGTGTTATATATATTAAAAATGCTTTACCTTAAAAGTGATGACACTGTGAAATAACTATAACGCGTCTCCTTGAAGTTACATCAAAGGCCGGTGAAGGGTGGTACAGCTGTAGAATTAAGATTTTTTTTCACTCTGAGGGTGAGGGCAAAACTAGAGTAGGCTCGAATGGAACCAGTCTAAGCCCCTTGCGCCTCTTTTGCGTCACTTTTAACGTGGGAACAGTGACGCAAAAGTGGCGCAAGTGGCTTGTAAATCTGCCCCCTGGTTTTTAGAACTGCCAGTGATGAGCACCGACAAGACTCTTAGAACCCTGCCCTTTCTCATTTGTTCTGTTTTTCTCTCTAGTGCTCGGGTGGAAATGCAAGTCCCGACCCCCAAATGAGCGCTGGTACTCACAAACTCACATCTGGAATCACCGGCACAAATTAAACGCGGCGCACATACGTTTTCCGTGAGAGGTCTCTCGTGCCGCTCTGCCAAATAACAATGGTTTGTGTTGCACTATAGCACCCCCTTGTGGCATTGTGTGATTATTCCTATTCTATGGCATTCGCCATCAGCTAGAAAATTAAAACTAGACGGCAGTCAGAAATCAATGAATTCACAAACCTCTAAGTGAAGATTTCCCTATTTCCTTTTTTTTATTGCAAAGGCCAGGAACGACATTTACAAATATACCTACACACTGTTGGTGCATGTTCGACGCCCCCGAGAATCACACATTGTCATGACCAGCATAAAAAAGCTATGGGAACAGTGATCCTAACATCAATGGTGGCAGGGCCAGTGAGTGGAGAGGACTGGGCCTTGGCTAAAAAAGACGAAGTATTCTGTAACTATTGTGTTGGTGTTTACCCGTCAGGTAACTGTATCTAAAATAGCGGAGACATCGTAAATAAAAAGTAAATGGACGTTCAAGAACTGGTGTAAAATTCACTCTTTTATTTCACGAAGCTCTGACCTCAGTTGGTTAATGTCATCGATGAATCCTGGGTGGTGCAGCGGGGAATAACGATTGTTTACAGGGCCAAAGTGGGGAACCCAAGGCAGACTTGGCCAAATGATCAAAACAGCCAACTCCTTTCCTCTCTTTACTCTGTCTCTTTCCACCCACCCATCCATTATCTCTCTCTCTTCTCTCTCTCTCTCCGGAATAAACGTCCGGACGGGCCCTGTTTGTGTATTTAGTGTATTTATAGCGCTACAAAGTCCCAGCGTGTGACAGAAAGCACAGTGAATATGTAAGGCATTATTTTAAAACTGTATTACACTTTGTATAAATAGTTTACTTCAAAATGTGGAAAAATAATTTACTGTTAAAAATAAAAACAAGTGCTTTCGAAATATATATATATATATATATATATATATATATATATATATATATATATATATATATATATATATATACATAATCAGACTGTAGCAAGTGCAGAAAATGTTTATTTGTCAAAGGAGTCACTCCAGAACTCAGCTCCTAATGCCCATACTTTATCTCTCAAAAAGAATAAGGGGCATATTATCAAGCACGGCGTTAACATTATTGCCGTAGAGAATTCCCATAGAAGCTCATGTTCACACCAGAACATGGGCTTCTATGGGAATTCAAAAGGGCGTATTATCAAGCCCATTATTGCCGCTTTAGCCGCTACAGCGGCGATAATGTTAACGCTGTTTCTTGATAATATGCCCCTAAATATTTGCCAGAATGAAGATTCAAGCGACTACATTAATTATAGACCCTAGTGTCACCTGAGCTGTCTTTCCATTGGCTGAAAAACCAATTGAACACGTATGCATTTCTTTCAGGTAGCATCACCCTCATGAGAAGGCTTGCTTCTTTAGCTCTCTGTCTCTCTTTGTTTCACAGCAGAGGAGTCCGTCATCCTGTCCCTTTCAGGACAGAGGCACCTGAGGGTGGACATTAACCATTAAGGAACAGCTGTGTTTTCAACAAAAAGCCGGAGAACTGTTTTCCTAAAATGAAAAAAGCATGGGCATGGCGTTCCCCGTAGATCTCACCCACTTCAACCTTTGGTCATCACACAAATAACGTCAACCAGTGCACAAGGCCTAAAACAACAAGTGGGGTACTAACCAAGTTAGGCAGTATGCAAGTGACATCATGGCACATGACATCACAGTGTGTGGCATTGCACATGGTATCACAGGAAGTGATATCACAGAGAGTGGCATCACAGCCCATGACCTCACAGGAAGTGACATTACAAGAAGTGACATCAGATCTTAACACCTCAGACATATGTTTAGCAGTTCTAACACGAGTACACATGAGTGCATTACAAGATTTAACAAGTGAGACTTTGAGTCAGGGTTGTGCCAAAAAAGTGGCGCAACCCTGACACCTCAACGTATCCATTTGGTTTTTTTAAACTCTCGCACAAAGACATCGGCCGCAAGGAGAAATGTGGCAGTAAATCTGTTCAATTGGCTGCAAAGTCTGCATTTTAAAATATCTTATGGTGCTAAGGCACCTGCTGCAGAGATCTTTGTGTGCCCGGTAAATCTCAGGGGGTAATAATAATGGTAAAATAACTCTGGAGGTTAATACATTTGCTGATGAGATCTGTGTTTTGTCCAGCCCCAGTTTTGAATCAAAGTAGCATAGATGGTTAATGTGTCTCCTGCGAAGCACAGCATGTAACATGCAGATGACAGATTTTTATTTTACGTAAATGGGTAAGTGGGTTACTGCTTTTGACACAAAGATAATTTTGTTACTTGCAGTTCATAAATTTAAATCCTTCTAATATGGCACAGTGAGCTATGAAGGGCATGTGACGCCTACACATTATAATCCTCATTGTCTTATTTAACACATCCTGTACATTGATTTACACACATATTATTTTTTGTCAATGCATAATGTGTATATGTGAAGTAAAGTGCTCTGCATTGGGATGAATAGCATTATAAAAAATATAAAACAAAACAGTGGTATTTAAATTGGTATTTGTGTGCATACTGGGACAGAGCAGCACATCTGCCATTCTTAGAGTCTTACATATCTGTTATTTCCAGGGACTGAACAAAGCCAAAAGCATAACTCTCTTAAGTACATGTGAAGTGATAACAAGCTGCGTGCCTTTGTTTCCCCTCCATTTTATTGAGGTGTGAGGATCCAGATAGCTCCCAGCCAGGATACTCCAACAAAAGGAAGACTGTTGGCCCTACAGAAGTGTAATCTTGATCCTATCTGAAATAACTTAGGAGTGCATTATAATCATATGTAGTCAACACTCAAATATCTTCAGTGTAAAGAATGGTACTAATGGGAGTGGGATATTGCATATGTAAGGTGCCCCACCTTGAAACATTCATTCATAGAATCTGATTACCAAAGATTACGTGACAATTTACATATTGATGTGACGGGAGAAATTACCACAAAATTTCTCATTGTGGGATTATTAACGAGGATGTGTGCAAACGAGTATTTGGCATTCATACGTATAAATAGAATGAATCATCGCGGTGGAATGCTTTGTCTCATTTTGTTTCCACTGCAGGTGTGGATAAGCTTCATTATTTAGAGTAAAGAAGTTTTGTCTTATTAGATAGCAAGGTTTGAGAAGGAGTTAGCCGAGGGAATCACAGTAACTAGCGAGGCGAGGAGTTCTCATGGGAGAGGAGAGGAATGACCAAGGACGAGAGAAGATTACAATTTATCGATGTGGGAAAGGTGTGAAAGTATCCAGTTGTGCCAGAGCTTTAGAAAATTACCAAAGAAGAAGCCACGTGGGAGTGTCAGCTCGACTGCAGTTAATATTATGTGCTGTACTTAGTGAGGGAGAGAGAGTCCATCTTAGGCTTTTACAGAGAACAGACCTATGCTTCTGTTTGAGTGGCTTTAAGCTACTAGACTCTTTGTGTGAGTACTTCTACTACAGACTCTGACTGCTGGCACCTTTCTTTCCTTATTTTACGTACCTTTACAGGAATTTTTCAGAATAAGGATGCCACTTTAGAATAGTGTAGGGAAAGATAAGTTTGCTCATGCTTCTTAAGGAGAACCATCTGATGACATTTAATGGACAATTATTTTTCCCCTGATCGGTTGCACCATAACTTTAGAGTTAGTCATTTGCTTTGTACTATAGTGTACAGCTCTTCAGGAGATTTGGACTTGTTCTGACATTTCTGTATTTCTATATGATTATATTGAAATTGAGTTACATTGACCTATTTCTAAATTTATAATTAAAACTTACTAAACTTATTTGTCGAGTGGATTCCCATGTGGCCATATTGGTTGCACTGTGATGATATCTTAATTAGTGACAGTTTCCTTCCTTTGCCTCTCATGGTCACACTCAGACAATTTTACAGACCTGCTAACTCTTATGGATTCACTGTGTTTCACACAATATCGGATTGTCTGGGTGAAATCAGTGGGCTGCCTGGCAGACGGGGTGCCCTGTCTAATTTCAATGTCCATCGTTTTTCTAGGTGAGCTTACCATGGATCTAGACCTTTCCCAGAACAAAGCCTTATGTAGACATCCCACCTGATATGGAAGTACTATGGGGGATATTAGCAAGAAAAGGCGATAATTATCGCTAACCGCAGTTAGCCCGCCTTGTCTTATAGCAGTCTATCGCGGGAAACTATCGCTGTGTTAGCGCGTATTACCAACACGCTGCTAACAGGCGATAGCTTCCCTTACCGGCTCAAAAGTCCGGCGATAAAATTAGGTCAGCAATAACAAAAGGAGTGCTATCTGCGGTTAGCGATAAATATTGCTAACATGCTTTGAGACAAAAAAACGGCTGCTATTGCCCCAAAACTCACGCTACGGCCCGTTTGCTGCAGCTTGCTAATAGTGGGATAAAATCATCGCCGCTTTAGCGGAAAACAAGTGCAGCTAAGGCGGCAATAGGCCCTTGATAATATGCCCCTATGGCTGGAGACTGTATCATCTCCTTCTAGGAGGTGAACAGAACTATAGTGTGGCAACAGGAGAAAGCAGAGGAGAAAGAGGTGATCAACCTCGGAAATTAAAGACCCCAATACTAAATCCATGGGTGATGTCAAAAGGTGCACACACTTACACCTCAAACTCTGAATGGTTCACAACTTTAGCTGAAATATCCAATATTCCAGGGTTATTTCCTGGAGACTGTGGGGCATATTATCAAGAAACAGCTTTAACATTATTGCCGCTTTAGCGGCAGAAAACTGCAGCTAAAGCAGCGATAATGGGCTTGATAATACACCCTTGTGAATTCCCATAGAAGCCCAAGTTTTGGTGTGAACATGGGCTTCTATGGGAATTCTCTATGGCGTATTATCAAGCCCAATATCGCTCCTTTAGCTGCAGTTTTCAGCCGCTAAAGCGGAAATAATGTTAATGCCGTGCTTGATAATATGAACTGTATTCCCTCACCTGCTGCCTGCATGTTAGTAAGTTTGATAATAGTGTTTACTATATATATTCATTTTTCATCAATAACAATTTGGATGCATTTGACACCAAAAGAATAGAAGCTTTCATTATTCATCATTCAACAAATGCTTCTAGAGATACTTAATAGCTGCCCACCCAACAGCCGTAACAACATGTCCATTCCTTTGGGATACTGGAAAACAGCTCCTTCTCTCAGCAAATCCCTAATACAGAGGTGGGATATAGTCCAGGTTGCTTGTGGGGCAGTAAGAGAACAGCATTACCATTGGGCTGGTCCCCTAAGTTGAGTTGCCAATTTAAAAACGGCAGCCCCGATGTTGATGGGCCAAGGCAATGCGTCAGCGCATTGTTATCATCTCCTCTTCGCATGAGATATAAAAGGGGCTGAAGAGGCTCAGTTTGTAGCTTAGTCCACAGGGCCACCTCTTCCTGTGGGCCTGAAACAGGTTGGGATGCTTTAGGCACTGGTTGGTGCCACTGGTGTCCTTCATCTGTGGGCTGATGGGCCCTACTCCTAGAGGCGGGAGACCAAGAGTTTTGTTGAACTCCTGGGGGCCCAGTGAAATGTAGTTTGAGGCAGCATCTCCATAGAGTTGGCTTACACCTTCCAGCAGGATCCTCTCCAGATCGAAGAGATTCCCTCCGCCTTTACGGCCCGCTGCGATGTCACACTATTGCACTTCACTATCACCTCATGTTCCAAATACAACATTTTGATGAAACGGTTGATATGTGTGAATCTACTGCTTCTCCATGTTGTAAGGCTCATGTCTTTCAGCAGAGAGACCCTGTTTTAATTTCAGTTTGAAGACATGTATTATTGAACATGTAACAAGTGATGAATTGATATTTCATGAAAATGCACATTTATGGCAAGTGCTTTTATCTGTAAATGTATAATGAATATGTATCATAAGCAAGATCAACCAAAAACACATTCAGTGATCATTTATTAACTATTTGGCTTAGAAATTGTTCCAGGAATGTCAGAAATGTTATGACTGTTTTCCTCCATAATTCTATTATTTAATCACTTGCTTTTAGGCTCCTTTCTTTTAGTTTTAGGATTTTAAACACATATAGGACAGGTTCCATTGTAGCTATAGTATCCATTTAAGTTAGCCTGTCCAGCTTGTTTACCTTTTCCCCCAAATCCATCCTAGGTAATGGAAGTCACCATCTTAGACCATGAAGGCGGCTATCTTTGACAATGGAGTCTGCCGTTTTTCAGCAAAAAAAGCAGAATCATCAACGTCTGCCTTTCAGAAGGATCAAAAGTCAAGAAGATACTAATCATATCAGAGGCAATTTCCCCCTAATTTCTAGAGTAGAATAAAGGCATACTTTTTAACACTTACTGTTGAAGTTAAGTCTTACATCCTCCTTTTGCAATGAACAACGCGCTGTCCCATGTTCTGGTTGGAGCCTCTCGTGTCATACGTGTCTTTTGCCAGATTGAGAAAAGAAGCAAAAGACCACTTCCCCTCTCAATCTTAAAGGGGAAGTGTTTTGACTATTCAGTAAAGGGGAAGTGTGTTACAGAGGAAAGAACCGTGATTACTACTCGGTCTTAAAGGGAAAGTTTATTTTTCTTTTCAAGGCTGAAATTGTTGTTTTTGTGATCTTAACTGATACATCGTTTTTAGCATATTGTAGCCATGATGGTGTGAATTTCTAATCAAAAATGTGCTTTTCAGTTGGGATCTCGGGCAGATAAAATCATTTCAGAAGAGAGGTGGAAACAAGTGGAATTGGGGTCAGATGAGATTCTTAAAAAAGTTATGTATCTGATCTGTAACTGCAGGGTTTCCAAGAAAAAAAGCAGTGAGGTGTGTGAGAAAAACTGGTCGGTGAAGGATGAGTTATCATCCAATTATTGCCTGAGGTCTAGAGGGACAAGATTAGTTCCACCTATCACTGTCAAGGAGTAATTAATTCATTTAGCTCACACTTGCCATCAGGGAATATCCAACACTAAAGAGAGGTTAAGATCCTCGTATTGGGTGCCGGGTATGAATCTACAAATTGAGATATTGGCGAGAGATTGTGTGCAGTGTGCAGTAAGCGAAAAGGCGGTGAAACCTAGAGTGCAGCCCATGGTAATCAGGGATTGTCCCACAGGTCCTTGGAAAGAGATTCCTCTTGATATTGTGGGACCAGTTTATGCTGAAGGTCAAGAAATGTTTATTATAGTGGTCAAAGACATGTTTTCTAAGTGGCCAGAGATATGTGTCACAAGGGGTAGAGAAACCATGCATTTGTCAACATTTCGAAAGGAACTCACTGGTAGGGGATGTCTTCTTGAAACTTTACTCATGGATATTGGTGTGCCAATGGTTAGATGGAAAAATTCCTTGAAGAGCATTGTATAAAGCCCAAGAGATGTGAGCTCTATCATCCCGAGACTAATAGGATGCTCGAAAGATTTAATCGAGTGTTAAAGGAAATCATCAACTTGGCTAAGGCGAACATCATGAATTGGAGGGCTGAGATACATAAAAGAGTTAAGACATACAGAATTACACCACATACCACTCATTTTGAGTTGTTCCATGGCAGGTCTCGTAGCACAGTTGTGGAAACGACATGGGCAACTGAATATGAGCTTAGGTTATGGGAAAATGTAATGCAAGAAGACTGGTGTATGAGAAATTAGAGACAGAAAAAGACACTTTGATAAAAGGAATTCTGTGAAAAAGACTACCATTTCCAATGGTGATTGGATGCTGATCAAAACACCAGTGGGCAAGGATGGAAGTGGTAAACTTTCAAAACCTCTTTGGGTTATTAAGCAATTCACCAATACTGTTGAGACAGAAGGTCATCGAGGATGGAACTTCAATGGAGTAGTTATGAATAGCAGGAAGGCTTGTGATTAAGTGGTATTTACAGTGGAATGACAAAAACCAATGAAACTAAAACTAACAAGGGATTAACAAGAAGAAAGTTGCACAGAGCTATATGAGTTCCTGAGTACTTGAGAGATGAAGTGATGTGATCTAGTAGATCATATCCTTGATTCATTTGACTATTTATGGTTTGATGTAACAAGAAACAGTGGGACTTTGTTTTGTTATTCTTCCAACCAGAATGTTATGTTTATATCTTTTTTAACCGCTTTCGGTGCAAGATATTGATGCGTGCACATATCGGACAGCCCCCGGCCATCCGACGCACACGCCCACCGTGACGAGGGTCATTTGACGCATGGAAAAGGTTAACTTGTTGTAGAGTTGAGGTGTGTGGTAATTATATATACCAATACTGGCACCCTTCACATTATATTACTTGCATTTCTTCTATGTTTATGTTTCTTTGGAATGCAATGATATTGGAATGTGGGTATTCAAATGTTTGAGGAGAAGGCTTGAGGCCATTGGAGCATTTGATTGGGATCTCCTTGTCTCTTAAGAAACCCATCTGAAAAGATCACCTGGACCTGGTCTGTCTTTCCTGTTAACTGATTCCACAGCTCCCTCTCAGAAAGCATCTAAAGACAAGAGGGGCATGGAGATGTAAGCACGGACACCACAATAGGCTATTCAAAAGGTGGCTTGCCACACATAAGTCTGCCCCACATTGTGGATAGGTTTTTAACATTACAGCTTCTGTTATCCTGCAGGGCCGAGGGCCACCTCCATGATCCAGTCTGTGGGATCAGCTCAAGTAGCACTGTTAAGATCCATCTTTAGCAGCTGTTGACCTTTCCATATGCTGTGCTGCGGATTACTGAGTGATGGGCAAATCCTAGCGTGTATTATGGTTAGATTTTTTTTATGGTTTCTTTATTGAAAGTTTTCAATTCTAACCAATTCCATACTGAACATAAGTGGTGGCAGTGTGTAGTGACAGATGTGTCCTAATACTGCCATCATCATATTGGAAGATCTATGGAAAAGGACCCAAAACACCACTGTGGTACTTCTTAGACACTCTTGACTGGACTGTGCCCCCCTCCTGAACTGCCACGATGGGGATAATTATATATATATATATATATATATATATATATATATTTATTTTATTTTTTTTGTATATATATATATATATATATATATATATATTACCTACTGGCGATAGCCAGTAGGTATATATAGTTAGGATTTTTTTCCTATGGGATTTTTGAAAATTCTATGTCGAATAACTTTAGCGTTTGAGGACAGAATTGGCTGAAATTTTCAGGAAAATGGAACATTTTGTTTATGAGCAGCCCCTGAAAATTTGGGGGGGTTTCGTCAAGGGGGGGCCGAGAAAAAAGGGGGGTCCCAAAACGTGTTTTTCCCATGCAATTTTCCATAGGGCGGTTGGCCTCACTTTTAGCCTGAACGGCTGAATGGATTTACACCAAACTTGGCAAAATTGTAGGGACTGGTAGCCCGATGTGCCTTTGCTATGTCTCAAGATATAGGCTCCAGTGGTTTTTACGAAAATTAACTTTGAAAAATATATATTGGGCTACATTGGGCTATATATATGTTGGAGCCCAAATGTAGCCCAATGTAGCCCAATGTAGCCCAATGTAGCCCAAAGATGGCCACCAGAGACAAAAAAAAACAAATGTAGCCCAAATATCAGCCAGATGTAGCCCAACTATAGCCCAATGACAGAATGTCCCAGAGTGTTCTAAAGAACAACTAGAGTGCTAACAGTCCTACTTATTACAAAGGTATGGCACACCTGAAGCCATCTTGATTGGAATAAAGTGGTAACTCTTAAAACATTTAATTTAAAAAGGAACAAAATGAGGGGGTTCATTTTGCCATAGAAAGTATGATTAGCGAATATATGACGAAATCCCGCATACCATCAATCCGCAAAAAAAATCCCGCATGTACTATTAGGCCGCAAATTAAAATAACGAAAACTTTTAGAACGAATATGCCTTTAGCATACACTAAACAACTAAACTACCCTAAACACTAAAACACTACCCCCAGCATGACCCTACACTACACAAACAGTACAATACTACCCTAAACCCTAAAACACTACCCCCAGCATGACCCTACACTACGCAAACACTACAACACTACCCTAAACCCTAAAACACTACACCCAGCATGACCCTACACTACGCAAACACTACAACACTACCCCAAACCCTAAAACACTACACCCCAGCATGACCCTACACTACGCAAACACTACAACACTACCCTAAACCCTAAAACACTACCCCCAGCATGACCCTACACTACGCAAACACTACAACACAACCCTAAACCCTAAAACACTACCCCCAGCATGACCCTACACTACGCAAACACTACAACACAACCCTAAACCCTAAAACACTACCCCCAGCATGACCCTACACTACGCAAACACTACAACACTACCCTAAACCCTAAAACACTACCCCCAGCATGACCCTACACTACGCAAACACTACAACACTACCCAAAACCCTAAAACACTACACCCCAGCATGACCCTACACTACGCAAACACTACAACACTAACCTAAACCCTAAAACACTACCCCCAGCATGACCCTACACTACGCAAACACTACAACACTACCCAAAACCCTAAAACACTACACCCCAGCATGACCCTACACTACGCAAACACTACAACACTACCCTAAACCCTAAAACACTACCCCCAGCATGACCCTACACTACGCAAACACTACAACACTACCCAAAACCCTAAAACACTACCCCCAGCATGACCCTACACTACGCAAACACTACAACACTACCCAAAACCCTAAAACACTACCCCCAGCATGACCCTACACTACGCAAACACTACAACACTACCCAAAACCCTAAAACACTACCCCCAGCATGACCCTACACTACGCAAACACTACAACACTACCCAAAACCCTAAAACACTACACCCCAGCATGCCCCTACACTAAGCAAACACTACAACACTACCCCAAACCCTAAAACACTACACCCCAGCATGACCCTACACTACGCACACACTACAACACTACCCAAAACCCTAAAACACTACCCCCAGCATGAACCTACACTACGCAAACACTACAACACTACCCAAAACCCCAAAACACTACCCCCAGCATGACCCTACACTACGCAAACACTACAACACTACCCTAAACCCTAAAACACTACACCCCAGCATGACCCTACACTACGCAAACACTACAACACTACCCAAAACCCTAAAACACTACCCCCAGCATGACCCTACACTACGCAAACACTACAACACTACCCTAAACCCTAAAACACTACGCCCAGCATGACCCTACACTACGCAAACACTACAACACTACCCTAAACCCTAAAACACTAGCCCCAGCATGACCCTACACTACGCAAACACTACAACACAACCCTAAACCCTAAAACACTACCCCCAGCATGACCCTACACTACGCAAACACTACAACACTACCCTAAACCCTAAAACACTACCCCCAGCATGACCCTACACTACGCAAACACTACAACACAACCCTAAACCCTAAAACACTACCCCCAGCATGACCCTACACTAAACAACCACCACAACTCTACACTACACTAACACAACACTACACTACACAACACTACACTACACTACACAATCACTAACCCACGAAAAAATTAACACAAACCCACTTACCTCTCTCGTCATCGTGGTTTTCACAACGCAAATGCATTTACCATACATGCCTTTAAAACTTAATTCTTTGTAAAGGCATGCGCGATAAATGCACATGCGTTTTGAAAAAATGCGGGATAATGGTATGCGAGGTCAATGACCTTGCGGGATAATGGTATGCGGACTGAAAGTCTGCGGGATAAAAAATGCGGGAAAATGGCTGCAAACCATGATTAGCAGCAGACTTCCCTGGTGAGCACTAGCTTTACTACAGTGATCTAATGAGCAACTAGAGTGCTAACATTCAGAATTTATGGCAAATGTGTGACACATCTGAATGCCTTCTTGATAGAACCAAAGTAAACAAGCATTGAAAATGCAATAGATCTCGCCCTCGTTTAAGTTAAAGCCATTCTATTTGTAATGAGGTTGCTTTTTAGCTTTGCTTTTATTAGTGTTTTTAAAACTTTCATGTAAATAACATGCATATGTATGCAGATATGTATATGTATGCATGCATTTATATTTATATAGATATGCAGATTATATATGTTTATATATGTATATTACCTACTGGCGATAGCCAGTGGGTATATATAGTTAGGATTTTTTCTCTATGGGATTTCTGAAAATTCTATGTCTAATAACTTTGGCGTTTGTGGACGGAATTGGCTGAAATTTTCAGGAAAATGGCACATTTTGTTTCTGAGCAGCCCCTGAAAATTTGGGGGGGTTCGTTAAGGGGGGGCTGAGAAAAAAGGGGGGTCCCAAAACGCGTTTTTCCCATTCATTTTTCCATAGGGCGGTTGGACTCACTTTTAGCTCGAACGGCTGAATAGATTTACATGAAACTTGGCAAAATTGTAGATATGGTTTGCCCGACGTGCCTTTGCTATGTCTCAATATATGTGCTCCAGTGGATTTTGAGAAATTAACGTTTAAAAAATATATATATCTGTGACAGCGCTCCGGTTAGCGCCCCGGTTCGCGTACCTGACGCGTAACGGAACTTCGCGAAGCGAAGCTGATTGGCTCTCCGGTGTCTGTCAACATTCTAAACAGTCCGGAGCGGCCGCCATCTTGTCTCTCGGTACGATCGAGAGACAAGATGTGGTGAAAAACGAAGGGGGAAATGAATGAAAGGGGGCAAGGTAGACCACTCCTGACCCCCTAGGATTGATGAGGGGGATATTAAAGTGCCCCGCGGGGCAAAAAATAAAAAAAAACAAATTTTTGCGATTTTACGCCGTAGAGGCGCGTCCCGGTACGCGAACCGGGCAGCTCACCGGGCAGCTCACCGGGCAGCTAACCGGGCAGCTAACCGGCAGCGTAGCTGTCAACATTGTAAACAGTCCGGAGCGGCCGCCATCTTGTCTCTCGGTAGGTTCGAGAGACAAGATGTGGTGAAAAAAGAAGGGGGAAATGAAGGAAAGGGGGCAAGGTAAACCCCTCCTGACCCCCTAGGATTGATGAGGGGGATATTAAAGTCCCCCGCGATTTTTCGTGGTAGAGGCGCTTCCTGGTACGCGAACCGGGCAGCTAACCGGCAGCGTAACGGGAGTCCGCCATCTTGTGTTTTTGGAGCGTCCGGTTCGCGTACCGGGTAGCGTCCCGGTAAGCGTAACAAGGGGAAAACCAAGAGAAACAGTAAAAAAAAAATTAAGGGAATAGATTTCCAGCAAACTTGGCAAAATTGGAGGGACTGTTTGTTTGATGTGCCTTTGCAAGGCCTCAAGATATGTGCACGTGTGGATTTTGTCTAATTAAGGTTAAAAAAATATATATATCTGTAAGCGTGCTCCAGCACGCTTACGTTACGGGTTTTGTTTGCGCTGCAGAGCCGATACGTCACGGTTATGCGACGCATCATGAGGCGTCTCACGTGGCTACGTGATACGTCACGTAATAAAGAATATATTTTACAGCTATAGATATTAGCTTTTAAAAAACCAATGAAATTCACTGAAAAAACCATAGGTTATAGACCATATATAGTTAGGAATTTGCATTTACAAAACCTTGAAAATTCACTGAAAAAACCATAGGTTAGAGACCATATATAGTTAGCTGGACATTTTATTGACATAAAACCAATGAAATTCCATATATAGTTAGTTGCACTAACTATATATCGCGCACCCGCAATCCACTGCTGATGATGTCACATATTACATCATTCATGACATGGTCAGTGACATCACTGATGACATCACTGATGACATCTCAAATGACATCACTGATGACATGACTGATGACATCTCAAATGACATCACTGATGACATCATGACACACCAATACCAGTTACTACATACGCACTCACTGATTCCTACGTCTACACACACATTCACTCATTCACCCATACAATCACTCATACATACAGTCACTCATTATTACAACACTATCATATGCACTCATACACCTATGCAGACACTCACACACTGCCACTCATCCATGGAGTTACTCACACACCTAGTCAGTCCTGTAAATAATCAATCACACTTCCATTTCCTCATCTATACAGTTAAACACAGAACACCATACTTCAGTGACATCACTGATGACATCACTGATGACATCTCAAATGACATCACTGATGACAACTCAAATGACATCACTGATGACAACTCAAATGACATCACTGATGACATCATGACACACCAATACCAGTTACTACATACGCACTCACTGATTCCTATGTCTACACACACATTCACTCATTCACCCATACAATCACTCATACATACAGTCACTCATTATTACAACACTATCATATGCACTCATACACCTAGTCAGTCCTGTGAAGAATCAATCACACTTCGATTTCCTCATCTATACAGTTAAACACAGAACACCATACTTTTCACACATATACTAACACATACTTACTCTCTTATACAATCACTGATACAAGTACACATTGATATGCACAGAGTCACACACCTCCCAGCCAGCCACACACACACTCAGTCTTCCATACATCCACTCATTCTTCAATATGTAAAACATATTTAAACTTTACAAAAACACACAGACACTAGATGATGTCATCAGTGATGTCATTTGAGATGTCATCAGTGATGTCATCAGTGATGTCATTTGAGATGTCATCAGTGATGTCATCAGTGATGTCACTGACCATGTCATGAATGATGTAATATGTGACATCATCAGCAGTGGATTGCGGGTGCGCGATATATAGTTAGTGCAACTAACTATATATGGAATTTCATTGGTTTTATGTCAATAAAATGTCCAGCTAACTATATATGGTCTCTAACCTATGGTTTTTTCAGTGAATATATATATATATATATATATATATATATATATATATATATATATATATATATATATATATATATATATATATATATATATATATATATATATATTGTGGGCTTTGTTGCACTCACTCCCATCAATTATCAATGACTGGAGCCAGTCACTCATTTGTCCTTAAAATCACTTTCCCATTAAACCATTGACTATTTCCTACATTAATTTTCACATTCATCCACTCACCTGTTCATGCAATAACACCAGTAAACTGCAAACAATAAAGACGCATGTTCTCTTTTAAAATAGCCTGACCTATTGGCTTTGCCCATGCATGTTTCTATTAGATTCAGATCGTCAACAGAAGCAAATTTGCCAACTGAAACACTGCAATCATGTGCCACACTATAATGTCTCTCTTCACCCAGCGAACAGTCTTTTTCACACTGTGAGCTGGAAACCCCAGCACTGCCTGCAGAGAGAGGGTTTCCTATTTTTGTGTGTGGAGGCTTAGGGCCAAATGTATCAAAATTGGAAATTGCGATTACCTAATTGCGATTCCATGAGAATCGCCTTCAGGTAATCGCAATGTCCAATGAATGAAACTCCATTCGTTTCATATACCGATATTTAGTGGGTCGCAAACCGACCTATCTCATTAATATTAATGAGGTAGATCTCAATTGGCGACCACCTAGGAATCGCAAAGATCACAGGGATGGTGGCCTGCTGAGGTCAACAGACCACCATGTTTGTGACTGCTTTTAAATAAAGCAATCTTTTTTTCTGTAAAGCAGCAGTCCATGGGACCACTGCCTGCTCTTAAAAATGCCTTTACAAACATTCACAAAAGGGAAGGGGTCCCATTTGTAAATGTTTTGCGACCGCATTTTGGTCGCATAACATTCATACATACCGATGCGATTCGGTATTAGGAAGGAATGCCCTAAACACGCCCCTTCCTAATACTGAATCGCAAAACACTTTTTGCGATTCGGTAACAGGTTACCGAATCGCAATTTGATTTTGATACATGTGAAATACCCTTTTGGGGTTCGCAAACGGGCAAATTCTGCGAATTGGCAAATTTACGAACTCAAAAAGGCTTCCTACATATGGCCCTGAAAGTCTGAAAGCCTCCAAGCTCTGCCCCCCACTCCAGGCCTCACACTTTCAAAGCCCCGTTCCACTTCACTTAAAATTAATGAGCACTTACATACATGCCACTAGACTCTATTCAGGCGGGAGACACCAAATTTTTCAAAAATTGTTTCCTTTTGACTGTCTTCCACCTTAAATTGCCTCTCCTTCAATAGAAGTGAACAAGGGAAATACATTCTCCTGATTATTATTTTTAAATCTCTCACTGCCTTCTTCTAAAATGTTGGCATGTACGCGCTAAGCATGCTTTTTCCTTACTTCGATGTCTTAGGCCTACGGTGTTGGGGTTAGCATCTGCCAGGTGGATTACGTGGATTATTGACACCAGCGGGTAACCTGCGAGCCTGGCACGTGCTGGTCGTATGTGACAGCACTAGCTTCTCACCTGGTGGCACCAAAGAATAGATGGAGGTCTCAGGGTTGGACCCAGAAAACAGTTTTAATCAGGTTCCATATAGGAGTGGAACCTGGCACCATATGCAAGCAGCTCATTCAGCAAAAAGCAGCGGAAATATAATAAGCATTAATCTAAATGTAGTCCAGTCCTCCAGGAGAGAGGGTTACCGATTACCGTTCCTTTTAAACAGAATTGTAGTGGCTTGGCTGTCCTTGACCTCTTGCCTGCCAATATTGCCTTATTATTAATTCTTGGGTGCAGATCTACAAGAAACTGACGCATCTGCATAGAAGCGTCACTTTCCTTGCACCAGTGCCAAATGTCCTTGCGACACCATGGATGCGCTGTATTTACAATACAGTGCACCATGGCCCAAGGATTAAGAGATGTGTCAGAAATACTGACACATCTGCTGGCCCAAAAGTGATGCATCGCTGGAGTTGCTCATGAAAGTGATGCAACTCCAGCACTGTGCCTCAACAGATAGGTGAGTCCTATACAAAAAGCCCTGCGTCATTCCTTACGCCTGGTCTAAGCAGGCATAGGGAGTTTGACGTGAATGTGTAGAGTGATGCAATCAAATGTTGTAAATTTCACTGCATCAGTTCTACATGGCTTTTTGCGTGGTAACGCCTAGCCTGCATACATTATACCTGGCACAGGTATAATGTGACGCAGGACTTTACAACGTGACGCATCTCCCTAGATGTGTCATGTTGTAAATTGTCCACATTGTTTGTGCCGTCGTTGAGTCAAAAAAAGTGACGCAATGGCGGCACAAGCAGGCGCAAGGGGCTTGTAAATCTGCCCCTTGGTGTCATTCACCCTGTGTAAATTAACATGTCATTTGTTTATCATTAGTCCGGTTGCGGCCTGCTAACCCAAGAAATGTTTACTTTCTGCAATTTCAATGTGAAAGTAAGCAAATGTGTCAGCTAACAAAGATGTAACGTCTGTGGGCGGCTGCCGCAAGGAGGATCACAAAGGGATATCCGGTCCCTTGAGGGCGCTGGATACACTCAGGGAGGAGGGGCGGGGACAGAGGGACAGGCAGGGACATCTTAAGGATTTTGGGGGCCCTGGGCTAAACCAATTCGGTACCCCTGTTCAGAACAGATTTAAATTTATGATCCGATTTCAGCACTTTCAATGCCCGGGACACGTACAGTGCACAGTGGCACTCCTCCAAATTCTAAATTTGTGCACATCTAATATTCAGGGAAAGTGATATTTTTTTTAATATTGTAACGCAGTAGCAGCAGCTCACTAATGTTACTGCAAATAGTCTCCCTGACACCCTCATAGTTCTCATATGTGAGGTCCTGTTTTGAACTAAAAATGATGGATGTTGTGTGAAACATAAACACAACATTTCTCAGAAAGAGATCTGTAATAGACTCTCACACATTACCCACATTAAAAATAAATTCAAGCCAAACAGTACTTAAAACAATCTGTTTAAGAATGATTCAAGGTCATCAGGGCAAGACTCTGCAGAACAGAGCAGGCTCTCTCAGGGGAGCCCTCAAAACCCTGGGGCCCTGGGCCCGAGCTCACTCTGCCCATGCCTTAAAACGTCTCTGGGGACAGGGGGGCTTCTCGGTAGTGAAACAGGAAATTAGCTGTAGTCGAAGCATCGCCATGTTGTTGTCTTTATTTCGGAAGCGCAAGGCTGTAATGCAGAGTAACAAGCACCAGTCACAAGTGTATTCAACTGAACATCTAGATAATGAGTTGTGCAAAGTGCAATTCACAATACAGTTCATTCAGAATTTAAAAAGACATAATAATAATAACGCGTATGCAACCATATTTATTTTCTGGATATGGTGTTTTATTTGGGTGATATATTAGCCACTCAATCGTTTCTTCACAATAGATTACAAAAAGGCAATGTAAAAAGTATTTGACACAGATAATAGTTCATAAATACACAAAAACACAACCATGAAAAACCTAATCCCTCATAATATCCCAATTATACAGCCAAAACCCAACAAAGTTATTCAATTTGCACTCTTTTTTGACAATTTACCTTGCCATTGAACAAAAGAGGGGCACCCAGAAGTTTAACAAAATTGTAGAATAGTGATCTTGCTATTGAAACAGCTAGAAAAATAAATTTGTGTTCACTCCTCAAAAAAGCCCCATTGCTGCCGAGCAGCCGAAAAAGAACTACCAGTGAATCTGGTAGCACCCTTTTTAGTAATGTTGGGTTATAAAACGAAATATCTGATCAAAAAATGGCTGCAGAACTGGGCAAGTAAAAAGAAACATTGGCCCAGTCACCTTGCGCCATTATAGTAATCTAAACATTTATTAGGGACATTAGGAAAACATGTATTCAAAAGTTAGGGAGTATTAACACGAAAGAAACAAGGCACTGATTTATTAAAATTATTCCCCTGTGCAACCCCCCTGCTACACCCCACCCGCTGTATCCCTCCTCGCGTCCCCCGCAACCGCCCGCCGCTGGCGAGCCATGCCGGCCGACACTGGGTCTCTAGCCACTGTTGCAGGAAATAGCACACATTGTTACTGATGCTACCATATGAACAACTTTTTGGATAATTTATTCATGAATGTTCTCATGTAGCACCTTCAACTAACTGTGAGGATTTGGGTGTATTATATGTTATAGCCGTCTGGCCTTATCATGGAATACACTCACAAAAACCTTTATTGAGTCTGGTCAGGCTCTTTTGAACAACCTTAAGCCTAACCCTTAGTATCTATGGCATTCAAGCAGCAAGACTTGAACAAAGGAACTTCGGGGACTAGTTACAAGAGGCCTGTACCGCCGAACCGTCACTTTTTTTGATTGTTCGGTGGCACATGCCTCTCAATCATATCTATGCGGTGATGCAAAACCACCCTGCATGGCTTTGCATGGCCTCATAGATATGGAATAATGCAAGGCCGCACAAACCGATGCATTGCCTTACTCTGCATCAAAAAGGTGTTCCATGGGAGTTGCCCTGTGCCAAAAACAATTAAAAGAGGCCCTTAGTGTTGAGGAAAATCGAATTTTGCCCTGTTATGTGTCCCTACGTGTTCCCTATCATATGTTATATGTGCATGATCGCTATGCATATTTCCTTTATATGACCGAATAAAGACGCATTTACAGTTGCGTCCCACGTTAGTATGTCAGTTATCCAGTCCTCCTGAAAGCAACGTGAATTAGGCTTTTAGGCCTATGTTGCCAACGTCTTTACATTGTGCACGTTAAATCATCGAGATGCACCCGTTTCTAGGCCTCACAGGGCCCGGACACCAGATTCAAGCCTCAAGTCTCCTGAAGCACTCCGAGAGATGCAGCCCCGCCCGCATCCCTGACCCTTCACTTACTTCCTGCCAAGCAGCGCGGGCTCGGCTTAGCCTGCCTGCCTGCCTGCCAAGAATATGTTATGCCTACAGTTATCTGTTCAGCTCCCCGGCTTCACATTCCTAGCTAACGAACCGCATAAACATCTTCATCTATAGTCTAGTCTTCCTGTCTCCATGCAAGCGAATTACTGAATTAATACCCATAGAAGATCCATAGTTCATGCAATACATGAAGAAATATATGCACACACTAGCCCTAGTGACAAGTAGCCTTTGCCCTGATGACTTTTAGAATCAAGCAACATGTACTCCAAACACAAGATATCAGATACGCTATAGGTACAGGTCGTTCTGACATCCCAGACTTTAGTCTCCTCTTCTAGTGCTAGAAGTCAGGGCCCCCAGCTCTCCCCAGTTACACGTCATGACCCGTTTGCGCGCACCAGTAGGTTAAAGGTTCCAGCTGCCCATGAAGCCCCCTCCATGTATACACCCACTTATGACACTTCCGTGACGTCTACATCACACACCTCCGTGCACGCCCTGTGCATGCCTTCTTTTTACGCCCATATGTTCTTATCTTCCGTTTGTCACTTGTTACGCCTACTGTATTCAATGCAACTGTACTGTTTTACTATATATATTGTATGCTGTCAATGAAATGTTGAGATCGAGGTCGAGATTTGTCCCTTCCTGAGCCTTAGCAGGTGATGGAACCCGATGTCCATTGGCTCGAGCCACTTAATTAAAGCCCGTATGACTCAGATACCACGGATTTCTGCCTCTTATTTATTGAGCTATCCTTTTCAGTTAATGCATAGAAAAATAGTACCGGTAATTATTTATTTATTTACCACATAATGGCGCCCGAACAGTGACGAGCCCCTTCCCCACGCGCCGGCGATGTAACGCAGGCCCCCTGACCCTTCTACAGCCGTGACGGACCCCTACTGTGCACCTGCAGGTTTTCCTGCTCAAATCTCCCTCAGGCCCACGGAGGAGACGGAGACTGCGGTCCGGCATCCAGACGAGGCGGTGAGGAAGGCGGATCGTCCCGACCAGAGCCCAAGCCGAGAGAGCAAGGTGTGGTAAATAAATAATTAATTACCGGTACTATTTTTCAGGATACTCATACAAATAGATAGCTCAATAAATAAGAGTCAAGATACGAGGTAGCTAGAGTTGACAGGCTTTAATTAAGCAAAGGAGATGAAAAGTCTGGAGTGTCAGAGCGACATGTACCCAGGGCATATCTAGTATCTGGTGTTTAGAGAACATGTTGATAGAATCCAAAAGTTATCAGGGCAAAGGCTAACAGACACTAAGACTGGTGCATACATAATTCTACATGTAGTGCGGGTGCAGGGAATATTCTATGAATATTAATACAGTATTTCTCTTACATGGAGACATAAAGGCTAGATCATGACGGAATCTGTTGATGCGATGCAGTAGCTTAGGAATGCAGAGAAGGAGGGCTGGACTGATAACTAGAAACATAACATACTCTTGGCAGACTGAGAGGCAGAGCCAGGCCGAGCCGGGCACTGCGAGGCATGAAGTAAGCTAAGGGTCAGGGATACAGGTGGGGGCTGTATTGCTCCTCGGAGAGGGTTCAGGAGACAGGAGCTGAATCTGGTGTCCGGGCCCTTTTGAGGCCTAGAAAACGGGGACTTTTTACTGAATTAACGTGCACACTGTAAAACGTGGCAACATAGGTTTACATAGGCCTGATACTCGTAGCTTTCACGAAGACTGGAAACTGACATACTAGAGTTGGACACAACTGGAATTGCGTCTTTAATCGATCATAGGGGATACATATGCATATCGATCATGCACATATAACATAGGATGGGGAACACGTAGGCACATATAACATGGCAAAATTTACTTTTCCACATTCCCTCCTTGTGCCCTACGTTTCCATCAGGAAACATCAATATTCATGATACCATCTATCATTTCATATAGCATCATTTGCTCGTCTCGAATTATCTTGGAACGGGACTTAGGACTAGGAATACAAGAGGTAGCACAAATGCCGCAAATCGCAGGGCCACATTGTATACAGAGGCAGCAACTGAATATGATCATTACTGCAATACCTAGGAATGACAATACTTTCCATCCCCAGGCAGATATGATACTCCATAGCCAACCGGACCATGTCCAGGTGCCTGGATTCTGGTGTAACTGATGGGCAATTTTATGAAGTCTGGTTATAGCTGAATAAACAGACGGCGCGTTATTAGGAATGAAAATGCAGCAACTAGATCCGATGACTCTACATGCTCCTCCTCTATCGGCCAGTATGACGTCAAGAACGAGACGATTTTGGAGCACGACAAATCTCATAGCAGATTGCTCTTCGGTTAAGTTACCTAGAGCAGAAGTAGTCTCATTCACTACTGCTTCAAGGGTTCTGGTTAATCTACGTATTAGCTTACTATTCTGGACAGGTCCTATAAAGAAGAAGAAACCTTTATTAAAGTCTTGATATTGTTCTAGAGTAGTTTCAGTTTGATCGACAATTGGGGACTCAATCTCCCTTCTATGTCTAATGTGTACTAGATGTGTGTTTCTGTGATAATCAGATGGGGCTAGGAAAACGGGTCGCAGTAGGAAGGCAATATAACATGTTCCATCCCAATCGAGGGGCAGACGAACATATGCGGTCTGACCACAAACAAAATAAGAATGACGTGAAGCTTTGAAAATAGATTTCCCACTGTCACTATACTCGACAGTAGTAGTACAATCACTATGTCCTACATGTGCGGAACCATTCTTTCTGACACATAATTCGCCTTTGACTGGGAGTACTGAAATAGCAGGTAAGTCTGGAGTAGTATCAGACTGAACATTCAGGACCATAAAATTCGAAGAATAATTACCCAAATTATAAACTTCATTTTCTAGATCTAACCCTGTTCTATGGGAGAGACCTTGCTTGTCTGGAAAACATGTTCTATTCAGGAGGGACATATCATTAGAAGATGACGTTAACATGGACCATGCTCCACACGAACCATTATGTGAAAACGGATAAGGAAAGAGTGGCAGAACTCCCTTCGGTGTCTGGAAAGGGGGGAGTCGACCACACACCCAACAATTAGTGGCATTGCTGGTCTGGTGTGAATAGTGTAACATTCTGATGAATGTGTTATTGCGCATAATTGTGGGTTTATATAGCGCTAGGAATCGACTCCCGGAGGAGTATCTCCACGCTTCGACCGCTGGGGAACCCGTCCTGGCTCACCCTGAGAGATGGTCCCTCATGGGTATCTCTAAGGTGGGACCAAGCATCCCCGGCAGTCTGGGGGGGCTGTTGTGAAGATGAGGCAAGCTGATGCCCAGAGTTGCCGAGTGTGGTTTCTGACTAGAGTAGGCACCGAGGTGAGAATTATCGAGTCCGCTGACCCTGGTCCACGACCCTGCCGTGTCGGGAATCGAACCCTGGTCCCGGGCCGTTCTCTGCTTACAGGTCTGCCGCCTCTAACCAGTGAGCCACACTTCTCCAAGCAAGACGATAGGATAACTCGTGAGGAGGCAGATCACTAAATGTGTGCTCTACTGTAGCATTAGAAAACTTATTTACATGCGGAATTGGAAAACATAAATGAAATGCATAACTGGTGCAGGTAACCATCAAACTTAGAAACAATAGAAAACTTAGAAAAACGATACATCGGATAGAGTTTTGACTAACTCTCTCACTATGGGGGTCTATCTCATACATGTCAGATACCTGTCTAACCGTTTCACCCGAGGGGGACTTAGACAATTAAACTGGCTGACTTATTTTACTAGACCGGAGTTTTAATTTATACTCCTGCTGCGGAGTTCTCTCTAACAGAGGAATTTTTAGTTCTGGATTTGAATGAATGTCTGATTTAGAGTCTGGTTTCAGGTAGTCCTTTGAAATGGAAATGTCTGTAGAAATGTCATTAAAAGTCTTGTTTCTGAGTCCGTGAAATTTCTTGACATGAGACAGATGGACCCAACCCTTACGGCCCTCCAACTTCACGGCCGTACGGGTGGTCAGAAGGACTAGTTTCGGTTCTTTCCAGCGAGGCTCCAGCGGACTTGAACGATCAAAGTTCCGTATTAAAACCAAATCCCCAGGAAGGACCTCATGCGGTTTTACTTCAGTATTGTCTGGAAATGCAGCGGCAACCTGTGAACGACAAGAGTGTAGGGCAGACATCAAGGAAGCTAGGTAATCTGTCAACATATTACTGGAAACATCTGTAATACTGCGGGGTCTAGGTGTACCCCACATATTTGGGGGGCGGCCGAATACGACCTCATAAGGGGACAGACCTGATCTGGAATGTGCAACCATCCTCATGAAGAATAAAGCAACCGGCAGGGCAACTAGCCAGTCCACACCTTTCTCTTTACATGTCTTAGCAATACGGATTTTCAGGGTCTGATTATGTCTCTCTACGAGACCGGCTGCTTCTGGATGGAGTACACAATGGAACTTCCACTGGTACCCTAACAAAAGGGAAACATGCTTCATTAGCTCAGATGAGAATGGCTGGCCGTTATCAGAATACACGACCCTAGGGAGTCCATAACGGGGGAAGAATTCACGAACCAACTGCTTGGCAGTGGTCGCTGCTGTGTAATCTGGAACTGGATATGCTTCTGTCCACCTGGACAAAGCGCATACAACTACGAGGACATACTTGAAACCTCGACATCGCTCCATCTGAATATAATCCATTTGGAGGACTTCAAAAGGGTGGTCAGGAGGCTGGAATCCCCCTTGTTCCACCGGGACGCTTTTACCTGGATTGAACTGGCAACATATCATACAGGTACGGACTTTCTGCTTGGCTGCAGCTCGTAAATGCTTATTGAACCAAATGTTCTGGATGCTGTCTAACATGGCTTTTTCTCCTAAATGTGCAGGACTATGTGCGGTATTGATAATTACTTGAACCATAGAGTTGGGGAGAAACCATGTGGCTTTTCCCTTCGTCACCCATCCCTGATCTGTCTGGACCCCTCCTTGTTCGGACCATTTCCTGATTTCTTCAGGAGTAGCATGTAACTGTATGTCTATGACATCTTGTGTAGGGTCCTTAACTGTCATACAAGTAGTCTGTTCTGGAGTGGATGTCTGTGTCTTGTTAACTGGAATGTCTGGTGTCTGAGCTGTAAGCTTGGCTGTTCGATCTGCTAGATCGTTACCTTGGGAAATAATGTCAGTAACTTTAGTATGTGCTTTGCACTTCATGATAGCGATAGCTGTCGGTAAATGTATTGCATCTAACAGAGCTTGAATGAGGGGACCATGCTGAATCTTGGTTCCATGAGAAGTCATGAAACCTCTCTCCTGCCAGAGCACTCCGAAGTCGTGTACAACTCCGAATGCGTAACGTGAATCTGTATATATGTTTACTTTCAGGTTCTTGGCGCGTATGCAGGCTTGGGTCAGAGCGACTAGCTCTGCTGCTTGAGCGGACAGGGTGTCAATACGATGTGTCTCTATAACTTCAGTGTCAGTAGTCACTGCATACGCGGCTACTAGTTCTCCTGTACTAGTTCTCATACATGAACCATCCACATAAAGTGTCAGGTCAGGATTAGGTAAAGCAATGTCTGTCAGGTCTTGTCTTGGCTTAGTCATAGTGTTAATGACTTCCACACAGTCATGTGTGGCGGGATTTGAAGTAACTGACGGTAACAGAGTAGCAGGATTTAGAACGTTGCAGCGTCTGATTTCTATGTGTGGCTGGAACAGTGTCAGTTCATAACCTGTTAAACGTGCAATTGTCAAGTGCTGAGTCTGTGTTCGGTTTAAAAGAACTTCCACGGAGTGTGGAACTTGTACTGTCAGGGAATGTCCTAATACTATGGAATCACTTTGTCTAATAGCTAGAGCTGTGGCTGCAACTGACTTGAGGCACGCAGGCAAAGCCTGGGCTACTGGATCTAATGTGCTCGAAAAATAAGCACAAGGCTTGTATTGTCCTGCTTGATCTTGTGTGAGAACAGATAATGCAGTACCATTACGTTCTGTGACAAAAAGTGTAAAAGGCTTACTGTAGTTCGGTGTAGCTAGAACAGGTGCTTGGCATAAGGCTTTCTTTAATTCATTAAAACTAAATGTATGTTCAGATGTCCAAGGGAGGACAGTCGATACGGCTGCCTCCTGTGTCGTTAACTGTATCAGTGGCTTTGCTAGAAATGCATACTGAGGAATCCATTGTCTGCAGTAGGAAGTAAGGCCAATAAAAGCACGTACCTCCTTCTGTGTCTTAGGCTGTGGAAGACTCGCTATTAACTGAATACGGTCTGGTGTCAACTGCCTACCCCACTTGGACAGTAAGTGGCCTAAGTAGATCACTTGCTGGACACAGAACTGAAGCTTCGAAGGGGACACCTTGTGCCCCATCTCGGCTAGGAAATACAGAACTGTAAGTGACGCTCGCTCGCAAGCTCGCTCAGAACGGGCTGTGATCAGTAGATCATCGACATACTGGAGCAAGGCAGTGTCAGCTGGCATGTGAATGTTGTCTAGTTGTCGTTTAAGTGCTTGACTGTAAATGCTAGGACTTTCTGTGAAACCTTGAGGAGCTCGTGTGAATTTATAGCTCCTTCCATTTAAACAAAAACCGAAAAGGTACTGGCTGTCTGGATGAATTGGAACACTGAAAAATGCATTCTTGAGGTCTATTACTGTAAAAAATATAGCTTCAGAATCAATAGCTGTCAATAGGGAAGAAATATCTGGGACTACTGGGTACTGGGGTATAATACATTTATTAAGTTCTCGAAGGTCAATCACTAATCGATATACTGGAGGTGCATTTGGATCAGTACGTTTCATGACTGGAATGATAGGAGAATTACATACATTGGAGTCAGTTTCTACAACCACTCCTTGAGCAATGAGCTCGTCAATAATTTTGGATAAGGCTGCTACAGCCTCAGGTGGCAATCTGTACTGTCTGATTCGTGGCAGGACTACACCTTGCTTGAGAGTCACACGATGGGGTGTGATGTGCATACAACCAACATCAGTTGGACCTTGTGCCCATAGATGCTGCGGGACATTCAGTAATCTTGGATCAAAATCACGTAATACATAGTGACCTTTAAAGTCGCGTAAAAACAGACGTACACCTTCTGGGGAGCAGCATATAATTGCACCTAATTCTTTTAATGTCTTGATGCCTAACAAATTTTCTGGACATGACTTCGTAAGTAACAAATCAGTAGTTCAGGACAATGGACCAACTTCTAGAGAAACTGGTTTGGAAATCTCGTTAACTATTGGCTTTCCTGAAAATCCAAGGGAAACATTTCTAGAGCCTGAGAGCGGAGCCCCTGGAACCTCGTCATGACTGATAGTAGTCCTACTTGCCCCTGTATCAATCAGAAACTTTCTGTCTTTCCCTAATACTTGACTGTGAACATAGGGACCCTCTTGATCTACAGGTATCTCGATGAGAGGCAAGCCTACCTCCCTCTCTAGGCTGTTTCATGAATACTGCTGATACTCTGGATACTCGGACTGTGCATACTGGTACATCTGCTGTGTAACATGCTGTGTTGCAGCAATAGGCTGCGGTGCTGGAACTGTCTGTTGTGCATTCTGTGGTGACTGAGAAGTCTGTGAAACTTGTTCTTGTCTAGGCGGACGTGGTCTTTCTTTAGTCTTTCCAGTAGCTATGTTGTGTTTCAGAACTGCACACTCGTTTATAAAATGACCTGGCTGTTTACAATAATTGCAGGTCCCTTTAACGGGAGCTGCAGGATGACTGGCTTGATTCGGACCCCTCTTCTGACTGTCTTGAGGAACAGATTGTGCAACTAATACTTTCATTTTCGTGTCTTTCATACGTCTCCTTTCATGATCTTGCTCTTCCCTGATTCTATTCTGGTGATACTGGAGCATCTGGAGCATTTGTGACGGAGTATTAGCTTGCCAGGTACTTTCGACCTTCAAAACTCGATTTTTAACTTGTGGGCTTGAATTCTCGACTAGTTTAGTAACAAAAAGATGAGGGTATGACTCGCTACTTGTCTTCAAACCACTGTTAATAATAAAACATTTCTCGAATCTAGAATAAAAATCACTAGTATCTTCATCTTGTTTCTGTTTACAGGCTGAGATTGCATCCCAATCTTCCTTTTTCGTGGCTAGTAACCTTGGCAAAACTTGTATCAATAACTCAGGTAATTCTTTACATTTATCTCCTAGACCGGTACCTGGTACACGTGTTTTGTCTTCAGCTTCTAAAGCCGTCCAATCTATCTTTTTCTCTCCCACCTCCCATTCTTTTTCCTTGAGTTTCTCGTATACCCCTGCGGGCAACAGGACCTTTAGCATTTTAATTATATCTGGATACGTGTATTCTCCCATTCGGAGCATGTCTTTTAATTCTCGATGGAACCCTGCTGGATCTTTGTCGTGACAGGGAATTAATTTCTTCATCTCTAAGAGTTCCATCTTTGTGATAGGGGTGTAAACAAATACTCGTTGCATTTCACCATCTGGTGTCCTAACTGGGTGTACTTCTCGTAACGGATGCTGTCTATCTATGTAAAATGGTTTACTTTCTGGAGGTGAGACGTGAACAAAATGCGGGTTCAGAAACGTTCTATATTTGTGGCGCTGTTCTAGAATGACACTAATTAAATCGGTACCTAAACCTTTCCATTTATACTGGAGTAACTCGTTCAGAACATCATGTAACGGACCTGGATCAGAATGTTGTCCCTCATACAGTGTAATGAGGTGCTGGATCATATACATACCCACCAGTCGCTGCTCGGCTGGGGGCAGTTTCAGAAACATTTGTGCCACTATTTCGTCTGGAAAAGTGGTAGAATCAGTAATCCATCGGACTGCTGATCGGACTAGTTCTTGTTCATGCATGGTACTAAGTTCACTATAACCGATTCGTGATTTCAGAATGTGATCGGTAGCTTGAAATACTTGTTCTAGAGAACCTTGTTCTGGTGCTGGATGATGAAAGACTTTCTTGTGTTCTAGGCGTGAATGTCGGTCTGGAAATCTAGATTTACCTACATACGCTATTCTGGCGGTATTCTCGTCTTCTGCTTCTTCAGTATCAGAGTTACTTTCTTTCTCGCTTACTAGTGCCTCTTTGCGTTGTTCGTGTAACCTTATTATTTCTTTACGTATTTTCTTGTACATACTCTCTATACTACTGATGGTCCTGTGTTTACCCTCGGCTATATTATCACTCCACCTTGTCAGGACTTTCATTTCGGTCGGATCTTCAGTCGGACAATCTTGTTCCCTTACTAAACAATTAATTAGAAACTTTAATAGCATGAGCTGGGTCTCAGCCTTCCTTAGAGACATGATTTCGCCAATACTTTCTGGATCATCCCCTGTACGGATGAAACGATATATTCTGTCTAGATCTTCTTTCATATTCGGTAGGGTGTCCAAATACTCGGTCACCCGTCTTACACGCAATGAATATAAAACCATATTGTCATCGCCTGGGACTGGATCATAACGGCATTCGGTAAGTGCTCGCTTGATATCTGCAACGGACTGAAATTTGGGTGTACGCTGTAACGCTAGCTCATGTAGCGTCATACGTCTGTGTTGAGGCGGGGTACGAGGAGAACCTCCCCCCGCGGCTCCTAAACTGGAATCATCGACGGGTACTGTACGGGCTGGGAGAGTGACTGATGTAGCGGGTACTTGTACTGTAGGCTGGACCGGGGGTACCGTAACAGGTACTGCAACAGGTGCCCCGGTGTCTGGAGGAACAGGAATCACATTATTTACAGGAGCTGGCGGAGCAGGATTCGCATATTCTGGGACTGTGTCGTCCAAATAGGACGAGAGAAAAATATCAGCTGCGGTCGGTTTGTGACGTAGCTTAATCGGAACTAATGGCGGCGGAAAATTACATGGTGCTTCCGGGGTTGCTTTTGGCAAGCCCTCGACAAGAAGAGGATACATACCCTTAATGAGGGCATTTCTCTGTCTGTCTGACTGTTCGGCTTTAACTCGTTCACCTATTTCGATTAATTCCCTTTCTTGGGCTCTTTCGGAGGATTCTCTACTTAATTCTGACTTTCTGATTTCTTTTTCGGTTCTTTTATGAGATTCTTTGCGCCATAACTCGATGGCATCTTTCTGTGACTGTCTGGCTTTCTTTTTCCATAATGCTTCTTCTACTCGCATGATGCACTCGGCATCCCACGTACCTGATACGGGCCATCTATACTTTTCCTCTAATTCCTTGGTGTACTCCACCCATAAATCTAGATATAATATGGCACTTATGCCATGCTTATGATACATAAAATGACCTGGACTGTCCCTAGGCGGGACAGGAACTGCTTCTTCGAGCAGACCTTTTCTAGTTCTTAGCTGACGTAATTTTGAGAACAGAGGCATGACTAGACTGGAGTCTGGACACAATACAATATACAATGAACACAATAATAACTGCAATACGAATCATTCATACCACGACGTTGAAAACACATGAAATAACATTTAGAATAACAGTTCGGACAAGATACTACCTGAAATACTGAGAACAGAACACATGAATTTCTCGAGAACAGAACTTACTAGAACAGACTAGATGCACTGCTGAAACAGTACGAAACTTACCGGTCCCATAAAGAGACACGTCAGGACCCGCATCCACCTAAGTGGACACTTCGTGTTGGATCTGTGTACCCAAACCCACGGACCAGAGACAAATTAATTGACCCTGTCTAGATACTACCCCAGCAACGGTACTCACCGGGCAGCAAGAACGGAAGGCCTCGGACTGGACTGGACTGCTACGACGACGGACGGACGAACTTCGGACTTCAGTTACAGGTGGGCCTCCGGATACCTCGGACCTTGGACTCTCGGCTTGGGCTCTGGTCGGGACTCGCCGCGTTCCTCCACCGCCTCGTCTGGATGCTGGACCGCAACCTCCGTCTCCTCCGTGGACCTGAGGGATACTTTGAGGCAGAAATATCTGCCGCTGCGCAGGATGGTTCCGTCACGGCTGCAGAGGATCAGGGGGCCTGCGTGGCTTCTCCGGCGCGTGGGGAAAGGGCAAGTCCCTATTCGGGCGCCATTATGTGGTAAATAAATAATTAATTACCTGTACTATTTTTCAGGATACTCATACAAATAGATAGCTCAATAAATAAGAGTCAAGATACGAGGTAGCTAGAGTTGACAGGCTTTAATTAAGCATAAAGGACTGGAACAGGACAGCCTGTACGGGGATGGGATGGCAGCTGCCTGGGGCAGGGACAAAGGAATGGCTAGCTTTTAATAACAGTGCACAAGTATATATAGTTAAAACATTTTCATGGCATTCAATACAATAGGCGTAGCAGTAGGCGGAGTTTGTAGCAGTCGCGAAAGATAAGGCATAAAGTGGGTGTAACAAGAGGTGTGTACAAGGCGGATACATAGACATGTGATGCAAACGTAACAGAATATGTTATAAAAGGGGTGGAAACATAGAGGGGGCTACCTGAGCAGCTGGGACCTCTAACCTAGTGGTGCGCGCAAACTGACAATGACGTGTTACCAGGAGGACTGGGGGCTATGACTTCTGCGCTAGAAGAGGAGACGAAAAGTCTGGAGTGTCAGAGCGACATGTACCCAGGGCATATCTAGTATCTGGTGTTTAGAGAACATGTTGATAGAATCCAAAAGTTATCAGGGCAAAGGCTAACAGACACTAAGACTGGTGCATACATAATTCTACATGTAGTGCGGGTGCAGGGAATATTCTATGAATATTAATACAGTATTTCTCTTACATGGAGACATAAAGGCTAGATCATGACGGAAACTGTTGATGCGATGCAGTAGCTTAGGAATGCAGAGAAGGAGGGCTGGACTGATAACTAGAAACATAACATACTCTTGGCAGACTGAGAGGCAGAGCCAGGCCGAGCCGGGCACTGCGAGGCATGAAGTAAGCTAAGGGTCAGGGATACAGGTGGGGGCTGTATTGCTCCTCGGAGAGGGTTCAGGAGACAGGAGCTGAATCTGGTGTCCGGGCCCTTTTGAGGCCTAGAAAACGGGGACTTTTTACTGAATTAACGTGCACACTGTAAAACGTGGCAACATAGGTTTACATAGGCCTGATACTCGTAGCTTTCACGAAGACTGGAAACTGACATACTAGAGTTGGACACAACTGGAATTGCGTCTTTAATCGATCATAGGGGATACATATGCATATCGATCATGCACATATAACATAGGATGGGGAACACGTAGGCACATATAACATGGCAAAATTTACTTTTCCACAAAGGTCCGAGCTATCCTGAGGCCCACCTGTTTCCGAAGCCCGAGGTGCATGCGTAGTGCGTAGCAGTAACCAGACGTCGTAGCAGTCCAGTCCGAGGCCTTCAGTTTTGCTTCCTGGTGAGTACCGTTACTGGGAAAGTATCTAGACGGGTTCATTAATTTGTGCCCGGTCCGACGGGTTTGGGTACACAGATCCGGTCCGACGTGTTCACCTAGGTGGATACGGTATGACGTGTCTCTTTAGGAGACCGGTATGTTCTGTACTGTTTTAGCAGTGCATCCAGTAATTCTAGTAAGTCTGTTCCCTGGCATAGCTTCTCGAGAAGTTCCAGTATTATGTTTTTGATGTGTTATGTTTTTAATGTACTAGGTAGTATCTGTTCGAACTGTTATTAATGTGTATTGATGTCGTGGTATGAATGATTTGTTTTGCTATTGCATTACTGTGTTCATTGTGTATTGTGTTCAAGTTCGAGTCCGTTCAAATATGCCTCTGTTTTCAAAGTTACGTCAGATAAAAACCAGAAAAGGGTTACTCGAAGAATCAGTTCCTGTCCCTCCTAGGGACAGTCCTGGACATTTCATGTATCATAAACATGGCTTAGATGCCATACTGTACTTAGACTTATGGGTGGATTATACCAAAGATCTCGAAGAGAAATATAGATGGCCTGTTTCAGGAACTTGGGATGCCGAGTGCATCATAAGAGTAGAGGAAGCATTATGGAAAAAGAAAGCCAGACAATCCCAGAAGGATGCCATAGAATTGTGGCGTAAAGAATCGCATAAAAGAACAGAAAAAGAATTCAGGAAAGCAGAATTAAGTAGGGAATCCTCAGGAAAAGCCCATGAAAGGGAACTACTAGAAGAAGGTGAACGAGTTAGAGCAGAGCAGTCAGACAGACAAAGAAATGCCCTTATTAAAGGTATGTATCCCCTTCTCGCCGAGGGTTTGCCGAAGGTGACCCCGGAAACACCCTGTAATTTACCGCCACCATTGGTCCCGACTAAGCTACGTCATAAACCGACCGCAGCTGAAATCTTCCTTTCTTCCTATTTAGACGACGCTGTCCCAGAATATGCAAATCCGAATCCTACTCCGCCTGTTCAACCTCATCACCCTGTTAATAACGTAATTACTGTTCCTCCAGCCAGTGGTCCCGGGAATCCTTCTAATCCGCCAGTACCCCAGGACCAACCCACATTACGTATGCCTACTTTACCAGTTACTTTACCAGCAACGGCACACTCAGTATTAATCGATGATTCTGGTTCAGGAGGAGCAGGGGGAGGTATTCCTGTCACCCCGCCTCAAGTAAAACGAACGACACTAAGAGAAGCAGCATTACAGCGCACGCCAAAAGTGGCTACATACGAAGCCCTCAAAAAGTACCTTACTGATTGTAGATATGATCCAGTGCCAGGCGAAGATCACATGATATTATATTCCGTACGTTTACGACGAGTTGCAAACTTTTTGACTACCATGCCAGATATGAAGGAACATCTATACAGAATATATCATTTCATCCGAGCAGGGGAGAAACCAGAAAGTATTCACGAGGCTATGGCACACAGGAAAGTGGAGATTCAAGGTATGATTTTGCAGTTTCTGATAAATTGTTTAATAAGAGAACAAGATCATCCTGATAAAAACAAAGAGGAGATGAAAGTCCTGACAAGATGGAGTGACAATATAGCAGAAGGAAAAACAGTAAACAAAATTGTATAGAAACCATGTACAGAAAGATTCGTAAAGAAATTCTAGACATACACGAAAGGGAGAAAGCAATGAGAGTAGCCGAGAAAGAGAACGATACTTCAGACGAAGATATAGATACCGAGAATCCAAACAGAATAGCGTACGTAGGTAGGACGAGACCTTTTGACAGACACACACGCCTAGAATGCAAGAAAGCTTTTCTTCCTCCCGTACCAGAACAGTGTTCTCTTGAGCATTCATTCCAAGCGACTGATAGAATTTTGAAACCACGAATAGGTTACAGTGAGCTTAGTACCATGCATGAACAGGAACTAGCCCGGTCAGCAGTCCAATGGACTAGTGATTCTACCACATTTCCAGACGAAATAGTGGCCCAAATGTTTCTGAAGCTTCCCCCAGACCAACAGCGACTGGTGGGTATGTACATGATCCAGCACCTCATTACACTGTACGAAAGTCAGCATTCTGATCCAGGTCCTTTATATAATGTATTGGACGAGTTACTCCTAAACCGGTGGAGAGGCCTAGGTACTGATTTGATTAATGTCATCTTAGAACAACGTCATAAATACAGAACGTTTCTGACTCCACATTTTGTTCCTGTTCCACCCCCATTCTACATAGATAGACAGAATCCTTTGCGAGAAGTGCATCCTGTTAAGGGAACGGGGGGTGAGCTCGAACGCGTTTTTGTTTACACCCCTTTAACGAAAATAGAACTACTGGAAATGAAACAGTTAGTGCCCTGTCACGATAAAGATCCAGCAGGGTTCCACCGTGAATTAAAAGACATGCTCCGTATGGGAGAATACACGTATCCTGATATCATTAAAATGTTGAAGGTCCTGTTGCCTGCGGGCATATATGAAAAACTCAAAGAAAAAGAATGGGAGGTGGGAGAGAAAAAGATTGACTGGACAGCATTAGAGAATGAAGATAACACACGAGTTCCTGGTACCGGTCTCGGGGAAAAAGCCAAAGCATTGCCCGAGTTGTTAATACAAGTCTTGCCAAGATTACTAGCCACGAAAAAGGAAGACTGGGATGCCATCTCAGCCTGTAAACAGAAACAAGACGAAGACACTAGTGATTTCTATTCCAGATTTGAGAAATGTTTCATTATTAATAGCGGCTTGAAAACAAGTAGTGAGTCGTATCCCCATCTTTTTGTTACCAAATTAGTAGAAAATTCTTTACCACAAGTCAAAAATCGAGTACTGAAAGTCGAGAGTACCTGGCAAGCTAATACCCCGTCCCAAATGCTACAGATGTTACAGTATCACCAGAACCGAATCAGAGAAGAACAAGAACACGAAAGGAGACGTATGAAAGATACGAAAATGAAAGTACTAGTGGCACAGTCTGTTCCAGCAGATAGTCAGAAGAAGGGTACGAATCAAACTAGTCATTCTGCAGCTCCCGTTAAAGGGACATGCAATTACTGTAAACAGCCAGGTCATTATATAAACGAATGTGCAGTTCTGAAACACAACATAGCTACTGGTAAGACGAAAGAGAGACCGCGTCCTCCAAGACAGGAACATGTTCCGCAGAATACGCAACCACCGCAGAACGCACAACAGACAGTAACAGTACCGCAGCCTATAGCTGCCACACAACACGTTACACAGCAGATGTACCAGTATGCACAGTCAGATTATCCAGAATATCAGCAGTATTCATGAAACAGCCTAGAGAGGGAGGTTGGCTTGCCTCTCATCGAGGTTCCTGTAGATCAAGAGGGTCCCTATGTACACAGTCAGGTATTAGGGAAAGACAGAAAATTTCTGATTGATACAGGGGCAAGTAGGACTACCATCAGTCATGACGAGGTTCCAGGGGCTCCACTCTCAGGCTCAAGAAATGTTTCCCTGGGATTTTCAGGAAAGCCTATTGTTAACGTAATATCGAAACCAGTTTCCTTAAAAGTTGGTCCATTGTCCCGAACTACAGATTTGTTACTTACGAAATCATGTCCAGAAAACGTACTTGGTATTAAAACATTGAAAGAATTAGGTGCCGTAATTTGTTGTTCTCCGGAAGGAGTGAGACTGTTTTTACGTGATTTTAAAGGACATTATGTGTTAAGAGATTTTGATCCAAGATTATTGAATGTACCACAGCATTTATGGGCGCAAGGTCCAACTGATGTAGGTTGTATGCACATTACACCATATCGTGTCACTCTGAAGCAAGGAGTTGTACTACCCCGAATTCGACAATACAAGTTGCCACCTGAGGCTGTAACAGCCTTATCAAAAATCATTGACGAGCTTATCGCTCAAGGAGTGGTTGTAGAAACTGACTCCAATGTATGTAATTCTCCTATCATCCCGATTCTTAAACGTACTGACCCAAATGCACCTCCAGTTTATCGACTAGTAATTGACCTTCGAGAACTTAATAAATGTATCATACCCCAGTACCCAGTTGTTCCAGATATCTCTTCCCTATTGACTGCCATTGATTCCGAAGCTACTTTCTTTACTGTCATTGATCTCAAGAATGCTTTCTTTAGTGTCCCCATTCATCCAGACAGCCAGTTCCTTTTCGGATTCTGTTTAAATGGAAGAAGCTATAAATTCACACGTGCACCTCAAGGGTTCACAGAAAGTCCCAGTATTTACAGTCAAGCACTGAAACGACAACTAGACAGTATTCGCATGCCAACTGACACTGCCCTGCTCCAGTACGTTGATGATCTACTGATCACAGCCCGTACAGAACGTGACTGCGAACGTGCATCACTGACAGTCCTGTATTTTCTGGCAGAAATGGGGCACAAGGTGACCCCTTCCAAACTGCAATTCTGTGTCCAGCAAGTGCTATACCTTGGACACTTGCTGTCCAAGAGGGGTAGACAGTTGACACCTGACCGTATCCAGTTAATAGCACATCTTCCACAGCCCGAAACACAGAAGGAGGTACGAGCTTTTATCGGCCTCACTTCTTACTGCAGACAATGGATTCCTCAGTACGCATATCTAGCCAAGCCACTGATACAGTTAACAACACAGGAGGCAGCGACATCGACTGTCCTCCCTTGGACCCAGGAACATACACTTGTTTTCAATGAGTTAAAGAAAGCTTTATGTAATGCACCTGTGTTAGCGACACCAAACTACAGTAAACCTTTTACACTTTTTGTCACTGAACGTGATGGTACAGCATTATCTGTTCTCACACAAGACCAAGCAGGACAACACAAGCCTTGTGCTTATTTTTCTAGCACATTAGATCCGGTAGCCCAGGCTTTGCCTGCGTGCCTCAAATCAGTTGCAGCCACAGCTCTAGCTATCAGACAAAGTGATTCCTGACAGTACAAGTTCCACACTCCGTGGAAGTTCTTTTAAACCGAACACAGACTCAGCACTTGACAATTGCACGTCTAACAGGATATGAACTGACACTGTTTCAGCCACACATAGAGATCAGACGCTGTAACATATTAAATCCTGCTACACTGTTACCCTCGACTACCTTGAATCCTGCCACACATGACTGTGTGGAAGTTACTAACACCATGACGAAGCCAAGACAAGACTTGACGGACATTGCATTACCCGACCCAGACCTGACACTTTATGTGGATGGTTCATGTATGAGAACAAATACAGGAGAGTTAGTAGCTGCATATGCAGTGACTACTGAAACTGAAGTTATAGAAACACAACGTATTGACACCCTGTCTGCTCAAGCAGCAGAGCTCATCGCTCTGACCCAAGCCTGCATACGAGCCAAGAACCTGAAAGTAAACATATATACAGATTCACGTTATGCATTCGGAGTCGTACACGACTTTGGAGTCCTCTGGCAAGAAAGAGGTTTCATGACCTCCCATGGAGCCAAGATCCAGCACGGCCCCCTCATTCAAGCTCTGTTAGAAGCAATACATTTACCGACAGATATAGCCATTATGAAGTGCAAAGCACATACGAAAGCCACTGACACCATTTCCCAGGGTAACGACCTGGCAGATCGAACAGCCAAGCTTACAGCTCAGATTCCAGACACTCCAGTTAACATGACAAAGACAGACGTTCCAGACCAGACGACTTGTATGACAGTTAAGGACCCTACACAAGACGTACTAGACATACAGACACATGCTACTCCAGATGAAATCAAGAAATGGTCTGAACAAGGAGGGGTCCAGACAGATCAGGGATGGTTGACGAAGGGAAAAGCCACATGGTTTCTCCCCGACTCTATGGTTCAAGTCATTATTAACACAGCACATAGTCCAGCACACTTAGGAGAAAAAGCCATGTTAGACAGCATCCAGAACCTCTGGTTTAACAAGCATTTACGAGCAGCAGCGAAGCAGAAAGTGCGTACCTGCATGATCTGTTGTCAGTTCAATCCAGGTAAAGGTGTCCCCGTGGAACAAGGTGGATTCCATCCTCCTGACCACCCTTTTGAAGTCCTCCAGATGGATTATATCCAGATGGATCGATCCCGAGGTTTCAAGTATGTCCTCGTAGTTGTATGCGCTTTATCCAGATGGACAGAAGCATATCCAGTCTCAGATTATACTGCCGCGACCACTGCCAAGCAGTTGGTTCGTGAGTTCTTCCCACGCTATGGTTTACCTCGGGTCGTGTATTCAGACAACGGACAGCCATTCTCGTCCGAACTCATGAAACAAGTATCACTTCTGTTAGGGTACCAGTGGAAGTTCCATTGCGTACGACATCCCGAGGCAGCTGGCCTCGTCGAGAGACACAATCAAACTCTGAAAATACGAATAGCGAAGGTCTGTGCAGAGAAAGGTGTGGATGGTAGCCCTGCCGGTTGCCCTCTTCTATATGAGAATGGTCGCCCACTCCAGATCTGGTTTGTCACCTTACGAAGTAGTGTTTGGTCATCCCCCAAACATGTGGGGTACGCCTATGCCACGTAAAATCACCGATGTTGACAGTAATATGCAGACAGATTACCTAGCTTCCTTGATGTCTGCACTACTCTCTTGTCGTTCACAGGTCGCGGCTGCCTTTCCAGACAACACCCAGGTGAAACCGCACGAGGTCGTTCCAGGTGACCTTGTCCTGATTCGCAACTTCGATCGTTCAAGCCCCCTGGAGCCCCGCTGGAAGGAGCCAAAACTCGTTCTGATGACCACAAGGACCGCCGTAAAACTGGAAGGAAGAAAAGGCTGGCTCCACTCCAGTCACATCAAGCGTTTCCATGGACTGCGTCCAAAGACTTTTTTCAAGGACTGCCCCGATACTGACTCTAAACTTCCCCTGTTAGAGAAAACTCCGCAGCAGGAGTATAAACTCAAATTGAGGTCTAGTAAGTCAGACAGCGTTTAATTGTTTAAGTCCCTCTCGGGTGAAGCGGTTAGACAGGTTCCTGACATGTATAAGATAGACCCACATAGTGAGAGAGATAGACGAAATTTCAAGAAAATGAAATACTGTAAAAGTCTGCGAAGCAGATGTGTTGTTACGTTATTGTTTATGTTATTTCTGAGTCTTACGATCACATGTATAAGTTATATGCTACATGTATTCTTTCCTCCTCTTGGTACACATGTACACTTTTCCTCTAATGATACTGTAGAGCACACATTTAGTGAACTACCCCCTCACGAGTTATCCTATCGACTTGCAATGCGCAACAATACTTTTATTCGTATGTTACACTATTCACATCAGACCAGCAATGCCACAAATTGCTGGGTATGTGGTCGACTCCCCCCTTACCAGACCGTGAAGGGAGCTCCGCCACTCTTTCCCTATCCGTTTTCACACAATGGCTCGTGTGGAGCATGGTTTACGTTAACGTCATCCTTAGACGATAAGTCCCTTCTGAATACAGTTATGAATAGAACATGTTTCCCAGACAAGGAAGGTCTTTCCCATAGGACAGGGTTAGATCTAGAAAATGAAGTATATGATCTAGGTAATTTTTCCTCTAACCTCATGGTTTTGAATGTTCAGTCCGAGACCACTCCAGACTTGCCTTCTATAACAGTTCTACCAGTGAAAGGCGAATTATGTGTCAGAAAGAATGGTTCAGTACACCTAGGACACAGTGATTGTACTACTGTGGTCGAGTATAGTGACAGTGGGAAATCTACTTTCAAAGCTTCACGTCATTCTTATTTTGTATGTGGTCAGACCGCATATGTACGTTTGCCCCTAGATTGGGATGGAACATGTTACATTGCCTTCCTACTGCCACCAGTTTTCCTAGCCCCATCCGATTATCATCGAAATACACATCTAGTACACGTCAGACATAGAAGGGAGATCGAGTCCCCAATTGTCGATCAGACTGAAACTGCATTAGAACAGTATACAGATTTCAATAAAGGTTTCTTTTTCTTCAAAGGTCCTGTTCAGAATAGTAAATTAATACGCAGGTTAACCAGAACCCTTGAAGCAGTAGTGAATAAGACTACTTCCGCCCTAGGTAACTTAACAGAAGAACAGTCTGCTATGAGATTTGTTGTTCTTCAGAACCGCCTTGTTCTTGACGTCATACTGGCCGATAGGGGCGGAGCTTGTAGAGTCATCGGATCTAGTTGTTGCGTTTTCATTTCTAATAACGCACCGTCTGTGTATTCAGCAATAACTAGACTTCATAAAATAGCCCATCAGCTACACCAGAATCCAGGCACCTGGACTTGGTCCGGTTGGCTCTGGAGTATAATATCTGCCTGGGGATGGAAAGTACTGTCATTCCTAGGAGTAGTAGTAATGATCATATTCAGTTGTTGTCTCTGTTTACAATGTGGCCCGGCGATTTGCGGCTTGTGCGCTACATCTTGTATTCCACGTCCAAAGTCCTATTCCCAAAAGATAAAAGACGAGCAAATGATGCTGTATGAACAGATAGATGGTCTTATGAATATTAATGTTTCCTGAAGGGAACGTAGGGAACAAGGAGGGAATGAGGAAAATCGAATTTTGCCCTGTTATGTGTCCCTACGTGTTCCCTATCATATGTTATATGTGCATGATCGCTATGCATATTTCCTTTATATGACCGAATAAAGACGCATTTACAGTTGCGTCCCACGTTAGTATGTCAGTTATCCAGTCCTCCTGAAAGCAACGTGAATTAGGCTTTTAGGCCTATGTTGCCAACGTCTTTACATTGTGCACGTTAAATCATCGAGATGCACCCGTTTCTAGGCCTCACTGGGCCCGGACACCAGATTCAAGCCTCAAGTCTCCTGAAGCACTCCGAGAGATGCAGCCCCGCCCGCATCCCTGACCCTTCACTTACTTCCTGCCAAGCAGCGCGGGGCTCGGCTTAGCCTGCCTGCCTGCCTGCCAAAAATATGTTATGCCTACAGTTATCTGTTCAGCTCCCCGGCTTCACATTCCTAGCTAACGAACCGCATAAACATCTTCATCTATAGTCTAGTCTTCCTGTCTCCATGCAAGCGAATTACTGAATTAATACCCATAGAAGATCCATAGTTCATGCAATACATGAAGAAATATATGCACACACTAGCACTAGTGACAAGTAGCCTTTGCCCTGATGACTTTTAGAATCAAGCAACATGTACTCCAAACACAAGATATCAGATACGCTATAGGTACAGGTCGTTCTGACATCCCAGACTTTAGTCTCCTCTTCTAGTGCTAGAAGTCAGGGCCCCCAGCTCTCCCCAGTTACACGTCATGACCCGTTTGCGCGCACCAGTAGGTTAAAGGTTCCAGCTGCCCATGAAGCCCCCTCCATGTATACACCCACTTATGACACTTCCGTGACGTCTACATCACACACCTCCGTGCACGCCCTGTGCACGCCTTCTTTTTACGCCCATATGTTCTTATCTTCCGTTTGTCACTTGTTACGCCTACTGTATTCAATGCAACTGTACTGTTTTACTATATATATTGTATGCTGTCAATGAAATGTTGAGATCGAGGTCGAGATTTGTCCCTTCCTGAGCCTTAGCAGGTGATGGAACCCGATGTCCATTGGCTCGAGCCACTTAATTAAAGCCCGTATGACTCAGATACCACGGATTTCTGCCTCTTATTTATTGAGCTATCCTTTTCAGTTAATGCATAGAAAAATAGTACCGGTAATTATTTATTTATTTACCACAGTGTAAATCATTTAACAGTACCAAACAACAAAATATGAAAGCCACACATCACAAAAGAAACAAGGCTCTGATTTATTAAAATAGAGTGTATTGTTAGAAATTTTTAGAGTGCAGGATGAGCAAAATCGTCCAAAGTGTTAGAGAGATATGCTTTTTCAAAGATGTTATCACGTTTAATTTTGACCACAAACAAGCATTGGTCAACATAAAGTTTAGACACTTTTCAAAAGTTTGTGAAAGTTAGGTCAGCTACTTCAGCCCAGCTTTGGTGACCAAATCCAACAGGATGACGTTCTGCAGGGCCAATGGGGTAGATTTGAACAGTTACCTGGCCACAAAAGTGTTTTTTAGACCAGCTCCAGCCTTTACATCACGACTGCCATAGACTTTAAAGAAGGGGCCCTGATGCTGGGGATGCAGGATGAAAAGATGCTCAAGGATGCTCTTGTGTAGGAAAGTGCCTCTTTTGACATGGTTAGCCTCCACTTTTTGTTTGGTGCATGATGTGATGTCGACTGAAAGTAACTGGGGCCCTGCCAACAAGGTCCCCAGTGCCAGATCTCTTTCCCTAAAACTGTACCACGATTGGCACAACTTCAGCAACCCCTGTAACTCCCTAGTAAATGGTGTCCCTGGTACCTAGGGCATTGGTGCTGAAGAGGGTCCACTAGGGCTGCAGCACCAAGATAATGCAAACTGCCATTGCAGGCTGCATGTCATGGTGCAGAGAAAACCGAACAGTCGACGTGGCACACACAGGTATAGGTAAGTCACCTCTACTGCAGGCCTTACAGTGCTATGGCTCGGGTGCACCCTATCCCATGTGTGAACATATCTACTTCACCATATATGACTCTTCAGTGTCTGAGTCCATTCTTAGATATTATAAGTACACAGGGAAGCCATAGAGAGTACATGGGCTGGGCATTCATCATTACGAGTTCCCCAGCTCCATGATGCCTTCACTTTACCCTAAGATGTTTGGTACCATGCATCTTGTCTTAATGAATCCTCACTGATGCCAGTGTTGGATTCATTGATAAATGCACACAGAGGGCACCTGAAAACCTACCAAAGACTAGTGTGGTCTCTGATGAGTTTTAGCCAGCCTGTCACCACTAGACGTGTTTCTGACGTCATGCGGTGAGAGCCTGCACTCTCAGAGGCTAGGAACAAAGCCTGCTCTGGGCAGAGGTTCTTCACACCTCCTCCCGGCCAGGAAGGCATTCCACGACAGGAATCTTCAAAGGTGATGCTGCCTTTGAAATGCAACCCAGGCATCTCCAGATAGTGGAGGATGCCAACCCCCCTGTCCTGCTCCACATTTGGCGGGAGGACAGGCAGGAATATTATTTAGAAGAGGAGTTGGGTCCCCATTCAGCCTGCACCACCCCTAAGGAGGGGCAGGTGATACGTAACCACCTTTTCAGTTTCCTCCATCTTGTTTGAGAAGGAATTAGCCAATTAGGGTCAGGGTTGTGTCCGCTCCCCGAAAGAAGTAGTCACATAGAGGGTGTAGACACCCAAAAGGTAGGTAGCCCATTGGCTACCACCTGTCTCCCCCAGTAACGCCTGTAAATTTAGTATTTACAGGGCACCCCCTAGACCCTGAACTTTAGATTGATGGAGACAAAGAAGACACAGACGAAAAAGAGCTGCTGAACCAAGAACGGAGTACCTGCTCCAGAATTTTTCACACAAAACCCTGCCTGCTTACCTTAAGGAATCAAAAATCATGATGTGCTGTCTTGTTCTGCTACTGTGAGGCTTTCCATGAACTCCAGAGTACCTCCAGCCCTTCGTCAATTGCCAGAGAACTCCCTTGGAGTAGAGGACCTACTCCCTTGCAATCCGCAGACTCCAGCAGAGAACCAACAGAGTCCAGTTTACCGACTTGCTGCTACCCGGCGAATCCAACAAAGCACCCAAGCAGGAAGAGGTACACTAGCTCTGGAAGGTCAGATCTGTCTCCCAACCAAATGAGAGGACACCAGGACCTACTGGATCTGTGCCGTAGCAATACCCGAGGTACCAGACTACCTGCAAACGAGACAAGGGGTCCAATCCAGACTCCAACTGCCCAGGAAGCAAGCACTTATCAAGTGACATCGAGAATGAATGAATGAATTTGTATTTGTATAGTGCAGGTCTACCGTGAGGCCTCCAGCGCTGAAGACAGGAACAGGTAGACAAGGCACAGGAGTTAAAGCAAGACCTTGAAGAGATAGGTTTTCAGGAGTTTTCGGAATGCCAGCAGATTAGGCCCCTTCTGCAGATTGGAAGGATGGGTGCTCCAGTGGTTAGTGTTGTTAAAGGGGAAAGAGCACCCGCCCAATTTAGCTCTTCGTATTTTCTTTGGGGTGGCGATATAGGAGAAGCTGGAGTGAAGGTTTCTGGAAGGATGATAGGGAGTGATAAGGGAGTGGGTAATGGCTGGACCATTATTTCGAAAGGCTCTGTGAGCCAGGCACATGGCCTTGAACTGTATCCTTGCCGTGATAGGGAGTCAGTGAAGGCTCCTTAGTGCTGGTTTCGCAGATTGCCTGCGCGGGATCTGGAGGAGCTGGCGAGCTGCACAGTTCTGGATCATCTGGAGTTTGTGAATAGTGATTCGGGGAGCTCCCAAGTAAAGGGCGTTCCCATAGTCCAGGTGAGAAAGAATAACAGCTTGGACCTCTGAGACCCACTTCCTGAGTGACCCAGCTGTCTGGAAATTATCCCTGCAACCTGCCGACCCCAACTGCAAAGACCTTTTGACACCCAGAGGCCGGCTGACCTATCTGCTCTGCACCCAGCCCGCCCGACCTGGGTACCGATGAACCAGTTGAACCCCCATGGTCCTGAGGCACTTGCAACTCGATCCCTCATTTGAGGTCCCCCGGACTTACCTGTATATCCTCCTGTGCAGCCTGTTTTTGGTGACACCCTTCTTCATAGTGCACCAGCTACCAACAACATCAGCACCCTGCTCCCAGCCGAATCCGGGACATTGCACCTTGGCCTGCTGCCGATTTTCAACTCTGAAGGGAAGCCCCCAAGAACCGACTGTGGAGTTTTATATGCATTTTTTAATTTTCTCCCATAAATTATCATTGTGCGCAATTACACACAACTGTTAATTATTTATCAAACTTTCAAAATTCATATCTTAAAAAGTATTTGCTCTAGAATAAAATTCGTTGTCTTAAAAATTATATAAAAATCTGTATTATTTTTGCAAATTGGTCTCAGATTTATTCTTCAGTTTGTGTGTCATTTATTATTTCTGTGAGCACAACAAATGCTAGTACTACCCTGTGATACTCCTAACTGCTCACCCACACTACCACAACTAGAGTGTTAGTATTATCTACTTTTACTCTGTGTACCAATTTGGCGCCCACTGGACTCTCTGCACAGTCAACTTCATTTTAGTACACTATATAGAGAACCTGCTAACTACATTAGTGGATCATCAGTTGGGTCTACGACTTTGTGTTTGCTGATACCACTTTGTCAATAAGTGACCACACAAATAAATCCAAAAATTGCCTTTAGCCAGTTGTATTTTTTGATTGGTCTATTTTTCCAAATTTCTTAAATTAACTGTTATGGCCTTGGTTAAGTCCCTGAAACCAATTGTTAGAATTTAAAAATCTTACTTCAGTTAGGACAAGTGTTACGATTTTTCTTTACTTTGCAAAAAGGTCTGAACTTTATTGCAAACATGAATAACCCACGGGACAAACTCAGTAGCTCGACCTGACACCATACCTAGGGGCCCATTACGATGTCGGGCGGATTGCCTCTGCCAGACTGGCGGTAGCCACCGCCGGCCTGGCGGAGGCAATCCGCCCGACATCCACACTAGTTCCTCCCCCGCCATATTAGTATGGCGGGGGGGACCTCGGCGGACGGAAAGACCATCCGCCGCTTTTCCGCCCCGGTCACCTTGTGGCCGGGGCGGAAAAGGAATAATATGGTGGCGGTGTCTGTCAGACACCGCCAGCCATATTATGATGGACATGTTTCAATGTCGGGCCAGTTGCGGGCCCCCAGGGACTCCAGGGGTGTGGGGGGTGCACATGGGGGGTATCTATGGTACCCCCCAGCACTTCCATGCACGGCATGGCAGGCACCGTGCGCTGCCTGCCATGCTGTGCATGGAAGTGCACAGCATGCTTTCCTGTCATTGTGGCGGGCGGTGCTGAGTGCACCGCCCGCCACAATGGTAGGAATGCGGGATGCGCCCGCCACTGTGGCAGGCGCATCCTAATGCTGGTGATGGGTCCCTCGCCCTTATGGCGGCCGGTCCCTATTACCACGAGGATGGCTGGCGGGCAAAGTCCACCCGCCATCCTAATGACCCCCCAAGAGTTGTCATACTCCCAGCTATGGGCCTTCTCTAAGGGTTATGGACTTGAAACTGGCTTGCATGCTACCAAAGATAAGCGTAGGAAGCTTTTGGCAGAATATGAGATCATCCAGTGGATGAAGATGATTCCCAGGGGAAACTCTTAGGATATGAAGATGCTGAGGAGGTGGTGGAAACTCCTGCGTCAGAAGAAGCTCCCTCAGGAGCTTGTCCAAGAAAGATTGGCTAGGAGGTTGGCTTTAGAAGCTCAACTCCTGGACAAAGTCAAACAGAGAAAAGAGATGGGCCTAGGACCCATCTCTAGTGTCAGCAATATCATAACTAGGGAGAAAGAGGAAGCTTTTAACGCTAAAATCCCAAAGTGATTGTCCCTAAATATACAGAAGGTGATGATATCACCAAGTGGTTTAGTGTTTTTGAGAGAGCTTGCATCAGTAGAAAGGTAGCCAAAATGCACTGGGGATCTCTCTTATGGGAACTGTTTTCAGGTAAAAGCAGGGATAGACTTGTGACATGGAACGAGGAAGATGCTGGGTCTTATGACCTCATGCAGGGTACCCTGATGGAGGGCTTTGGACTCACCCCTGAAGAATACAAGATTAAATTCAGGGAGACTCGAAAAACCCAGAGTCAGTCCTGAGTTGAATTTGTAGGCGTTTAAGTGAAAACACTAAGAGGCCCATTAGTATGTCGGGCGGATCGCCACCGCCCGCAAGGCGGTGGCAATCCGCTTGACATTTTCTCCCGCCCGAATGCCAATTACCCCGGCCACATTACTATGGCGGGGGGGACCCCGGCGGACAGAAACACCATCTCATCGACTCATCGACCAGGCGGAAAAGGTTTTAATATGGAGGCAGTGTCTGTTAGACATCGCAATTCATGTCAGGATGCTTGAGGGGATGTGCCTTTCCGTGGCGGCAACGCCACCACGGAAAGGCATGCGGTCTTTCACATTTGAGGCCCGTAGCGGGCCCCCAAGTATTGTGGGGGTTGGGAGTGCACATGGGGGGTACCTATGGTACCCCCCTGCATTTGCATGTACAACATGGCAGGCACTGCGCGGTGCCTGTCACTTTATTGATTCAATTGCACAACTTGCTTTTTTGGCATTGCGGCGTGCAGGGCTTTTAGCACCGCCCGCCGCAATGTTAAAAATGCAGGATGCGCCCACCAGTGTGGCGGGCGCATCCTAATTGTATGTGCGGTACCGCCGCATGCATTGCGGGCGGTCCCATTTCCCAGAGCAGGCCGCCCGTCATGCTAATGATGCCCTTGGTGTTTGGTTAACAGGTAACAATGTGCATGATTATGATGTGCTTTACAATTTAATCATGAAATAGCATCTGTTGAGTAATTGTTACAATGAGAAGTTACATCAGCACCATGTAGACTAGATCTACTTTTTTCTCAAGAGTTGGGGAAGGAGATAGACCACTGGGTCAAAATAAGGATAACCAGAACTACCAATGATGGGGGGTCACCAAATGAAAGAAGCCAAAAATACCCCCAGGGGAAATATGGTGACCAAAAAGGTAAAAACCCAAATGAGTCATCTAAATGCCATCAAATACCTACTCAGGAGGGAGGGCCCAGTAATGTTTCACTGCCTAAGGATGGGTACCAGGGGAAGAACTGGGATCCCAAAAAGGCTTGGTGTCATGATTGTAAGGCTCTTGGACACAAAACTGGAGACCCTAGCTGTAAAAACAAAGAGGGTGCCTCTAGCACACCTGCATTAAATGTATTGGTAAGTCTCCAGATGGGACCACAGGTGGGCACTGACTATGTCTGAGAGCCTGCGACGACAACTCTGATCATAGAGGGTGGAGTGGATATAGCTATCCTGGCTGCCTGGACCAGTATTATGGAAAAAAACAGGCAACAGAGACATATAAATGAGGTTAGAGTTGAATCTCTGTGAGATACTGGTGCCAGTGTCACCTTGGTGACTGAGCTACTAGTGTCCTCAGACCAGTACTTGCTGGGAGAGACTTATACAGTCCTTAATGCTGCAAATCAGGCTAAGTTGCATCTAATGGCATTGGTGTCCTTAGAATGGGGTAGGGTTACTGGCCACAAAAAGGTGGTGGTTTTGTCTGCAATTACCTGTACAGTGTCTGCCTGGCTATGATTTGGCATCCTCAGCAGGGGCTGAAGAAGAAAGAAAAACCCATGCAGCCATGCTGGGTATACCTGAATGGGTCTGTATAGAAACAAGAGCACAGTGTAGAACCCAAAGTGAAAAACAAGTGTTGGAGCCTGAAATTATGGACCAACCTTCCAAGAGAATGGGAAAGAAGTCCGGGAAACCATCTTCTATACAGACACCAGATCAAGTACCCTCTCCTCAGGGAGAAGACTTGTCAGTAAGCCTGGGCGGAGTTCGCAGAGTTTTACTCCACGGAACTCAGCAAAGTGCCAGAAAAACTCTGCCATGCTCTGCGGAGGTCCACCAGCGTGGAGTCTTTTAAGTAGTGCTGCTTGCACTGATGTTTAGCGACAGGGGTTTGTCCTGCACTCTAAAATAAGCACTAACTGCACTACGTCTCATGCCAGAGGGCGCTGCTGCTTTCTGCCACTCAAGTAGACATTCTACTCGAGCGGCAGCTTCCTCAACTTGAATGGCAGATTTCTCAACATGAGCAGTCGTGACCTGCTGCTACTGCCCGCAATGAGAAATCTCACCAGGAGGAGGTCTAACACGTTATTTTTACTCGCAAGTGCTCGCCAACTTAACGTTGGCGAGCCGCTTGTGAAAAGAAACTCAGCTCCGTGTCACTTCGCAGAGTTTTTGGGAACTCCGCGCTGACTGGGTAAAACTCTGCAAACTCCACCGGTGGAGCAGAGTTCTTTGCCCACCCCTACTTGTCAGCCCCAGAGGGAACTGAGTCCCAGGAGCATGGGCTTACATGGCAGATCTATTGGGACCAGAGGGGCTCTATAAGGAAGCCTGAACAGAAAAAGGGAAGTGTCAGTGGTTCCACAGGACCTATTGGAGGTGGAACTCCTTTGTACAGAGGCCAGAGACCCCGAATCTGGTGCTACCAGGAGAGTATTTCTCCTAACATTGCCCATGACATTTCCCTAGCAGGGCATCTTGGCCAAACCAAAACTTGGATTAAGTTGTTTAACCAATTCTACTGGCCAGGGATGTCTCACAAGGTGAAGAAATTTTGTAACACCTGTGCCACCTTTCAAGTCAATTGAAAGACGGGTAGCCACCTAAAGCCCCCTTTAATTCCACTTACAGTGGTTGGGGTATACTTGAGAGGTTTGGGAGTGACATTGTTGACCTCTTTGACACCCAGACAGCATCAGGAAACCGATTTACACCTGTGGTAGTGGATCATGCCACCAGATATCCTTAGGCCATTCCCCTGAGGACTACTACTGCTCCTGCAGTGGTTAAGCCTATCCTTGGTATTTTTATCAGGGTTGTGTTTCCAAAGGAGGTAGTATCAGACAAACACACATAACAAGTGTATTTGTAAAGCGCATGTTCACCCCAGCAACGGGGCATCTTGGCACTGAAATAACAGATGTATATTGTTACCCAACTCAAATGTACTCATTTTATCAACCTCAAATGGATGAAAGGCTGAGTGGACCCGCCGGGATTTGAACCTGTGACAATGAGGTTGAACACAGAGCCCTGCAGTGGATGCATTAGTCCACTGAGCCACCAGACCCGGCTTAGGTACAAACTTCAGTTCTGCATACTTAACCTTTTCGCTGCCAGGCCTCCCCCATGCCATGCCCTTTTTTGGCTATTTGGGAACAAGATATGGAGTTTAGAAGCAGTGGTTATTTGTGCATCTCTGGATTTGTGGGTACCCGTATTAGCATGTGAATTAGAGGGTATTGTTCAAAATGACTTCTTTTTACACACTGTCTTACATTTGGAAGGCAGAAATGCATAGAAAGTTAAATAGTAATAACAAGTGTTCTACTATTCTGTGTTCCCCGAAGTCTCCCAATAAAAATGATACCTCACTTGTGTGGGTAGGTCTAGTGTTTGCAACATTAAATGGCCCAAAACGCATGGACATATAACATGTTTCCACTGAAAACTGAACCATTTTTTTTGCAATGTGCCTAGCTGTGGATTTTGGGCCCTAGCTCAGTCGGCACCTAGAGAAACCTAGCAACCCTATACATTTTTTCAGACTAGACAACCAGGGGAATCCAGGATTGGGTGACTGGTGTGGCTTTCACCTCGTTCTGTTACCTACAATCCCTTGCAAAGCTCAAACTTTGTAAAGAAAAGGTACATTTCTTCACATTTAAGTGATGAAAAGTCTGCCAATTAAAATGTTACCTCACTTGTGTGGGTAGGCCTAGTGCCCGTAACAGAAAACGGTCCTAAACGCAACATGGAAACCTAGAGAAACACAGCAAACCTGTACTTTTTTTTAACTAGACACCCAGGGAAATCCAAGATGGGGTGACTGGTATGGTTTTCACCAGGTTCTGTTACCCAGAATCCCTTGCAAAGCTCAAACTTTGTAAAGAAAAACAGTTTCCTCAAATTTCTGTGATGAAACGTTCTGGAATCTGTGGGGAGCCACAAACTTCCAGCCACCCAGCATTTCCCCAAGTCTGCTGATAGAAATGGTACCTCACTTGTGTGGGTAGGCCTAGTGTCCGCAACAGGAAACGGTCCAAAATACAACATGGGCACATCACATTTTTGCAGTGAAAACTGACCCTTTTTTTTACAAAGTGTTTAGCTGGGGATTTTGGTCCCTAGCTCAGTCAACACCCTGGGAAACCTAAAAAAACCCTGTATATTTATTTTAACTAGATGCCCAGGGAAATCCAGGATGGGGTGACTTGTTTGGCTCTCACCAGGTTTTGTTAGCCAGAATCTCTTGTAAAGCCCAAACTTAGTTAAAAAAAAATCATCTTCCTCAAATTTTTGTAATGGAAAGTTCTGGAATCTGTGGAGAGTCACAAACTTCAACCCACCCAGCATTCTCCCTAGTCTCACAATAAAAAATGGTACCTCACTTGTGTGGGTAGGCCTCGTGCCCACGACAGGGACAGGTCCAAAACGCAAGTTGGGCACATCACATTTTTGGGGTGAAAACTGGCCCTTTTTTTTCAATGCACCTAGCTGTGGATTTTGGACCCTAGTTTAGTCGGCACCCAGGGAAACATAGCAAACCTATACATTTTTTTAACTAGACACCCAGGGGAATCCAGGATGGTGTAACTGGTGTGGCTTTCATCAGGTTCTGTTACCGAGAATTCCTTGCAAATCAAAACAAACACATTTTCCTCATATTTCTGTGATGGAAAGTTCTGGAATCTGTGGGGAGCCACAAACTTCCACCCACCTAGCATTCCCTTAAGTCTGCCGATATAAATGGTACATCACTTGTGTGGGTAGGCCTAGTGCCCGTGACAGGAAACGGCCCAAAACACAACATTGACACATCACATTTTTCCAGTAAAAACAGACACTTTTTTTGCAATATGCCCAGCTGTGGATTTTGGGCCCCACCTCAGTCAGCACTTGGGGAAACCTAGCAAACCTGTACATTTTTTAAAATTGGACACCCAGGGAATCCAGGATGTGGTGGCTTTGTGGCTCTCACCGGGTACTGTTACCCATATCCCTTGCAAACCTCAAATGTTGTAAAAAGAATACCAACATGTTCCTCACATTTCTGTGATGGGAAGCTCTGGAGTCTGCAGGAAGCCACAAACTGCCACCCACCCAACATTCCCCCAATCTCCCAATAAAAATGGTACTTCACTTGTGTGGGTAGGCCTAGTGCCTGCAACAGGAAATGGCCCAATACTTATTGAGGAGACATCAACATTATTTTTCATGAAACAACCTGGTTCTGCCTTTTTGGTCCCGGGCTCGAAGGCCATCTAGAGAAATCTACCAATCCCAGACATTTCTTAAAACTAGAGATGCGGGAGAGTCCAGGGAGGTGTGATTTGAGTGGATCCCACAATGTTTTCCTGCTCAGAATCCTCTGTAAACCTCAATTTTAGCTGAAAAAAATCACAGTTCTCTTACATTTCTGGCTGGGATCAGCGCAGCTGCACAAATTTCTTACCACACAGCGTTCCCATTGGTCTCCTGATAAAAATGATACCGCACTTGTTTGGGTGACCAATGCTAAATCCCCTAAAAACTCATTAAAAAAAATAGCGCTTTGAGCTCGCTGTGCCATCCCCTCAATCTCTATGTTTTAGGCCTTTCCCAGTAGCAGGCCCTTGTCCCACCCACTCAAGTGAGGTATCATTTTACTCTGGAGATTGAGAGGAACGCTGGGTGGTAGGAAATGTGTGCACACAGAAACATGTGGAAAATATGATTTCTTTAGCTAAATTTGAGGTTTGCAGGTGATTCTGGGTAAAAAAACATTGGGGGATTCACGCAAACCATACCTCTTAGGTCTCCTGATAAAAATGGTACCTCACTTATGTTGTTGGGCCAAGTAGCCATGACAGGGAAGGGCTCAAAATATATTGTGGAGACATCAGAAATATCTATCATGAAACAACCTGGTTTTGCAGTTGGGGGGGGGGGGTGCACCTGCGTTCTTGGTCTCTGGCTAGGCGTCATCTAGGGAAACCTACCAAACCCAGACATTTCTGAAAACTAAACACCCGGGGGAGTTCAGGGATCTATGGTTTGCGTGGATCACCCAACGTTTTCTTACCCAGAATCACCTACTAACCTGAAATATAGCTAAAGCAATCACATTTTCCTCACGTTTCTGTGTGGGAAATTTGTGGGAGCAATGGGACAACACAATTTTCCTACCAACCAGTGTTCCTCCAGGTCTCCTGATAAAAATGGTACCTCATTTGTGTGGGTGGGCCAAGTACCGTGACAGGAAAGGGTCCAAAAGGCTCCAAAACATATTGTGGAGTCATCAGAATTATCTATCACAAAACGACCTTGTTTTGCAAGGGGGCATCTGTGTTATTGGTCCCGGGCAAGGCAGCCATTTTGGGAAACATTCCAAACCCAGATATTTCTCAAAGCTAGACACAAAGGGGAGTCCAGGGAGGTGTAACTTACATGGATCCCCCAATGCTTTTCTTCCAAAAATCCCCTGCAAACCTTAAATTTAGTTAAAAAGTCACCTTTTCTTTACAGTGCTGAGTGGGAAGGTTGTGAGATCACTGCACCAGCACAAATTTTCAACCAGCCAGCATTCCCCTCAGTTTACCAATAAAAATGTTACCTCACTTGTATGGTTGCCCAAAGCCCTGTCAGCCTAAAAAGGTATGAAGAAACTGCCCTATTGGACTCACTTTGGTTCCCCCTCAGTTTTTCATTGCATAGGTATTTAGGTTCTCTGCTTTGGGCACCCATACAAGTGAGGTATTTTTTTTTTAGGAGACTAAGGTAAAAGCTGGGTGGTACAAACCTTGTGCCAGCGCAGTGATCCGACGAATTTTCCACACAGAAATGTGAGGAAAGAGTGAATTGTTAGCACAATTTGAGGTTTGTGGGGAATTCTGGGTAATAAAATGCTTGAGGAACCACACAAGCCACACCCTCAGCCAAGCACCATCCACGCACACCCCCAGCCAAGTGCCATCCATGCACATCGCCAGCCAAACACCATCCAAGCACATTGCTAACCAAGAGAAAGTCCACGCACATTGCCAGATAAGTAACAGTCCACGCATAATGCCAGACATATGCCATTTATGCAGACTGCTAGCCAAACAACAGTCCACGCACACGGCTAAGTGCTAGTCCACACACACTACCAGCTAAGCACAAGTCCACACATACTGCCAGTAAAATACAGCCAGCCAAAAGCCAGTAAACACAGACCATCAGCCGAACTCCAGTTCACACACACACACACACAGAAACTTTTGTTTGTGTATAATGGTTTTCTGCCCCCTTGGGAGAAGATGTTCCTAAACATATTGCTGATCTACACCAACGGGGGCAGAAGCAGCCAAAATGTGTTCACAAAAATAGGGGGCAACCCTTGCCTAAGGGGCCGGTCCCTGAAATGCCCATAAACCTATCTCTGGTGCCTAGTGGGCTCTCTGCCCCCCCCTAAGGGGGGCAGATCCGGGCTACTGCCAAATATGCCTGGTGTCTAGTGGGTTGTCTGCCCCCCAGGGGCAGATCGGGGATAATAACCCCATTTGCCCTCCAGGGCAGGCAGAAAGGCTGTCCCTTTTTTGTTTGGGGCGGAGCATTGGCATGACCATTTTGGGCAGCCTTCACCCTTACATATTCAAAACAAATAATCCCTGGTCCCTAGTGGGCTTTCTGGCCTCTCAGTGGGGAAATCAGGGGTAATTGCCATCATATTCCTCCTGGGGGTGCCGAAGGACTGTCACTTTTGTGTTGGGAGATGGGGGCATTGGCATTCTAATTGTAGGCAGCCCCACCCCTCTTTTATTAAAAAAAGATAATTCCTGGTGCCTAGTGGGATTTCTGCCTCTGGGCGGTAGAACAGGAGCTGGGCAGAAGGACTGTGGACATTATTCAGAGTGGTGGGTGCATTATAGTGCACATTTAGGGCAGCCCCTACCTCTAAAATCTAAAACAAAAAGAATCCCTAGTGTCTAGTGGGCGTTCTACCCCCCCAGGGACAGATATGGGGTGCTAACCCCTTCTGCCTCACGGGGTAAGGAAGACTGTTCTTTTGTGTTGGGGGTGAGGGCATTGGCATGCCCATTGTGGGAAGCCCCCACTCCTCTACTATTAAAAAGATATAATCCCTGGTGCCTAGTGGGCTTTTCTGCCCACCTGGGGGGCAGATCCGGCTATTGTACCCATCTACAACGGGGAGGGGCAGAAAGACCGTGCCAATTTTGGGAGAGGTTGGGGTATTATAATGCCCATTTAGGGCAGCCCCATCCCTAAATAGTCAACATAAAAATAATCCCTGGTGTCTACTGTGCTTTCTGCTCTCCCTCCCCCCCCCAGGGGGAAGATTAGAGGTTACTGGCCCCATCAGCCCCCCGGGGGGCAGAAAAACTGCATAATGCCAGAAACGTGGGGGGAAGCAAAAGCCCTTGGCCAAGGGGCTGCTTCACCCTCCCTGGTACCTAGTAGGTGGATCACTGCTTGGGGATTATCCTCCTGCGGCGATCCCCAAGCAGAGATCCACTAGGGAAGGGTACCAGCTCCTATTTGCATACATGCTCGGGCTGAGATAGCCCCGAAAGCATGTAGCCACTGAAAGTGAAATTAGTTGATCAGCTCATTTCACTTTCACTTTCAGTGTAATGACATAGGCCACCATGCATGCCATTCCTCACTACACTGAAAAATAAATACCTCTAGCAGCTTGAGAAGCTCTTCTCCAGCTCCCGAGCCTGACAGAAAAAAAGGGAATCCCTATGCTGTTTACAGCAGAGGAATTTCTGACTGGTGTGCAGAGAACGTAATAGTGTCCTTGGCAAAGCAGCATCACAGCCAAGGACGTAACAATTACGTCCTCTGCATGGAAGGGGTTAAAATACATGTGGGCTGAGTGTGGGGTGACTAAGAAGTTCACTACCCCAGACCATCTGCAGATGAATGGGCTTGTTGAAAGGTTTAACAAGACCTTGAAATGTATGATTGGTGGACCCCCAGAAAAGTTCAGAAGGAAATGGGATGTCTTGCTACCATGCATACTTTTTCCTTACAGAGAGGTGCCACAAAAGGGAGCAGGGTTTTCCCTCTTTGAACGTCTGTTTGGTCACCCGGTAAGGGGACCATTGTGTCTTGTGAAGGAAGAATTGGAGAGACATCTCAAAGAACCTACGCAGGATATTGTGGATTACCTGCTTGTCCTACGTTCCAGGATGGCTGAGTATATGGACTACTCTCAGTCAGGTTTCAGGCCAAAACACAGCACTGAGTCCACCCTTCTGTCGGTCACTGATGACCTGCACATGTACCAGGACAAGGGCTTCTCAGTAATCTTGGTTCTTTTAGATCTGTCAGCGGCGTTCGACACCGTGTCACATTCCATCCTGACTGAGCGGTTGTCGAACGCTGGTATTAAGAACAAAGCCCTCGCCTGGTTAAGGAGCTTCTTATCCGATCGCACCCAGAGTGTCACCATGGGTGCATATCGCTCAGCGGAGGTGGAGATAACAAAAGGGGTGCCACAGGGCTCCTGTCTAAGCCCGACCCTCTTTAACATCTACTGGCAAGAGTGATGCGCAAGTATGGCTTCATCCCAGTATCTTATGCTGATGATACGCAGCTCCTCTTCCCCTTCAAAAGCCTCTCCGCTGAAGTAAGAAACTCCTTCTCATCAGGTATGAAGGCAGTGGCACACTGGATGTCCTCCAACTGCCTTCAGTGTAACGTCAGTAAGACTGAAGTCATGTTGTTTGGAGAAGCCAGAATGCTATGGGCCCCGGATTGGTGGCCGCATGACCTGGGAGCAGCCCCCGAACCCAAACAGATAGTGAAAAACCTAGGGATCCGTCTGGATCAAGAACTATCTCTAAAACAACATATCAATTACATCTCTGGTTCTTGCTTCCACACCATCAGCCTGCTAGGTAAGGTTTTTCCTCTGCTACCAGATTCCTTTAGGAGAACGTTAGTTCAGGCACTTGTTCTAAGTCGGATTGACTATTGTAATGGCCTGTTGCTTACTGCCAATGAAGGCGTGCTGGCTAAGCTCCAGGTCATTCAGAACACGGCGGCCCGCCTAGTTCTCAATGTCCCGCCAAGAACTCCATCTAAGCCCCTCCTTGAGCGCTGCACTGGCTTTCCATCCGGCAAAGAACCAAATTCAAAATATGCTGCCTGATACATAAATGTCTACATGGACAAGGACCCGCATATTTTGAAAACAAATTTGTCCCCTACATTCCAACTCGATCGCTAAGGTCAAGCAATAATCTGCTTCTAGTGGTGCCCTGTGCTAGAAAAGCGAGGCACGGGAACAAAGCATTATCTATTGCAGGACCCACATTATGGAACAGACTCCCTCTGTCCCTGAGACAGTGTACAGAACATCTTAATTTCAGGCGGCAACTGAAAACCGTACTGTTTAAAAATGAGATCTAGCTTCTTTTCAGGTTAAAACCTCTGTCAAACTGGCTCCAAAAGCGCAGAGATACTCCACCTGGAGTCGATTCAAGCGCTATACAAACCAACAAATAAATAAATAAATAAATAAATATGAAAAAAGCAAACAAAAACCTTGAGGCCAGCCAAGAGCTCCAGAAGCTCGGGTATGACTAGAAGGCTGCAATGGTGGAGTTTCAACCAGTCAAAATGTATGTTTTTTTGCTGCCTCTGGCCCCTAGGGCACTCTAGGAGAAATAGACTGGGTCCTACTCTATCCTTGAGAGAAAAGGGGAGGTCACCTACTTGCTGGACTTTGGCACATGCAGGAACCCCAAGAGGGTCATCCATGGAAACCGCATTTAACCCTATCATGACAGGAATGAAGTGACCATGCTGATGGTCACAGACGAGGCTCAGGAAGTAGAGAGTGGACCTCTCCCTGACCTCCTCTCAAACAACCCTAAAAATGGGTCAGTCGAAGGTGCGGTCTTGTTGGATACCCAATTGCAGACTGGTTACATGGGCCCATTCTAATTTAGAAGTGTCTCCCTGTCTTCAGATGTAGGCCCACTGTCCATCAAACCGGGTTTTTGGAGAGTGAGGGTTGTCCTATGATGAAGCATGGCACCTGGTGGTGTGTGAGGACAACCTGTTACATTTTTGTATGTCCACCACTCCTATTAAGTAGTGCTAAGAAAGACACTGTTATGCAATTGAATATAATTCTCGGGCAGCTTAATTTATGTACATATAGTAAGTTGGAGACCAGCTCACCATTGAGACCCCGTAGCCTATAGTTCCTTCCCCTGGATACCCCTGGGGTTGTGTGTTGACGTAAAAAATAATGTGACCTTCTGTAATGTAACTGCTGCTCATGTAAAGCGCTCCAATACCTCGGTAGAGTTCACGCTATATAAAACTGCAACAACAACAACAAAAATAAGCAAAATTAGACAGGTGGCAGCATGGCTCCTGAGTGGCCTAGTTCTGGATGTACACCCCCAATTGGGATGCACACGCCTCTCTGGAATGTGTGTGACGTGTGGGCTCGAAGCTGATGTGATGTGTCGAGATCAACAACGCATGCGCTGCCTCGGCAAGACCTAAAAATGGTACCCAGATCTTTGTGCCAACGCTGTTGCCACTGCAGCAACAGTTACAGTCCTGCCAAGTGTCACGCCTCTCGTGTGACACTAACGCATTTCAGTGTGGTGTTCCGCAACACCGCACTGAAATGCTTTGTCACGCATTTTTAACGTCACTGAAACTGGTTCCAGCGATGGTGCTAGCGCGCCGGCTTTGATGCTCCAGACTTGCTGCCAGCAGCTCCGGCAGGGTGGCTCATAAACAGTTAAAATAAGTTCTTGTGCTCCTCAGCTCTGTGAGTCACTGAAAGTGCTGGCTGAGAGGCTGCCGTGCTACAATGTTGCATTTGAGGCCTCAGCCGCCTGCCAGCCTGGCTGCGTTAATTAATTAATACCCGGGCCGCCCGCGCCGCGGCGCCGTGCGCCAGGCTGTCTTCCAGCCCACACTCTGCCCATTAAACACGTGGGACAGGGCCAGCCCACAAATCCGGATGTGACCTCACGCGGTCCTGTAGCAACTAGTGATGTCGCCAGAGAAGAAGCGGCGGGGGATTCCTAGTGCAGGCATGCCAATGACATGATTCCAGTGTGCTGTCTCAGCTGCTGCGTGCTGCGAATAAACTAATAATTATTATAGACCACTCAGCGGCGTTCAGGGCAGCCCGACTCAGCATTCGTCGCATACTACTGTCAGTGATAGAATAATGGCCCACCTGGCTGCGGCGCTACACTGAGATGATCGGCGCGGGGAGTCTGCCAGGAGTAACGCGAACCTCTGATGCTTGCGCCTTGAAATGACAAAGCATGCAGCACCCAAACGTAAGGAGCAGAGCAGGTTGTAACACGTTTTGTGCCAACAACTCCCCTGAATACTCAAAAGTCCGATGCAGAGTCCTGCTCGCATCGTCAGACACGTCAGGCCTATAGATCTACAGACAAACCAAACTGCAGCTAGGCCTCTGCTGTAAGAGCTCAGGGCACAGCAGTCGAGCCGTCGCCTAGAAAGAGAGCCTTCATACACAGCAGAGACTTGGCAACTGCACATCTCACAGAAAAGCGCGTGGAAGCTTGAATACGCAGTAAGGAAGAGGTCAGAAATGTCTTTTTTTTTTAAATAGTTTGAAGTTCTCTGGTTGCGATCTGTAGTGTTCATCATGTATTCAAGTTAGATGCAATTGACATGAATACTGTTGCACACTGCCTACACGTCGCAATTCCTTCCTGTAAAAGTAGTTCCTTTCGTAATCTGTGCCAGCCAGCCTCCCTGTGGCATACAAACCCCAAAATGCAGTATTACCATCAGCACATTTCACTCATCATCATCAAAGTGAAATGACGGGCTCCTGCAACAAACTGATTCTTGGAGCATTTCAATTGCTTTTGTTAATGACAAACTTTCAGGGCAGTTGTAACTCATGTTCCTGACACCCAGCCAATACCACGTTTTTCGGCTGGGTGTCTGCAAAATTAAATACAACGGCCTTGTGCTTTGGAGCAGTTTTAGTTTTTCTTTAGTCAAATAGGTGTAATTATTAATGTTTATATGTTTTTCTTGTCTTTATCGCTTGATTTTGCTTGCGAGAAAGTGTCACTCATATTTGTTGAATGTCACTGATAATTACACTGATATTATGAAAATGTCACACGTAAGCAATCTGAAACCTTGGCAGCTATGCAGTTAGAATAATCTAATGAGCAAGTTAAATAAAATGTGTGCTTATTCTAATATGCACATTTACGCACAAAAATAATAATAATTACAAGACGAAGGAAAATAGACATAAAATACACATCTGTAATAAATGTCCCGGGAGATGACAGAGAAGACAGACTGCCGCAGGGAGCAGTAAAGAAATACCTCTTCGACGCTGACACGCACAGCTACTGCGCCACTGGACCCGGGGCCCAGCGGGGGCCACAGACCGGGCACGACGCCTGCTCTTCTGCCCTCTGTAGGGCTTCACCAGGAGCTACGGTCAGGCCTGGTAAAGGGCTCGATGCCAGTCCCCAGTTGTACCAAGCCATCAGGTCTGAGCCCCTCTGCGAGAGCTGGGCAGACAGAGATCTCATATTTAATGGTGTCAAAGAGTTCATTGCAGAGCACGACCTTCCATTTGCATTGGTTAAAACTGCACACGTGGCACTGGAGAGAGGCCCTCGACCTATATCTATGGCTCGAGTGGCTGGCAGGGCTCCCAGGGACGTTATCTCCCTGGTGCACATTGTGGCAGCTCCCTCAAGACTACTGGGAGGGCTGAGGACCAAGGAACCCGCAGGCCAGCTCGCAGCCCTGGGGCAGGGCCAGACAGGCCGCGCAGCTCTGGAGCAGGGCCGGACAGGCCTCTGCAGCCCTGGAGCAGGGCTGGACAGGCCATGCAGCCCTGGGGCAGGGCCGGACAGGCCACGCAGCCTGGAGCAGGGCCGGACAGGCTACGCAGCCTGGAGCAAGGCCGGACAGCCCGCACTGCCCTGAGGCAGGGCCGGACAGGTCACGCAGCCTGGAGCAGGGCCGGACAGGCCTCAGCCCTGGAGCAGGGCCGGACAGGCCTCGCAGCCCTGGGGCAGGGCCAGACAGGCCGCGCAGCCCTGGAGCAGGGCCGGACAGGCCTCTGGAGCCCTGGAGCAGGGCCGGACAGGCCACGCAGCCTGGAGCAGGGCCGGACAGCCCGCGCTGCCCTGAGGCAGGGCCGGACAGGTCACGCAGCCTGGAGCAGGGCCGGACAGGCCTCAGCCCTGGAGCAGGGCCGGACAGGCCTCAGCCCTGGAGCAGGGCCGGACAGGCCTTGCAGGCCTGGAGCAGGGCTGGACAGGCCATGCAGCCTGGAGCAGGGCCAGACAGGCCCTAGCCCTGGGGCAGGGCCGTACAGGCCACTCAGCCCTGGAGCAGGGCCGGACAGGTCACGCAGCCCCCGAGCAGGGCCGGACAGGCCTCAGCCCTGGAGCAGGGCCGGACAGGCCTCGCAGGCCTGGAGCAGGGCTGGACAGGCCACGCAGCCTGGAGCAGGGCCGTACAGGCCACTCAGCCCTGGAGCAGGGACGGACAGGCCACGCAGCCCTGGAGCAGGGCCGGAAAGGCCCCAGCCCTGGAGCAGGGCCAGACAGGCCACGCAGCCCTGGAGTAGGGCTGGACAGGCCACGCAGCCCTGGAGCAGGGCCGGACAGGCCCCAGCCCTGGAGCAGGGCCAGACAGGCCACGCAGCCCTGGAGCAGGGCTGGACAGGCCACGCAACCCTGGAGCAGGGCCGACAAGGCCGTGGAGCCGCAGGGCCGGACAGGCCTCAGCCCTGGAGCAGGGCCGGACAGGCCTTGCAGACCTGGAGCAGGGCTGGACAGGCCACACAGCCTGGGGCAGGGCCGGACAGGCCCCAGCCCTGGGGCAGGGCCGTACAGGCCACTCAGCCCTGGAGCAGGGCCGGACAGGCCACGCAGCCCTGGAACAGGGCCAGACAGGCCACGCAGCCCTGGAGCAGGGCAGGACAGGCCACGCAGCCCTGGAGCAGGGCCAGACAGGCCACGCAGCCCTGGAGCAGGGCTGGACAGGCCACGCAGCTCTGGAGCAGGGCCGGACAGGCCCCAGCCCTGGAGCAGGGCCAGACAGGCCACGCAGCCCTGGAGCAAGACTGGACAGGCCACGCAACCCTGGAGCAGGGCCGACAAGGCCGTGTAGCCCCGGGGCAGGGCCGGACAGGCCTCAGCCCTGGAGCAGGGCCGGACAGGCTTCGCAGGCCTGGAGCAGGGCTGGACCGGCCACGCAGCCTGGAGCAGGGCCGGACAGGCCCCAGCCCTGGGGCAGGGCCGTACAGGCCACTCAGCCCTGGAACAGGGCCGGACAGGCCACGCAGCCCTGGAGCAGGGACGGACAGGCCCCAGCCCTGGAGCAGGGCCAGACAGGCCACGCAGCCCTGGAGCAGGGCTGGACAGGCCACGCAGCACTGGAGCAGGGCCAGACAGGCCACTCAGCCCTGGAGCAGGGCTAGACAGGCCACTCAGCCCTGGAGCAGGGCTGGACAGGCCACGCACCCTGGAGCAGGGCCGGACAGGCCCCAGCCCTGGGGCAGGGCCGTACAGGCCACTCAGCCCTGGAGCAGGGCCGGACAGGCCACTCAGCCCTGGAGTAGGGCCGGACAGGCGCCAGCCCTGGAGCAGGGCCAGACAGGCCACGCAGCCCTGGGGCAGGGCTGGACAGGCCACGCAGCCCTGGAGCAGGGCTGTACAGGCCACGCAGCCTTGGAGCAGGGCCGGACAGGCCCCAGCCCTGGAGCAGGGCCAGACAGGCCACTCAGCCCTGGAGCAGGGCTGGACAGGCCACGCAGCCTGGAGCAGGGCCGGACAGGCCCCAGCCCTGGAGCAGGGCCAGACAGGCCACGCAGCCCTGGAACAGGGCCGGACAGGCCAATCAGCCCTGGAGCAGGGCTGGACAGGCCACGCAGCCTGGAGCAGGGCCGGACAGGCCCCAGCCCTGGAGCAGGGCCAGACAGGCCACGCAGCCCTGGAGCAGGGCCAGACAGGCCCCAGCCCTGGGGCAGGGCCGTACAGGCCACTTAGCCCTGGAGCAGGGCCAGACAGGCCACGCAGCCTGGAGCAGGGCCGGACAGGCCCCAGCCCTGGAGCAGGGGCAGACAGGCCACGCTGCCTGGAGCAGGGCCGGACAGGCCCCAGCCCTGGAACAGGGCCAGACAGGCCACGCAGGCCCGGGGCAGGGCCGTACAGGCCACTCAGCCCTGGAGCAGGGCCGGACAGGCCACGCAGCCCTGGAGCAGGGTTGGACAGGCCACGCAGCCCTGGAGCAGGGCCGGACAGGCCCAAGCCCTGGAGCAGGGCCAGACAGGCCACGCAGCCCTGGAGCAGGGCCGGACAGGCCTCAGCCCTGGAGCAGGGCCAGACAGGCCGCGCAGCCCTGGAGCAGGGTTGGACAGGCCACGGAGCCCTGGAGCAGGCCCGGACAGGCTCCAGTCCTGGAGCAGGGCCAGACAGACCTTTTATTTCACCCACCCCCGGCCATTTCCCCGGAGGGCTGGAGTCCTCAGAGGCCGGTTTGGATAGCCCAGGGCCACTCCTGCTGACTCGTCACTTTTCCCAATTCCCTGAGGTTAATTGCAGCAGACACCCGGTAGGCTTTAATAGAGAAGAAGAGAGGAAGGGGGAGAGAGAGGGAAGGTGATCAGAGAGGGAGATAGCGAGAGAGAAGGAGAGAGAATGGATGGAAAGAGAGCGATTGTGCAAGGAGGGAACGGCGTAGGTGTGAGCATTTTTGCAGGGCTGCTCTTGGTTCCCCTGTCCAGCCATGCCTTGGAAGCAGCCTCCTGACCCCATCCTCCAGTGGGGTCTCCCTGTCTCCCACATGACCGATCAGACCTGCCCCAGGAGACTGGTGCAAGACTGAAAGAGCCGGGGCCTCAAAGCGGGTGTGCACCCCACGAAAGACCTCCGGCTTCAGATAGGGCCGCCCATAAATGTAACCGCCCGTAAATGCCTACCTATGGGACAAGTGGCGAGCGGTGCAATGCCGAACTCTGCTACTGCTAGGGTCCGTACGGGCCGCTCAATATCTGCGGCATGCTCGGTGGAAAGAGGTACCCGACAGGGTTGCTCCCTGTCCCCGCTTCTCTTCGCACTGGCGATCGAGCCTCTGGCTGCACGAGCCCGGCAGGGGCAATATTTGGGGGGGGGGGTGCTGCTGCGCGGCTCCCCGCATTATATCTCCCTGTATGTCGATGACCTTCTACTATACTTGGCCGATACGGAGACCTCGGTGCGAGGTGCACGGGCCCTCCTTCGGGAGTTTGGTGAACTGTCCGGGCTGCGTGTTAACTGGTCCAAGACCTGTTTATTCCCATTGACACCGCGTGGCGCCCAGCCCGCGGAGCTGGAGGGACTGCGCTGGGAACCGGAGTGCCTACCGTACCTTGGTGTCTATATTTACCACACCCACTCACTCCTATATGAGGGTAATGTGGGCAGAGCGCTGAGGGGCATTAGAGGCAGTGTGGGGTTTTGGCGTACCCTTCCCCTGTCGGTGGCTGGACGAATAGCGCTGTTGAAGATGGTGGCCCTCCCGCGACTGCTATACTTCTTTCGCACACTACCGGTGTGGATTCCGACTTCCTTCTTCAGGACCCTGCGTTCGATGGTGATAGGGTTCATCTGGGGCTCTGGTAGGAGGCGTGTGGCTTTGAACTCCCTACTCAGATCACAGGAGGAAGGAGGTCTAGCAGTACCGGATTTTGAATGGTACTATCTGGCGGCACAGCTGCAATGGCTCACGCAGGCGGTGGCGCGGGAGTTTAGGGGCCCGGATGGCCCACAGGGCAGAGTTATACAGCACCATGTTTTGTCCTTCATAGTGCTCCAACAGAGGCTTCAGCTGGACCAGCTCACTCTTGAGGAGCGTACCCTTCGCCAATACTGGCTGCGTAGCCAGAAACGAGCGGGATTTCCCACCCCGTATGCCCCGGAGATCCCTCTGGGCATGTGTACTGCCCTCCCTCATGGCGGAGATTGGTCAGCGTTGGCCACCTGGGAGGAACGTGGGGTCCACATGATAGGGGACTTGTATAGGGATGGTACTCTGTTGCCGTTCCACGAATTACAGAACACCTTTGATTTGCCGAGGGGTGACTTTTTACTGCATGCGGCTTTGGTGTCCAGAATCCAGAGGCACTGGAAGCTGGGCCTGGCGGAACCCCCCACGTCACTGGGCTGCCAATACATTACGATGTCCGCTGGCACTTTCAAGGCTATCACTTGCCTGTACAGGAGAATGGCAATGGCTGGACCGCCGCCTCTAGATAGGTTGCGGGAGCGCTGGGAGGGAGACCTCGGCCGGCAGATTCCGGAGGCGACCTGGTCTCAGCTCGTGCGCCGGGACTGGAAAGAAACGCGGAATGTTCGGTTTCAGCTGGTCCAGTATTTCACGCTACACAGGGCTTATTTGACGCCGGTTAAAATTCAACGGATCTTCGGGGGAGCACACTCAGTGTGTCCTCGTTGTAACGCGGAGGGAGCTGACTTTGGCCATATGTTTTGGTCCTGCGCGGGGCTCGGTACATATTGGACTGACGTCATGGCCTGCTTGAATGAGATCACGGGGCGTCAAGTTGACATGGATATGGGGGCTTGCCTTTTACTCTGGTTCCCACACACGCCAGCCACAAAAATTACAAGTAAATTCTTTGATTTGGGGTAGATTATGGCCAAAAGAGAGCTCACAATGCACTGGAAGTCCAAGGGGGGCCCCAACTTCATGAGGTGGCGGGGGAGTTTCCAGCAATGGGCGAATAGTGAAGGGGCTCTTAGATTACAATTAGCCATACGCACTTCTAACGACAAAGCGCTAGATGTGGCCAGGGCATGGGGCGCGCTGGTGGCGGACCTTCAGTCAATGGTGGAAGCTGGTGGGGGTGATGAGATGGATGCGCGGGCGAGCCAGGTATTGGAGACTGGGGCGGGGACTGCGGGGGTACACACGGGGGCTGCAGACAGCTAGGTCCGCGCACCCTGGTGCATGGGAGGGTTTACGTATTCTTGCTGACAGGGAGCGAATGCCTGCTGAGGCGCCATGTCATATTTTGCACTTTTTCTGGATCACCGACTGGATGACGGCTGCATCTGTGAATGTCTTGGAAGGAATTGGGCACCACCGCACAAAGGTTTATGCTACTTTATGGGGGAAGCGGTAGGGAGTACACTGACAAGGGGGGTGGGGGTAGAGGGGGAGGGGGGTGGGAGAAATGTTGAGGCATAGAGGGTGCGGGCAACTGTTGCTTTTATCCTGATAAGGACTGTGGTTTTGAAGGCCCGGTTATGATGCATGGCTGTAAGATGTTTTACCAAAACTCAATAAAAATTTGTTTAAAAATAAAAAATAATAAAAAGAGGGGTGCAATGCCGAGGTGAGCCCCCACACCCTCTCCGCTTCCACAGCCTCCTCAGTGTGTCGTGGGTGGGCCCAGACGCCCTCCTGTTGTAGCTCTCGAGCCGCTCCCGTCTCGTGACACCACTGGCCCGTTATCTAAGCGAGGCGCCCCTTTGCGGCGCCCGGACACCGTACTGTACTGACAGCACTGAGGCATTTGAATACTCACATTGGTGATTTACACCATCTAATCACATAATGATGCTTTCAACAGGAGCTATACCTTCTACTTACTACGTATTGCACTGGCCTTTCTGTACTTCATCCTATTTTATTTTACATTTTGTAGAGTGCAAATTCTATTTGACCATACTGTAATTTGCATTGCATCTCCATTGTGTTGTAGGTTTCCTGCGGAGGACGCAGATGTACAATCAAAACCTTTACACACGTGTTACATTTATCCCCTGAAGAATGGTTCAAGTTTGAACCCGAAATGCATTGGGAGTGTGTTGTTTTTGAGAAAGATCTGCTGAATGTATTAATTCATATATGTGAGGTTTGATGATGATTGTAGAACTTTATTTTCAAGTTTACGTATGCATTGTTATTAAGTGCACATCTCTAAATATTGTTGAGTTATACTTTGTGTATATGAAACATGATCAATTTTGGTATGATAAACTAATATGCCTTAGAGCTCATGAGTTTTTTGATTAATTTGAGTACCTTCCTGAGACTTTCAGTCTACAGCTGTGCTCCACTCAGACTGTGGTTTTCCACAGCCTTCTTTCAATATTCGGACACCCACGCGAGACATATGTGCACACGTTTCTGAACTTAATAAAATGTAAATTCATCTGTACCATGCTTCCCCTGCTGCGCTGTGTCATAATCCCAAAGTATTGTTTTTCAGCTCTGAATTTAAGATTCCCTCTCCTCTGTACCCTTTATATAATCCACATTGGCATATAAATTCTCTATACAATACTGTATGTAACAGGCAGAACCTCTCACTTCTGTAAAGCTCTCTGGCGCCACCGGGTTCTGGTTCACACTTTACAAAATAAACGAATAATGAAACTTCACATCTTTAGGTACTGGCTTGCCACAGCTGGGCCGACTCACACCAAGAACACACGCAGGTGTGCGGGCACTGCCAGGCAAGCCGTCTGCCCCATCTGTTCGGGAGATGGTCCAGCTCCAGTGAGTCTGAAACCACTTTCAGCGTTCTTAGTTGACCCCAGGCGCCTGGCTCATGTGTGATACTCCACAATTATCCGAAGAGAGTAGGAAGTCAGTGGGGATTTGCTTAAAATACTGCTCAGTATCCAACGTGCAGCTTCGTGGTGGGCGAGCCCTTGAAGGCTCGAGCCAGACTAGAGCCTGCGGCCCGACTCGGGATCAACCCGAGGTCCCCTGGAGTCTCGAGCCCAAAACAAGCCGAGCTTTCATGTAGCTTCTGCCTGCCACCAAAACTCTAACCTCATGCACTGAGAATTACAAATAAAGCATAAACCTATGTATGTCAAAAAGAAGAGAAAAAATATAGCTACCTAGTGGCTGAACTTCTTAATGTGACATCAGAAAACCTGGAATTCATCCTAGCTTCCCCGCTTGATTAAATTGTGTGATCTGAGGCAAATCATTTATTTCACTGAGCCTCCTTTCCCTTCGCTAACACACATGCGAGCACCTTCAAATGTGCAATGTGCCAAACAATCTTGTGTTTGATTTAATGAAATCGAATATTGTTCTATATATAATAAGAATCTAGGCAAACACAACAATGTACCCGTGCCTGACACCAAGAATCTCTATTGGATGTAGGAGAGCCTCCTGCCAATCAACGCTTATGACAGAAGGAAAGGAAAACTTCCTTTAGGACGAGAACCCTCGCCCACCCTGAGCTGGTGTGCCTCATCACAGTGCGCCCCTCGCACCAGGTGTGGGCCACAACTCCTGTAGTAAGAGGAGCTCCTGGATGTTCAAATTACCCTATGAGAGTCCATGGTGTGGGTGTGCTGAGCAGAGTGTAAAGAGTGCAGTGTAATAAAAACAAAGACTATCGCCTGGTCAGACCCTCCAACTTTATTCTGTCCTCCAGGGACAGGATTAGTGCATTGTTTAGTGATGGATGGCGGCCTTGAGGTTAGTACAGACTAGTGTATTGTTTAGAGATGGATTATACTGCACGGTAGACAGGTGGGTCCTTTTATGTTTTTTATGGTGCATTTTGCGTACGGATGTGGGTGTCGAAGTACTTTGGCATTTGTTTTGTTCTGCTTTGGGCGTACGCCCCTCCCCCACCATATTCTGATTCTGGAGGTTGAGTTTGGCCTTGCACCGAAATGATGTGGTGGATGACCTGGCACTAATGCACAGCCTGCCGCGCCTTGCGTCGCACAGTCGCAGGAGAGCTCTACCGTAGTACGCATTCACTTCCATGAGTCACCTGAGGAAGGGGTCGAGCAGAGGCGGCTCCTCTGTTGCAGCGGAGGAGCGCCGCCCCACTTAATTGTCCCAAGATGAAAAATAAAATGATAATTCATCATTACCATTTTACTTTTCATCCTAACATCCTCTCATTCTGAACGAGCATCAGGAGGGGGCGGGGCAGCTGCTGAATCAATCAATCAATCAATCAATCAGTGAATTTGTAAAGCGCACTACATACCTGTGAGGGTCTCAAGGCGCTGAAGGGCGGGGGTGCTGCGGGGGTTGCCTTGGGACGTCCCTTCCGGTAATACTCCGTGTTAGTGCTGGAGATTTGGATTTGGCGTGATCGGTTGACGCTTTCCTCGAAAAGTGATCCGTCGGTGGACCATGTGATTCGGAGAGGCCACACTGTTTGGATTTAAGGGTATACCGCCTAAATGGATATTGGCCGTTTAATACCTCGGTATTACATATAGTTGTACATACGATCTTGAAACTAGGCTGGGACTTCCATCAGTTGTGTATGCGGCAAAATATGTCGTGTTTTGTTTGCCCATTGTCCTGATGAGGCCTGAAACTGCTTGACAGGCCGAAACGCGCCGACAGTTTGTCATTTGATTTCGACACCCTTTTGATTTACAAAGCAATAATGGATATATTCCTTAGGAGCTCAGAGTGACTTTGGGAGCCACAAAAAACGTTTAGTGGTACTTCACTGACTCCTATATAGAATTTTGGTGTTCGAAAAAGGAATTAAGGTTGTCAAAAGAAATTACCAAAATTTCCTTTTGTTACCAACTTTTGGGCTTCAGACATAACCCACGGAACAAGGGTAAATGATTGTTGAACTTGATTAAGTTTTGATTAAGTTTTCGCTGGAGCATCTGTGCGCAATAAAAATGACAATAACATAACATATGTCCTGTTGAAAATTAATTGATATAAAAAAATATATTGTGTGTTTCTTTTGATATGTATGATTGAAATACTGAAGATCTCAAAACGATTCTTTATGGATTAATACATAAAGAGAATATATATCATTTATGTGTTTGGTTTTTCATTTTAAATTTTTTCTTTATTTAGAAAAATTTGCCATAAGATGAACATAGAAATGTAACACTGGATTGAATCAGTATAAATATGTTTGGTGGAGGCAGATAATTAACGGTGTCTGTGTCCCAAATAATTACGTTTCAATTTGAATTACCTTTGGCATCACCTGTATTTTGTTTGCTACTGCTCGAAGAGCCAGGTCTTGAGGAGTCTTCTGAAGGTGAGTAGGTCTTGGATCTGCCGCAGGAGGGTAGGCAGGGTGTTCCAGTTATTGGCGGCAAGGAAGAAGAAGGATCTGCCGCCGGAGGTTGTTCGTTGGATGGGTGGGACGGCGGCAAGGGCGAGGCTGGCGGAGCGGAGCTCGTGTGCAGGGGTGTAGAAGTTGAGTCTGTTGTTAAGGTATGCTGGTCCGGTGTTGTGGAGTGCTTTGTGTGCGTGGGTGAGGAGCTTGAAGGTGATCCTCTTGATGACGGGGAGCCAGTGCAGGTCTCTGAGGTGGGAGGTGATGTGGCTGCGTTGAGGGGTGTTGAGGATCAGGCGTTCTGGTTGCATTGCAGTCGCTGCATAGAGCGCGTTGCCATAGTTCAGCCTGCTGCTGACGAGGGCTTGGGTCACAGTTCTTCTGGTTTCGGTCGGGATCCACTTGTAGATCCTGCTAAGCATGCAGAGGGTGTTGTAGCAGGAGGAGGAGATGGCGTTGACCTGCTTCGACATGGAGAGGGAGGAGTCGAGGATGAATCCTATGTTGCATGCGTGGTCCGTGGTTGTTGGTGCTGTTCCCAGTGTGGTCGGCCACCAGGAGTCGTCCCAGGCAGAGGGGGTGGGGCCGAGGATGAGGACTTCTGTCTTGTCTGAGTTCAGTTTCAGGCGGCTGCTCCTCATCCACTCAGCGACGGCCTTCATTCGCTCCTGGAGGTTGGTTTTGGTGGTATGCGGGTCCTTGGTGAGGGAGAGGATGAGCTGGGTGTCGTCGGCGTAGGAGATGATGTTGAGGTGAATGACAGCAGCAAGGACTGGGAGGAGGATGGCTTGTATGTGCACTTTTCAAAGTGCATATGTCTTTTTGGCCAGCCCTTTCGACAGCCAGCCAGACATACGCACTTTGAAACCTCTAATCCCAGCTGGAGTTAGTGCAGGCCTCCAGAGTGCTGTGGAGTGCTGAATGAGGCCACTCCCTCCAATCAGGGCACTGCGCTCATGCTAGTGAGGGCAGTGCACTGATTGGTCAAGGAAGTTTCCTGGTGGCCGGGCTGCAGCGCAACGAGGTCCGGAGCAGTAGGTCCTGTTGTCACGTAAGTGTTTTCTTATAATATATTTTTTTTAAACAGACTTTATTGACAGACTGCACAGATTTTGCAGGGCTCTGCACACCAGAGGCATCTGCAGGTTAGAAACATGACATCCACTGAAATGCAATCAACTTTTTAACCCGTTTTACAAGCAAGAACCAGCAAAAATAAACAAAGCAACGCTTAACAAGCCATCACCCCCTCCCAACCACCCCCTCACCCCATCTCCCTCCATCCAACTCCCCCACCCCTGTTCCCACCCCCCCCCCCAATTCACACCTGTTCCCGCACACAACACACCTAGTTAGCTGCCCTTGCACACCTGCAGTCAAGGCCCCCCATCACATCCCCGGGAGGTCCTCTGGTTCCACCGGAGGCTCAAGCCACAGGCCCCTATAGTCAGCCCAGCGTTTCCAAATTATATAATGCTTTCGCTGGCATTCTTGGGCCACAAAAATTGGCTGCTCCAGCCCCATACAAAAATCTAACCCCTTTTTCCACACCGCCACAGATGGGGCCCGTGGGTCTTCCCACGCTCTGGCCACGTCTCTCTTGGCCAATGTGAGGCCTAGCTGCAGCAAATGCCTCTTGTAGACGTTGCCACCGACCCCTTCCATCACATGTAGTAAAACAAATTGTGACGAACGTGGGAGCTCCCACTCCAATACCTCAGACAAACAGGCCAGTACCCCCTCCAGAATCGATCTAGAGATCCACAACTCCACACTGTGTGTAGAAATGTCTCCTCCTCCCCGCCACATCAAAGACATTCCGTCGAGGCAATCATTCCCACCTGCCACAGCGGAACCCTGGTGAAATAAACCCTATGTAGGTATTTAAATTGGATTAGACGTAGGCGCATCGCTATGGCTGCACCCCTGGGGGCTGCCAATGCCTCTCTCCAATCTTCCTCTACCAATTCTCCCACTTCCTCCTCCCAAGTCTCCCGGAGCTTCTGCAGTGTGGGGGAACAATGTGTGACTAGTGACTGATATATGCGTGATATCTTCTTCGTCTTCAAATCCCCCATGAACACCTTCGCTTCTAGGGGGCTAAACTCAGGGAGGGACTCCAGACCCTCTAAGCTGGGGGACAGTGCATGACGGAATTGGAGGTATCTAAAGAACTAAGAGCGGGGCATACTAAATTCCTTGCAAAGATCCTGAAAGGACTTAAGCATCGTGCCAGACAATACATCCCGTAAGGTCGAGATGCCAATGCTGTCCCATCCCCGGAAGCCCTGTAGCGTCGCGTGCCCAGTTAACTGCCCATTGTTCCACAGGGGGGTTTCGCCTGTCAGGGTATTCCACCATCCCATACGGCGCAGAGCTTGTCTCCAGATTTGAACTACGACCTGCGTGGCCGATGGCAGTACCCTCCGCAACGGTGCCGCATAAAGAATAGTGTGCAACGTATGAGACCCCATAAGGTAGCGCTCCAGAGCGTAAGCTGGGTCCCCCCTGTCTCCATACCACCACTCATTCAAGACCAGAAGATGAGAGGCCTGATAATAGGAGAGGATATCGGAAGTCGCCAACCCTCCACAATACGTGGATAGAAAGCAGGTGCGCAGCGCCACACGTACAGTGCCCCCCTCCCAGAGAAACTGCCCCAGTACAGAGTTTACCTGCCGGAACCATTTGAGCGGGATGGGGTATGGATGGTTTTCCAGTCTATATAGTAGCTGGGGTAGGGCCACCCTTTTGAAAATGGCCGGCCTGCCATAAATCGTCAGTGGCATACGGGACCATGTCCTGAGATCCGCCCGAACGCAGTCCCAGACCGGTGCTAAATTCCGCTCCCAGGAGACTGTGGGTTCTTCAGAAAAAAACACCCCCAGATATTTAATGCCCCCCACAGCCACCTGCAGTGTAGATGCCCAATCCCCCACTCCTGAGCGCTTCCCCAATACCCATAGGGTGGACTTGCAAGAGTTCATGTACAGCCCCGACATTTCTCCGAATATCTGCAAGATTTCCAAGAGATGCGGCCCTCACCTGTTGAGATCGGTTAAGGAAGAACAGGACACGTCTGCATAAAACGCGATCCTGTCGGACGGCCCCTGTGCCCACTCAAACCCACGCAACTGCGCATCTATGCGTACCCACGCCGCCAGTGGCTCCATAGCCAGGGCGAAGAGGTATGGCGAGAGCGGGCAGCCCTGCCGGATGCCACGCCCGATGGAAAACCTGAACAAAATTGCCCCCGCCACTCGAACCGAAGCCGTCAGGTCAGAGTAAAGAAGTTGCAAATAGGACAGAAACCGGGGCCCCCGGTTAAGACGGGGCAGGAGCGTGAACAAATAGACCCAACTCTGCGAGTCGAATGCCCTGTCCATATCCGCCAGGAGAAGCGCAGCCCGCTCCCCCGTACGGCGAACCACTGCCACCGCCACATGCGCACGCCGAATGTTGTGCCTGGTCGCCCTCTGGGGCATAAAGCCAGCCTGATCTGGGTGGATACGCGCTGAAATATGGGGTAGGAGCCGGTTTGCTAGCGATTTGGCCAAAACTTTGGCCTCTACGTTCAAGAGAGAAATTGGGCGATAAGAAGCATGGTGTTCAGGGGGTCGGCCCGGCTTGTGAAACACCACCACCTCCGCGTGTCTCCAATCTGGGGGGAGGCCGCCCTGGTCCCTGACCTCTTCCAACACCGCCCTATAGTGCGGACCCAGCTGCAGGTGATATTGCTTGAAAAATTCACTGGGGAACCCATTCGGTCCGGGAGCCTTCCCTGAGTTAAGTTCCCCCGGGGCCGTGCCCAGCTCCTCATCCATCAGCGTAAGCTCCAACCGCTGCCGCACCTCATCAGACGCCGCTCTAGGCGGCAGGTTGGCTATAAACCTGTCCACCATCTCCTCAGGTAGGCACTCTTTCGGGGCATATAGGTCCGCATAATATGCGGCGAAGCTCTCAGCCAGAACCTCCGGGTCCGTAATCAAGACTCCCGTCATGTCCAGTATCCCCAGTATGGTCTGCGCCTGGAATGCGCCCTGACACAGCCGGTGCAACATTGTACCTGATTTGTCTCCCCACTGATATATCCGACTACGCGTCACAAGCCATATCTGCCGCGCTTCATCCATCAGAAGAGATGCATAAGACTGCTGCACCAGGAGCAACTGCCCCACCGCCTAACCCTCACCCGCGATGCACCTCTGGCGCTCCAGTGCTTCTATCTCAGCCTCGGTCCGCACCAAGTCCGCCCTGCGCCTCTTCCGGGCTGCTGCACACCAAGCAATATCCACCCCTCTGTAACATGGGCTTTAGTGCTTCCCAAAGCGTCCCGGCACTGATGAGTGAGCCCATATTCTCGACTAAGTATTCAGCAATTGCCTCACCCATGCACCTCAGATAGTCCTCCTGTTGCAGGTGCCACACTGAGAGGCGCCAGCAAAACGGCTGCTGCCCCCTGCCCAAACGGATATCAACCGAGATGGGGGAGTGGTCCGAAAGCCCACGCGGCAGTATGTCCGCCGACTCTACCCTACCAACCATCTCCCTAGGGACAAAAAGATAATCCAATCTAGAAAAGGATTTGTGGACAGCTGAGAGAAATGTGTATTCCCGCCCATTACCGTGCAAGTGCCGCCATGTGTCCACTCAATCCAAGCCCTTAATCATATCGCACAATTTGGTAGAATGGCCTACGGCCGGACTGCCCCCAGGCCTGCACCTATCTCTAAGCACATCCACAACATCATTCCAATCTCCTCCCACTGCCGACAGCGCATCGGGGATCTCTGCCCATACTGCAAACAGTTTCTCAACCAGCGACCACTGTAGAGGGGGCGGGGCATACACACATCCCAACACCAAAGGATCCTCCCCAACCAAACCCCTGATAAACAAGTATCGTCCCTGTGTGTCGATCCACTGTTTTGAATGAACGTAAGGGATTCTGCGATGCACTAGTATGGCCACCCCCCTAGAGTCCCTAGCAAAGCCTGTATGGAAAATTTGTTGATAGCCATATCGCTGCAAACACAGAGCCTTGGTACCCAGTAGGTGGGTTTCTTGTAGCAAAAGTACATCGGCTCCAGCCCTCTTCACCTGTCGCAGCACTGCCCCCCTCTTAATCTTATCCAGAACTCCCTGTACATTCCAACTGAGGATACAAAGAGAACCACGGGGCCCTAGAGCCTTATCTGCCTGAACTGCCATCGGGGAGCGACCAGGAGCATAGCCCGGACACTGGGCCATACAGGCGTGTGCATAGTAGATGTGCGGAACCCTTTGCGACCATGTGACTGATGCCCAACCAAAACAACCCCCCCAATAACGAACAAACCCCCCACAATCCCCAACCCCCACCCCATACCTCAAAACTGTTGAAGTATCTGTCGCGGCAATGGAGCCCCTCGGCCCCCAACGAGGGACCTGAGGTGACCTACGCCAATGGATCCCCAACCAACAGCCCATGTCACCCAGGCCCACCCTCAGCCGGCCCCAGGCCAAGGGGGAGTCCACCCGCATCACAACTCCCTCCACCACACCGCAGCGCACATTGACCTAAGCCCATGCATAGATAACACACCAACCCCCTCCTGTCCGTTAAATACCAAAGTCAAGGGTCAAGGGTCCACTGTCCGTTGCTCAGGAGCCTCCTTCCCTCGGCCTGAGGCATCACCAGAAGCGGAGCACACCCTGGACCGGGATCGCCAGTTCCCCTTCCTGCGCGTCCCTTGGGAAGCCCGTGACTGTGCCTCGCTCAGAGATGAATCCGACTCCAATCCCGGCGGCGTATGCACCCTCACCTTCACAGTTTCGTCGGTCCACTCGAATACCTCCTCCGGAGTGTCAAAGAAGTAAGTGCAGGACTGAAACACCACCAGCAGGTGGGCCAGGAAGAGCAGGGCATAAGGAAGTTTAAGATCTCTGAGACGGGCCTTGGCGGCCATGAATGACTGCCGCTGCACCAAAAGCGTGTAATCCGGAAAGATCAGGATACGATGGTTCTCGTAGGGCAGGGGTTCCTTAGCTGTGGCCTGTTTCAAAATAATGTCACGATCATGGTAATTCAGCAGTTTGGCAATCACAGGCCGCGGGCGAGCCCCCTCCAGCGGCTTTTGCATGAGAGCCCTGTGAGCCTGTTCTATCACAAAACATCTGGAGAGGGTATCAGGGGGAAGCCAACCTTCCAGCCACTGTGTCAAGAAGCCCTCCATGTTGCCCTTCTCACAGCCCTCCGGGAATGCTACAAAACGCAAATTGTTCTGCCGGGCCCGCCCTTCTGCATCCTCGGCTCGGAGCGCCAGGCCCTTCTGAATACTGGCCACCTTACGCTTCAGGGTCGCAACATCGTCCTCCACCCCTGAGATCCGGGTCTCTGCCTCTGTGATGCGAGACACAGCATTTTGCAGGTCCTGGCGCAATAACATGACATCAGATCCCATCGCGCCTCTTTTCGCGTCCAGCATATCCCGGGACTGAGTAATTGCGGCTATCAAAGCCGCATTGTCCGGCCTGGAGTCCTGTTGCCCTCCTGCCGCTCCTGCTCCCCCACCGGAGGCGCCAGGAAATTTGTCAATGGGCCCATGTTTTGTGGCCCCGTCACTGCCTTTATCCCGCGTCATAGCCAGCAATGGTAGGTATCCACTCAAGGTAGGGCCGGTTCTATTGACCACACGTAGTCCCACTTGGATACCACTGGAGCTCCCCCGGACCACTCCCAACTGGGTAGAAGGTGCCCTCGAACCAGGGCCCGCAATCTAACCAGGTGGGACTTGACGTCAGCCTCCACAGTCTCCGCACCGGGGGGTCCCCCACTGGCCGGGGGGTCCCCCACTGGGCTTCCAAAGCCCCAGCGTACTTATAATATATTTTAAGTTCATATCTGCATGCCCATTTATTTGGATTTGGTTTTTGTTTTTGTTTTAGCACGAGCCCTTCCCGTTGATGCCAGCCGCCACTGGGGCAGGGATCTGCTCACATCATCCAAGTGATTGTGGGAGCGCATTCTCTGAGCCCTATAGAGGGTCCTTCCATGGAACTATGACAGATGTCATTTCTTTGTCCACTAGGTAATGCTTTAAGATGAAATATAGAAGTGCAGATACTCACTACATACAGTACCTTTTGCTCCTTGGAAGTGCCGGTACACTCCCATTAAATGTGTTGCAGCTGTGCTGTGAAGTACAGGTACTCTCCCTTTTATATTAAAGAAGTGCAGTACTGAGTATCCAACAGTACTTGCCCATTTAAAGCACAAAAATGTTCATGCTTCAGCACAATTGGAGGCATTTTAAATTGCCCCTGCTCCAGGGCATGACTGGAGGTGGGGGAAGAGGGAGGCTCGGGAGAGGGCGGAAGCAGGGGATGGAGCCTGCTAATGGGCCACCGTATCCCTGGACACGCCCACTCGTGCAAATATCGCACATTATGAATATGAATGTGTGTGTGCAATGTAGGTTGGGCACACAATGCATACTTTGCACAAACCGAGACACACTTTGTGTAAATTGTGCTATGCGTAAAATGGGGTTCCTTTGTAAATCTGACCCTCACCTGGAATTGGTGTAGGCGCGTGCAGGGTGTGGAGCATCATGCATGAGAAATAGAGGCCCGCTGCTGTGACCAGCTGCCTGCAGCTGTCACACCCCAAGCAGCTGCCTGCTCTGAGTTCAGGAAGCTGCTCTTAATCCACTTCTGGCTATGTAGAGCAGAGGACGTTATGCGGAACTTGCGGATGTTGATAGGTGCTGCGGAAAAAACGTTTTACTGGGGTGTGACATGGTCAGGTTGATACCAGGGGAGGTTGACCCCTCCTAACTCTGACGCTGCAGAACTAATGCAAGCATCTGCGGTTTCCAAAGTCGCAGCCAAACACTGGAACGAGAGAGACACCCAGTGGCTATTTAAGGTATGACGCTAGCTAAGGTCTGGTGGGATAATCCCTGTCCACCAACCAGAAGAAGCAAGGTGCAAACCAACCTGTGTACAAACGAGTATGCTATTTGGATGGGACCTTTGTACAACAAGATTGCATCGAAAACTACCCTTTCACAGAGGGTCGCAAAATGACCTGGCACAACTCATTTCTGAACCTCTGTGATTGCCTATGAATGTCGGGATGGTGGTCTGTGAGGAACTACAGACACCTATTCCCTGCATTTGCCTTCCCAAATTGAAAACTTTTCTTAGCAGCCATGCGCTCCTTGAGAAACTTGTTTCCTTTTAGGAATACTCGAGAGAACGTGCAAGTCTGGACCTCCAAAGCTACCTGACATAATTAAGGGAAAGCTGTCAGAATGCTGACAGGCGGCTTGTTGGGAGCAGACAGCGGTGCAATAGTGACACCCAGTGGTGAATCAAAATATGGTCTCGTGATGCTTGTGGTGTTGGGCCTCAGGCCCACATGACGAGCAAAGACAGACACGGACACCTGGGTCTGTAGTGTAGTAAACTGGCCTCGAGCACGTGCACCCGGGCTCTTTTATTGACGGGGCCACGTCACTCGTGGCACCCGTGATGGATGGGTGTGGGGGTGCAGTGTGCCCAGCCCTCGAGGGAGTGGCTGGCGTTACAACTTCCTGCGGGACACTAGAACGTGTCTCGCAGGATACTACATTCCTCCCCAACTTTATTGAGGAACAAACAAAAATGGTAGTCCAACCTGTGGGGATAAAACAAACAGTTAACTGAATACCACAGGGCCCATCAGTCTATAGAGAATTCTATTCAGAAAATTGCTTAAAACTCACCTTTTCCCTCCCCTTGGTTAAAACCCCGCCACTCACGCTTCACCCTCACTCACTCTGTCTTAAAGCGCCAAGAAGGCTTTGGTGTTAGTGCGCTATACAAATTGCACTTAAGATAAGATAAGATAGAGTCAGGTGGCAGGATGACAGCAGACCTGAGCTGGTGACGTTGCTTGCAGCAGAACCTTCTCGGCGGGCACCCGTAGTTTAACCTGAGGGCTTAGGACACGACTGCTGGCTCGGAGACTTCCGCTGCATACCGTCAGCTTGCTGACGATGACATGTCTTGCGGCCTTGCCAGGATTCCACTTTGCTGACGTCGGCGATGGTCTGTGGTAAGTTCTAACAGTTCCATTTAGTGGGTTACGTCGAGAACATGGATGGAGTCCCAAAGTGAGACTTCACAGAGGTGTTGCTGGGCCGACTATCTTTGTTGAATTGGTTGGCTGTGACTGGAAACCTGTCGGTGGGGCAAAGTCTCTTCTCGCTCTCCCGCCTGGGGAGGCCCGCTGTCGGAGTTGCGGCAGGACTGTAGGAGGGCTGTGCTGGGGGGGCTGCTTGTGTGCCATCTGGGGGCAGCTGCAGGACCGCTGAGGAGCCGTTACTGAGTCACATGCACAACTCTCACGGGTGGATGAGTCTTGGCCAAGACTTGCACTCGCTGCTGCAGTTCCGGAGTAGGCTAGGTTCCCAGGTGGCTTCTTATTTCTTTTGGTCGGCGGGTGTGGCAACAGTGTAGGACTCCAGTCCACTTGTGCTCTGGTAGTGGTGTTGTTTGACGCAGGTGATGATGGCTTGTGTGATGGTGCTTGCCAGCCATGTGGTGACTCGGGATGACAGGTGGTGATGTCTTCTAGGGAGTGTTGGATGTCAGTAGGGACTTGGCAGCCATGTGCCTCCACCTTGCTGAGGTGGAGTGTCTGTGGCGGCTTGACACGTAGAGTGTGGGGATCCTCTCTTGCCTGGCTTGGGGCCACTGCCGACTCCCTCTTGAGGTGGTGCGAGGACGGACACTCTGTGCTGATCTTCACCCGTGGCATCTGCGACAGGAGCAGGGATGCCGCGTCGATGCTCGGGATGGACGGTCGCCTGGGGAAGCGTTAGGATGAGGTGCGGTTGGTGCTTGCTGTGGCTTACGTTCGGTTCATCCATGAGGCTGTATCCAGGGATGTCGGTCCGCCTTGGTGGCTGTCTGGTGTGTCAGAGTGTGCTCTTGGCTGGCTGTGAGTCCTCGGTCTTCTCCCTTTGTTGGTCTGTTCAGCCCACCTGTGATTATCCGGTTTTCGGGGTGACAGGGCTGTCACTCTTCTTCTTTTCTTCGAGGACATTGTGTAGTGTAGTTCCTATATTCCCAATAGGCTCTGCGCATTGGAATAACATAAACAATAGTTTAGACGTAGGACTGAGGTCGACTAGGTCTCTACTGAATATGTTAGACTTAATTATGAATGCCAGCTAGCTCAGAGGTCACTAGAAACTTTCTCGAGTGAACAGGAAGGAGTTAACTTTATTGAATAGACAAGAAGGGATTAGTTTCTGACAACCACATAAACATGACAACTTTGCTCCCTCCAGAATAAGGAGTATATCTCCAAAGTCGCGGAAACAATAGATAACTATTTCACTCAGTCAATCGTGCACACTTAGTTTCACCAGAAGCGCAGCGAAAAAGAGAGACGGGCGTTTTCAATAAAAGTGGTTATTTATTGAACAGTCTTCTTTCTCATGCAAGAGAAGTGAGTTGCCACAATTGCAATACTTGTTATAAAGTAAAGTGCGTACAGTAAAAGAAGTATTATGAAATAATACTGTAAAAGCATGGTACAGTTTCTAAGCCATACCGTGTTTAAAATAGATAAAATATATACATATATAAAACAATGACTAAACGTACTCAACTGATGCTTCTAAGATACGCCTACCCCGGGGTACCTAACCTAAGCCTAGTACATGAGAAGGAGTAAATGAGCTGCAGTTTAAGATAGTTTTGCCAAGAATCTGAATCAAGAATTCTCTGAGGATCTAATCAGCTCCGTACCTTGGTTAGAGAATGAAGGAGGTCTTGTATCTCGTTCTCAGGACTCGATCTCCCAGCAACCCGCAAGGGTGACTGGAAACACTGGGGCTGGATTTCTCGGCAGGAGAAAAGACAGCGTCTCTCTCAGTGCGTCAATGGGAGGGTCGGCTTCCTTCGGCACTTGCCATAGCAGGGCGTCGGACAAGTAGACAGCTGATCTGCTCCAAACCGCCGTGTGTTTGCTAGGGCAGCTGTTGGTATATTTATACCTGTAAGGTGACTAGTTTGACGTAAGGTTGGACATAAGACGTCACTAAGAACTTACAGTTCTTTCAGGACTCCAGGAGTTCTTGGACAAATCAAAACAAAAGCAGGGGGGAATTCCCGGGCTGCTGGAGGCTTGGTTTGTTTAAAGAACGCGTTGTACTTTCTAGGAGTCTATGGGAGTAGCCTTGCCGTATTTGGACTGCATTGGCTATGACTAAATATGGATATGATTCTTATGCCTTTATAAGGATATGATATGTTATAACCACATAAGGGCATAAATCGGGAATATCTAAATAGGGGCCTAGATACGTTCACAACACCCACTCCGCGTATAATGTCCATCATTACTAAATACTAAGCAATATTAAACATATAACTATTCATGTGTTTTCCAGCCCACCCCAAAATACATAAAATGCATTTGAAATGGTATGTACATGAAAAATGAGTAGTATACTGTATGCTTTTCAAGCAATGATATCATTCAGATTATGCAAATATAGTACGTTCAAATATTGGCTGAATGAATCACGAAAATTGCATTCATGAAATGTCTCTTAATACAGAAGAGAAGGTGGAGACCATTTCATGACATATTTATACAAGATTGTACATGTGCTAGAGGCTGAATCAAAATATTGTCCCTAGAGTTTCAAAATAGAAATCTTGTTATCTAAGAATAGTTCTACTTTAAGCGGAGTATCATGTGCCAAAAAATATGTAAATATTTTGGGAACGGGGAAAAATAATTTCGCTTTCAGGGCAAAAAATAGTTTCACAGTTTTTTAGAAGCTCTGTTTTAAAAATTGAAGGTCGAATTCAGTGTTCAGGGAACGCTGTGTGCTTAAAGTTATTCTCGTTGTTAGGAGAGAACATTAACTCAGATAGGGCTGCAAAGAATTCGTCTACAACAGTAGGGGAAAGTTCCACCAAGTTTGAAAAAGCAGAAATAGTGCAGACATGAGAGGCATTGCTGTCGTCGCTGTTTAGATCAGCAATGGTCACAGAAGGTGGTACCTGTGTGCCGCTTTCATCTCGTACCTCACCGTCACCTAATCGTAATGGTGAAGTCTCAACGAATGCCGTCATCAGAATAGGTAGCCGCTGGGGACAACACATTGCATGAGCCATTACCGAACCAAGCAAAGTATCGATATCCAAAGGTACTGCTGATGGTAGTGTAAGACAGACGTCCAACACGCATTCTTCTCCGCATAGCAGGCATCGTAGAACAGGTAAGATGCAATCTTGCCAGATTGGTCTGAATGAAAGAAACCATGTGGTATTCAGATCTCTTAGTCGAGCTAAACCGAGTACTTTAGTCATTCTTTCTCGGCATCTCATCACAAGGATCGTTTCTTCCATGGTAGCCTGAGTTTTGTTTGTCGCTGGATTTGCCATATCGCAGCAGAAGGAACAAAAATAAAATTCCTGCTACGAGTCCCAACAGAAGAGGCAAGCCACCGAACACAGAGTGCACCAAATTCGGGAAGATGTTCAGGGCTGCTTCAAAGGGTGCTAATAGTCCCGAAAAAATTGTCTTAAATACATGTGCGATGCCACTGGTATCAGACATGTTTAAAATTTGACCTAACATTTCTGCGAAATGCACGGGGCAATTGGTTGATAATAATGTATGTATCTCTGCCGCTGTCCTTGCAACTTGCAGATCATGCGTCTCTTTGGACGAGGTTAAAGGCACAGTTGTTTGTAAAAGAATGGATTTCATTCTGCTTAAAGTATCAATTCGAATAGAAGAGATATTCAGAGAAGGCCATATTGCTGCCTCCTTGTCTGGTTTGCTGTTTGGATACAATACTTGCTGCGTAATCAAGAGAGAGAGGTAGGACCAGAAAGCTAGTCCATGTCCCCGGTTAATATATGATTAAATCAAAAAGAGACTAGCTCAAGTTACTTTAGGGGAGGGGGAAGACTCTGATATGTTTTGTCACGGAGTGTGAACACCCAGCAGGTGTGTTCAAAAAGCCCTCACCCACCAACCTAGTTGGTGGCATGCTTCATCATCGGGCCCACCCAGTGGCACCTAGCGTGCCCCGGGTGTGCTTCAACGCCTGACTACAGCGGAGCTGGTATTTTACTGAGTGTGCGGTGAAGATAGTTAAGGAAGTGATGTTAAAACGGCTGAACGGTGGTCCCAGTACCCGAAGGTAAAATTAGACTTTAATACCTGGGCCTCCGTCAGCGGTTAAAAATAAGGCAAGGGGATGTAAGGGGCGAGTTACGACCTCTCACATCCAATGGGTCAACATGTTTCAGCCAGTGCCTTATGACTAGACTGGCTTTCTTCAGGACCTAAAATAAGTGAGTGCAAATTACCTAGTGGGGGTGTAGAGGAGACTATGTGTCTACACGCCCTAAAGTGTATCTACGTGTGAGAGGGGGATTCCCTTCTCAAGACCACCTGTACACATAACATGGAAGGACAAAACAAAAACACACAGGGAGAAGGTAGAGTCATTAGGATGTACAGTTTTACGCACATCTGATGCCGTCACTATAGCGAGTGCTGGTGGGCTATAGGCGGCTATGGTGTGATGGTATTGGTGGTACCATCACAGTGGGAATCGCACTGATAACTCGGGAGTGAGGTGATTTAAGAGACGGAGTAAAACAGGGTGCATTAGTGAAAATGCGGCGCAAGGAGGGATTCTTACGCAAGTTATTTGCTCAGTCTGACCTCAAGGTTGGGAGGTGGCAAAGGCTTGACCCTGGGGGGACAAACATTTACCATACTGATTAGGGAGACCTGTTAGGAAAGAAAATAGCGCTTACCAGGAGTCGTGATGGTGGTTTCTCATACTCACAGTACTTCTGGGTTGAGCCTGCTCTGGACCTGTAGTGCCTCCTTCGCATACCGGTGGGGAATGAGTGTTTTCCCAGGTCTTAAGTAGTCTTGTTAATTGGTCTAATTAAGTGCACCTGTGATGTGGAGGGCAATGGTGAAAAGACTCACAGGCCTGAGTCATGCTGCCTGGAGTAAGTATGGGCGCCTTAGGTGCGCGCGCGCTCTAGCGCCCTGTCGCGCTGGGAGGCATCGTTATGGGCCACTGGGGAACCACCCAGGCGCTCGCGTCTATAGTTAGCGCATGCGCGATAGGTCCAAGTGCATGCTCCTCAGGGGAACAGCCTGGAGGGTAGTGTTAGTTGTACGCGCATGCGCATTATGACCGGGCTGGTCTGCGCATGTGCGGCGTATGACGGGTGATCGCCCGCGCATGCGCGGTGTGTTGTTCACCGGGCACATTTGTTCTGGTCCATTGAGTGGACCTGGGGCATATAAATAATTTCGTTTCGTCCATTTCATGGACGTCGGGCATATAGAAACATTTAGACAAGTGTATTGTGAATAAATGGGGGACAATCTTTAGCAGTTTTCAGGAGAAAGACTGCTTAGAGGACGTAGTCGTTTCAGTGATACTGCGCCCAACCATATGTAGTTTGATGATGGGGGTAGTGTGATTACTGACGGGTCAAAGAATTCCACGGGATGGCATCATTCAATCCCTGGGTGGATGTGGAAAGGCGGTAGATCCACCGTTGTTCAGCCTGCAGTAGTTTTTGGTCATTGTCCATAGCGCCTGAGGTGATCTGCTCTATCACCGTCCATGATAGGTCATTTGGTGTGTGGCCTTCGGTGATGAAATGGTTGGTCATCTTGCTTATGTTCTTTTTGCATCTGATGGTACTGCGGTGTTCGGTTATGCGGGTTTTTATTTTCCGTGTGGTCATCCCAATGTATCGGAGTCCACATCTACATGTAATTAAGTAGATGATATTGCGGGAGTTGCAGTTAGTGTGGCTACGTTGGGTCCACATCTTGTTTGGTTCCAAATCCAAGGTTTTGGTGTGGGAGGTGAGGTGGCACACGCTGCAGTCATTGCACGGATAGTGCCCGCTGACATTGGGGAGGCCCCATATGTTGCGGAGGGTGTTGGTGGCAGGTGGGGATGGTGGTCTGGGACGGGTATTGACAAGGCGGTCTTTTAGATTGGAGTTTCGCTTGTATGCGAATCTTGGAAGGTCCCATTTCCTCTGTCCTGAAGTGATGATTTTCCAATGTTTTTTTATAATTTTCGACACCTCATTCGATGCTGTGTTATAGGTCGTAACGCAGGTGATGGGTGGGTTATCTTGGACTTTGGTGACAGTCTCGAGGAGGGCCTCCCGATTTTGGTTTCTTGCTCTTTTCTGTGTTTTGTTGATGATTGGTCTTGGATAGCCCCGTTGTGACAGCTTGTTGGTCAAGTCCATAGCCTGTTTTTTATAGTCAGAGATGTTCGTGCAGTTCCTGCGTATACGCAAGAACTGTCCATAGGGCAGGTTCTCTCTGAGGGGGCGTGGGTGGAAACTGGTAAAATCAAGCAATGAGTTCCTTGCTGTCGGTTTGTAGTACGTGGTAGTGGTCAGAGTGCCATCTTTGGCTCTGATATCCAGGTCTAGGAAGGGGAGATGGCTGTTGCTGGCCGTGCTGGTGAACTTGAGGTAGGGGTCCCTGTTGTTAAGCCATGTCAAGAATTCGTCCAGGTCGGAGTGGGAACCTTGCCAGACCACCAGAATATCATCTATATACCTGCGCCAACTCAGGATGTGGTTGATGTAGGGGTTGGTGTCTGTAGTTATGTGGCACTCTTCAAAGTGGTGGACGTATAGTCCCGCCACGCTTGGAGCGAAGACACTGCCCATCGATGTCCCGTTGGTCTGTAAGTAGAGAGTGCCGTCGTACTCAAAGAAGTTTTCTTTGAGTGCCAAGGTTGCGCATGACAGTATAAAGGCTCTTGGCGTGTGGTGTTCCCAGTTAGCAGCCATAAGGATGTCATGGAGTACTTGGAGAGTGGCATCTTGTGGGAGGCTGGTGTAGAGGCTCTCCACGTCTAGACCCACCAGCAGTTGTGTGGTAGGGTTGAATTCCTTGTTGTTGAGGACTTGTAAGAGATGCTTGGTGTCCTTGATGTATGTCGGGGTCGACTGTACCAGGGGGTTTAAGAAAAAGTCGCAGTAGCGTGACAGTGGTTCCAATAGGGAGTTGATCCCTGATACTATGGGTCTTCCAGGAGGGGGAGTGACCCCCTTGTGAACTTTAGGCACAGTATAGAAATATGGGGTTCTGGTGTTCTGTGGGCATAGGTAATCTGCTTCCTGTTTGGATATGTGCTCAGCGTCCGCTGCCCTTTTGACCAGTGCGTGGATCGTGGTCCTCAGTTCGTTAGTGGGGTCTTGTTCCAGCCGGCGATAGTTCCTGTTGTCGCTTAGTAATCTGCGGCACTCAGTGTCATAGTCCTGCTTGTTTTGGAGGACAATGCCTCCTCCTTTGTCCGCCGGTTTGATAACGATCAGGGGGTTGTCTTGCAACCGTTGTAGAGTCCTCCTATCCTCCCACGATAGGTTGTTGAAATGGTTGGTAGGTTTTAATCTCTCAATATCGTTGTACACGGCCTGTTCAAACGTCACGATTTCGGGGGGAATGGCAGAGGGAGGTGGTACAAACGTGGATTTTGGTCGCAGACCAGTGATATTGGGATTGTCGTGGACTGGTTCTATTTCTGGGATTGGTTTCTCGAAGAACGACTTCAGTTTCAGTTTCCGGAAGAATTGCGCCAGTTCCACATGTAATTTGAACTTGTCGAGTCTTGTTGTCGGAACAAATGATAAGCCCTTCTCAAGTACCGACTGTTCTTTGGGGGTCAGGGGTGTGCTAGACAAGTTGAAAACCAATGAGTCTTGTTGTTTTTGGGGAATCATTGTTTGCTGGTTCCCGCTGTGCCCTCTTTCGCCTTCTGGCGTGTATTCGCGCTGACTGGGTTCTCCTCTCCGCCCCAGTGTACTTGCGGTTGTTGTGGGTTTGTTCTTCTTCTGCCCCGTGTTCTTCTGCCAGAAAGTCACTTTAAAGCCACAATAACCGCCTACAAAAAGAAATTGGATGACCAGAATAAAGACATAAACGAATATAAAGAATACTTGACTCAGGCAAAAATAAAGAAATTCGACAAGGATTTGAAGAAATTCAATTACGCCAAAGTCTACCCATACTCAGAGGATGACTACACCCCTCAGAACAAAAACACCAGTATGTCCAACACCTCCGGAGATGACAGCTCCGTGTCCAGCGATTCCAGCACTGGCTCGGCGAGACGAGGAGGACGCGGCAGACGTGGACAGCGTTGGCAGAACAACTGGCAAGGAGGTCAACCTGGACAATTCCACGGTTTCCCACCTAATTACGGCCCGAGGCAAAACCCCTACTTTGGATTCCCGCCCATGTACCCTCCTGGACCAATGCCCTTATTTACAGGCCACCAGGGACAACACATTCCTTTTTTAGGACAGGGCAGAAGAACACGGGGCAGAAGAAGAACAAACCCACAACAACCGCAAGTACACTGGGGCGGAGAGGAGAACCCAGTCAGCGCGAATACACGCCAGAAGGCGAAAGAGGGCACAGCGGGAACCAGCAAACAATGATTCCCCAAAAACAACAAGACTCATTGGTTTTCAACTTGTCTAGCACACCCCTGACCCCCAAAGAACAGTCGGTACTTGAGAAGGGCTTATCATTTGTTCCGACAACAAGACTCGACAAGTTCAAATTACATGTGGAACTGGCGCAATTCTTCCGGAAACTGAAACTGAAGTCGTTCTTCGAGAAACCAATCCCAGAAATAGAACCAGTCCACGACAATCCCAATATCACTGGTCTGCGACCAAAATCCACGTTTGTACCACCTCCCTCTGCCATTCCCCCCGAAATCGTGACGTTTGAACAGGCCGTGTACAACGATATTGAGAGATTAAAACCTACCAACCATTTCAACAACCTATCGTGGGAGGATAGGAGGACTCTACAACGGTTGCAAGACAACCCCCTGATCGTTATCAAACCGGCGGACAAAGGAGGAGGCATTGTCCTCCAAAACAAGCAGGACTATGACACTGAGTGCCGCAGATTACTAAGCGACAACAGGAACTATCGCCGGCTGGAACAAGACCCCACTAACGAACTGAGGACCACGATCCACGCACTGGTCAAAAGGGCAGCGGACGCTGAGCACATATCCAAACAGGAAGCAGATTACCTATGCCCACAGAACACCAGAACCCCATATTTCTATACTGTGCCTAAAGTTCACAAGGGGGTCACTCCCCCTCCTGGAAGACCCATAGTATCAGGGATCAACTCCCTATTGGAACCACTGTCACGCTACTGCGACTTTTTCTTAAACCCCCTGGTACAGTCGACCCCGACATACATCAAGGACACCAAGCATCTCTTACAAGTCCTCAACAACAAGGAATTCAACCCTACCACACAACTGCTGGTGGGTCTAGACGTGGAGAGCCTCTACACCAGCCTCCCACAAGATGCCACTCTCCAAGTACTCCATGACATCCTTATGGCTGCTAACTGGGAACACCACACGCCAAGAGCCTTTATACTGTCATGCGCAACCTTGGCACTCAAAGAAAACTTCTTTGAGTACGACGGCACTCTCTACTTACAGACCAACGGGACATCGATGGGCAGTGTCTTCGCTCCAAGCGTGGCGGGACTATACGTCCACCACTTTGAAGAGTGCCACATAACTACAGACACCAACCCCTACATCAACCACATCCTGAGTTGGCGCAGGTATATAGATGATATTCTGGTGGTCTGGCAAGGTTCCCACTCCGACCTGGACGAATTCTTGACATGGCTTAACAACAGGGACCCCTACCTCAAGTTCACCAGCACGGCCAGCAACAGCCATCTCCCCTTCCTAGACCTGGATATCAGAGCCAAAGATGGCACTCTGACCACTACCACGTACTACAAACCGACAGCAAGGAACTCATTGCTTGATTTTACCAGTTTCCACCCACGCCCCCTCAGAGAGAACCTGCCCTATGGACAGTTCTTGCGTATACGCAGGAACTGCACGAACATCTCTGACTATAAAAAACAGGCTATGGACTTGACCAACAAGCTGTCACAACGGGGCTATCCAAGACCAATCATCAACAAAACACAGAAAAGAGCAAGAAACCAAAATCGGGAGGCCCTCCTCGAGACTGTCACCAAAGTCCAAGATAACCCACCCATCACCTGCGTTACGACCTATAACACAGCATCGAATGAGGTGTCGAAAATTATAAAAAAACATTGGAAAATCATCACTTCAGGACAGAGGAAATGGGACCTTCCAAGATTCGCATACAAGCGAAACTCCAATCTAAAAGACCGCCTTGTCAATACCCGTCCCAGACCACCATCCCCACCTGCCACCAACACCCTCCGCAACATATGGGGCCTCCCCAATGTCAGCGGGCACTATCCGTGCAATGACTGCAGCGTGTGCCACCTCACCTCCCACACCAAAACCTTGGATTTGGAACCAAACAAGATGTGGACCCAACGTAGCCACACTAACTGCAACTCCCGCAATATCATCTACTTAATTACATGTAGATGTGGACTCCGATACATTGGGATGACCACACGGAAAATAAAAACCCGCATAACCGAACACCGCAGTACCATCAGATGCAAAAAGAACATAAGCAAGATGACCAACCATTTCATCACCGAAGGCCACACACCAAATGACCTATCATGGACGGTGATAGAGCAGATCACCTCAGGCGCTATGGACAATGACCAAAAACTACTGCAGGCTGAACAACGGTGGATCTACCGCCTTTCCACATCCACCCAGGGATTGAATGATGCCATCCCGTGGAATTCTTTGACCCGTCAGTAATCACACTACCCCCATCATCAAACTACATATGGTTGGGCGCAGTATCACTGAAACGACTACGTCCTCTAAGCAGTCTTTCTCCTGAAAACTGCTAAAGATTGTCCCCCATTTATTCACAATACACTTGTCTAAATGTTTCTATATGCCCGACGTCCATGAAATGGACGAAACGAAATTATTTATATGCCCCAGGTCCACTCAATGGACCAGAACAAATGTGCCCGGTGAACAACACACCGCGCATGCGCGGGCGATCACCCGTCATACGCCGCACATGCGCAGACCAGCCCGGTCATAATGCGCATGCGCGTACAACTAACACTACCCTCCAGGCTGTTCCCCTGAGGAGCATGCACTTGGACCTATCGCGCATGCGCTAACTATAGACGCGAGCGCCTGGGTGGTTCCCCAGTGGCCCATAACGATGCCTCCCAGCGCGACAGGGCGCTAGAGCGCGCGCGCACCTAAGGCGCCCATACTTACTCCAGGCAGCATGACTCAGGCCTGTGAGTCTTTTCACCATTGCCCTCCACATCACAGGTGCACTTAATTAGACCAATTAACAAGACTACTTAAGACCTGGGAAAACACTCATTCCCCACCGGTATGCGAAGGAGGCACTACAGGTCCAGAGCAGGCTCAACCCAGAAGTACTGTGAGTATGAGAAACCACCATCACGACTCCTGGTAAGCGCTATTTTCTTTCCTAACAGGTCTCCCTAATCAGTATGGTAAATGTTTGTCCCCCCAGGGTCAAGCCTTTGCCACCTCCCAACCTTGAGGTCAGACTGAGCAAATAACTTGCGTAAGAATCCCTCCTTGCGCCGCATTTTCACTAATGCACCCTGTTTTACTCCGTCTCTTAAATCACCTCACTCCCGAGTTATCAGTGCGATTCCCACTGTGATGGTACCACCAATACCATCACACCATAGCCGCCTATAGCCCACCAGCACTCGCTATAGTGACGGCATCAGATGTGCGTAAAACTGTACATCCTAATGACTCTACCTTCTCCCTGTGTGTTTTTGTTTTGTCCTTCCATGTTATGTGTACAGGTGGTCTTGAGAAGGGAATCCCCCTCTCACACGTAGATACACTTTAGGGCGTGTAGACACATAGTCTCCTCTACACCCCCACTAGGTAATTTGCACTCACTTATTTTAGGTCCTGAAGAAAGCCAGTCTAGTCATAAGGCACTGGCTGAAACATGTTGACCCATTGGATGTGAGAGGTCGTAACTCGCCCCTTACATCCCCTTGCCTTATTTTTAACCGCTGACGGAGGCCCAGGTATTAAAGTCTAATTTTACCTTCGGGTACTGGGACCACCGTTCAGCCGTTTTAACATCACTTCCTTAACTATCTTCACCGCACACTCAGTAAAATACCAGCTCCGCTGTAGTCAGGCGTTGAAGCACACCCGGGGCACGCTAGGTGCCACTGGGTGGGCCCGATGATGAAGCATGCCACCAACTAGGTTGGTGGGTGAGGGCTTTTTGAACACACCTGCTGGGTGTTCACACTCCGTGACAAAACATATCAGAGTCTTCCCCCTCCCCTAAAGTAACTTGAGCTAGTCTCTTTTTGATTTAATCATGGATACAATACTTGCATTCAGCAAATGACCCTGGAAGTAACGCTCACGAGATAGGCTATTCCTGGCACCATGCCACAACAGCTGTGGTCACATATTATAACGTAGCTGCCGTTGGAAGGCTGTCTGAAAAAAGGCTCTATCTGTGTTGCAGGGGTGCCGTGCAGTTGACATGAAAGGTTGTTTGATGAACCTTTGCAGGCTCCATGCAAGTTAATATCTTGACACAGAAGTGTACCGCTTAGTATTTTTTTACAGTTATTACCACTAAGAAATACCTCTTTTTTCCCTTCACTATAACATTTATGTGTATAAGGTAATTTCCAGGTTGACTTGATGTATCCTTTACCTAACCTTTCATACAGGCCTGCTGGTATATACTTTTGGCAATATTGAAACTAAAAAGTTGTTATTGGGATTGTAATTGTACCATGTATTATCCATTCAATGACAGGTCGTTCTGACATTGTCAATGGCAATTTTTCTAGTTTTTCAATGCTCAGAATTGTATAATCTGCTCCTTTTTGTGCCAAAGAGATTTGTTTATCAGTAAGGTTAAAGATAGAAAATAATGACGTTTTGTTGATTAGACGCCATGGCACGTGACCTGAACGAAGATTTTGCAACGTCCAGCCTAACTGTACAATAGAACGTAATTGGTACTGACCATGTTGTAACCCCTTTAGGAAAAAGGTCAAAACCTGGCTGTTTCCTAAAAAACTCTAACTTGTGCACTCCACTCTGCTCCTCCAATCACGGTCCGCCCCCCTTTTGAGCCTCCAGCGCCAGGATGCCTGCAAGGTGACAGTGCGCTTTATAAGTCACACAAATAAATAATAATAAATACATAAATTAGCATATCCTGTTCTTTTATATCAATAGCAGATGATACAATGCTGTCCAGTGAATACATTCTGGAGGACAGAGTCGTTAACCCATTGTCCACTACAGACAGTGATTTTTCCAAATAATACGATCAATTTCTCGTATTTTTTCAGCAGTTTCAATTTGCATTACTTTCCAAGCTTTGTTGTAAGCAGCGTATATACCGGCGTATATGCAACGTTTTTGACGCTGTTTGCGAGGTCCCAATATGAAATCTCGCAAGTCAGCACCTTCTTTAAGTAAAGTTAAGTGTTGCTTAATTTCAGGCAGTGTGGATCTCTGTAGCCATTCGAGGCATAGTTTCCCTACACTGCATGTTGTAATTATCCCTGGATCTTGTCTCTGGGAATATCTAGGGTCTGGCCTGTTCTGTTTGAACCCCTGTCTTTTATTCAGGAATCTATCTTGACAGTTATTAGTGTCTGTGGGCCAGATCAACCATTTCTCCAATCAGGATTTGTTCTGTTTTGGTGTAAAATATGGGATACGTCTATCTCCACATCTGTAGTGCTATTACTATCAGGCATTGGTTTTGGAATAGACGGTTTGTTTAAGTCTTTTATCTTGGCTAGGCCAAGACAGGTTGTTTGTTGAATGGTGTCATTCAGGAACATTATTTGTTCTGGGATCATGCAGGCTCTAAATAATGATTCTAGACCTTGTACCTGCCAATCTTTTGTACCCCAAATGGTTTTTGTTTCAATGTTGTTTTTCCAAAATTCAAAACCAAATGTAGACATTTTTTCATAAAATGGTGTGGAGTATAGCAATTTAGTGTTTGTCAACATGTTTTTCATTCCTGTCTTATTTAACATTTTAAAATAAAACGTTTCTGGATCAGTCATGTTAAACCCTGAAAAGTATTGGAATTTATCATATAATGTTTTTGAACTGCCTTTTGGCGGTGTTGGACAATGTTCCCATTGATTATAAGTAAAAACATTTCTAGGATTAGCAGATTTATGCAAATAGTGATGCCCATAAGGTTAAAACAATACATTTCTTCATAGTTTGATGAGCCTTCTAAATAATCATGTTCTGTAAATTCTGCTGACATTTCTAAATCTGACATCATATTATTAATATTTTCAAAGTCCCAATCATCAGAGAAAGTACTTGGTGATAAAAAGTCACTTAATGAAACCTTGAATGAAAGGTTTTTTGTTTCACCACTGAAGTCTGACAACCAAACAAAAGTTCGTACGGAGTGATACCTCCTAGAGAATTTCTTGGCAGATTATTAAGACTACGTTGGACACTTGTTAGATGTTTGACCCACCCGTCACCCAAACCTAATACCCTCGCTGTTATAGATTGCTTTATGTCACGTTTTTTTCTCTCCACTACTGCATTTCCCTCGGGATGAAATGGAATGGAACAGAGTACCGCAATGCAATGCCCATGCTGGCCATGGCCTCCTTGTAAGCTCGAGAGCTAAACGCAGGACCCTGGTCAAAATGTAGCATGCCAATTGCGTATGTGCCGATAAAGACTCGCAAATCTTTAATAACAGTTCTGGCGTCAGCCGAGCGCTGGGGCCTCCTCTAAATGAATCTCGTCTTAATAATTATGGGATCGCCTTTTTCCGTCTGGATGTTTGCGTATAGATAGCCTAATGCTTTCTAATAGAGGTGTCGGAGCTGGTGTCTGGTCCGGTTCACAACTGCGATCTCTGTTGCAGTCCCGACAATTCATTGCAAAGTTATAAATTTGCACGCTCATCCCTGGCCACCAGTATTGTGATTGTAATTCTATTAGAGATTTCAAGATCTCTTGGTGCCTCAGACCCATTCCCATGTGTGCTTCTTGAATCAAGTAAGCTCTCCGGTTCGTGTTTGGAATTACCCTATTCCCCACTCCAGGGATTCGAGAAAACGGAACGGAGTTCGCATCAATTATGTATATATTTCCGAGTAGTTTAGAGGTAACGCCGCATAGTTGCCTTCCATTGAGGCTTTTACTGCTAGTAGCGTTTCTCCATCTATTTGTTTTTTAGAACGCTTTTTTGTAGCTACGGAAGCCGGTTTGACCGCTGCCGCTGTGGCTCTGTTAGCCAATGAATTCCCCGCAACGTGAGCGCCATCACGTTGATGACTCAGTGTATGTATCACGTGAGTCTTTTGTAGTTCTTTCTGTAAAAGAACTACCTGTTCCCAAAGTTTTTTATGCTTTATTGTGGCACCTGTCTCATCTTTGTAACCGTTTTGATCCAAGTCTGCATGTCATTATTGTAAGACTGGACGCAGTAATGCGAATCGCACACTATTAGTGTGGGGAATTTGCGATCGTCATTTTCAAGCGCCATCTTTAGCTGAGCTGTACAGTATCTGAGTGATTCAGTTTTAGTGACCATGGGTCTGAATTTACCTAAGTGCTAGCGACCTTTAACGATTGCGCATGCTGCATTGTAAACTTGTTTATCCACAACGTAATGTTGTGCAAATCTGTCCGTGTAGATTACACAGGTATATTGTTCGAGAGGTAGAATTTCGATTGACAAAGGACATTCATGTTCGTATTCCAGATCTTCTAGTCTTTTCATTTTCGGATCAAATGCGTGTTTCACGTCTGTTGCAGCAAGAGAATTTTCCCATTGTATCCATTTCGGATCTAAAGCTTTAGCATTCGGAATGCCTCGTCTTGTTACTGCCTCAAGGGCTAATACTGCTGTTAAAACAGATACGCTCTTGCCTTGGGCTAGGGCTCTTTCTTTTGCTACAGCAGTTTGAACCGCAGTCAGAATTTTTTCAGTAGAACTGAATTTCATTTCAGCTTGTGTGTACAAGTGTGATTTATAAGCTATTGGTACCGTTTCTCCCTCATTAGAGGTCAGGTACGTGAATCCACATCCTCCTGGGATGACTCGGATTACAAGGTTGCATTCATTTGCGCGTGTTTGCAGTTTTGTTTTAGTTAACATATCTGTTTGTATTGATCTTAAAATTTTTGTGTGTTTCTGAGTCCAATTGATTGGTTTGAAATCAGGTTTTATTAATTCATAGAGAGGTTTAACCCTTTTTGCATAATTTAGAATGTATGTTCTTCCAAAATTCAGGAAACCTAGATTTGATTGTAAGTTTTTCAGCGTTTTTGGAGTTTGGAGTACTGCACACTTCTCTAAGAAGTTGTCTGCTAGGCTTTTGCCTTCACTTGATAACTCATATCCCAAAAATAGGACAGTGAGGTGGGCAATTCGTGACTTCTTAAAGTTGAATTTGTACCCTTCAGCTGCGAACCCAAGTATAATTTCAAGTGTGTCTCCAGGTCATCGTCTGTAAGATAGATGTCATCGACATAAGATAATGCCTCATCATCATACATTGGTAGTAATTCTGTTACCCTGGCTGAAAAATAATCCTGGGCTGTTCTTGAATCCCCGTGGGAGTCGACAAAATTGCTTTAGGGCCCCCATACAGGAGAAAGCGGTCAAATGCCTGCTTTCTGGTGCTGTGTTTTGACTAAAGAAACCATTTGAGATATCTAATGTTGTTTTATATTTTTTGCGCACAATGTTATTCATTAGTGCTGCACTGTGTGAGTTTTGTACTGCAAATGTTTTGCAGCATGAGTTTAGGTGTCTGTAGTCCAAACCTAGATGATATGAATCATCTGCCTTGGAGACAGGAAACAAAGGATTGTTCATTTGTGAGGTGCATGTTTCAATCACCCCCTGATATTCAAGTTGATCTAAGATCTCCCTGACTTGTTTTTAGCTTCTTGCTTAACAGGATACTGCCTTTGTGCAGTAGGTTGATTTTTTAACTGAATTTTATGGTGAGGAGAATCCTCATCCCATCCTACATGATTTTTATATAATGCAGGGGCTTGGGCTACTGCCCATTTTCTAGCATATGTGTATTTTTTATTAATTGGGATGTGATTTGAGAAGGCAGGCATAATCATTTCTTCGCCATGTGGGCACTCCCTGACAAACTCTGGTGGCCTGTCTTTTTCTGCTAGTAGGATATCATAGCCTTTAGATAGGTTATCCGAAAAGAGACCTTTTATTTTCCTAGTAATGTTATTTCATATAATTTATGGGGCACACTAACTCTAGTGTCTGCAGTTTCCACCTGAATGTATTCATTTGTGTCCACTGTCTCCAGAAGATTCATCAGGATCTTGCGAGCTATGGTCACTTCTGCTGCGCTGTCTAGCATTATCTGGGCCCATTCTCCATTTTTCAGTTGTGTCCTTAGAATCCTCGGCATGTTTTTTTTAAACACTAGCTACCTTCTTTTTTGGAAATTGTAATTTTCTACTTTGATGAGCAGGTTCCTTGTCTTTGGAGTTGACGCGCTCTTCTTTATGTTCTGACCGTCCTCTTCTTTCAGATTTCTGTGAGGAAGTCTGAAAAGATTGAGAGGGGCGAGTATCATTATCTTGATATCTGTCAGGTTTTCTTAATTTATCCCTATCTCTAAGGTTGTATCTTTTTTCAGAGGGCTCCCTTTGTGGAGACCTGCCCCCCCGTTCTGGAGATCTATTTCTCCGTTGGGGAGACCTCCCTCTTGACTGGAATTGTATTTCTCTGGGAGTAGTCTGTTTATTACCCTCCCACCTCTTTTTTGGAGTAATGAGATTATTCTTAATAAACGTTTTTTCAGTATTTTCAGTTAGTTCTGGTTTTAGTGGTTTCCCACCCAAACTATCTCTACCTAATTCTTCATGGGATTTTTCAATTATTCTGGCAAGTTCAAAAGGTTGTTCTGCTATATCTGTTTCTTTCAATTTTTGGCGGATCGCCACAGATGCTACTTCTCCTTTTATGTTGGCTAATAGTATAGCCGAGACTTGCTTAAAGTCTTTCAGTAATTTCATACCTAGAGTTAAAGCAGGCTCTGGACCATATTCATTTTGAATCTGTCTTAGTACGTCTGGTATAACCGCCATAGATGGAACACCATGTGTTTTTGTGTATATTGAAGCAAAGACTGTGCCCCAAGTGTCACGGTCCTCCACATGTGGTGCGATCCCCATTGGAAGGCAGATAGTCAGAATTCTGTGTTTTTCATTAGGTGTAGTATCAGAAAATACTGCCTCTATCTGAGTAATTTTTTGAGCTAACCAGAATGGAATATGTTCCCGTTTTGCGGGTAAGTTGCCAATGACTGATTGTATAGTCTGTGGTGTAATTTTATTTGTGTTCCCCTGGTGAGGGGTATGCTGTGGAATTCTTATTGTTGGTTGGACTGTTAAAGTCCGCATGACATATTGCACCAATTGTCTATGTATTTTAATTAGTTGTTTTAGCTGAACTAAAAGTTCTCCGCTTGACATTTTTCAATTTTTTATTTTATTTATTTTTCACATTTTTAAAGCGCACTGTTACCCGGAGGTGTCCTGGCGCTGGGTGATCACTCATGTGCGTGTGCTGAGGAGTTAGTGAGTAAAGAGCCACGTCTTGAGGGCTCTCCTGAATGCCCACAGATCGGAAAACTGTCTGAGGCTCTGCGGCAGTGCGTTCCAGGCCTTAGCCGCACCCAAGGAAAAGCTCCTGCCCCCCCCCCAACGAGCTTTCCTGACTCTTGGAACTATCACCAGCCCCTGTTCGGCTGACCTTAGTGATCATGCAGGCTTGTACCAATGGAAGAGCTGCTTCATACATTGGGGGCCTAGGCCATGCAGTGCCTTAAAGATCACGCAGAGTGTTTTGAAAACTATTCTTTTACGTACTGGTAACCAGTGTAGCTTCACCAGGTCCTGTGCTACCGAAGCAAACTTGGGTGTACCCGTGATCAGGCGAGCTGCTGCCTTCTGCAGGATCTGGAGTTTGTTTAGGAGTCCCTGTTGGGCAGGGGCGTAACAAACGCCCCCGCAGGCCCCGCGGTGCGGGGGGCCCCGCTCCCCTCAGTAAATGAAGAGGGCCCCGGTCCCCCTCAGCTCTTCTGAGAGCTCTGAGAGAGGCTTGCTTTGCTCTAAAGCAAGCCTCTCTCCTCTGCGTCTGAAGCAGGGGCAGGCTGCAGCCTGCTCGGAGCCCCTCGCCCCCTCCCGCTGACTGAATTTTCTCTTCAGTCAGAGCAAGCAAGGCCCGGAAAGAGGATGGGGGTGGGGGCCTAGTTAAAGCAGGTGAACTCTGCTCTATGCAGGTACAGTAGTGGATCAGGGGGGCCTCTGTCTCAGTTAAGCTGTGGAATCACTAAGATGTGCACATGAGGCAGACCATTGCGCCAATAAAAGGGCAGTTTTTACGAGGGCGCTGGGGGACATATTAAAAGGGTCCCGGGTAACAACAGGAGGGGCCACAGAGACTTGTGCTGCTCCTCATGTGACATGGATTGCGCAGTCCGTGCTCCGGGGGTCAAATAGACATTGAGTATATTTCAGTCAAACTTTCAGGATGGCTATCAAATATGCAAATAATCTTATTTAAAATTAATCATATGTGAATTCATTTTATATGTAGTAATTGTAGATATCCTGAAGACCTGACTGGACTTTACTCTTCAGTGAATCCACAAGTCAAGCCTTAGTCTGGATTGACCCTGGCGAATCCAGGGGCCCCTCCTCAGAAGCGCGGGCCCTTGCAATCATCACCCTCATAACTGCCCCAGTTGTGTCTATTACAGACTGACAACACACTGAGCTCATAGGGGCCCCTCCACAAAAGCCTTTCTGAGTTCTTCAGGATTTTACAGGCGTACTACAGGAGTACCCCAGGAGTCCTACAGGAGTAATACAGGAGTACTACAGCAGTACTACATGAGAATTACTGGAGTTCCACAGGCGTACTACATGAGTTCTACAGGTGTACTACCGGAGTACCACCGGAGTTCTACAGGAGTAATACAGGAGTACTAAAGGAGTACCCCAGGAGTCTTACAGGAGTAATACAGGCGTACTACAGGAGTACCCCAGGAGTCATACAGGAGTAATACAAGAGTACTACAGCAGTACTACAGGAGTACTACATGAGAATTACAAGAGTTCTACAGGCGTACTACAGAAGTATTACAGGTGTACTACCGGAATACCACCAGAGGTCTATAGGAGTACTACAGGTGTACTACCGGAGTACCACCGGAGTTCTACAGGAGTAATACAGGAGTACCACCGGAGTTCTACAGGAGTACCACAGGAGCACTGCTGGAGTTCTACAGGAGTACCCCAGGAGCCCTACAGGTGTAATACAGGAGTACTACAGGAGTACTACAGCAATACTACAGGAGTACTACATGAGAATTACAGGAGTTCTACAGGCGTACTACAGGAGTACTAAAGGTGTACTACCAGAGTACCACTGGAGTTCTACAGGAATATACAGCAATACTACAGGAGTTCTACAGGCATACTACAGGAGTAGCGCAGGAGTTCTATAGGAGTACTACATGTGTACTACAGGAGTACCACCGGAGTTCTACAGGAGTACCACAGGAGCACTACTGGAGTTCTACAGGAGTACCCCAGGAGCCCTACAGGAGTACTACAGGAGTACTACAGCAATACTACAGGAGTACTACATGAGAATTACAGGAGTTCTACAGGCATACTACAGGAGTACTAAAGGTATACTACCAGAGTACAACCGGAGTTCTACAGGAGTACTACAGGAGTAATATGGGAGTACTACAGCAATACCACAGGAGTACTATAGGAGAATTACAGGAGTTCTACAGGCGTACTACAGGAGTTCTATAGGAGTACTACAGGTGTACTACCGGAGTACCACTGGAGTTTTACAGGAATACTACAGCAATAATACAGGAGTTCTACAGGCATACTACAGGAGTAGCGCAGGAGTACTACAGGTGTACTATCGGAGTACCACCGGAGTTCTACAGGAGTATTACAGGAGTAATACAGGAGTACTACAAGAATATTACAGGAGTACCGTAGGAGCGGGGGCATAACAAACGCCCCGGGAGCCCCCGTGGTACGGGTGTCCCCACTCTCTTCAGTAAATGAACCCTCAGTTCTTCGGTGTGCGTTGTGAGAGAGGCTTGCTTTGCTCTAAAGCAGGCCTCTCCCCCTCTAAAGCAGGTGCAGGCTGCAGCCTGCTCTGAGCCCCTCCTGCTGACTGAAGAGAAACAATGAATCAACTTACATTGTTTCTCTACAGTCAGAGCCCACCCAAAGGATGTGGGTGGAGGCCCCAGAGACAGCATTCTCCAGAGCAAAGCTCATATGAGAAGGGATGAGGCAGCAAAATGGTGCCCTCAGGTAAGCACTCTTGTTAGAACACAGCATGTGGGCGTCTGCAGGGGAGGTGGGGGGAAGAGGGGTCGAGAAGGGTGCAAGGCAGAGGGGAGAAGGGTGCAAGGTAGAGAGGAGAAGGGTGCAAGGTAGAGAGGAGATGGGTGCAAGGTGGATGGGAGAAGGGTGCAAGGCAGGGAGGAGAAGGGTGCAAGGCAGAGGGGATAAGGGTGCAAGGCAGAGAGGAGAAGGGTGCAAGGCAGAGAGGAGATGGGTGCAAGGCAGAGGGGAGAAGGGTGCAAGGCAGAGGGGAGAAGGGTGCAAGCCAGAGGGGAGAAGGGTGCAAGGCAGAGTGGAGAATGGTGCAAGGCAGAGGGGAGAATGATGCAAGGTAGAAAAGGGTGCAAGGAAGAGGGGGTGGAGGGTGCAAGGGTGAGGGGGAGAAGTGTGCAAGGGGGAGGGCGAGAAGGGTATAAGGCAGAGGGGAGAAGGGTGCAAGGGGGATGGTGATGAAGTTAAAAATGTGCCCCCCCCACCCTAGGAAACATTTCTGCAGACGCCCATGGCAACGCACACTGCTTTGTGAGAGAGAGTGGGCCAGAGTGGGGAGAGAGAGTGGAGAGAGAGAGAGTAGAGAGAGGGTTGAGAGAGAGTGGAGAGAGAGAGAGTGGAGGGAGACAGTGGAGAGAGTGGAGAGAGAGTGGAGAGAGAGAGTGGAGAGAGAGAGGGTAGAGAGAGTGGAGAGAGAGAGAGTGGAGAGAGAGTAGAGAGAGAGTGGAGCGAGAGCAGAGAGAGAGTGGAGGGAGAGAGCAGAGAGAGAGTGGAGAGAGGGTAGAGATAGAGAGTGGAGAGAGTGGGGAGAGATAGAGAGTGGAGAGAGTGGGGAGAGAGAATGGAGAGAGAATGGAGAGAGAGTGGAGAGAGAGTGGAGAGAGAGTAGAGAGTAGAGAGAGTGGAGAGAGACAGTGGAGAGAGAGAGAGTGGAGAGAGAGTAGAGAGAGAGAGTGGAGAGAGAGTGGAGTTAGACAGTGGAGAGAGAGAGAGTGGAGATAGCATGGAGAGACAGTGGAGAGAGAGAGAGTGGAGAGAGAGGGAGAGATAGAGAGTGGAGAGAGACAGTGGAGAGAGAGAGTGGAGAGAGAGAGTGGAGAGAGAGAGAGTGGAGAGAGAGAGAGTGGAGAGTGGAGAGAAAGAGAGTGGGGAGAAAGAGTGGGGAGAAAGAGTGGAGAGAGAGTAGAGAGAGTGGAGAGAGAGTGGAGAGAGAGAGTGGAGTGGAGAGAGAGTGGAGAGAGAGAGAGTGGAAAGAGAGAGAGTGGAAAGAGAGAGAGTGGAGGGAGAGTGGAGAGAGAGTGGAGAGACAGAGGAGAGAGAGTGAAGAGAGAGAGAGAGACGGAAGGGAGAGAGAGAGAGTGGAGAGAGTGGAGGGAGACAATGGAGAGAGATTGGAGAGAGAAAGAGAGAGACAGTGGAGAGAGAGACAGTGGAGAGAGAAACAGTGGAGAGAGAGACAGTGGAGAGAGAGTGGAGAGGAGAGAGACAGTGGAGATAGAGTGGATAGTGTTGAAAGAGAGAATGGAGAGAGAGAGATAGAGTGGAGAGAGAGTAGAGACTGACTGACTCAGAGACTGAATACTGACTGACCGAGAGACTGACTGGCTGAGAAACTGACTGAAAGAGAGAGAGAGAGAGACTGACTGACTGAGAGAGAGAGACTGACGGAAAGAGAAAGATAGAGAAACTGACAGAGAGAGAGACCGACTGACAGAGAGAGAGAGACTGACCGAGAGAGACTGACTGACTGACAGAGAGACTGAATGACAGAGAGAGAGAGACTGACTCACTGAGAGACTGACTCACTGAGAGAGAGAGAGAGAGAGAGAGAGAGAGAGAGAGAGAGAGAGAGAGAGAGAGAGAGAGAGAGCGAGAGAGAGAGACTGTGATGGAATTGGGGTCACAGGGTGTATGAAGCTTTGCAATGCCTCTTAAGATTGCAATGTCTACTAATAAAAATGTATTATCAAAATGTGCTCTTTGTAGTTACATCTGCTTTTGAAATACTGCATTGTCCCTTTGTCTAATGTTTTAAAACGGAAACGAGAAGGAGCAGTGGATGCACTTTTGTCAAAACTGAACGATGAGTGGGCCCGATGTTGTATATCATGACAGGAGTCTGCATCAGGAAACCCACCTAAAATTGGGCAAACCTCCCCGGCGTACTGATGGCAGGGACCCCTTAATGAATGGACCACCGCCTATGATAGCCTGCTGGCAGACTAAGCCCAACCTTTGATTCCACCATCCAGTGTTACTTATAACGGCTGTATTGGTGACAGTGGCGTAACAATAGCCCCGCATCCGCTGCAGTATGGCGGGTCGCTGGCCTGAGAGCGCTAGACTGGCACGGAGGATTGGAGGGGGCCCCCTCCATGTAGTTTGCAGGGGGGCCCCCTCAAGTTTCGTTACACCACTGCTGTTGGGCATTCAGCAGGAGGCTGTTGCAGTAATCCAGACAGGACATCACCAATCCTGTTACCACTGTCTTCCTATGTTCATCCGCCAAAAACGGCAGAACTTTCCGGATGGTTTTTAACACATAGTGGGTTGTTGAGGATAGTGCATTAATTTGTGGTTTGAAGGACAGCGAGTCGTCCATTAGTACACCCAGGTTTTTAACCTTCGTCACCGGAGAAGGGGGGTCCCCATTTCCTCTGGCCACCAACGTGGGGACCAGAAGTTGTCTTTGGACCCAAATAGCAACACTTCCGTCTTTGCTGAGTTGAGTTTAAGACAATTTAGTGCCATCCAGCTGCTGACCTCTCGCATGCAGCCTCTGAACCTGTCTGCTGTGCTTTCTGTTTCACCCGGGAGCAGCGACACCACAATCTGTGTGTCGTCTGCATACAATGTAAGGTTAAACCCAAAGGATCAAATCACTGGCGCTAGGGTGGAGACATACACATTAAAAAGAGTCGGACTCAGGGAAGACCCCTGGGGAACTCCGCATGGAAGCACAAATGGTTGTGATTCAAAGTCCCCCAGGGCCACCGTCTGAGTCCTGTTGGAAATGAAGGCCTGCAAGATCTTAAGTGCCTTTCCTTGAATTCCACAGGCCCCCAACCGGTCCACCAATAACTTATGAGGGACCGTGTCAAAGGCCGCAGACAAATCCAGCAGGATCAAGGCGGCTCTGCCACCTGCATCCATTACTGTTCTTATGTCTTCGGCAGACTTGATCAATGCTGATTCCGTGCTGTGCCCGGTCCGAAAGCCATGCTGAGATGGATCTAGACGGTCTCCTGTCCTCAGGAAGGTGCTCAGCTGCGTGTTTAGAATACCCTCCATGATTTTGGCTGGGAGGGGTAATCTGGCAATGGGCCGGTAGTTGTTCAGCTCGGTTATATCCAGGTTAGATTTTTTTAAAAGGGGCAGAATGGATGCTTGCTTCCATCGTGAGGGGAATTCCCTGCTGTCCAGCATGAGATTGAACAGGGGGGTAAGTCCTGCAGCAATGGTAGAGGGTGCTAGTTTTGCAATTGTGGCTGGGCAAGGGTCATGAGGGGAGCCTGATTTTATCCTTTGTAATCGGTTCGCTACCTCCTCCTCGCTAATTAGAGTGAACTTAAGTAATTTTTCCATTTTGCTATTAATCTCTGGGTCTGCGTTAGGGACATGAGTCCTGACTAGGTTGTCTAGAGAGTAGAAGATCATTTCCACCTTTCCCAAAAAGAACTTGGCCAGATTTTCGCATAGTTGGAGACTGAGAGGTATCTCCATTGTCTTGGGGGCTGCCAGGGATGACACCGTCGAAAATAGTTCCTTTGGGGAGTTGCTGGCCTCCTTAATTCGTTTCGTGAAAAACGCCTGTTTGGCCAGTCGAATCATCTCAGCTCGGCATTGAGTAATCTTTTGTCCGCCTCCCTGTAATTAGACCGCCAAGATCTTTCCAGTTTTTTACAGAGAATTTTATGGTCCCTGATCTGATCTGAAAACCAGGGGGCAGAAGGCTTAGAGCGCGTGGAATGAAAAATTTTAGGGGGTGCCAGTTGCGAACATGCTGCCTCGAGCCAATTGGTGTAGGCTATGGCCGCCTCCTCCACATTTCCTGAGGGGGGCGTCATTGATGTTCTCAGTATGCCCTCAAGCGCTTCACCTTGTATGCTTTTCCATTTCCTAATCTTTCTTGGTGGAATTTTAACTTTGCAGGGTCTTGAAGGGGGAGCTAGAGTAATTTTGAAGTGAACTGCGGCGTGGTCAGACCAGGAGACCGGCTGCACTGTCGTGATTTCTAGGTTAGGATGGTTGGAGAAAATACCATCTAGGGTGTGTCCTGCTTCATGTGTTGGGCCACAGACCCATTGCTTCAATTCCACCCCGTACAGCAGTTCAATCAGATCTTGAGTGTCTGAGTCTGATCCGCACTCGAGATGAAAATTAAAGTCCCCAAGTAATGTAAAAGACTGAGCACATACCACTTCTTCGAGTAGGCTACTCAGCGCCGTAAAAAAATGGGGCTTTGGCCCCCGGGGGCCTATAGAGTAGGCAGCCTCTGAGAGTTTGGTGATCAGATAAGGTAAAATTAAAAAGAAGTGCTTCGTCTAGATCAGTTGCTCCAGGCTGGAAGGACCCTCGGACTGATTTATGGTAAATAATAGCCAGGCCTCCACCTATCTTCCTTTTTCTGTTTTGAGTGTAGCAGTCATAATCCGGGGGGTGGCTTTAGCGATGTCTGGGCCAGAGGCTGCATCTGTCCAGGATTCTGTAATGAATGCAATCATCACTCCAGAATCCTGTATTAGATCCGCCAATTCTATACTGTGTTTAACCAGAGATCTGGCGTTAAGCAGCAAACACTTCACTGAAGCGTGCTCCTTCCTCACCGTAGTTTTGTTTGCAACCCTGGGGGGTGAAATGGTTTGCCAGCGTAACCTGGGCAGGGCCTGCTTGCAGTTTGTGCACTGATGAGGATTGGTCGACACGTCTTCCCCCATTTCCATAGTAGCGCAACCTGTTGTACTGGTAGTGCCCCCTAGTGCCCACAAGGTATTGCGGTGATAAGCAAGCCGCATGGTTGGATTAGAATGCATCCGACCAGGGGTCCTGGCTCTGGGCGCGGGTCCGGCACGGACAGGCGCAGACGGGCTTGCCAATGTCAGGATGTGGTGTATAGCCGGCTAGAACCGGCCATGTGGCTCCTAGTCTACCTAGTGGACCGAGCCTGGTGAAGTGATTTTGATGTTTTAGGGCGCCATTAAACCAGAGCTGGTGCTCTTGGTATGTTAGTGGAATTTTAATGTCCTCGAAAGGAGCGTATTCTGTTGGAGATTCCCCTATTTTGTAGTAGTGGAACTCGTGTGTCACAGCATGTGCTGCTGGAAAGTGTATCCAGGAATAGAATACCTCTGTCTGCCGATATTCATGGGCCTCTACCACAAATATGACTTTACCACCTCTTGATGATACTCCATTTTTTATAAGTTTGTAAGTTACACTCTTCCTTACATCGACTGAGATGAGTATAGCCTCCGGGTCATCTTCCCGGAGACTTGTGTCTTCCGCTAACAGTTGAGTTGCTAATCTAGCTCTCTCCCTTTCGTCTTCACTATCCCACATTTTTCTGATGGAAAGTTTGCAGATCAAGTTTCAAGGAAACAAAGATTTGGTGCACAATATTTTGGAACACTGTATCCTTCAACGTTGACTACCAGAAACTAATACATAGGATTCTCATCCTACTAAGTTTCGGCGGATATTAACCTTTCACCCACTCCAGACGTCTATTGGAGTATTTACGGGAGAAAGGGGTCTGTGTGAAAAGCACGACTGAGTTACTCTAGCATCTAGCGTTAAATTACCGCCTTACCAAATGTTGGGCGCCATGTAGTGTAGTTCCTATATTCCCAATAGGCTCTGCGCATTGGAATAACATAAACAATAGTTTGGACGTAGGACTGAGGTCGACTAGGTCTCTACTGAATAAGTTAGACTTAACTATGAATGCCAGCTAGCTCAGAGGTCACTAGAAACTTTCTCGAGTGAACAGGAAGGAGTTAACTTTCCTGAATAGACAAGAAGGGATTAGTTTCTGATAACCGCATAAACATGACAACTTTGCTCCCTCCAGAATAAGGAGTATATCTCCAGAGTCGCGGAAACAATAGATAACTATTTCACTCAGTCAATCGTGCATACTTAGTTTCACCAGAAGCGCAGAGAAATAGAGAGACGGGCGTTTTCAATAAAAGTGGTTATTTATTGAACAGTCTTCTTTCTCATGCAAGAGAAGTGAGTTGCCACAATTGCAATACTTGTCATAAAGTAAAGTGCGTACAGTAAAAGAAGTATTATGAAATAATACTTTAAAAGCATGGTACAGTTTCTAAGCCATACCGTGTTTAAAATAGATAAAATATATACATATATAAAACAATGACTAAACGTACTCAACTGGTGCTTCTAAGATACGCCTACCCCGGTGTACCTAACCTAAGCCTAGTACGTGGAAAGGAGTAAATGAGCTGCAGTTTAAGATAGTTTTGCCAAGAATCTGAATCAAGAATTCTCTGAGGATCTAATCAGCTCCGTACCTTGGTTAGAGAATGAAGGAGGTCTTGTATCTCGTTCTCAGGACTCGATCTCCCAGCAACCCGCAAATGTGACTGGAAACACTGGAGCTGGATTTCTCGGCAGGAGAAAAGACAGCGTCTCTCTCAGTGCGTCAATGGGAGGGTCGGCTTCCTTCGGCACTTGCCATAGCAGGGCGTCGGACAAGTAGACAGCTGATCTGCTCCAAACCACCGTGTGTTTTCTAGGGCAGCTGTTGGTATATTTATTCCTGGAAGGTGCCGAGTTTGACGTAAGGTAGAACATAAGACATCACTAAGAACTTACAGTTCTTTCAGGACTCCAGGAGTTCTTGGACAAATCAAAACAAAAGCAGGGGGGAATTCCCGGGCTGGTGGAGGCTTGGTTTGTTTAAAGAACCCGTTGTACTTTCTAGGAGTCTATGGGAGTAGCCTTGCCGTATTTGGACTGCATTGGCTATGACTAAATATGGATATGATTCTTATGCCTTTATAAGGATATGATATGTTATAACCACATAAGGACATAAATCGAGAATATCTAAATAGGGTCCTAGATACATTCACAACAGTTGCGCTTGGACCTCGAGGCGGCGCTGTCATGGCGCCGGCTTCTGCCTTTTTTCCGGCATGCTTGTCTGAACTAGTTGCTTGGTGACGTGCTCCTTGCTTGCTGGGCGACGTGATGTCCGGTCATGTGTGTCACTGTTCGGTAGAGCGCATGGTGCTGTGGCGGCCTGCCACTTGGAGTGTGCGACTCCTCTCTTTCCTGTCGTGGGTCACCGCCGACTCCATCTGGAGGCAGTGCGAGAGAGGACACTGTTGTGTGGTCTTCGGCCTACTGCGGGGCTTCGCTGTGGCAGTGGAGATGTGGGTGCTCTCCTACCTGCGTTCAGCAGGGCTTCTTTGTGGAGATGTCTATCTCCTGGGCGCTTGCTCGAGCGCCAGGTCCACTGGCGCTGCCTTCTGCACGCATCTGGAGCAGTGCGCTCCGTCTTACGCTTTCTTTCTGGCACTTGGGGTGCCTGTGGTGCCGCTTGCAGTTGTGCCTGTTCACCAGTTGGAAAGGGTAGTGCGATCTCTTCTCCTGTGCTGGCGTTGGGCAGCCATGTGTGGTGCGTGTTCTGCACCCGTATTTTCTTTTCCCTTTTGTAGGGATAGCCACCTTGAGACGTTGCAGTCTGGCTGTTAGCTCTCTCTTGCAGGTGGGGGTTATCTTCGGTGTTGCTGCTTGTGTTTAGTCGGTGTTTGTCTGGGCTGGAGAAGGTTCAGACTACTTGGGACTCTTGGTGACGTGCAATTTTCTTTCTCCTTCAAAAGTTTAGGCCGTCCTTTGTGGCATGTAGTGCATTCGTCAACTGACTTGGCTGTGTCAGTTCTGCTACTAGCCCGTGTTGCAGCAGTGATGGGTTCACAGCGGTGCTCCTGCAGCGGTACGTGTCGCCGTCTGGTTCAGGCGGCCAGTTGGTGTCCTTGGGCGTCTTGGACTTCTTAAGGTCTTGGTGTGTGCTTGGGAGCATGCACACTGCTGCTGGCTACTCCTCCTGTGTCGCTGTGGCTCCTTTGATTGTGCAGGGCCATGGCTGACCCTTGGTGGGTGTCCATGCTGCCTTCACTTGCTGGGTGCAAAGGGCCACTCTCTGAGCACTCTTCCCTGAAGGCACGTCTTGTGGTGCCTGGTGCAGCCTTTCTCAGTGACTGGGTGTGAGCAGGCAGTCTCTCTCCTACTGGTGGTGCGTTCTCCCCGACCTGGTGCCAAGTGTTTGGGCAGGGAGGTGTTTAACGCGAGAGCACCTCTGACGCTGGTGCACAGTGCCTGTCGCCTCTCGCACGCTGATGCAGCAGTATTGAATGTACCGGTGTATTGTGTCTAGGGCCCCTCTGGATTTTCCGATCTCCGTGCTGAAGTGGAAACTGAGTTGGGGCAGGCGGGGGCTGCTCAGTTAGTGGTGGGGAACGCGGCTGCCACCCCTGTTCATCTGTGCTGGAGACAGTACAGGAATCGGCCCTTATTTGCTTCCTTTGCCTAGGCGCAGTACCGTTCGTGGCCACTAGATGGCAGGGCAGCATTTTCCATTTCCCGGCCACGGCAGTCTTTCTGCGAGGTGTGGGCTTCTGCTGAATGAGGGGCCGGTGCGGGGCTGTGTGCTGCTGTGGCGCGCTGTCCTGAATCAGTAGGTGGGTGGCGCTGCAGCTACCATTGCTTTGCGGATGCCCCCAGGAATTCAGGCAGGCACGGTGCAGGAGGGTGCCAAGGATGTAGACGGAGGGACACACAGTGCCAGTGAGGTAAGACAGCTCCTTTTATGTGGATGTCTGTGCCTGGGCTGCGTTGTGCTGAGCGTTTTTTCTTTAAACCTGTGTGACCCCCTCGCGGTTGCTCCGTGCAGGTTATTATTCAGATTGCTGTGAAGCTCACTGACCGCATGGTGGCAATACAGCTATCTGGGATTGGCAGTCTCTTAGACCATGCAAGAGGCGCGGGGGTTGAAGATGCAGGTACGAGACCACTGAGATCCTTCCAGGTGCTGGACGTCTTCTGCCTTGGGAGCCTGCTCTGTTCCACCGCACCTTATGGTTCTCTTGAGGCCAGGGGTGACAGGGCTGCTGGCTTTCTCACGTGGTGGAGACTGTAGTGTGCGCTCTAGCTCTTCGGTGTGCACCAGCGAGAGCTGTGCGCATGCGCGAACGGCGGTTCGCGCGCCAGAGCGAGACGGAGCGCGAAACGAGTAAGACACCCGGCGCTCTTCCTGGAGTTAATTTAAATAAATAAACGCACGTCTTCTGCCACAGATTCAGCGAGTGTGTGTCATCATTGTGGGGTGAGGCTAACAACATTTCAGTGGCGACGAGGAGTGGGATACCCCCACAGGCAGCACTCACCCCATCCATTAAAAAAAAAAATAACGAAAACAAAGGCACAGAACTGGAGGGAAAGACGGCGGATCCAGAAGACATCACATATACAAGCTTACCACCCATATAAGGTGGAATCCAACGGCAGAGAGCGCAGGAAGAGCGCGGCAGAGGTGCACAGGAGAGGGCGACCCCCACCAGGTGCTCTGAGCCAGACAGCACTACGTCCTACAAAGAAACACGGTAGGAGGGTGGCAGCGCCCCCGTTAAGGCCCTGGCGGAGAGGGGAGACCGCGGTGAAGGGGGAGGAAGAGAACCCCGTCCCGACACGTCGCAAGAGGAGAACGCCAGAGCACCAGGCAGCCCCAGGAACCAGGGAGGAAACGTCAGCGTGCCTGGCAGCCCAAGGAACCAGGGAGAGGAACCAGAAAGACAAGCCAAAATGAGCAATCAAGCGTCCTCGCTCACTGCGCTGATCCCATTTCTACCCAAACCAGGCGAACCCCAGATGAAGTGGGAGGACTGGAGGGAGTATTTCTAGAATGACCTCGAAGCCTTAGAGGATGAAAATGGGGAAGAATTTCCAAGTGCGAGAAGAAAACGAATACTTCTACACAACTTGGGCCCTGAGGGAATAAGAGTGTTCTCGAACATAGTGCCTGCGCCTCGGCAAGCAGCTGACGATGACGTCTTCAAACATGCTTTGGAAGACCTAGACACTCACTACCGCCCAGCAGTATGTGTTTCCATTGATCGTTTCAACTTTCAACAGAGGAAGCAAGGAGAAGGAGAGTCCATAGACGACTATGTTGCGGCCTTAAGAAGACTAGCGGTCACTTGCAAGTATGGGACACTCCAAGATGACTTTATCAAGGATCAGATCATAATGCACACTACCAACAAGACCGTTCAGGACAAGTTGTGGGCACACGGAGAAGTGACGCTAAAGGAGGTGATTGCGATGGTGAAGAAAGCTGAGCTCTCAAAGCGATGCGCCAAAGCATCAAAAAGAGAGACCGCGCAGAGGATCATGGTCAACAAGGTGGATGATGCCGAGTCCGCAGGAAGACATAAAATGGCGCCTGGAGACGGCAGAGGAACCAACAGATGGGCGGGAAAGCCAGGACAATCTGGAAAGCAGTTCATGGACAACAAGTCCTCATGCTACAGATGCGGAAGCACAACACACACGGCACAGGACAAGCGCTGCCCGGCTCTCCACGCGAAATGCATGTTCTGCGGACTGATAGGAGATTACGAGAAAGCTTGTCGAAGGAAAGGGAAGAAATCTGTGGTAAAGTTCATAGCACAATCGCAACCAGAAGAAGAAGCGGGAGAAGAATCGGACGAAGATGATTTAGTGTTATGCATCGAGGAGCAAGTGTGGGGAATAGATAGCAAAAGCTCCGATAAACCCGGTGCGGACATGCTGATTGGGGGAGTGAAGATCATAATTGCGATAGACTCAGGATCCCCGTATACTATAGTCCAGAGATCAGTGTGGGAAGACGAGTTCAAGCCCAGCCTAGGCCCCAAATTAGAACCACCGGACATACGACCAGTATCGTACACGAGCAACCCGATCCCCATGGTGGGCTACAGAAGCCTGAAGTTTGAATTCCGGGGAAGAACGGCAGTATGCAAGTTGTACGTAGCAGAGAAAGGTCCCTAGGTGTTAGGATGGAGGGATCAAGGTGATCTTGGAATTAAACTAGATCCCGGTGGAGCGGAACAAGTACTTCTTACGGACAGTGAAAATTGTCCGGACCTGGAGAAAGTGAAGAGGGACTTCCCCAGAGTGTTTGGTGGAAAGGTGGGCAAGCTGGAGAAATTCATGCATAAGATCATACTCAAAGAGAACTCCCAGCCTGTGTCACACAAAGTTCGAAATGTGCCCATAGCGGTGAAGGAAGCGGTTCAGCAGGAACTACACAGGCTATAAGAGCAAGGAATAATCGAGCCCATAGACAGCTCGGAGTGGTTGGCGCCCTTGGTAGTAGCCAGAAAACCAAACGGCAAGGTGCGTTTTTGTGTGGACCTGCGTGAGTTAAACAAGTGCCTGATTGTGGAGAAATTCCCATTACCCAGGATTGAAGAAATGTTGGCCAAAACGAGAGGAGTGAAGTGGTTCTCCACGGTGGACCTCACGTCCGCCTATCATCAAATAGACTTACACCCGTCCAGCCGTAAATTCACGTCCTTCATAATGCCCTATGGATGTTATCGGTTCCGCAGGATGCCCTTCGGGCTGGCGTCCGCCGCAGCGGTTTTTCAAAAGTTAATGCACCGCCTGTTCAAGGACTTTGAAGGCATCCAGTACTTCCAAGATGACATCCTGATCATGGGGATGGACCGTGAAGACCACAAAAGGAAGTTGAACAAGGTGTTGAGCGTGTTGCAAGAAAGGGGCCTGACGGCAGAATGGGAAAAGTTCAGGTTAGGTATGACATCCGTCACCTACCTAGGACATGAAATAGGGGGACAGGGGATCACCCCCAAAAGAGAGAATGTGAAGGCGATCTGCGATGCCAGAGCTCCGATCAGTAAAGAAGAGGTGAGGTCATTCCTAGGCATGGCCGATTACTACAGCAAGTAAGGGACAAGACTGCGTTCCAGTGGGACGATGACACGATCCTGTGGGATAAACAATTCTGACTACTGATGCCAGCGAGAAGGGCCTTGGAGCGTTCTGGCACAAGAAAGAGAAGACAACACGGTTGAAACCCTCAGCTTTGCATCCAGAGTGCTATCCCCCATGGAACAGAAGTTCAGTGTGATAGAGAAAGAAATGCTGGCTGCGACATGGGCCATGGGGAAGTTCCGACAGTTCCTGTGGGGCACGAGGTTCCGTTTACAAACTGACCACAAACCACTGGTCAAGGTGCTCACCTTGAGTGGACATGCCACAGCCACCCCGCGCATAGCCAAAATGACTCTCAAGCTGCTGGAATACAGATACGATGTAGTATACATACCAGGAACCCGCAACAAGGTAGCTGACTACCTCAGCAGGGCCTCAGCAATGGAGGAAGCGCCTGATCAGTCGTCAGAAAATGAGGAGATGGTAGCTGTGATGGAGGACATGGAAAGGGCGATCAGCAAACAAGAGTGGGTGCGAGCTTACGAGGAGGACGAAGACATAAGGGAAGTCAAAGACTGCCTCATCAAGGGTTGGCCGGAAAAGAAGAGGCTCACGGAGGTGCTTAGAAAATTTTATGAAGTACGTGAGGAATTATCGATAAGTGACTCCGGAATCTTTTTGTATCGAGGTGACAAGGTAGTGCCACCTGAGAAATTGACCTCACTATTGCTGAGCCAACTGCACGAAGGTCATCTTGGCATTGTAAAGACCAAGATGAGGGTGAAACAAATGTACTGGTGGCCGGGAATGGATAGTCAAGTGGAGAGGCACGTGAGAGACTGTGCCCAGTGCCAAGGAGCAGACAAAATATTGAAACCTTTGAGACCAGCGTTTGGAAGATTTGACCAGCCACGTAACCCCTGGGAGGATGTAGCAGTGGACATCCTTGGACCAGTGTTGGACAACCAAGGAACAGCTAAATACCTGTGTGTTTTGGTGGATAAGTATTCCAAGTGGCCAGAAGTTCAGGTGCGGGAAGAGATGGATTCGGACGCAGTGATACGGTTCCTCACATCTGTGTTCCTGAGAGAGGGAATCCCGAGAACAATCCTGACCGACAATGGCCCACAATTTACGTCGGAGAAATGGTACAGATACATGGAGAAGAACGGAATCAAATCCAAGCATACCTCAGTCTACCACCCGGCAAGCAACAGACAAGTGGAGAGATTTAACCGGGTCCTAATGGGGTCCATACAAGCAGCCATAATGAAAGGCAAAGACTGGGAGGCAGAAATCCAGAAGATGATGTGGGCGTACAGGATCACTCCCACCTCAACAGGGTACAGCCCCTTCCAAATTTTGAGGGGAAGGCTCCCTTTCACGAAAGACAATGTAATTTGGAGAGAAAAGACTATCACTAGCAAATGGTCACCTGCAGTAGTCCAGCATAACCTGGAGAAGGCCCAAAAGGTGTACACGGAACATTACAATAGGCGAAGGAATGTAAAAGAAACAACTTTGGAAAGAGGGGAATGGGTGAGAATAAAGCTGGCGGCATTGAGAAAGAAAGGAGAGAGCAAGTACAGCCCACCCCTGAAAGTGGAAGAAGTGTATGATCGAGCTGCGTTGCTCAGTGATGGAAAAGTGTGGTCTCAAGATCGCATGGCAAAAATCAATAAAATTGTGTAGTGGCCAGTAGAGGAAGGAAGTGACCAACAGGAGCAAGTGCAGGGGAGTGGAGCAGAAGGAATGACGGAAGGAGGAGAAGATCAAGAAAGAGAAGGAGAGCACGGAGAGAGAGAAGATCTGGGGATGCCGAGTGTGGGGGAGGCACCAGCAGAAAGGTGTGTAACGCCCAAGAGGAGTGAACTGAGTCGGCGGAGAGATGGAGTGGTGAGTCCCGCATCTGAAGGGGTCTGAGAAACCTCGACACCGGTAAGAAGTACAGGTCCTGGAAGAGTTGTGGTCAGGCCTGCACACCTCAGCGACTTTGTAGTAGAGAACTGTTGAACTGTGCAGCATAGTTATCGAGTGTATGAAAAAAGGGAGATATGTAGTGTGCACTCTAGCTCTTCGGTGTGCTCGTGACGTTGCACGCCGCACGTCACCAGCGAGAGCTGTGCGCATGCACGAACGGCGGTTCGCGGGCAAGAGCGAGACGGAGCGCGAAACGAGTAAGACGCCCAGCGCTCTTCCTGGAGTTAATTTAAATAAATAAACGCACATCTTCTGCCACAGATTCAGCGAGTGTGTGTCATTGTGGGGTGAGGCTAACAAAATTTCAGAGACCTCCCAGGCCTACAAGTGGCAGTAAGTTCTACCATGCATAGCAGGGGGCTGATCGGGTTGTGTGCAGTCTTTGTCACTTCCCGCTTCGGGGTCAGTGCTGCCTCCTCTTCTTTGCCGCCGGGAGGATGCCAGTCGGGTCGTGCTGGGAGGCTGTGGGGGCGCGCACAGCAGGCGCCGCCTGTACTTTTCTGCATGCGTAGGCGCAGGGAGTACTCGAACAGCAGCACAGAGTTCATGGTGCCGGTGCGGGCTTCATTGCCGCTGGGGCAGGCGCAGTCTCGGGTTGTGGGGGCAGTGCTGGCAGGGACTGTGGCCGATTACTGCTAGTGGTAGGAGTCCCGTCACCCGCGAAGGAATCTCAGGAACGCGCCTTGGGGGTTTACCTTGCAGACTGCGCCAGAGCTGCTCGTCTCCCCTGATGTTCGCCTCGCAGGGGCTGGCACTTCCCATGAAGGCCACGGGAGCCTTCCTGGCGCTGCGGTCTGCGTGTGGCTCTGCAGGCGCTATGGACACGCCTGAGTTTCCTAGGGCTTGCAGCCTGCTTATTTATGCTCTGCTCACCTGCAGCCATTGAACGCTTGGCGTAGGCTCTGCACCCACGTGGGCACCGGGGGAGCTCCAGGAGGAGGATCCTTGTCCTTTTCAGTGAGGGACAACGGCGGGGGCTTCTTACACGCTGTGTGTACTGCAACACGTTTTTCCTTTTCCCCGTAGTCAGGAAACGTTCTGCTGGCAGCAGGGGGTTCCCAAGACAGGGGCCAGACCGTCCCTCTTGCAGGCGAGTGAAGGAGCTGCCAGCGCACGCAGGGGTGTCGACCCGCTCGTCGCCAATGTGGTGTTGGGCCTCAGGCCCACATGACAAGGAAAGACAGACACGGACACCTGGATCTGTAGTGTAGTAAACTGGCCTCGAGCACGTGCACCCGGGCCCTTTTATTGACGGGGCCACGTCACTCATGGCACCCGTGATGGATGGGTGTGGGGGTGCAGTGTGCCCAGCCCTCGAGGGAGTGGCTGGCGTTACAACTTCCTGCGGGACACTAGAATGTGTCTCGCAGGATACTACAATGCTCTGCTGGGAGGAGCCGCACAGTGGTACCGGACATGTAGTCACAGTGATATTGACTATGGTCATGAAGGAAAAGGAAAACAGTTGCCGAAAAATAACATGCTCCTTCTAAGATCTTGCTTCTAAAAGCAGAGGGGCAGATTTACAAGCCCCGTACGCCACATTTGTGCCGCCGTCGCGTCACTTTTGTGACGCAGCGGCAGCGCAAAGCCAGCACCATTCTGTGGGGTATTTACAACGTGACACGTCTAGGGAGATGCTTCACGTTGTAAAGCCCTGCGCCACATGTGGGCGTTCCGGCATAGGGGGGGCTAGGGGGGGGCGTTCCAGCACAGGAACGCCTCCTAAAAGTGGCTGAGTGAAATCTACAAGATTTCACTCAGTCACTTTTAGGGCCATGCTGCGTCAAAACCCTGTGCCTGCTAGAAGCAGGCGTAAGGATTGACGCAGCATGTTAGGTATAGGGGCACCCGAGCCTTGCTGGAGCGGCGTCGTGCTTGCGACGCAACTCCAGCAATGCATCACCTTTACGGCATCAGATGCGTCACTCATCTGTCTATTCTTGCCCCATGGTGCACTGCATTGTAAATGCAGCGCATCCATGGTGGCGCAAGAGGTGTCTGCCGTGTCGCAAAATAACTGGCGCATCCATGCTGATATGCAGTGATGCGCCAGTTTTTAAGAGGTACGTAGCTAACCTGGGAACTGTGTCACTGATATTTCGGAGGAGTGTGCCCCAAGGTATTTCTCAGACAGCCGCCATGATTTCCCTCTTTCAGTTGTGACTACACGTTTTTTTGTTGCAAATTTATATAGCGCAAACTCGGCCCGAAGTTGGCTCGAGCCTGGTTCTGCAGCTCCAAAGTCTGCAGCTCTGGTCGTTAGGCCACATCCCCACGCCTTGTCTTTTCTTTGGTTTATTCGACTCTGTTTTGATTTCCAGTGAATATATGCTTTTCTTTCAGGATAACTTACGGTTGTTAAAATACAGCATTTTACTCGCCCCAAGAGAATGCAGAAACGTTAGCCGACCTCGGAGCTCACTGACATCAGGGTGTCACCAAAAGGGCACCCCCAAGCCTACCTCTGCCTCACCAAACTCAAACGGTCATCACGTTCGTAGGGAAGACAACTCCTGGGGGGGACTGGGGGAACTCACTGGGGAGAGACGGAAAAACATGAACAGTGAGGGCCAGTAAGCAATCCGTCCCTAGGAAGCACTGACTCACACTGAGGCCTGGGCAGTGACTGGTGACATCAGTGTTTTCCTCACACTCAGCAGAGGCGGTGAAGACCGGGGCGTCTACTGCAAAGATATCCGCCTCTTTCCACGTGGAGCCCACAACGACCCTGGCCGCTGTCTCGATAAGAAATGCATTAAACGGTTTGGGGGGTTTCCTGGGGGTGTAGTCTACCCTACACGAGGCTGTGGCGGCCCACCCCTGGCTGTGTGCTCCTCGTCGCCACGGTAACGCGGTGGGTTCAGAGTGTCATGATGCTTAGTCTGTATGCGCCTCTTCACAGCATCTACCGAGGCCCGGACCTGCCCGTTCACGCCTGGAAACAGCGTGAGAGCGCCGGGGCCCCCAGCACTGAGCGGGAACCGAGACACCCAGCCAGGGAGAGTGAACACCGGGAGTCTGCTCTGCTGCCACCACGGGCGATGCCCGGCGGAGGGCGGCAGGCTGGCACGAGCTGGGCACCTGGCACGGGGAAGAAGGGCACATCACTGAGCAGGAACCGAGACACCCAGCCAGGGAGAGTAAACACCGGGAGTCTGCTCTGCTGCCACCACGGGCGATGGGCGGCGGAGGGCGGCAGGCTGGCACGGGGGAGAAAGGCACATCACTGAGAGGAAATCGAGACACCCAGCCAGGGAGAGTAAACACCGGAAGTTTGCTGCCATCACGGGCGTTGCCCGGCGGGGTGGGAGGCTGGCAGGTGCTGGGCACGCGCACGGGCACCTGGCACAGGGGAATCTGCTGCCGTACCGGAGCCGCACCTCAGAAGGTATGCTCTCGAGTGTGCCAGGCAGCCCCCCAAACTGGGCTCGCCTCGCTACAGGGCCTGGCACGCTCGCACCCACCTATCCTGAGATAGCTTCTATCAATGGCGCAGCAGGTGCAGTGGCACCGGGACCCAGAGGTCAGAGGACTCCGCTTAACCCTGATTATTGCTGTACTCAGCCCAACAGCAGTCAGAGGCGCCATGTTCCTTGCTTGCACTAGACTAGGGCCCTACACTGTTGCCACTCTCTCGCAAGGCATGAGTGAAGCGAGACCTTAAGTGTGCAAGATCAGAGCTACAGGAATGAGCGAGACCCAAAGCTTTAAATGTGCCGGTACTCAGTACCTGCACCTTTTCATATTGAGAGGGAGAGTACCAGCATTTCTCAAGAGAGACTTATTACTTTTAATTGGAGTACCGGCACTTCTCAGAAACAAGCAGGTACTCTGAAAGAGAGTACCTGCACTTCTATTTTTCCATTTCAAGCACTGGACTGAGACCACGGTTGGATTTGGAACCGATACCGGCCCCTGGCAAACAGCTAGCCCCACCTCCCCCCCCCCACACCACACCCAGGATGGTGCTGGTTGGATGCACCACTCCAGTCTCACCGTTTCTGCTTTTGTTACAGGGGGCCGATATTGCAGCTATGCTGCAAAATTTGCCCCGGTAACAAATGTAAATGTAAATGTAAATGTAGTATACTTGTAAAGCGCACAGCTGCCCCAGCAACGGCCGACAAAAACAGCCCCCCAGGGGTCCAAAACGCCTGGTGCCCGCTATGGCCAGTCCGGCCCTGAGTGAGACTCCACTGAAGTGTATGAGACAGGTGAGGGGACATGAGGAATAAGTGAGACTCCATTGATAGGTATGAGAACCTGATGAGGATAGGTGTGTCTCCATTCGAGTACATGACGTGGAAAGGGTGAGAATCCACTGATGTGGATGAGCAGCAGGTGCGACACTGTTGACGTGAAAGGGACCGTGATGGGGTAGACCTGAGGACCCATTGACGTGTATGAGACCATGATGAGGAGTACCTGAGACCCCAGTGACATGTATGGGACCTTGATGAGGAGTACCTGAGGCCCCAGCGATGTGTATGAGAACATGGCAGGGAGTACCCGAGATCCCAGTGACATGTATGGGACCATGATGAAGAGTACCTGAGGCCCCAGCGGTGTGTATGAGACCATGATGAGGAGTACCTGAGGACCCATTGATGTGTATGAGACCATAATTAGTGCCTGAGGCCCCTGTGATGTGTATGAGAACATGGCAGGGAGTACCTGAGATCCCAGTGATGTGTATCGACCATGAAACAGAGTGCCTGAAGCCCCAGCGATTTGTTTGAGACTCCATTCAACTACATGACACAATGACATTGAAAGAGTGAGACTCCACAGATGTGTTGGGACCGTGATGAGCAGTAGGCGAGATTCCATGGATATATATGAGGCCATGATAAGGGTAGGTGAGACTCCATTGAAGTACACAGGACAATGGCGGGAGAAGGAGTGAGACTCCATAGAAGTACGAAGGACCATGATGGGGAATGAGTTAGACTCCATGGAAGTGTGTAAGACAATGGTGGGGAATGAGTGAGACTTCACTGAAGAGCATAAGACCATGATGGGGAATGAGTGAGACTCCATGGAAATGCGTAAGACAATGGTGGGGAATGAGTGAGACTCCATGGAAGTGCGTAAGACAATGGTGGGGAATGAGTGAGACTCCATGGAAGTGCGTAAGACAATGGTGGGGAATGAGTGAGACTCCATTGAAGAGCATAAGACCATGGTGGGGAATGAGTGAGACTCCATGGAAGTGCGTAAGACAATGGTGGGGAATGAGTGAGACTCCATTGAAGAGCATAAGACCATGGTGGGGAATGAGTGAGACTCCATGGAAGTGCGTAAGACAATGGTGGGGAATGAGTGAGACTCCATTGAAGAGCATAAGACCATGGTGGGGAATCAGTGAGACTCTATTGATATGTATTGGGTATTTAAAACTTCATTTAAGTGCATGACACAATGACCTGGAAAGGGTGAGACTCCGAAGCAAGATGGCGCCTGACTGATGGCCGCACAGATCACCCTTTGCTGCTGAGTAAACCTTACGGTTGAATACTTGATGCAGATCGACTAAATCCTCTGTAATAACGGATCAGATCCCCCCCCCATGACTTACCGACTGGGGGAAGACGATTTTGACCCCTCACGTTGGTGGAGGAGCTCCTGATGGTGGTGTTGGTGGCTGCCCAGGTGGTGTTGAAGGAGCTCCGGTGGATTGCGATTGAGAACGGGCGAGGAGGAGGAGCTGGGGACCCCAGAGCCGAGATGCCAGGAGGGTTCATGTGGCTAACGACGGAGAGGTGCGGTAAACCCGCGGAAGCGGAAAGGATGCCTCAAAGGCAAACCGAGGAGCTCGAGGGAAAGCTCCCAACTTGCAGGTGAATACAGAACCCAGGAATAATGCTGGGATAGCTGTATCTAAAGGAGTTATAATAGCGGCTCCCGTGAGCTTGAGCAACAGTGCCCTGGCAAAAGGCACTGCGACCCAAGACTGCTTGAAAAAAGGGGGAATAAAACAGCGGCGGTATGGGGTCAAAGGGGCCAAAGCTGGGCTAATGGACTTGGGGAGGTGACACAGTATTGTTGATTTCTTGCCCCCAAAACCGATACCTCTAAAGCGGGGAAAAACAGGCAAAATTAAATAGATAATGCTAACCTAGACCAAAGGCAGACTCATATGGCAGATTCTGTTTGTAATATACAGCCGGCAATTGTCCAGATGAATGAGCTCCAATGTGACACCGCTGCAGAGACTAGTCAAAATGGTGAAAATTATAGCCCATCAGAAATCTCCGATATGGGCCATTGAATATTAATGGAAGGAGCACAACAGGGCACAATAACCGGTTTATCTCCAGCTCTGGAAGATCTAGCAGGCACCATGGCTCAACTGAACACGAGCATGTTAATAGAGGGGATAGCTGCAAGCAAGGGCCCAGAGGACACGTTAGACCTAGGAGACAAGTTTTTTCCAGTGACGGATGGCTCCGAACTTAGCCCTTCTGAAGCAGAAGATAGCAGTAACATCCAGCTCTCCAGCTCCACCTCCGGCCCAGGCACGCCACAGAAAGATACAGTTAATAGAAAAAAGAAACTCCTGAAGAAACAAAGAGACATACAAGTTTAGGAGAAAATGGAGACGGAAGTAGAGGAAGCATGGACCCTACTTTAAAATGGGATTATTCGGCTACTAGGAGTACCTATCCGAATCATACAGGACAGGAGGATGAGGAGGCTGCACCCTCCTTAAAAATGATATTCAACTCAATCAACCTATTACAGGAGAAGACCCGAATGGGTGGAAAGAAAAACAGATTGGCAACAAAGCAGCTACAAGTTGCAGTAAGAAAAATGGCCAAGGCATGCACGGATACAAATGCGAGGCTAACTCATGTGGAAGAACGCAAAAGCAAACTAGAGGATAACCTGGTTAGAACTCAGGCACAGGCTGAAACATACGATAAGCAGCCCATAGATCTTCAATGGAAAATGGAAGTTTTTTAAAATAGGCAAAGACGCAACAACCTCTGGATTCTTGGCGTCGAAGAAGGTATAGAAGGAGAGGATGTGAGGGCCTACATTTTGAGGTTGATGAAGAGAGCCTTTCCAGGACACATTGCTGGAGTTGCGTCACTTTTGTGAGACACTCCAGCAATGCTTCACTTTTGCGCCATACAGATACGTCAGAAATACTGACGTATCAATAACTCCTTGCGCAATGATGCGTCATACTGTAAATATGACGCATCATTGGTGTCGCAAGGAGGGCGCAATGAAAAGTGACGCATTGCTGTTTTCACGCAGCGATGCGTCACTTTTCATAAATGAGGCCCTAAATTCTTAGAGAGATGCTCTCTTGGGTATTCACTGATTGGAATACAGGAGGTTTATTAATGGGTAACTTGAGTTACTGTTTAAAAAAAAAGGGGGAAAATATAGGGTGGTGCGAGGGGAGGAAACGGGTGGAGTTCAACAAGGAGGGTTAGAAAAATTAACTCAACAAACACAAGGGCATCTAGTAAACAGGCGGGAAGGCAGCAAAGGGGATCGACTTTCAGGCTCCATCACAGAGACCTTAAGTCTGCTTGCTTCACACTATAGGTGGAGGGAGGAGGGAGGAGGGAGGGGGATGGGCTCAGGAGCAGGGAGGCCAAGAGGTAGTTAAGAGGGGGGATTTGGGGAGGAGGGGTGGGCAGGTGGGAAAAAAGGGGGAAAAATCACCATCTTGCAATGAAAGTAGTTCTGGAATTCACATAATTGAAAAAATGGGATCAGGGATTAGGCATCAAGCGCCAGGTTATATGCAGCTTGACATACTATAGACAAACTAAACACAGTGTGCGAATAGTAACTATTAATATATGTGGGTTGAACGATGCCGCCAAACGAAGGACGGTGAAGGAATATCTTAAGACCCTGAGTGCTGACATCGTCTGCTTGCAGGAGACTCACATTGAGGGTTCTTGAAAGATTCTTTTAGATCAGTTGGGATTTCACCTGATAGCATGTACTTCGCAAGGGACTAGGACCCGGGGAGTGGCAATACCAGCTCAAATAAGGGGAATTACTGTTAAAAATTGTCTAACCGATACGTATGGCCGGTGGGTAATTATGGAATGCCAAGTGCAAGGGCTCAATTTCACACTTTTCTCAATCTATGGGCAGACGGTGGATGATCCAGAAATATTTAATCATGTAAATATGCAACTAGCTAATTGGCCACTCACAATTATTGTAAGCGGGGATTTTAATACTAATGGCTTAAATAGGTTGTGGAGGGGGGATCCAACCAAATTTATAGGCCGGAAAAAGAAAGGCCACAGGGCTCTAGTTCAAATGATTGAGGATAACGGGCTTACATATGTATGGGAGCAACTAAATCCCCAGGGGATGGGCAGCACATACTACTCAGCACCACATTGGTATGTAGCACGTCTAGACTACTTTTTGGTCTCCTCATCTCTCGTCTCCCTCTTTAAAATCAAAAATTTCCACAAGTGGTCTCCGACCATAATCCTTTGGGGCCAGATGTAGGTATCCAAATACCGGTCGGTAACGGCCGAAAATACCGATTTTCGGCCGTTACCGATCGGTATTTGGATACTGAGATGTAGAGCACCTAAAATTACAGAATCTGTATTTTGAGATGTAGGTGGCACTGTAAACAGTGCCACAGGGCTTTAAGGATTCGTTATTTACCACCAACTATTAGTTGGTGGTAAATAACGAATACCTATGTATATGCAAATATGTGCATGTACACCTGTGCCATGTGACAGACATACGTGCCCTTAGGGCATGTATGTGTGCCACATGGCACACAAGCACTAATCAGGGGTGCAACAGGGTGTCAAAGTGACACCGTGCCACCGTGCCACCCTTGACCATTTCACAGTTTTACTGAATCGGTATTTACCGATTCGGTAATTGACATTCGTTCCTATGGGCCTGGAGGCCTATAGGAATGAATGGCAATTACCGAATCAGTAAATACCGATTTGGTAATTACCGAATCTTACCGATTCGGTAAAAAATACCGAATTATTACCTACATCTAATTTACCGATTCTAAAATACCGAATCGGTAAAATTCAGTATTTTAGAATCAGTAAAAAAGATTTACCTACATTTAGCCCCTGGTGTTAGAGATCCAAAATTCTGTTGGAAAGACTCCGGTAACGAGCTGGACGTTTGAACGGGCGTTACTGCAGGACTCAAACTATGTTTTGCACATGAATAAATGGCTTAAGGAATTTCTCGAGATTAACAGGGGGAGTGCTGGGTTTAGGGTAATATGGGATGCTCTCAAGGCTGGCATTAGGGTGGAAAACATGAGTTATTCTTTGAAACGGAACAAGATCGAAAAAATGGAGATGGAGGCTATACCTAGAGCAATCATGGACCTAGAAGAAGAATTGGCTAGGTCAATCAGCTCCAGCTTTAACATAGAGAAGATTGCGCAGAAGCTTGCCTTAGCAAAGGCTGCAGCAGGGGAAACCATGGGTGCTAAAGCAGCAGGCAAATTCCTAGCCTGAAAACAAATTCACCATGAATTTAGTGAGCAAGTTGGACACATTTTATCTGTAAGGACCAGACAGACAGTCACCAGGGGGGACATCTCGGAGATTTAAACTTCAGAGGGGGCAGTAGTCACCACCCCTAAGGATATTTGTAACATGTTCCACAAGTGCTATCAAAACCTATATATGGAGGATACTGTCAGGGACATTAAGGATGTAAAGGATTACTTAGAGTTAGCGTCCGCCGAGGCATTTTCTACAGAAGACTCCAAGGCCATGGAGGCTAGATTTTTAAATGAAGAAATTCAGGGAGCCATTAAAGATTTGCCATCAGGCAAAGCGGTTGGCCCGGACCTAATACCATTAGAATTTTAAAAGATTTTTTTTCCAACTTTGGGAGAAGATTTAAGCTTTGTAACACGCCAGGTACAGAGTGGGCAAACACCTCCGGTGTCATGGGGAGAAGCCAGTATGATTATCTTTTTAAAGAAAGGCAAATCCCCTACCGAACCCGGATCTTATAGGCTATCAGCCTAATGAATAGCGACGTAAAGATCTACTCAGGAAGGGGTACGGCGGAAGGAGAGTTTGCACCTTGTTTGATGGCACCTCAGTCACACGAGATCCTATGGCGCTTATACTGCTGGACGCATAGAAGGTGTTTGATAGGGTCTCGTGGGGCTTCCTTTGGTCTACACTGGAGAATGTAAACATTGTACAAAAGCCATAAAGGCACTGTATAGGAATCCGAAGATTCGTCTCTGGGTGATGGGGGACAGAGCGATCCAATAGATATTACGCGAGGAACGAGGCAGGGGTGTTCCTGCATTCCCCTCCTGTTCGCTTTCTATATTGACCCCCTATTGATGTGTATGGGACCATGATAGGGAGAACCTGAGGACCCATTGATGTGTATGAGACCATGATAGGGAGTACCTGAGATCCCAGTGATGTGTATGGGACCATGATACAGAGTGCCTGAGGCCCAAGTGATGTGTTTGAGACTATGATGAGACTCCATTCAACTGCATGACACAACGACATTGAAAGAGTGATTCTCTACAGATGTGTTGGGACCGCGATGAGCAGTAGACGAGATTCCATGGTTGTATGGGACCTTGATGAGGAGTACCTGAGGACCCATTGATGTGTATGGGACCATGCTAGGGAGTACCTGAGAGCCTGGTGATGTGCATGGGACCTTGATGAGGAGTACCTGAGGTCCCATTGATGCATATGAGACCATGATTAGTACCTGAGGCCCATGTGATGTGTATGGGATCATGATAGAGAGTGCCTAAGGCCCCAGTGATGTGTATGAGAACATGGCAGGGAGTACCTGAGATCCCAGTGATGTGTTTGAGACTATGATGAGACTCCATTCAACTGCATGACACAATGACATTGAAAGAGTGAGACTCCACAGATGTGTTGGGACCGTGATGAGCGGTAGTCGACATTCCATGGATATATATAAGGGTAGGTGAGACTCCATTGAAGTACACAGGACAATGGCGGGAGAAGGAGTGAGACTCCATAGAAGTATGTAGGACCATGGTGGGGAATGTGTGAGACTCCACGGAAGAGCATAAGACCATGATGGGGAATGAGTGAGACTCCATGGAAGTGTGTAAGACAATGGTGGGGAATCAGTGAGACTCCTTTGAACAGCATATGACCATGGTGGGGAATGAGTGAGACTCCATGGAAGTGCGTAAGCCATTGGTGGGGAATCAGTGTGACTCCATTGAAGAGCATAAGACCATGGTGGGGAATGAGTCAGACTCCATGGAAGTGCGTAAGACAATGGTGGGGAATCAGTGAGACTCTATTGATATGTATTGGGTATTTAAAACTTAATTTAAGTGCATGACACAATGCCCTGGAAAGAGTGAGACTCTGAAGCAATATGGCGCCTGACTGATGGCCGCACAGATCACCCTTTGTTGCTGAGTAAACCTTAAGGTTGAATACTTGATGCAGATCAACTAAATCCTCCGTAATAAGAGATCAGATTCCCCCCCCATGACTTACCGGCTGGAGGAAGACGATTTGACCCCCTCGCTGTGGCAGAGGAGCTCCTGACGGTGGTGTTGGTGGCTGCCCGGGTGGTGTTGAAGGTGCTTCGGTGGATTGCGATTGAGAACTGGCGAGGAGGAGGGGCTGGAGACGCCAGAGCCGAGATGTCAGGAGGGGTCGTGTGGCTAACGACGGAGAGGTGCGATAAACCAGCTGAAGCGGAAAGGATGCCTCCAAAGGCAAACCGAGGAGCTCGAGGGAAAGCTCCCGACTTGCAGGTGAATACAGAACCCAGGAATAATGCTGGGATAGCTGTATCTAAAGGAGTTATAATAGCGGGCCCCGTGAGCTTGAGCAATAGTGCCATGGCAAAAGGCACTGCGACCCAGGACTGCTTGAAAAAAGTTGAGAGCCGTGCTGTACCTAAAAAGGGGGAATTAAACAGCGGCGGTAGAGGGGTCAAAGGGGCAAAATCTGGGCTAGGGGAGGCGACACACTATTGTTGATTTCTTCCCCCCAACCCCGCCAACTCCCAAAACCGATACCTCTAAAGCGGGGAAAAACAGGCAAAATGAGATAGATAATGCTAACCAAGACCAAAGGCAGACTCATATGCCAGATTCTCTTTGTAACATACAGCCCGAAATCGTCCAGATGAATGAGCTCCAAGGTGACACCGCTGCAGAGACTAGTCAAAATGGTGAAAATTATAGCTCATCAGAAATCTCCGATATGGGCCATTTACTATTAATGGAAGAAGCACAACAGGGCACAATAACCGGTTTATCCCCAGTGCTGGAAGATCTAGCTGGCACCATGGATCAACTGAACATGATCATGTTAATAGAGGGGATAGCAGCAAGCAAGGGCCCAGAGGACACGTTAGACCTAGGGGACAAGTTTTTTCCAGTGACGATGGCTCCGAACTTAGCCCTTCTGAAGCAGAAGATAGCAGTAATATCCAGCTCTCCAGCTCCACCTCCGGCCCAGGCATACCACAGAAAGCTATAGTTATTAGAAAAAAGAAACTCCTGAAGAAACAAAGAGACTTGCAAGTATGGGAGAAAAATGGAGAAGGAAGTAGAGGAAGCATGGACCCTACTTTAAAATGGGATTATTCGGCTACTAGGAGTACCTATCCGGATCAAACAGGACAGGAGGATGAGGAGGCTGCACCCTCCTTAAAACTGATATTCGACTCAATCAAGCAATTACAGGAGGAGACCCGAATGGATGGAAAGAAAAACAGATTGGCAACAAAGCAGCTTCAAGGTGCAGTAAGAAAAATGGCCAAGGCATGCACGGATACAAATGCAACGCTGACTCATGTGGAAGAACGCACAACAAGCACACTAGAGGATAACCTGGTTAGTACTCAGGCACAGGCTGAAACATATGATAAGCGGCCCATAGATCTTCAATGGAAAATGGAGGATTTTGAAAATTGGCAAAGACGCAACAACCTCTGGATTCTTGGTGTCGAAGAAGGTATTGAAGGAGAGGATGTGAGGGCCTACATTTTGAGGTTGATGAAAGGAGCCTTTCCAGAACTCCAGCATTGGAACTGGGAGGCTGAGATACAGCGTGTTCATCGCTTTCCCATGACACCTAGAAAGCCTCCACAACCAAGCAGGGATGGAACCAAAATGCCAAGAGCAATTTAAATTTACTTTGGAAATGTCCTGCTTCGTGAAGAGGTATACTCTAAAGTTCGCCCCAGCGCCAGAAAGACTTTTGAGAACCAGTCCTTCTTCACAAAGTCAGACTATTGCCATGTCACCGTGGAAAGGCGCTGGCGACTAAGAGAACTGATTCAGCCGTGACAAGCCATGGGAGCGCAAGCGTACCTGATGAACCCTGCAAGGCTAAAGATCATCTATAAGAACACTTCCAGAGTCTTTACCTCAGAGATTCAAGCTACAGCATTTATGGAAACTCTAGGGGCCTAATTTATGAGGCCGCGCGTCACTTTTACGCCACCAGTGCATCACCAGTAGCGTAAAAATTGTGCCTTGTTGCACCTTATTTACAAAGTGACGCATCTAGGTAGATGAAAAAGGGGGAAAAAGGGGGGAAAAATCACCATCTTGCAATGAAAGTACTTCTGGAATTCACATAATTCAAAAAATGGGATCCAGGATTAGGCATCAAGCGCCAGGTTATATGCAGCATGAAATACTATACACAAACTAAACACAGTATGCGAATAGTAACTATTAATATATGTGGGTTGAACGATGGGGAGAAGCCAGTATGATTATCTTTTTAAAGAAAGGCAAACCCCCTACCGAACCCGGATCTTATAGGCTGATCAGCCTAATGAATAGCGACGCAAAGATCTACTCAGGAAGGGGTACGGCGGAACATATCAGGAGAGTTTGCACCTTTGTTTGATGGCACCTCAGTCACACGAGATCCTATGGTGCTTATACTGCTGGACGCGGAGAAGGTGTTTGATAGGGTCTCGTGGGGCTTCCTTTAATCTGCACTGGAGAATGTAAACATTGCACAAAAGCTATAAAGGCACTGTATAGGAATCCGAAGATTCGACTCTGGGTGATGGGGGGACAGAGCAATCCAAAAGATATTACGCTCGGAATGAGGCAGGGGTGTCCCTGCAATCCCCTCCTATTCGCTTTCTATATTGACCCCTTATCAGGAGAATTGAGGTGAACAGGGGCATCCTCCCAATGCGGCCAAACGGCTTTGAAACAAAGATCTTGGGTTATGCAGACGACCTGGCAATTACGGCCGTAAACCCATCTGTAGCTTTAGATGAAATAAAACATGAGGCAGAATGCTTTGGGGCAGTTTCTGGCTACAGACTTAATCGGGGGAAGACACAAATTGTAGTCAATGAAAAGACCAGTTTTGTAGATCCAAGAGTGACTGATTGGGCTACTTATTTAGGGGTTATTATAACCTCAGATTTAACCAAAGGTGTTGAGAAGAATCTCGCTCCAGTGATTCAGAAATCAAAGAGAGACCTTGACAGGATGAATAATTTACATCTCTCAATTGTGGGAAGATGTAACATTATTAAAATGATATTCCTTCCAAAGGTTTTACCTATTCAGGACGATACCCCTGAAGTTTAACAATATTTGGTTTAAAGAAATGGAGAGAATGATAAACTGGTTCATCTGGGCTCAAGGGAAGACGAGAAGGGCACTCAGATTTATGTCCCTCCCTAGGGAGAGAGGAGGCTGGGCGATGCCCGACTTAAGAGCATATTATTGGGCCGCCGTGATGCAATACATTCGTGGGCTATTGGGCGACAAGATCACCGACCGGTGGAGGCATGATGATGCTATTCCGGACGTATATGAGCAACTTTTAAAAGGTGAAGCTCGCAACTGGCTTCTGAGGTTTACTGAAGCCAGCTACTATAAAAAAGTTAAATTCAAGACTCTGGGAGCAGCAATATCGGTTTGGACCGCTATTAGGAAAAAGTTGGGATTGGGCAGAATGAATTATTATACTCCTCTATTCATGAATCCATCTTTACCTGAGGTCTTTCATGATGGTGTCATGAGGCGGTGGGATGTTTTGGGTGTTAAAACTATTGGTGACATTACTGATCTCAATGGCATAATTACATTTGAAAGAGCCCAAACCCTGTTTAATCTGGAGCACAGGGAATTTTTGTAATTTTTACAGATCCGGTCGGCCCTTGCAAGGAAAAAGGGGGGGATCAAGAGCATTTGGCAGAGACGTAGTCATGGAAAGGGTGCAAGATCCTAATGGGTGTACTATCACCCAGATTTATGGTGAGCTGAGCCAACAACAAAACGATGATCTGGAAAAATATTCCGAGAAGTGGCAGCGGAAGTTGAGCATTGAAGGGGGCGAGTTCAGGGCCTCACTTAAGCTAGGATTTACGGTTTTAAAGGTGGCCAACCTTCAAGCTCAACATTTTAAATCTATTTTTGAAATCTATTACACCCCTGTTAGAATAGCTCAATGGGGTGGGACTATGGGTTTTTGTTGCCCCCGCTGTCACAGCGACGAGGCTGATACAGTTCATATGTTCACCTCCTGCCCTATGTTGGATCCCTTGAAAAGGGCGATAGAGCACTTTATGGGACAAACTCTGAGGATCCAAATACGAATAACCAATGAGCTGGTGGTTTTAGGTGTGGTTAGAGATGATGTTCTAGTAGCTCACCGCAAATGTATATTTCTTGCCATGGCGGTAGTTAGGATCTGTGTTGCATCTGCATGGAAGAACCCTAACCCTCCAACAATGGGTGTCACAGCTTTTAGCCATACATAATTTGGAAAAGGGGCTATATGAGAAGAAAGGGTGGAAAGCTATGAAACTAGGTAAACACATTTGGGCCCCGATAACGAACTGGAAGACAAGATTGGAGTGACCCCAGCTATAATCCTTGGTCCCGAATATAGTAAAGTTGTATTTGTATTTGTCTTGCTCCAATTGCTCTTTTATCCTTTGGGGAGGCAGGTATATGGCGTGATTCAGATTTAATGATTTTTGCCTGTTTTCTCTTTTGATTATTTAGCTGTCGGATGGCTTGGCTAATTCTTTTTTTTTCTCTCAGTATTTTACAGTGTAAAATTTGTCCTTGTCTTCTCTGATTTATCTTTGTCAAGAAAACGTATATAATGTCGGATTGTTAAGGAAAGATTGAGACTCCATTGACGTGAATGAGCCTCCAGCAGGGAGAAGGTGAGACTTTATGTATGTGTAGGAAGCTGTGAAAGGGTGTAGGTGAGACTCCGTGGATGTGTATGGCGCCGTGAAAGGGAATAGATGAGACTCCGTGGATGTGGATGGTGCCATGACAGGTAGTAGGTGAGACTCTGTGGATGTGTATGGCGCTGTGACAGGGAGTGGGTGAGACTCTGTGGATGTCCATGAAGCTGCAATGGGGAGTAGGTGAGACTCCATTGAAAAGAGGAAACCACCCAAAGGGGGAACAAATTGCCACCTGCCAATGACTTATGTAAAAACGGAAATATCTTGCTAGATTCAACCAAGACTGGCATGGATCAAGAATTAAAAAAATTAATTTGATCATACTATTAGTCCTTTTACAATTTATTGGATCATTGAAATATCATATCAAAAATGTAATATATAATAAATAGCCAATATCATAGTAAGTGTGCCCAAAAAAATATAACAGAATTCTTCATTTTTTCTTTTTCTTTTTTTCTCTCTTTACCCCTTAATATTCTCTCTTTCACCCCACAGCATTCATGGTCAGGCACTCAAAGCTCAATCAACAAACTCACTCATCCCACATCTCTATTCAAACCAATTAAGGTGAAAGTTCATATGTACATCAATATGGACACCAGGAATAAGGACAGGATTGACACATATGGCTGTATTGATGCAGAACTATGGAATAAGTAAATGTCTTTTACAGCTCATGCTGCCAGTGCTGTGGGCAATGGATGAAACTCCATTAGATCACATGAGAGGAGTAGGCAGGAATACGTCGCAATCAAAGTGCTTCAGTCAAGAGATGGGAGCTGGAGTGAGACCCCATCAATGCCCTTAAGTCCAGAGCTGTGGGCATTGTGACACTTAGTTCATGCTCCATTGAGGCAGACCCATTGCCCTTCTCAAGAACATAAACGGTGAGGTAGAGGAGTGCTGCCCCCTTATGGTGAGTCCTGCCCTCCCACTTCCTCCAGTGCTTGAGAGGGGTCTGCGGCTTTTTCTTGATGACCACCAAAGGTGCAGTAGAGGAGTCATATTGGTTGGTGGGATCATGCAACCAACCCTATCAGATTGCTTGGCAGGATTCTGGCCATTTGTTGGATGACCACCAAAGATGCGGTAGAGGAGTCTTATTGGTCGGTGGGATCAAGCCAACCACCCTATCAGATTGCTTGGCAAGAGTCTGGCTCTTTGCTGGATGAGTTCGACCGCAGACCTGTGGTTAACCGAGTCAAGGAGGTTATGGTCTTGCTAAACTGGGATGACGTTAGCCTTTTTCCACAACACGTAGGCCTCCACTTGAACTTCTCAGCACCGAAGTAATAGACTAGAGGGTCCAGGCAGGAGTTGAGGCTGGTCAGCGCCATGGTGACGCGACGTGCCTTGTAGGTGAATTGGATGAGTCCGCAGCTGGAGAAGACATTGATGCGCCGCAGGGTGTGGATGAGCTGGATCACGTGATAGGGGACAAAGCAGATGAGAAACACTGCGAGCACTACCAGGATGGTGCGTAGCGCCTTCTTCTTGGCCAACTGAGAGCTGTTCCGTGGCCCGGAGGTATCCAAAAGTTTCCGAGCAATCAAAGGGTAGCAGATGCCGATTACCAGCAGGGGCAGAATAAAGCCCACCACAGCAGCGAAGAGGCTGACACCGGAGATACGCCCTTTCCAGGAGTCCGAGGAGAAGTTCTCCAAGCAGGCAATGTTGCCATTCTCGAACTTGCTCGTGAGTGGACCCTTGAGAGTCAAGTACAAGATGGCTCCTCCCAGAATTACCCAGATCACCACAGAGGCAATAATTCGGTAGAGCGGCTTCTTGAGAGAAAGGGCCTTGATCGGGTGCACCACGGCCAGGTAGCGATCCAAGCAGATACAGGTCAAGAACAGGGTGCTGCCATAGAGGTTGGCAAAGAACAGGGAGCCGGTGATCTTGCAGAGGGCCTCTCCAAAGATCCAGTTGTTGTCCAGGGCATGGTAGACGATTTTGCATGGAAGGGTCAGGACAAAGATGAGGTCAATGGTGGCTAGGTTGACCATGAACACGTTAGCCGGAGAGGTGGTGGTCTTGGTGCTGATGAAGTACCACAGAGCAATGATGTTGCTGACCAGTCCCAGGATGAACACCACGCTGTAGATGATGGGGTACATGATATATTGGAAGTCGGCGCTCTCCACACATGCCGTTTCATTGGTGGTGGTGTTTAGGCTGTTGGATGTGAACCAGCTCTCGGTGTAGGGCATTGCGGACCAGTCTGATGGATCCTGGAAAGGAGAGACAAATAGAAGATTACACAGTGGAACATCTTACTTCAGCATCACATCTTCCATGCCAACCCATGGTCAACAGTGCTTGATTTATAAAAAAAAAAAAAAGAAGTGCCAGGGCCCTCGTCAGGAGGCCACTGCAGCTTTCACAACCCATTGCCCCAACCAGTGCTGCCAATGACAAGACCAACGCAACTACTAACCATCACACTCCTAAAAGTGTGACAGCTCAGACTATTCCAGGCCCCCAAAGCCATACAAATGACTTGGACAGTGTATATTTAGTAATTTTGCTGCATTTTGTATTATTAAACAACTGTTGTTGTGCTCATCCCTAAATTAGCTAAACAGCACCACCATGTGGCAGATTGTACTAAGCGCTGTTTTAGTCAATTGAATGCCAGTACCAAACACAGGAAATCACTGGCTCAAATTAGGCACTTGTGGAATAAAAGAAACAGATCACACATGCCAAGCAGAGGATTTCTTTTACCTCATTGACTCTATACTTCTTCTTTTCCTTTGCTTGCCGTATAATCTCTGCTTTTATATATATGTCTGTTTAAAAAGAGCTTGGTATCTCTACCAAGCAACAACTTTTTACTAATACACTAACATGAGGAGGGACTTTGGCTATGCCAGTTGTATTTCAGCTGCAATACCATCAAATGTGTCACCTACTGCAGTGTGCTCTCTGCCTACAGGGGTAAGAGAGAGCCTGTGAAAGAGCAACAAAGGGTGCAGCCAGGAGCTGTGGAAAGCAGTGTGCCGCAGCGTAGTTTCCTTCAACATAGTTTGGGAAAACCCTTGAAAGAATACATTTGTTGGAACGATGCAAGGAAGCAGTTGTTACACTGCGAAATAGACATAGTAAAACAGTTCCACTGTGCACATCTACTCTGAGGGTTCACATGAGAGTGGCAACGCCGTAGATTGTAATGAAACGTCTGCTCTGTGTCTGCTTGTCCACAATTAATCCAATGGCTACCTTCGAAACTACAATTATTTATTAAATGTTCCTTGGCAAAACAATGCGCAGTGGGTATGCCTTATACCTTCTGGGTTACACACAACATCTTTCACAATGTTGCTCTTCACAAATCATTTATTTACAGAAACAAAACATAATTGGAATGCTCCACACAAAACACCTTTCTAATGTACTGAGAGAGCCAGGACTGCAACCTTGGTGAAGGTGTGTGTTGAATCAGCTCAGGTGAAGGAGTTCCAGGTAAAATGAGAGTTTGCTGTTCAGGTGCTCATTTTTCCCATCCCCAGGAAGCCTTTTTAGGCCATTTTTTGGCCATCTGGGGCCATTGCGGGATGATGAGCCACGACAGCCCGTCACCGGCGGCAAACAGACTTTCAGCTGTGGAAAGTGTTTCTGGACAAGAACTTTTGGTTCCTCCCAATGGCTTGATGGTAGGCGTTCCCGGCAGCCACTTGGTCCGGTGCACATATGAGTGAATTGAGGCCCCCTCTAGAAAAGGCAATGAAACATGTCGGCCTTTCTACTTAAAATGGTCTAAAACATCGTATGGTCTTTAATCATATGTGTTGGCATTATTAATTAAAAGACTAATTACTTGAGGGTCTGTGCAACTCATTTTTAATATTTTTTCTTGTGAGAAAGATACTTCTCCTCCCTCTTAGGGGACCTCAGGGCGTTGATAGAGATGTGTTGTGTGGAAACACAATTAGATAAACAATTCACACACAACATTCCTCTTGAACTTGTTCGGGTCTTGGTTCCTTCAGATGAAGAGGAAAGGTGCAGATCATGGGATTTGAGCAAATTGGAGAAAATATGCCAACCGCTCCATGGTGGTTGCTTGCGTGAGGCTCTCCTTTGCTTTTGCGTCTGGTGTCTTTCGGGTGCACTTGGCAATGGTGGCTCCTTGGGCACCGGCCCGTTGTCATGGTTTTATACATTGACACATGCATGGGGAGGTTCTTGTAGGTTTGCACTAGAGCTTGCCCTTATCGTAAGAGTGAAGTGGGGGACCCCTCAGAATGTTTTAATGTGATTAGGCATGTGTGATGCTCCACTGTCTTATTGTTTGTTTGAGACACTGTGGCAGTGCCATGAAACAGACAGGCCCTGTTCAGACGGCAATGCGTGGCATCCTTCACACTGCTGTCAAGAAATCAGATAATGTTTTATAAAGACATGGCGGCGTGGTTTGAGCTTAAAAAAGTGTTTTGTATTTTTTGGCATACGTGCATTTCCAATACCATTCAATTTAAGCTTTATTTCAATTAAATCAATCATAAAAGCCTATTACCATAAAATACAATAACCAATGCTACCAAACATTTATATAAAAACATTTTTTTTGTCATCAACAATTCCTATATATAGATTTACAATTCATAATTTGTACAAATTTACAACAAACAAAAACATTTACAATCATCAATAAAAACATTGGCCGTTAAAAACAATATATATATATATATATATATATATATATATATATATATATATATATATATATATATATATATATATATATATATATATATATGTATAAAAAACAACTATTCCTTTTAATCATTGCACAAACTTCATGATATACCAAGAATGACGTCCCTGGGTTAAATCACTAACCTGAGATGGGTCGTCCATGGCATTCGCTCTGACCCCAGTGATCTGATTTTTAACAAGCTTTGCACGAATTCTTCAAGACCAACAATACCACTTGGGGTGGATTCCATACATTGCACCGATGCTAGTGCAATTTTGAATCGACACTTTGGGGATGCATGTGAAAAACTTGTATATTGGTGCAGTTTTGTGCTGACTTGTGCAGCACATCAACGTGTTAAATAAAATTACATTTGCACTGACTAACCAGAGCAAACGCGTCCAAACGACGGTGCCCAGTTTCTCCAGCACCAGTGCAATGTAGATAACGTAGCGCCTGGGCCGGGGGTCTAGCCTCTGTGCGCCAACCACAATCTCCCTTGTGGTAATGAGCGTCACGACCTACGCTTTATGTGGGAGGCGCGAGGGCATCTTTAAAATGTCAAAGGTCAAGCATGCAGGCGTGGAGTTGAAATTGTGCTCGAGTGCCTATGAGCGGGGTTTCTAGGCGCTTCGGGAGGTGGGAGGGGGTTGCGTCAGCGAGCCATGTCTCTGCCGAGAGACAGATGTGGTCCAGCCTATCGGAGGCGAGGAGACTTCCCAACAGGGGCTTGCCTCAGAAAGGTGGGGTGGGTGGGCTGGGACAGAGTCAGTCATGGGCAGCCACCAGGCTGGCTCACGAGTAAAGGGCTCCGTCTGGCATCTGAGCCTGGCCTGCACGTCACATGATGCTTCGATCCGAGCAGGGTGGGCACAACCCTTTTTACTCATTAGTTAAATATACCGGGTGCTATCAATGCCTGTTATTCACAGTGCTGTCATGAAAATGCCATATTGAGCCAGCAAACCCTTCATAGAACAGGTTCTTTTGCAATTCTTTGGTTGCACAAGAGCACAGAACCGCCTGAGCAGGCCCCGTCACGTGCACCGCGGCTGGCGAGGGCTGGCACTGTACAGAGCCAGAGTGGTGAAAAGACGTGCCTGCGGGGGGGCGGGCGTGCCCACCTACCACAGGGTACCGCGGGCTCTGTGCGAGTCTGTGCAAACCCCGTGCCGGTGCCTGCCCAGAGCTGGCAAGCTGCGGACAATCAGGGGTGCGGCCCGAGGTGTGCAATCATTACAAGTTGCCACTGTTTGTTTTGGATTTAATAGGAGCCGCCTCGGGCTTCCTTCCCGCGCGAGGCCGGGTGGGAAGGCGCTGTCCTTCATCCTTCCCGCATCGTGTGTGTAAGAGGATGGGTTACATCGTAGTGGGGGGCGGGGGAGTCCATGCCAGGTTTTCAAGGGGACCTCGAGTGACAAATGAGTAACTGTCGTTCATTTCTTGAATGCAAATATCTCGTCGGTATCCTGCATGGATCCGGCGGTCCTGGACTTTCGCTGGACATCCCGCGCTAGAGACATTAGTTTGATGCAAGGCTCACCAGTATTGACGTCGTTGTAACCCTTTCACTCTTCCACCAATCGCAGGGGCATGACCTCGGGTAACACGCCTGCAGCTTCACCGTACACTCCATCGCTTTCTTACTCTGAGCACAACGCATTTCACTGTTTAACAAACTACACAACTTTCAGCATTCGGGCCAACATATTTCTTGTGACGTTTTTTGACATTTTATTTCCTGAACTGCTGTTTTCTCGAGAAAGTTAGCTCATTTTATTTTGAACAAACTGCTGAGACTGCTGATAATCACTTTCTGTGTATGGTACAAGACACACTTATTTATATTAATGAACAGCAAGTGAAGTAAAGGTAGTCGAGATGGAAAGACAACGGTTGTATGAGTTAAACAGAAGCCCGTGCACATGACATGCTGCTGAAATATTGAGATATTAGAAAAGCCTGAAAATGTGCATCACTGCAGTGACGTGCGTTTTACAGGATACGCAGATCAAGAGGGAAAGGACTTCTTGCCTAGAAAAAACCCGCCAATTCACCTGTTGTAGTCATCCTGCGGTGTTTCCAAAAGGCGCTCAACTTTGGCGCAGTGAATGGTGATGGCTGTAGGTTGGCATTAGTTTATTGGGGGCGAGGGGGTGGCTGGGGGGTGTGCTCTTGTGGCACAGTTACATTCTAGTCCGTGGCCCTAAAATATAAGTTCAAACTCCATCTTCCCTCGTCAACAAGTTGTGTGATCCTGAGCAAATCACTTTGGGGCAGATTTACAAGTCACTTGCGCCACCTTTGCGTCACTTTTAACATGGGAAAAGTGACGCAAAATTGGCCGCAAGGGGCTCGTAAATCTACCCCTTTATTTCCATGTACCCCAACTTACTTCTCTGCTAAAAAAAAATTGTGTGCATAGTGACATTTAATGGTATTTATTTTGTTTAACTTAACCATTGGAATAGCAGACGCATATATGCATACATTTTTAGACAATGTGATGTCACAGTCTGCCCATAGTGTGCGGATGTTTGTTTATTTGGCACAGTAGTTTGTGGACAGGGCCTTAGCACGTGGAAAGGCTGCTGCGGGCCGAGGCTTCCACTCAAAGCCCCGGGCTAGGGTGAAGGGATAGCCCATGAGAGCCGCACGCATGCTGGATTTCAGTACTCCTGGGTCCGCCGGGTACTGGCACGCCTCAGCCTTACAAACCAGCAGAACACACATGGCGCACCTCTACAAAAGATGTTGAAGGCTCCTGTCATCGCTCCACTGTATGCACAGTCCTCCTCCTTCCAAAAAATACAAAAAAAACTGCACAATAACGAAAGTCGAACTGAGCAGAAATCATTCATCTTTTAGTCTGATTACTATATTAAATGCAACTCATTAAAGAACGATATGGAAAAACATCCTAATTATCCCTGGGTGCAATTATAATTACACCAGCGACATTCGCAAAATTACAGAATTTTGAGTTGTGGGAAAAGTCAGATGCACTTCGAGTGGAAGGAAATCTCGCGAGATAGGTCATCGGGGCTGGTTTAGTCTGAACAGGTCCTGGGACATTTTCTGCGTAAACCGGGCTCCTGCCAGTATCTCGGAAGCTGTGTTCTCGCTGAAGAAAAGTATCGCGAGATACCAGCAAACTACTGTGCTCACACTGTATTCCAGGGGTACAAACACTGGTCACTTACGCGATATGACCAATATCGGGAAGTTTGCGTAATGACTGTAACACAAACTGCCTGAATTTACGCAAATTACGCATCCTACTTTAGATTTTGTCCGGTCTAAAAATAACCTGAATGCTTTGATGCTCGCACATGGCGAGACCAAGAAAGACACAAAAGGACATATGTGTCATCTACATCATGATGGGATGGATTAAACCAACCTCTTCTGCAATAAATAAACAAAGTTTGGTACACATTTGAGGCCTTTGGAGTCCTATGTACCATACTCCAGATTGGATGCCAGGCTTTCACAGGGCAGAGGGTGTCACAATCTTGCTGCCACAATCTTGCTGCCACTTTCAATTCAGCCGTGGATTTGGCTGACACCGGCTCAGAAGAAGGCACAATGGGTGAAACACATTACACAACACCATCTGCACAGTGCCAGGGAGCACACAATGAGCCCAGCAAGCCCAGGGAGGGGGTTGCAGAAAACCGAAACTGGTTTGTTACCGCATATCCGGTGCGATACAAAGAGCGCCTAACAAAGCAAACAAATCTGTTCCCACGTGCAGGCCACGCTCGCGTGTGTGTGTGCCACTCGGACAGAACCGGGCTGAAGGTCTGGCTAAGGTACTGACAGGGCAGAGAAGCGGGCATCTCATGCCAGCACTTAACACCTGCAGCTTCACAGGAGCGGCTTCACCAGGGGACACATTTAAGCCCAGGGGTGAGACCTCCCAACCCCACATCATGCACAACACCTTCAAACCTAAGCTCAACATCACACCACATCAGGGAGAGCACTGCCATCAGGAATGCAAAGATAATACCATGCACACAGCATCCTAACAAAAAACAAATACCACCGCAGGCATCGCTCATCTCCGCATAGTCTCAGGGGTTGGAAGTTCTCAACTCGAGGAGACCTCCAGGATGAAATCACAACCAGAAGTTAAGAGGCACACAACATCCTAACAACAAACAAATACCACCGCAGGCATCGCTCATCTCTGCATAGTCTAAGGGGGTGGAAGTCCTCAACTCAAGGAGAATTCCAGGATGAAATCACAACCAGAAGTTAACATGCACACAACATCCCAACAACAAACAATTACCACCGCAGGCATCGCTCATCTCAGCATAGTCTCAGGGGTTGGAAGTCCTCAACTCAAGGAGACCTCCAGGATGAAATCACAACCAGAAGTTAAGAGGCACACAACATCCTAACAACAAACAAATACCACCGCAGGCATCGCTCATCTCTGCATAGTCTAAGGGGTTGGAAGTCCTCAACTCAAGGAGAATTCCAGGATGAAATCACAACCAGAAGTTAACATGCACACAACATCCCAACAACAAACAAATACCACCGCAGCATCGCTCATCTCCGCATAGTTTCAGGGGTTGGAAGTCCTCAACTCGAGGAGACCTCCAGGATGAAATCACAACCCGAAGTTAAGAGGCACACAACATCCCAACAACAAACAAATACCACCTCAGGCATGGCTCATCTCCGCATAGTCTCAGGGGTTGGAAGTCCTCAACTCAAGGAGACCTCCAGGATGAAATCACAACCAGAAGTTAAGAGGGACACAACATCCTAATGACAAACAAATACCACCAGAGGCATCGCTCATCTCTGCAGGTTGGAAGTCCTCAACTCAAGGAGGCCTCCAGGATGAAATCACAACCAGAAGTTAACAGGCACACAATATCCTAACAACAAACAAATACCACCGCAGGCATCACTCCTCAACTCAAGGAGACTTCCAGGATGAAAATCACAACCAGAAGTTAACAGGCACACAACATCCTAACAACAAACAAATACCACCACAGGCATCACTCATCTCCACATAGTCTCAGGGGTTGGAAGTCCTCAACTCAAGGAGACCTCCAGGATGAAAATCACAACCACAAGTTAAGAGGCACACAACATCCTAACAACAAACAAATATCACCACAGGCATCGCTCATCTCCACATAGTCTCAGGGGTTGGAAGTCCTCAACTCAAGGAGACCTCCAGGATGAAATCACAACCACAAGTTAAGAGGCACACCACATCCTAACTACAAACAAATACAACCGTAGGCATCGCTCATTCGCATAGTCTCAAGGGTTGGAAGTCCTTAACTCAAGGAGGCCTCCAGGATGAAATCACAACTAGAAGTTAAGAGGCACACAACATCCTAACAACAAACAAATACCACCGCAGGCATCACCTCTCAACTCAAGGAGACTTCCAGGATGAAAATCACAACCAGAAGTTAACAGGCACACAACATCCTAACAACAAACAAATACCACCGCAGGCATGGCTCATCTCCGCATAGTCTCAGAGGTTGGAAGTCCTCAACTCAAGGAAGCCTCCAGGATGAAATCACAACCAGAAGTTAAGAGGCACACAACATCCTAATAAAAAACAAATACCACCGCAGTCATCACTCCTCTACTCAAGGAGACTTCCGGGATGAAAATCACAACCAGAAGTTGGCACCCAGGGGAGCAAGGAGCCAATGGAGATCCAGAGAGACAGCACACAACCACTTACCAATCCTCAAAGATAGCAGCTTAAAATAAACCCTACCACCTACCTAACCTCAAACAATGGGAACATGAAATACACACAACCACCTGATGAAACGCAAACAAAAGGATCATAAAATATACACAACTCTCTCCCCAACTTTAAAGAATATGAACATGAAATACACACACCCACTTACCGAACCTCAAACAATAGGAGCATGAACTTCACACAACCACCTGACAAAACTTAAAGAATAGAAGCATGAACTGCATGCAACCACCTACCGAACCTCAAACAATGGAAACGTGAAATATTCTCAACTATCTTCCAGACTTTAAAGAATATGAGCATGAAATACACACAGCCACTTGCCAAACCTCACACAATAGTAATTGAAACACACACAACCATGTGCCGACCATTAAAGAATAGGAGCGGGAAATACATATAATTAGGTACCATGCTTCAAACAATAGGAGCATGAAATACACACAACCCCCTACCAGACTGCAAACAATAGGAGCACAAAATACACCCAATCAGCTGGCAGACCCCAAACAGAAGGAAAGCGAAATACACAAAACCACCTGGTGAGCCTCAAAAAGAAAAACCTCAAAATACAACCACCTACCGAACCTCAATCAGCAGGGTCACGTAATACACACAACAATCTACTGAACCTCAAATCATAGGAGCACGAACTGCACACAACCACCCAACGAGCCCCAAAGAAAAGTAGCAGGAAATGTACACAGCTACCTCCTGAACTTCAATCAAACAATAGGACACGAATACACAAAGCCAACTGCTGGAACTTAAAAATAGGAGCTCGAAATACACACAACCATCTGCTGAATCTCCAACAGCAGGAGTGCAAAATAGATCCAATCAACTCCCGAATCTTAAACAGTTTGAGAATAAAATAAACACAACCACCTACCGAATCTCAAACAATAGGACACAAAATAACCACCCAGTGGCGTAACAAAACTTGAGGGGGCCCCCCTGCAAAGCACAAGGAGGGCCCCCCCCCCCAGCGGCCCAGCCCACCACCTACTACTTTGCCCTACCACGGGTCAAAATTCAGGACAGGAGGTTAAAATTCAGGACATAACTTCGGGACAAAAGGCAAGTTTTACAGACACATCAGAGGAGGTTCTGCAATAGTATATAAGTAAGCACATCCATATCCAAACATATTCAACCATTTGCAAACCTATCCATCATGTATCCTTCCAACCATCATTTCACTCATCCATCCCTCCATCCACCCTTTCACTCATCCATCCATTATCCCTCCATCCACCCTTTCACTCAACACTTTGAGTTCCCAACACTTTGAAAAACCCACACGTGTGGAGCACAGATGCTGACATTTGATGCTCTGACTTATGAAGCATGTACAACTCTTAAGGTACTTAGAATCGCCATGGAGGGTATTTTAAGTAACTCGTGAAAAGGTGGGAAGGTTGCGAAAGCTGAAGGTGGCCAGTGCTCTGTCCTGTCATTGATGCGCGTCTATTACATGAAGCACGGTGCTGTGTGCAGCCAGTGCAACGGTGAAGGATGGCAGTACAGTTTATAGGTGTGCTGGGGAAATGAATTGGATTGTGTGCAATGTCACCACCACAGCTATTCACCAGTATCCATAGCTGCTGTCCCCTTGTTCCGAGCAGTCCCCAGCTTTGCCTTTGCTCCTACACCATATATGTGATAAGGCCGCCTCCCACTTGCGGGTGTGAGGTGCTTTCAAATGGTTGGTTCAATGTCCAGATGGATGAATGACCTGCTATGACTGAAAGGAAGAACATAGCTGTGGTATCACTGGCCACATAGCTGTGGTATCACTGGCCACATATCTGTGCTATCGCTGGCCATATATCTGTGGTATCACTTGCCACATAGCTGTGGTATCACTGGCCACATAGCTGTGGTATCACTGGCCACATAGCTGTGGTATCACTGGCCACATAGCTGTGGTATCACTGGCCACATAGCTGTGGTATCACTGGCCACATAGCTGTGGTATCACTGGCCACATATCTGTGGTATCACTGGCCACATATCTGTGGTATCACTGGCCACATAGCTGTGGTATCACTGGCCACATAGCTGTGGTATCACTGGCCACATATCTGTGGTATCACTGGCCACGTATCCGTGGTATCACTGGCCACATAGCTGTGGTATCACTGGCCACATAGCTGTGGTATCACTGGCCACATAGCTGTGGTATCACTGGCCACGTATCTGTGGTAACACTGGCCACATATCGGTGGTATCACTGGCCACATATCTGTGGTATCACTGGCCATATATCTGTGGTATCACTGGCCACATATCTGTGGTATCACTGGCCACATAGCTGTGGTATCACTGGCCACATAGCTGTGGTATCACTGGCCACATAGCTGTGGTATCACTGGCCACATAGCTGTGGTATCACTGGCCACTTAGCTGTGGTATCACTGGCCATATATCTGTGGTATCACTGGCCACGTATCTGTGGTATCACTGGCCATGTATCCGTGGTATCACTGGCCACATATCTGTGGTATCACTGGCCACATAGCTGTGGTATCACTGGCCACATATCTGTGGTATCACTGGCCACATATCTGTGGTATCACTGGCCACATATCGGTGGTATCACTGGCCACATAGCTGTGGTATCACTGGCCACATATCTGTGGTATCACTGGCCACATATCTGTGGTATCACTGGCCACATAGCTGTGGTATCACTTGCCACATAGCTGTGGTATCACTGGCCATGTATCCGTGGTATCACTGGCCACATAGCTGTGGTATCACTGGCCACATAGCTGTGGTATCACTGGCCACATATCTGTGGTATCACTGGCCACATATCTGTGGTATCACTGGCCACATATCTGTGGTATCACTGGCCACATACCTGTGGTATCACTGGCCACGTATCTGTGGTATCACTGGCCATATATCTGTGGTATCACTGGCCACGTATCCGTGGTATCACTGGCCACATATCTATGGTATCACTGGCCACATAGCTGTGGTATCACTGGCCACATAGCTGTGGTATCACTGGCCACATAGCTGTGGTATCACTGGCCACATAGCTGTGGTATAACTGGCCACATAGCTGTGGTATCACTGGCCACATATCTGTGGTATCACTGGCCACGTATCCGTGGTATCACTGGCCACATATCTATGGTATCACTGGCCACATATCGGTGGTATCACTGGCCACATATCTATGGTATCACTGGCCACATAGCTGTGGTATCACTGGTCACATATCCGTGGTATCACTGGCCATATATCTGTGGTATCACTGGCCATATATCTGTGGTATCACTGGCCACGTATCCATGGCATCACTGGCCACGTATCCATGGTATCACTGGCCACATAGCTGTGGTATCACTGGCCACATATCGGTGGTATCACTGGCCACATAGCTGTGGTATCACTGGCCACATATCTGTGGTATCACTGGTCACGTATCCGTGGTATCACTGGCCACATATCTATGGTATCACTGGCCACATAGCTGTGGTATCATTGGCCACGTATCTGTGGTATCACTGGCCACGTATCCATGGTATCACTGGCCACATATCTATGGTATCACTGGCCACATATCTATGGTATCACTGGCCACATATCGGTGGTATCACCTGCCATATATCTGTGGTATCACTGGCCACATATCTGTGGTATCACTGGCCACATATCTGTGGTATCACTGGCCACATATCTGTGGTATCACTGGCCACATAGCTGTGGTATCACTGGCCACATATCTATGGTATCACTGGCCACATACCTGTGGTATCACTGGCCACATATCTATGGTATCACTGGCCACATATCGGTGGAATCACTGGCCACATATCTATGGTATCACTGGCCACATAGCTGTGGTATCACTGGCCACATAGCTGTGGTATCACTGGCCATATATCTGTGGTATCACTGGCCACGTATCCATGGTATCACTGGCCACATATCTATGGTATCACTGGCCACATAGCTGTGGTATCACTGGCCACATATCGGTGGTACCACTGGCCACATAGCTGTGGTATCACTGGCCACATAGCTGTGGTATCACTGGCCACATATCTGTGGTATCACTGGCCACGTATCTGTGGTATCACTGGCCACGTATCCGTGGTATCACTGGCCACATATCTATGGTATCACTGGCCACATAGCTGTGGTATCACTGGCCACATATCTGTGGTATCACTGGCCATATATCTGTGGTATCACTGGCCACGTATCCATGGTATCACTGGCCACATATCTATGGTATCACTGGCCACATAGCTGTGGTATCACTGGCCACATATCTATGGTATCACTGGCTACGTATCCATGGTATCACTGGCCACATATCTTTGGTATCACTGGCCACATAGCTGTGGTATCACTGGCCACATATCTGTGGTATCACTGGCCATATATCTGTGGTATCACTGGCCACGTATCCGTGGTATCACTGGCCACGTATCTATGGTATCACTGGCCACATATCTATGGTATCACTGGCCACATAGCTGTGGTATCACTGGCCACATAGCTATGGTATCACTGGCTACTGTCCATGGTATCACTGGCCACATATCTTTGGTATCACTGGCCACATAGCTGTGGTATCACTGGCCACATGTCGGTGGTATCACTGGCCACATATCTGTGGTATCACTGGCCACGTATCTGTGGTATCATTGGCCACATATCTGTGGTATCATTGGCCACATATCTGTGGTATCACTGGCCACATATCTGTAGTATCACTGGCCACATATCTGTAGTATCACTGGCCACATATCGGTGGTATCACTGGCCACATATCGGTGGTATCACTGGCCACGTATCTGTGGTATCACTGGCCACGTATCTGTGGTATCATTGGCCACGTATCTGTGGTATCACTGGCCACGTATCCGTGGTATCACTGGCCACATAGCTGTGGTATCACTGGCCACATAGCTGTGGTATCACTGGCCACATAGCTGTGGTATCACTGGCCACATAGCTGTGGTATCACTGGCCACATATCTGTAGTATCACTGGCCACATATCGGTGGTATCACTGGCCACATATCTGTGGTATCACTGGCCACGTATCTGTGGTATCATTGGCCACGTATCTGTGGTATCACTGGCCACGTATCCGTGGTATCACTGGCCACGTATCTGTGGTATCACTGGCCACATAGCTGTGGTATCACTGGCCACATAGCTGTGGTATCACTGGCCACATAGCTGTGGTATCACTGGCCACATATCTGTGGTATCACTGGCCACGTATCTGTGGTATCACTGGCCACGTATCCGTGGTATCACTGGCCACATATCTATGGTATCACTGGCCACATATCTATGGTATCACTGGCCACATAGCTGTGGTATCACTGGCCACATAGCTGTGGTATCACTGGCCACATATCCGTGGTATCACTGGCCATATATCTGTGGTATCACTGGCCACGTATCCATGGTATCACTGGCCACATATCTATGGTATCACTGGCCACATAGCTGTGGTATCACTGGCCACATATCGGTGGTATCACTGGCCACATAGCTGTGGTATCACTGGCCACATAGCTGTGGTATCACTGGCCATGTATCCGTGGTATCACTGGCCACATATCTATGGTATCACTGGCCACATAGCTGTGGTATCACTGGCCACATATCTATGGTATCACTGGCTACGTATCCGTGGTATCACTGGCCACATATCTTTGGTATCACTGGCCACATAGCTGTGGTATCACTGGCCACATATCTGTGGTATCACTGGCCACATATCGGTGGTATCACTGGCCACATATCTATGGTATCACTGGCCACATATCGGTGGTATCACTGGCCACATATCTATGGTATCACTGGCCACATAGCTGTGGTATCACTGGCCACATATCTGTGGTATCACTGGCCATATATCTGTGGTATCACTGGCCATATATCTGTGGTATCACTGGCCACGTATCCATGGTATCACTGGCCACATATCTGTGGTATCACTGGCCACAAATCTATGGTATCACTGGCCACAAATCTATGGTATCACTGGCCACATAGCTGTGGTATCACTGGCCATATATCTGTGGTATCACTGGCCACGTATCCGTGGTATCACTGGCCACATATCGGTGGTATCACTTGCCACATATCTGTGGTATCACTGGCCACATAGCTGTGGTATCACTGGCCACATATCTGTAGTATCACTGGCCACGTATCTTTGGTATCATTTATTTATTGCAGAGTTTTATATAGCGCGAACTAGAACCAAACCGAATCAGTTATCAGAGCGCTTTACATAGCACCAGTTACGTTACATGAGGACACACTTTCATTTTTTTAGGCACGGGGAGATTAAGTGATTTGCCCAGAATCACAGGGGGTTTTTGGCGTCCTTACCGAGACTCGAACCCAGATCCCGAGGTCCGAGGTCGAGCGCCTTAGCCGTTAGGCCAACCCCTCTCCCCTGGACACACTACACCAGACGTTCACTCGTCAACTGGACACAATGCACCAGACATTCACTCCTTAGTTGGGCACAATGCACCAGACATTCACTTCTTAATTGGGCACAATGCACCAGACATTCACTACTTAGTTGGACACAATGCACCAGACATTCACTACTTAGTTGAACACAATGCACCAGACATTCACTCCTTAGTTGGGCACAATGCACCAGATGTTCATTCCTCAGTTGGACACACTACACCAGACGTTCATTCGTCAACTGGACACAATGCACCAGACATTCACTCCTTAGTTGGGCACAATACACCAGACATTCACTCCTTAGTTGGGCACAATGCACCAGACATTCACTACTTAGTTGGGCACAATGCACCAGACATTCACTCCTTAGTTGGGCACAATGCACCAGAGATTCACTCCTTAGTTGGGCACAATGCACCAGACGTTCGCTCCTCAGTTGGGCACAATGCACCAGACATTCACTCCTTAGTTGGGCACAACGCACCAGACATTGGGCACAACGCACCAGACATTCACTCCTTAGTTGGGCACAATGCACCAGACGTTCGCTCCTCAGTTGGGCACAATGCACCAGTCATTCACTCCTTAGTTGGGCACAATGCACCAGACATTCACTCCTTAGTTGGGCACAATGCACCAGACGTTCATTCCTCAGTTGGACACAATGCAACAGACATTAACTCCTTAGTTGGGCACACTGCACCAGACATTCACTCCTTAGTTGGGCACAATGCACCAGACGTTCATTCCTCAGTTGGACACCCTGCACCAGACGTTCGCTCCTCAGTTGGGCACAATGCACCAGACATTCACTCCTTAGTTGGGCACAATGCACCAGACATTCACTCCTTAGTTGGGCACAATGCACCAGATGTTCATTCCTCAGTTGGACACACTACACCAGACGTTCACTCGTCAACTGGACACAATGCACCAGACATTCACTCCTTAGTTGGGCACAATGCACCAGACATTCACTCCTTAGTTGGGCACAATGCACCAGACATTCACTCCTTAGTTGGGCACAATGCACCAGACATTCCCTCCTTAGTTGGGCACAATGCACCAGACGTTTGCTCCTCAGTTGGGCACAATGCACCAGACATTCACTCCTTAGTTGGGCACAATGCACCAGACATTCACTCCTTAGTTGGGCACAATGCACCAGCCGTTCGCTCCTCAGTTGGGCACAATGCACCAGACGTTCATTCCTCAGTTGGACACCGTGCACCAGACGTTCGCTCCTCTGTTGGACACAGTACACCAGACGTTCACTCCTCAGTTGGACACCCTGCACCAGACGTTCGCTCCTCTGTTGGACACAGTGCACCAGACGTTCGCTCCTCAGTTGGACACAATGCACCAGACATTCACCCCTTAGTTGGGCACAATGCACCAGACGTTCGCTCCTCAGTTGGGCACAATGCACCAGACATTCACTCCTTAGTTGGGCACAATGCACCAGACATTCACTCCTTAGTTGGGCACAATGCACCAGACGTTCGCTCCTCAGTTGGGCACAATGCACCAGACGTTCATTCCTCAGTTGGACACCCTGCACCAGACGTTCGCTCCTCAGTTGGACACAATGCAACAGACATTAACTCCTTAGTTGGACACCCTGCACCAGACGTTCCCTCCTTAGTTGGACACAATGCACCAGACATTCACTCCTTAGTTGGGCAGAATGCACCAGACATTCACTCCTTAGTTGGGCACAATGAACCAGACATTCACTCCTTAGTTGGGCACAATGCACCAGACGTTCATTCATCAGTTGGACACAATGCAACAGACATTAACTCCTTAGTTGGACACCCTGCACCAGACGTTCGCTCCTCAGTTGGACACAATGCAACAGACATTAACTCCTTAGTTGGACACCCTGCACCAGACGTTCACTCCTCAGTTGGACACAGTGCACCAGATGTTCGCTCCTCAGTTGGACACAATGCACCAGATATTCACTCCTTATTTGGGCACAATGCACCAGACATTCACTCCTTAGTTGGGCACAATGCACCAGACGTTCGCTCCTCAGTTGGGCACAATGCACCAGTCATTCACTCCTTAGTTGGGCACAATGCACCAGACATTCACTCCTTAGTTGGGCACAATGCACCAGACGTTCATTCCTCAGTTGGACACAATGCAACAGACATTAACTCCTTAGTTGGACACCCTGCACTAGACGTTCCCTCCTCAGTTGGACACAATGCACCAGACGTTCGCTCCTCAGTTGGACACAATGCACCAGACATTCACTCCTTAGTTGGGCACAATGCACCAGACATTCACTCCTTAGTTGGGCACAATGCACCAGACATTCACTCCTTAGTTGGGCACAATGCACCAGACATTCACTCCTTAGTTGGGCACAATGCACCAGACGTTCGCTCCTCAGTTGGGCACAATGCATCAGACATTCACTCCTTAGTTGGGCACAATGCACCAGACATTCACTCCTTAGTTGGGCACAATGCACCAGATATTCACTCCTTATTTGGGCACAAGCACAATACACTCCTCAGTTGGGCACAAACACAGCCCTCCAGACGACTATTCCAGAGGAACTAGACACATTACTCCAGATAGGGTCTCCAGAACTAGACACAATACACCAGACATGGAGTGTTGTGGCATAACACACCATGTGGCCCTAGATGCACCAGAGGTGTTATACAGAGATATTATGAAACACATCAGAGTGTTGCACACAGCCTCTGATTCCGCACATCAAGCAATGCCGTCTTTAGGGTTTTAGCGCTGTGAATCGCGCGCCGTCCTCTAAGCACTAGGGTGCATATCATGCACCGCCCAAACTCACCGTGCCTGACACATTCCTCGGATCTGAAGTCCCTGCGCTGCCGCCCCAAAGAACCCAGGCTAAGGGATCCCCAAGTCCAGAAACAGGAGAAACTCTGAAAAGGCGGATAGGGAAGCTTCCATACACCCCCCCCCCCCCCCCTACCACGCATCTGGGGACCACGAGACAGAGGTGTGCAGGGAAACACTGAAAGTGAAATGTGAGGACTCTATGGGATATTTTGGGATTCCAAGAAAGAAGAATGCAGGGGACGCCAGGAAGTGCAATTTGGGAAACTCCAGAAGTTTGGGGAAAGAAAGCAAGAGGGGTTTTGGAAATTTCGGATGGAGGCGCTTGAGGCGAGGTGTCTGAAGGCGTTTGACCGTCCTACAGGTTGAAGAGCTTTGGAAAACATAAGGCAGAGAGAGGGGTTTGGGAGAGGACAGTGGTAGGGGTATGGGCGGGGGGAGGGGCTCCGTTGTGTCAGTGTGGAGACTGAACCCTAAAGGACAGCGCAGACCCCCTTCATGAACTGAGCATCAGAGGTCGAGAGATGGAGTGAGATACTCACCCTGGTTGTGAGATGTGCCATGGTACCCAAGGATGGAAGCGGTGGCCCTGGCTCAACCGGGCCCTCAAACGCGGTGGCCCTTGATTAGAAGTGCCAGTGAAGGCTGCGAGTTTTGTCCAGCCTCGCCAGCCGTAGACGGGGTCGTTGCTCAGGATTGCCACAGAGGCGGTGGTCCTAGGTGAGAATTACCAGTCGCGGTTTGTGGCCCCCCCTTCAGCCGCCTCAACGGGGCAAGTCGTGGCCTCTGGTCTTCCTCAGCCTTCTGAGTCAGGGCCCGCACACTGGCGCGAATTCAAGTGGTCGCCCAGGGCACGCACACTGGCCAGTTGGGACTAGTGTGCAGCCCGGCACCAAGAAGACTGTTCCTTTCGCAGCTCAGGAGACAGGCTGGCCAGGTGGGACTAGTGGACAGTCTCGTCGCAGCCCAGGGGGCAGGCTGGCCAGGTGGCACTAGTGGACAGTCTCGTCGCAGCCCAGGGGTCAGGCTGGCCACTGATGGCAGTCTCGCGGTGAGAGCTGCAGTCGCCAATACTCGTGCCCCGTCGCCCTCGGCTCTCCTCTCCCTCGCTCGGTGAAGGGAGCTCTGACTCTGAGGAGCGCGGGCCAGAGGGAGGTTTAAAGAGCCGCCTCCTCCCCCGCACCGCCCGCTGGGCGGAGGGGCCGGGCTTGCCAGGCCTCACCTCTCCCATCACTCTCACCCGGCCCTCCTGAGGGGCGCCCCCCTCCCTCCGCCCTCCAGGAATGCATGTGACCCCAGCGCAGGCTTGGAATTCCCCCAGTGATGCAGGGAGCCTTCCCGGCAGGAGGGACGGAGGGGAGGGACGCGGGAGAGGGAAAGGGGCAGGGGGCAGGCAGAGTGAGAGGGAAAGGGGCAGGGAGCGGCAGTGCGGGGGAGAAGAGAACGCAGAGGGGCATGTCAGGATTGTTCCTGAGTCGGGCGCAATAGCAAGATAGCGCCGCATAATAATGGGACACGGACACTTATTCTAGTTCTTGCGTGGTCCCAACTAACTGGCCGGGGCCACGCCTCCTTTATTTATCCTGTACGCGGCATTGCACGCCGCCGCGTAGGCGCACGCCTACGTGCGCAATAAACTAGACCGCAACATTGCGGTCCCACAACATTACATTCCTTTCAACCTTTAATAGAGAATCAAAACTACTAGGATGCAGATGCACTCAAGCATTTGAATAGACAGTAATACAACAAGCATTGAAAATGCAATAGGTCTCGCAGCATTAGAGTTAGTGCTTTTAGAATTGTTTATGGTTTTTTTTTGTAAATCTTTAGCATTTTTGTTTCCTGTAGCCAATGCTAAAGAATTTCAAAAAAAAAAAGCCATAAACATTTCTAAAAGCTCTGAAATGCAGTCTGAAATGCTGGATATATATTCAGTACAGATACACTATATTGTTAATGAAGACATAGGATATAATATGTTGTACTGTATACACACAATTAGATGGGAACGTGCTGTGTGTGTCAGCGATTGAAAGAGACTGCACTCAGAGTTGCTGTGCGCATCAGCGAAAAGATTGCAGAGTAGACACGCAATACTTGTACTAAAGTGTTGTGCGATTGTACTGTAGGCACGCAATTTAAAATCCAGCTAAACGCGTCAGCAGAGTTGCTGTGCGCATCAGCGAGTGAACTGTAAACTAGACACGCAGTTTTAAAATCAAGATGTGCGTATCAGCGAAAAGATTGCAGGGTAGACGACCAAATACTTGTACAAAAGTGCTCTGCGTGTCAGCGAAAGAACGTAAAAGTCTGCACTGGGCACTGCTGTGCGAGTCTGCAAGAAAGCATGGAGCTGCTGTGCGCATCAGTGAGTAAACTGTAAAGTAGGCACGCAATTTAAAATCCAACTGTGCGCGTCAGCGCCGCGGAGTTGCTGTGTGCATCAGCGAGTGAACTGTAACTTATACACACAATTTTAAAATCAAGCTGTGCGTATCAGCGAAAGGATTGCAGGGTAGACATGCAAATACTTGCACAAATGTGCTGTGCGTGCCAGCGAATGAGCATTAAAGTGCACACAGCGTCGCTGTGCGCGTGAGCGATAGAGCATGGAGCTGCTGTGTACATAAAATGGACACAAAGCTGGTGTGCACGTTAGTATTGGCACAAAGCTGTTGTACACGCTGTTGTCCGTCTGTAAAGGCTGCTGGGTGTGTCAGCCAAGGAGAATGAAGCTGGTTTGCGCGTCAAGGTTTCTAGGTGCGCAATCAAAGAGCAACGTCGGGTCAATGCGTTGCACGTTGCGTTCCAATGACGAATTTCTGGAATGCCACAGTTATATGGAGAAGTCCTAAAGTTCACAGAGGAAAGCACAGTGCCAGCACGAGGACGGGCAGTCACGAGCAGGTAGTTAAAGAAATAACATGGAACCACCCGGACAGCGGTAAAGTTAACAAGTGAAAGCGGGATGTAAGTAGGGGGGAGGAGAAGTCTGGGCAGGCAGGATGACTCAGGGGAGGGGGCGGAGCGGGGCAGAGCGGCATGTGGGTGTGAAGAAGCCGGGCCTTTGAAGTGAAGCTAAGCTTCACTTCAAAGGTGTCGGAGGAATGCGGGCGGCTGTGCACGCGCTTTTAAGCTCAATGCACATGCGCATTGAGCTTAAAAGTCACGGGCACTGCAAGGAATCGCCACGATTCCTTGCAAGTTGGATAAAGAGTGGATAAGCCCCCATAGTCTCGCAAGCTCGATGCGCATGCGCATCGACAGGCGAGACCTAAAAAGTTCACGGCCGTCCGGCCAGTTACCAGTCTCTGGATTCAGCCACTCAGGTTCAGCCAACCACGTAGTCTGCCAGCTGTGAGGAAGGGGCTGGGTTTCTAGAATAAGTGTCCGTGTCCCATTATTATGCGGCGCTATCTTGCTATTGCGCCCGACGCAGGAACAATCCTGACAGGCCCCTCTGTGTTCTCTTCTCCCCCGCACTGCCGCTCTGCCCGCTCCCTGCCCCTTTCCCTCTCCATAGCCTGCAGCCTCCCCACGGAATAGCACCCTCCTGGGGTGCCCGTTACTGGGAAGCCCGATTGCCGGAGACCCCATGGGGCCCTGTGAGCTTGCAGCTGTAGGTGTCTCAGATGGTCGTGGCCCCTCTGCAGGACTGTCGCTCCTGTCATTGCCTGCGCTGTCAGGGGTGCTCTGGCGTGTTTCAGATCGGTCGGGTGATTCCTGCTGACTTTCGAGAGCGGACTGGTCCTCTGTTGGATTGGCCGCTTTTTTGAAAAACGAAACATTGCGAGTGACTGTCTCTCCTCCTCTCTGGGCTGTTATCATAGTCCCCTTTCGGCCCGTGACTGTCCACGGCCGCGGCTCATAAGGGAGTCTGAACTTGCTCCCTGGATACCTGTCTTTCACGTAGACTCGGTCATTCTCATCTAGAGAGGATTCCTTGGCTCTTCTCCGAAAGCTGGCGTAGTCATTCTACCTTTTCCTGTTGGCCCATGTTCTCCCTGAACTCGCCTTGTCGGGAGTCCAGGTGTGGTGACTGGGGATAGTAACGCGGACTATTCGTCCCATTGCAGATGGTCCGGGGGCAGCTTCCGTGGTGCGATGCGGCGTGAGTCGGTACTCCCTGAGGAATGAGTATATTTCCTTTTCCAATGGGATTTCTTCGGCATGGGCAATCCGGATGATTTTGTTTAAGGTGCGCATAAATCTTTCCACCTCTCCATAGGCTTGCGGCCACCGGGGAGTTACTTTCCGGTGCTGTATTGCCCACTCTGCCAGATAGTCTGCAAACTCTTGCCCTTGGAAGGGTGGCCCATTGTCAGTCTTGACCTGTTCAAAGATCCCATGGGTGGCGATGGCCTTCTCAAACTTGGCTATGACCTCTCGGGCGGTGAGCGTTGTCACAATCTCCACTTCCGGATATTTCGTGAAATCATCCATAATGACCAACATGTGTCTCCCATCCGGTAGATGGCCAAAGTCGGCACTCACATGCTCCCAAGGTTGTCGCGGGCCGTCCTCTGTAATGACCGGGGGTGGGCTGTCCGGGGGTCCGGCGGCCTGGCCCATTGACAGTCTCTGACGGCCTGTTCAACCTGGGAGTCTAGGTCGGGAAACCAAACTTTTGCGCGAAGCCTGCTCTTGGTCTTTACCACTCCCTGATGTCCTCGGTGAGCGAGGGTGACGGCTTGGTGGGTAAGGCTTGACGGCATTACGATCCGGGGTCCTCTCAGTAGGCACCCTTGATTGTCCACGGATAGTTCTTCTTTGACTTTCAGCATCGCTTCTAGTGCTCTTTTCGCCTGAGGTGTTCTTTTGTTCAACGAGGTTTGGAGGGTCCTCCAGTCGTTGGTGCGTATGGCGCACACTATGAGTTGGAAGATCTCATCACTCTTGGTTGCGTCGATGATCATGTCCATACTCATGGGCAAGGGCCTGGACCTTTCAACTATTGCCTTCACATACGCTTCGGTATCCTCAGCATCCTCTCTTTCCTTGCTGGTGGCTGCCCTGGGGTGTCTGGAGAGATAATCTGCTCGGTTGGTAGCCCCTGGTTTGAATTCAAGCTGGTAGTCGTACTCCTGTAGTTGCAGGATCCACTTTTCTATCCTGGGGGGGTGGTTTGGATGCTGACCCTCGGAACAGTGGAATCAGGGGCTTGTGGTCCGTGGAGACAGTGAATGGATGCCCATATACATACACATGGAAATGTCTACACACCCAATGGATCGCTATAGCTTCCTTCTCAATCTGAGAATACCTTTGCTCAGTCTCTGTCAGCGACCTGCTCGCGTAGGCAATGGGCGCCCAGTCTTCTTCTCCATGGCGTTGGGTCAGGACTGCTCCCAGACCGTACGGACTGGCATCGACAGCGATGTTTGTTGGTCTGGCCGGGTCGAAGTATGAGAGAGTCTTCTCGGCTGATAGTGCTGCCTTAGTATTTTGGAATGCATCAGTTTGTTCTTCGCCCCACTGCCAAGGGGTGGACGACTTGGTGAGTTCTCGGAGAGGTCGGGTGAGGTTGGAAAGGTCCGGGATGAATCTTCCACAGAAGTTGACCATTCCTAGAAAACTTCGGACCTCCGAGATATTCGTCGGGGCAGGAGCTTCTTGTACGTCCTTGACTTTGTTAGGATCGGGTGCGACTCCTCTGTCGGAGAATGTGTATCCAAAAAAACTGATTTTATTTTGGAGAAATTGGCACTTCTCCTTGTGTAGTGTGAGGCCGGAGTCTTTGATTCTTTGTAGTACTCCCCTCAACCTTTGGTGATGCTCTTCCACGGAGTGTGCGTATATGAGCAGGTCGTCACTGACGTTCAACACTCCTGGAAGTCCGCTCAGTACCTCTCGGATTGTATTTTGAAAAACGTCGGCCGCGCTGGATATGCCGAAGTTGAGGCGTCGATAACGTCTGAGTCCCACATGGGTGGAGAAGGTGGTGATGTACCTGGAGTCGGGGTGCAGGGGTAGCTGGTGGTAGCCGGAACGGAGATCCATCTTGGAGAACCATTTGGCGCCATTTAGTTCGCCCAAGATATCGTCAATGGTGGGTGTTAAGTGACGTTCTCGCTTGACTGCAGCGTTGGGCAGGCGCATGTCCACGCATATGCGTACTTGTCCTGGTTGCTTGGGTTTTCGTGCCACCACGATCGGGGACACCCAGGGTGTGGGCCCATCGACTTTCTCAATTATGCCTTGCCTCTCAAGGTCTTCGAGTTCCTCCTCCACTTTCTTCCTGAGGTGGAAGGCTATCCTTCGGTGTCTGAGGGCGACTGGTTGGATGGAGGGAACTATGTGCAACGAAACCTCTTTCCCCCTGAGGCATCCGATGCCTCGAAAGATGTCTTCAAATTCGTCGAGAATGGTATCTAGCTCATCCTCCAACACCGCCATTGCGTAGAAGATTAGCTGGAGTTCTTCCGCCGTTCAGCCACTGAGAAGCATGCCACTCCCCTCTTTCGTCACATAGACAGTTGTGGATGCTTTCCGATCCAGGTGATGGATTTCTGTTTGGAAACACCCAATGAGTGGGATCGGGGTTGTTTGTCCGTAGGCGAAAACACGGATTTTCGCCGTCTTTAGGGTTGGCTTGTCTCGCAGTTGATGGTAGACGTCGGCCGCCATGAGTTCTATCGAGGCTCCTGTGTCAATGGTGGCTCTCACCTCTTGATGGTTCAAACGTATCCGACATTTCGGGAGACGTCTCTTCTTCCTATCTGGCTGGTTGATGGCAAAGACGTAGTGGACGGGATATTCATTGGAGTCGTCGTCCATGTCTTCGCTCTCCGGGCTTTCTCGGATGGCGTGTGCTGCTTCTGGCTTTAGTTTCGAGGATCTGCAGACTGAGGCGAAGTGGTTCATCCGTCCGCATGCGCCACATTTCTTGCCATTCGAGGGGCAGTCTTTCGCACGGTGAGGCACTCCTCCACAGTATCCGCAGTCTTTTCGCCGATCCTGCAGCTTCTTGTTTCCGAATTGCCGGGATTTTGGTCGGACAGCGTTCACCTGCTCTGCCGCGTTGACTTGTTCGACCTTCACTGGCCTTTGCAGTGCCGCCTCCATGTGCGATGCTCTCGCTCGCGATAGCTCCTTGGAGCGGCCTAGTTTCAGGATGTCGGCCAGAGGTTTCCCATCTTCCTGGAGGATTTTGACTCGCAATTCGTAGGAGTAGCAGTTCTGAATGATCTGGCCGCGTATCTCCTTTTGTTCATCCCTGAAGCCACACGTGCTGGCGAGTTCCCTCAGTCTCCCGTGGAAGGCGTCTAGGGATTCATCAGCTCCTTGGCGCGCCTGCCGAAAGATGAACCTTTCGTAATCCTTGCTGGCCATAGGCTCGAAGTATGCATTGAGCGCCTGAAGGAGGGTGACGTAGGTGTGTGGCGTGGCCTCCGTCAGAGTCTTGTAAATTCTGTGGATGTCCTTACCCCCTAGGTGGAGGAGAAGCGCTCTGCGCCGTTCTCTAGCTGTACCCGCACCTTCAAAATAGAACTGAAGTCGTTCAGTCCAATCTTTCCACCTTGGCGCCAGGGAAGCGGGCGCACCGTCCACCAGAAACGGCTCAATTGGAGGAATGGCCGCCATCTTGACACGAGGAAATACCACCCTACCAGTGGCGAGCTCAGATGTCGGGGCTGTGAGTAGGCACTACCTCTTCGCGGGTGCACCTCCGGAGAGACGTCAGGGATGGCTACCGCTACGGCGTCTGCTGCTGGCGGGGCAACCCCAAGCGTCAAGGCCCACTCAGGCACGATGCACAGCCTCGCGACCTCCCAGGTTCGCATGAGGTGCAGGCGCACTCACCGCCACTGGCCAGGCACGTGATGGGCGCTGCAGGGGCATCTGCTCCACAGCGCGCGCACAGGCAGCGTCGACCAGCCCTTCGCGGAATAGGCACTGCAGGCCCTGGCATGCGGCCGCCGAAAGTGAGACACGGGCTTCCGCTAGGCCGACGGTGTTCGATGTACTAGGGGCGGGGCCGGCATCGGCGCACCGGGATTGCAGGCAGGAGCTTTTCGAGGAGTACAGCGCGGGGCCGTTCACTCCCTCGTCGCCATTGTCAGGATTGTTCCTGCGTCGGGCGCATTAGCAAGATAGCGCCGCATAATAATGGGACACGGACACTTATTCTAGTTCTTGCGTGGTCCCAACTAACTGCCCGGGGCCACGCCTCCTTTATTTATCCTGTACGCGGCGTTGCACGCCACCGCGTAGGCGCACGCCTACGTGCGCAATAAACTAGACCGCAACAGTGCGGTCCCACAACATTACAGGGCAGTCCCGACTCCCCACAGAGACCTATTCATAATGTGTGATGTTCATGAAGCGCGCAGGCTGCCTGGCTTCGAGGCGCTTGCGAGAGGCTTAAACATATAAATAGTCTGGATATGTGCCGTACTGGCTTAAAAAGTCACAATTAAAGATTCCGTTTAGCGCCATTGTCGTCTAGTAACGACGTGGGAGTGTACTCCCGGATTAGACAGACACAACATTCACAACACACCACGTGCGACTTTTCCCAACTAGTTAGAGTGGAAAGCGAGAAGACAAGAGCCACGCACGTGAGTATGGCTTCATTTGATGCGCTCAGCTGTTAGTGTACCGTGATTCAAGCTGATTCCCTTTGCCAGGGGAAAGGAGCTTGGGACATCGCAAGCCCTGGGTGCGAAGATGAGGGGCGAAGGGAGGGAGATAGGTGGGGGTACCGGAGAAGCATCAGAGAGATGGGGCTGTTACTAGGTCCAACAAGGAATGTTAAACTGTGCACTGGAAGGATTGTTGTGATTGATCATTTGAAGCATTGAATAATTATGAGAAATTCACTTAATAGTGCATCTTTGTGGAAGTATGAATAAAATACTTTGAAAAAACACACAAGAAACCTTTTCAAGGAAAACTTTATTGAAAAAACTTAATTGATAAATGCTTGCTGGATGTTTCCAGCACCTGAATCAGTGCCCTAGGAGACGTCCGCACATCCAGTGTCGGTGCTATCTTGTGCTGTTACTAGGTCCCCCAGGTTAGAACATTTCTGAGGGCGTGGACTGTACTATTCTCTGGGCCGGATTTACAAAGGAAAGCTACACTTTTGAGTAAATTACAGTTTTGAGTAACTTTACTACTTTTTGTCTATTCACGTAATCCAAGTATATATTTACTCCAAAAGTGTAATTTACATGTCTCCACCAGGGCCTGGAGGGCTATTCACAAACTGCAAGGGCTGTTCACAAAGGTAATTTACACTCACGAGTAACCTTAAGCTTGTATTTTGTGCATAGCCAAAAGTAGTGAAGTTACTCAAAAGTGTAAGAGTAAATTACACATGCAAGTTATTGAAAAGAGTAAGGGCGACATGTAAGACATGTTTTAGTGATTGCAAATGGAGAATCGGGCCATTTACAACAACTAAAGAGTCTTCTGGCATGTACTAACCCTATTTTGGGAGTCAGTAGTCTATTATCGACTCGCAAAATAGAGTTTGCGCGTCCAGGGCGTCCCTTCCTAATAGCGAGTCGGAGGGGGAAGTATGAATGTTTTGTGACAGGAATGTGGTTGCAAAATATTTGCAGTTTACCACCTACTTCAAGTAGGTGGTAAGCCAGTCGCAAACAGGAATGAGTCCACAGGGAACCCCTTCCCCTTTGTGGATGGTAGCAAAAACATTTTTTAAGAGCAGGCAGTGGTCCGTGGTGCTAACTCTCAAAAAATTAAACTGAAACATTTAATTTCCCTTTTTGAAATGCATCCCATATTCCTTTAGGAAAAACGAGCTGCATTAAAAAAAAAGTTTGCTTTATTTAAAAACAAACACAGTCATGGTGGTCTGCTGTACCCCCAAATTGCGCCCTACCTCATGAATATTGATGCGGTAGGTCAATTGCCAACCCCTTTAGGAATCGCTAAATGTGTCTGAGACACATTGGTACATCACATTTTGCGACTCCGTAATTGCCAGTAGCAAAAATTAGGCAACTGGGAAGTCGCAATTAGGAACTTGCAAATTCTGGTGGCTGTACATGTGGCCCTGAGTTGCCTTTGTGAATAGCCCCTTCAGTATTTTCAAGGTAATACTTGTGACCGCTGCATTGCATGAAATCTAACAACATCATTTTCAACATACATTCATTAAAATATTGGGAAGCGTTGCCCCCACAACATTTCTAAGAATGCACTCAGAATAATGGATACATCAGATTTAGTCTGCAATTTATATATGGGCAACATATTATTATATATGCAAACATGCCAATAGACCCAATTCAGGCGGGAGACTACCGATTTTTCGAGCCAGAAATGTTTTTATTTTAGCTGTCTACCGCCTGAAATTGCATTTTCTACAATAGTAGTCAATGGGGAATTGTCATTCTCCCAATTTTTTATTTTAAGTCTCCTACGTCCCTGTTCTAAATGTTGGCATGTATGTATATGGTACAACATTATACTCTATGAAACCATTTATAAATTACATTTATTTCTCTTTTGCTCACTATGGTCTGATTTACTTCTAGGTGTTTATACTTTTGGGGTGATGAAAAATGCAACATTTTGTCGTGAAATAATTTAGACATGATCACATAATTTGGCCCCGCTGGCAAGTTTGGATTTGTGCTCATGTTTAATGGTCAGACAGTCAACAACTCGGCCACATGTGATTTCTTCTCCTCTTTCTAGTTTTGCAGGAATATCCAACAGTTGGCCAAAAGTGGCTTTTAAACACATTCTTCCACTTTTCTGTGTGATAATATTTATTTATTCTGAAAAGAGCGCATTGGAGTGGGGAGGTTCCCTTTGAGGTATGTTGATCAGGTTGCCTTGGAGACACAACCTTTGTGTAAAGTGATGTTTCTCACAGCTGGAAGCACTGGGGCTTGCTCCAAGCTACAGCACCCACAACAATGGCACAATGAACTGTGAGATCTTCCTGAAACAGCAATCATGGACAAACAAAGGGCAGGCCTAGAAATGCCCTCTCCTTGAAAAAAACAGACACTACAATCCCTCCCCTCAACCCAGCCATCCACCAAATAACAGTGCTTCAGAAAATTAATCTGCATCTCTTTGTTAAACAAAAGGCCTCTTGGAATTTCTAAAGTTAGTCGGTTCTCGTCCTCCTCACTTCAATGGTTCGGTCTCCTCCCTCGAGCTCCAGGAATGGAAGCAGGAAACTTCCACTGTCTGAAAAGCTATCCTTAACCCATCCTGGGCCCAGCTAAACATGGGGCACCCAGAAGAAACCCACTTTACTTTGGTAATTAATACTGTGAGCCAAACTTTATTGTTAACATCGAAAGACACCTGCTCTTGTATTCGCAGAATCTCCTTTTCTATGTTTGCATTTAGTGCTTGCATTGCTTACCCTGTATATTCTCTTGTGTTGCTTTTATCAGCCTGAAGTTGATCATTTCCTGTATATACGCCCAGCCATGACTTTATATTACCAACCCCTGAGCTGAGCAGCTGTCCTTGCTGATGCTGTGGTCTAATAGCGGTCGGGCAGTGGACAGAATGTACGCCTGATTGCAGATCCTAACTTAAAGTACATCAATAGAGCACTATTTCCAATGCAATGATTTTTCTTTCAAAGGTTTCCACCCTTTGAGTGCCTGCTGTCTCAAAAGGCTACTCTGTGCTGATAAAACCCTGCATGAAACCTTTGACCTTGAATGAAGAGTTTTGATTGTCCCCTCTCCTTTTTATTTAATTGACCCTCACCTTGCTTTTATCTTCTGCATGCCTCCTCTCGCTTGATACAGCCTAGTTTAAGTCAAGTGCATGTTTGCATTAATTTATAATATTGCATTTCTGCAAATTGCCCTCACCTCACCTCAAAAAACATAGCGCCATGAGACCTCCCCGGTGATATGCGTGCTTAACAGGAACATTTGACAATGACATTGACAACCTGTCCTCTTTTCAAATTCATACCCTGTAACCGAGCAGTTTATAATCTCCTCGAGCTCATTTATTAATCAAACCAACCATTTGCATGACCTCACACACCCCCCATGTATGGCCACACGTAGCTCCTAGTAATTTAATCTCCCACAAAGACATGGCAGTAACGTATGGAATGCAGTGCTTAATTTGAGCCAGTGGTTTCCGATGCTCAGCATCAGAACTTAATTCTCAACCCCGGCACTTGTGACAGTGTGCCACAAGGTGGCGCTGTCTGCCTAATTTAGAGAGGACCTCGCTAACAGTTAATTATTTATCTAATATGCACTAAAAATGACTTTTACCTGCCACCTAGGCCATTCTTATGGCTTTGGAGGCCTGGAATAGTCTGAATTGTCACACGTGTAGGAGTGTGATGGTAAGTAATTCTGTTGTTACTATCAGTGGATGCGCTGGAAGGGGCAAAGGGTGGTGCAAGCTGCAGTGGCCTCCTGACGAGAGCCCTGGCACCTATTTTTTTGTACAAGTTAAGCACTGTCAGGGTCTCTTTCTGAGTATAAGACGAATCCCAGTAATCAGCAACAACCAACAGCCACTGGACTAATCACTAGCCTTGAGTCCCAGAGCAGCACACTGCCCAGCGTAAAGTACCTCAACGCCTTATCAGAGATAGTAAGCGATATATAAGGAAATAAGGAAGCATAGAGAAAGTATTAGGTACGAGGAAGAGATAAGGGTGGGTAAAGAGGTATGAGAAAGAGAAGAAGTGTGTAGGTAAAGAGTTAGGGGGAAGGGAGAGCAACAGGAAGGAAGAAGGTGATAGAAAGAGCATGGAGCAAGATGAATTATTAACAGGTATAAGAAAGAGACAGAAGAAGACCAGATTTGATGAGGTATGAGAGAGCGAGACAGACAGATGAGATATGGAGGTGTGGGAGATGCTGGTAAGGAGGCGCTAAGAAAGAGACAGAGTGAAGCACTCAAACAAGTAGAAGGAATGAGAAAGTCATAGAGGTGGTGTGATGGGAACAAGTCAAAAAGGAAGAGAGGAAGTATGAGAAAGAGAGGTAGAGAATGTAGCGACAAGACACACATTCAAGTGACGTAAGATGCTCTATTCACACAGTAACCCCAGGACGCAGCCGCGACCCCCAATGTTCTATAGTCTCCGCCACAACACATCTACAACAGGAACAGAGGGCAAGAACACCTTGCACTCAAGCATACACTGCATATCCCCTTCCCTTAACAACATAAAAACACAATAATGAGAATATAATGAATTTAAGAAAAAGCATAAAACACGTGTACAGTAAATCCCCTTATGAAAATACAAAATACAGTATATTGTGCACTCTACACATTGCATACACTTGATATAGTTGTAACTGATGGAGAAGAAACAACGCTGTACAAAAGTTCGTAATAATCAGTCCATTCATAAATTCAATGGAACAACTCTGCTACAAATTCTAAATTCGTAGTCTTTGAGAAAAAAAACAGCAAACAGACAACACATTTTGCTCTCCAACAGTGAGAGATTCAGCGGGGCTGCAAAAATACAATAAAAATAATTTGAGAGGTTTTACAACTCTTTTTTGTTTTTTTCATTTTTTTCTAAAAAAATTGCATGAATACAATTTATTTACAGATGAAAACCTCATTGCACAAAACAAATTGTAATCAATGCAAATTTAAAATAACTTATAACACTTGCCCATTATTACTATTTATACCATGCAATCCACTCATCAATCAGAAGAAACGCTCAAATTCAAATTCATGATTATTCATCCACGACCATCTCACATGATGATAAACCATATTTCATTCGCAATACTTTGATTAGACAAAAAATGTTTTGATAACACAAAAAACTTTTGAACTCCACACATTTTAAAATAAGTCAGTTCAACAGCATCAGGAAATAATAGTCTTTACGCTCTACATAAATGCATTGAAGGTTAGATAAATCATTGAAATAAGCCTATTCTAACCAGACTTACAGTCACTGTCATTGTCTGGCTGGATTGTTAGTGCCCCTGGTTCAATTATTAAATCCGATAAGAGGGTGGTTAAGTTTAGGTACACAGAATGTACTTCCTTGCAGAGAATCCAAGAAGCTACTATTAAACAAACTAATTGTAATTATTATTTTACTCTTGTGACAGGAGACCCTTCACTGTATCTTACTCTCAGGCTTATGCTTTGGGAGAGGTCCCTTCTTTGTAGATTTAGATCTGGAACAGTGTTGCATTTGATAAGCTATTCTGATAAGGCAACAGCAGCTTTGACATTAATAAGTCACATTATAGGTTCATTCAGAGGTAATGAAGAAAATGACAGTTTGGTAAAACAAAATAGGTGCCTAAGATCACAGCGTTTTGTTAAGCAGGGAAGCCAGGATTAATCACAGGTTTTTTGTTTCACTTAGCACAAATCAGTCACTAAACGGTTATCCAATCCAATCCAATCCAAAAATTCTTTATTTCGGTCATTTAGACCATAAAAGATACAATAAAAACTTAACTTATTAAGAGCACAGTTCATACAGTTCTTTACAATTGTTTTCCCACCTAACTAGGCGAGAAAAAAACAAACAAAAAAAAAGGTAAAAACCAGATCATAACAATGTTCATACATTTAGAGGATTTTCTTCTTCCTAATCTGCCAAACTGCCATTAGAAATTTGGCCACCGCAAACACAATATGGGCGAGAGTACTGGTTTTCATTACTCTATATGCGTGTAAATAATTACTAAACCCCAAATTCCTGCAAAGGGGCGCTAACCAATATTTCCTGGCTTTGGTGTAGGCAGGGCAGGCAAACATAATATGAAGTTCATCTTCCTCATGAATATTACAGCTTGGACACATTTTGTCGATACCCTTTAGCCATTTGCAAATAAATGTTCTTGTGGGCAGAGTGCCTAGCCTCCATTGTACGAACAGTTATCTATTTGTCTCTCCATTTTACCTCAAAAGTTAATGCTTTGATTTAACTTTATGAATGAGGGTAGAGCAAGGGTGGCAGGCAGAAGCCATATGAAAGCTCGGCTCGTTTTGGGCTCGAGGAACCAAAAAGGCATCAAGCTGAGCAATAGCCCATTATCAGGCTTTGGCTTGACTTGTCTCGCCCACCTCTAGTTCCTACGTATGAAAACCCGGATCCAAAACTACTTGAGCAATGGGCGGCAACAATGGCAGATACAGGCAAATGAATTCTGGCCCTGCTAATCAAAAATGCAAAGCTTGATTTAAAGAACGTCAGTGGAGAAATACAAAAATTAAGTCTTAATTGAATAACCAAGGAAGTAATGAGATGACAATGAAATTCATGACAGAAATGGAAATAAGAATCAATACCTTTGCAGAAGAGACCTAAGCAAAAAAGAGAAGGACATTTCTAAGTGACAAAAATGATTATATCATAGGAAGAGTGTTAACATTTGAAAAACAAATATGATGATCTCCTGAGAAATGGCTGGAGAGTACCAACCCAACAACAACAGCAGTTGTTAACAGAAGAGCCAAGTTCTGACACATACAACGACTCGATGATCAACCTGGCACCCCCATGGAAGGTAATACCAACCAGGGTATGTTTGGAGAAATTCAAACTACTGAGACTGGGTCACATGATGGATACAAGTGATGGTGGCAATCAGGAGGAGGAGGTGCCAGCAGAGGAAGAGGTAAACAAGCAGAGGGGGTACAGCCAACAAGGAGACAAAGCACCACATGGGCAAAAGAGGGCGCAGAAAGACATACAATTATGGAAAAGGATGAGAGTCAACTTTCTGTTATATATCTTTGAAACCATATTCTTACTCCTGCTGTACTCTGGATTGCAAAATTGGTACTATCTTTCTGCCCTGACTCTAATTTGAGAATTGACCTTTTTTTATTTATAAGAAAATTTAAGCTGTTGAAAATGAACAAACTCAAAGGGAAACATTAGGACCTAGGTACAGTTGTTAAACGCATGATGGTCTTTGTATCTATGACATTGAAAATGTGGTTACACTTATTAGCTCGGAGAACACTACATGGGATGGCATGGATGAAAGCGAGGCACTAGTACGGATAGGAATACCTATTGATGACTCTGGCCATAGAGGTCTTAAATTGAAACCCACGTCTTGTCCAAACGTGCATCATGATCATATTGATACATTCTACAATTCGGTATATAAAAAGTAAAACCTGTTCAAATGATACAAAAGCAAGGAAAGCAATGTATGACATAATGTGACAAAAATCAAAGAGAGGCAATTGAAACACTCAGACAAGACACCAATCTAATGATCAAACCCTCAGGCAAGGGGGTAATGCTGTTTTAATGGACATTGAGGATTCCAAACGTGAAGCTTACGTGCAACTGCAAAGTTCCAATTGTTATCGACAATTAGGGACCCAAGAGTATAAATCTATGGATATAATGCTACTATGATCTCTTGTGAAACTGGAAAGACAAAGGAATTATTAATTAAAATTAGTATTGGTTTCTAAAAACTGAGAAACCCATTGTGCCTTGTTTTAGTCATTTTCTCAAAGTGCACAAACACATAGTTCCATCTAATGTGAGACTTTTGGAAAATGCTGCAATATCTTTGATCCATTATATATTATTTTTTGTCTTGAACTTACCATCTTACTAGTGAGTTTCTTGTTAAAATTGTCAACTTGCACTTTGCACATTCCCTCCATCTTGGTATGACAGGGAATTAGGCAATTAGGGTCAGGATAGTGCCCCCTCCCACAGGAAAGGTCACTTGGTAGGCTTTTGCTGTGGTTTGTACCCTGAAGAAGTTGATACCATACTTGTTTGGGTCTCACTTCCTAGTTCCAACTGACCAGAGTCCTCTCAGATGGCTTATGCAAATGAAAGGCAAACACCCTAAACTTTTGAGGTGGTCCATATCTCTACAGGGAATGGACTATACAGTGGAACACAGACCTGGGACTGACCATGCCAATGCAGATGGTCTTTCCAGGTTCTACCACTTAGACAATGAATACTCTTTAGGCAAAGGTTAGTCTCATCCTCTTTCGTTTGAGGGGGAGTCAAGTAGGAAAGTGCCTCTTTTGCCATGGTTACCCCCCACATTTGGCCTGGTATATGATGTGATTTGGAATTGAAAGTGCACTGGGTACCTGCTAACCAGGTTCCCAGTGCCAGATCTCTTTCCCTAAAACTGTACTACAATTAGAACAACTTCAGCAACCCATACAAGTCCCCAGTAAATGGTAATTCTGGTACCTAGGGCATTAGGACTGAAAGGGGTCCACTGGGGCTGAAGCACAAATTGTGCCACCCCAGAGACCCCTCACCAAGACCATGCCAACTGCCATTCCAGGCTGCGTGTCTTGGTGCAGAGCCTTGTGTGCCATGCTCCCATTCACTACATGAGGTATAGGTGAGTCACCCCTACTGCAGGCCGTATAGCCCCAAGACAAAGTGCACTATATCCCATGTGTGGACATATCTGCATGAGCAGATATGACACTATAATATCTGAGCAATTCTTGGCTATTGTAAGTGCACAGGGAAGCCATAGAGAGTTCATGGGCTGGATACTTGTCATTATGAGTTTCCTAGCTCCATGATGGCTTCACTGTACCCTAAGATGTCTGTTACCAAACATCTTATCTTAATAAATCTGCACTGATGCCAGTGTTGGATGTATTAAAATAAATGCACACAGGAAACCCTTTAGAGGGTCCCCTGAAAACCTACCAAGCACTGATGTGGTCTTTGACTAGTCTTAGCCAGCCTGCTACCACTAGACATATTTCTGACCTCATGGGGTGAGAGCCCTCGCTCTCAGCGGCCAGGAGTAAAGCCTGCCCTGGGCGGAGGTGCTTCATACCTCCTCCAGGCTGGAGCGGCATTCCAAGGCAGGAAATGTCGCCTTTGCAATCCGCCCCAGGCATCTCCAGATAGTGGAGGATGCCAACCCCCTGTTCCTCTCTACATTTGGTGGGAAGACAGGTGGGAAAATTAGTTAAATTAGGAGGTGTGTCCCCATTCGCCCAGCACCACCCTAAGGTGGGACAGGTGATGTAGAGCCCATTTTTCATTTTCCTCCATCTTGGTTGGAGAACGAATTAGCCAATTAGGGTGAGGATAGGGCCCCTTCCCACAGGAAGTGGTCACTTAGAGGATGTTGACACCCTAAAAGTATGTATCCATTGCGTACTAACTGTCATTCCCTTTACCACTTCTAAATGGTTGTATGACGTTACCCCACATGCATTTAACCCTCATGCTTTCCCCATAGCGGTTTTTACTCTGCAAAATATTTTACAACTTTTTACTTACTTACTTTTAGGAAGGTCTTAGGCGGCTGCAAGGGCACATGTACCCCACTCCCCAGAGATTACTTTTACTCCGGGTGCATGCTCACCACCGCACCCTCTGGTCTCCTCTGGCACGAAGCCACACACACAATGCTGATGGGACCTCATGTAGACTCCGAGTGCACGCTCACCAGGCTCTCCTTCTTGCGGTCTCAGTTGACACCAAGACCCGCACACCGCCCTGCAGAGACTCACATTCTTCCGGTGCACACGATGATCAGCCAATCACCTCCACAGTCCCAGGTTACACGAAAGCACGCAAGCTGCTTTATTGAGACTTACTCCAACTCCGGTGCTTCGATATCCAGGCGCTCTTTACCAACGCCCTCAGCCACACCTCGACACGCTTACTGTGTCCAAGCCTCACTTCTCCTCCAGTGCACTCGATCAGAAGGCGCTCTTCACCAACGCCTTCAATGCACCCCGCCATGCACCCTGTGCGTCCGAGGCTCACTCCACTTCCGATGCACACGTTGGTCAGGAGCTCCTCACCAACACCTCCTGTGCACCAGGACACGCAGCCTTCATGTCCGAGACTCACTCCACCTCTGATGCACATGCCAACCAGGCGCTCCTCACAAGCACCTGCGGTGCACCACGACACGCACCCTGCGCATCCGAGTCTCACTTCAGCTGCGGTGCACACGTTGACCAGGCGCTCTTCACTAATGCCTGCTGTGCACCACGACACGCACCAAGCGTGTCTGATTCTCACTTCTTTTCTGTGTGTCCAAGATCACAGGGCACACCTTCCGAGGGCCTCCAGCTGCTACAACACGCGCCCACAGTTTTGCTTGAAACTTCTCCAGAAACTTTTATGTTCCTGTGTTTCCAAACAGTATATACTGATTACAGGTCTCTGCTGTCTTTTGGCTCGCACTATGGTAATGTCATGTAGAAACTTAAATACATATGAAGTTCCCCAATACTAACAGAATTATGGAAGCTTCCTTCATGCCTAGTTACACCTTTTGGGGTTTGACGTTACCACCATTTTATTTCAGATGGAGTTTGTGACTGTTTCAGTTTCTTTTCAGAGTGACATGTGTTAGTTCATCAATTATGAAGAGGCCGGGTCGGTCTGCTACCCTGACCTTACGGTAAAAACTCTTCCGATCTGGCGGAGTACGGGGTAGGTTCCGGGCGAGAGAGCCACTGCTGAACTGACATTAATACTATTAACATAGTGTAGGAAGGTGGCTACCTGACTATGGTTACCCCAGATTTTTTGCCTGTGTTTAGCTGGTTTTTTGACTTAGTTGACCTGGTTCCCTGCTAATCAGGGCCCCAGGCCATCTGCTCTCTCTGTGAAATGGATTCCATGTACCCTAGGTACATACCACAATTGGAAATGGACTCCTTGTCAGCCCCTGTATAATGCACTATAGGTGCCCAGGGCATAGGGGCCACCAAGGCCTACCAGGGGCTGCAGCATATCTTTTGCCACCCCTGGCTGGTTCTTAAATTGACACAACTGGCTGATCACTCAGCTGGGGTAAGGTGGTGTAATCACCCCTTGCTTAGATATAGTATACCTATATCTAAACCTATATCTGGACACATATTAACCTGTGAGCCACTCCTATGGAAGGCCTCATCAATCCTGGAGGCAGAGTGCGTGGTTTCATGTGAGATGGAGCTCTAGCATGAGCTGAGCCTGTCTGCAGCTGTCGGGAACAACTCCCTAAGCTGTTTCAGGATAATGCCATACCATATACTCTTAAGTGCCTTATAATCCTCGCGGTTATATAGCAACTCTGGTTTGGCTTTATCAAAACATGTCGTGTAAGGTGTCATACGATTTGGAATACCATCCCCTCGCCAGTTCTGGCGACGGGGATGGCATTCCACCCCTCTAGAGGGGTAAGACATGTTCCTTTACTAAATGCGGTTAATTTCTCCAAAGACCTTAAGATCCACAAAATGGATGCCTCTGCCACAGACAAATGTCTGGACCCCTGCAGTTGACCGAAACTCAGCAGATGGGGCCTGGACAAAGGGTTTCCTGTCACAGGAGGGTGTCACCACCCTCCAGACAGGAGATAGTGGATTGTAGCAGGGAGGTTTGAAAGAAACCAGACACTGCCTGGGGCGCACAAGGCTGCCCCTTGCATAATCCGGCCAAACCGGTTCTGGGGCACTCCAGCCCTCGTGCCAGGGCGGCCTGGATCAAAGGAAAGGGGTGTATCCACCCCCTTCCTGGGTCCCACCCATAGGGAGGGACCTAGCAGGTAATCACGCCCCCCAGATTGGAATAAGAGTGGGAGCAGTGCCAATGCACATCAGATTTCCTGGAAGAAACATTTGAAACGCAATTCTGGACCCTTCGCCCTCCATCTCATCGTGGAAGCCCGAAGAATCTCCCTTGTGGTCAAGGAGTGACCACCCTGCAGCAGCAGGCACCATCCAGCCCTCGACGTCTACTTAGTTGCAGTTCCCGCCAGAGCTCGAGCGACTGAGATCGACGAGATCAAGCTTGCCTGCCTTCCAACAGCCCGATCCACAGTCCCTGCAGAGCTGAGACCCGTGGAGGCGACCGGAAGCGTGGGGCACGCCATCTTGAATTGACCACGAGACGCTGACCGTGCAGCCCACAAGTGACCCTCGAAGCTGTGCACCGGGGTTTGAGAAGCCCCCACCCTGAGCTGCTCCTGAGCCGAAGTTCAGCCCTCCACACTCGACGAGTGCTGCGTGGGGCCCTTTGGCTCTATTTGGCTCAACGCGTTGGCCCGGTCACTTGCCAGCTGGCTAGTGGTCCCTGTGCCAACGAAACTACAAAGAAGACTCGTGAATCTGGTTGCTTCAGATCCACACCAGCTCCCCTGAAAAGGAGCCCCGACTCTGACCTTCCTGGTCCGAGTGAGAAGCAATCTTCCGATCCCGCGTGAATTGCTCTTGCCAAGGCTTGTTTGCTCCAAACTTGAAGCCGACTGCACCGACGGTGAGAGCCTGCGTGGGACAGATCGTGACCTGCTCCTGGACGTCGCAGATGCCCCAGAGCCCACGTGACAGCGGAGAGAAGCTCCTCGACGACCACCTGATTGCGCCCGACATTGCCTGGTTCCGTCCTGGTTCCACCCTGGTCACTGCTGAGTGACCCAGACTCTGTCCCCTCTGCTTTCAGGTACTCTACAACTTGAGTCCACCCTTGGACTCCACCGGACACTTCATCTTTAACCCGCCTGCAGCCCTTTCAGCTTCAAGCACCAAGAGCCTGCGTGTCAAAACCCGACGCCACTTCGACCCTGTGCACCCACTTCCTGTGGGTGAGGTAACTTTGCTCCGCCGGTGTTCCCACACTGGTGCACACCTCTAGGGTCTGTGTGTTAAGTTTTGTTCCTCTAGGTTCAGCGGAAGTGTCCTTAAACTTTAACTCTATGACTTTTACGCACCATTGGTTAACATTGGTGCATGCGTGCGCTTTCCGCACATCTCCCGAATCCCGAGGGCCATTCCCGACTTCAGCATTGCTTGTCCTGACTGCTCCCAGCGATTCCCTAGGCCCTAGGCCTAACCACTGTTCGAGTGGCCTCTCTTATACCACTTGTTTAGTATATGGTTTGAGTGGCCACCCGCCCTCATCCATAATTGTGCAACTTGTATGTTTAAACAGTGCTTTTGATTTAACGCTTGTGCCCCTTTATTCATAAAGAATACTGGGGATTGTTTTTAGTAATAAACACATATATTTTTATAATATATACTTGTGTGGTGTCCTTTCATTTGGTATTACAGGATTGTATGTGGTAAAACAGCTCGCTTAACACGACCTCTTAAGTTAAGCCTTTAGGCTGCTTAGTCCATGCTACCCCTAGGATAGCTTGTCTAATAAGGTTGACTTACAACCAGACACCATAAGGGATTGTTTGGTCAGGTAATGTCATGTAGAAACTTAAATACATATGAAGTTCCCCAATACTAACAGAATTATGGAAGCTTCCTTCATGCCTAGTTACACCTTTTGGGGTTTGACGTTACCACCATTTTATTTCAGATGGAGTTTGTGACTGTTTCAGTTTCTTTTCAGAGTGACATGTGTTAGTTCATCAATTATGAAGAGGCCGGGTCGGTCTGCTACCCTGACCTTACGGTAAAAACTCTTCCGATCTGGCGGAGTACGGGGTAGGTTCCGGGCGAGAGAGCCACTGCTGAACTGACATTAATACTATTAACATAGCCTCCGCCTATGTTTCGAAAGAGCTAGGTAATCGCCCAAATGGGATTGGCCTACAAATAAGGTACCTCATTGCTAGGTTATTTGGAGTGTTTGGTTCACAGGTGATACTAATATTGAACCAACCACTGTGTAGATAGTATACATATATTTGTCTTGAAGAATTGCCGCGTGATCCCCCAGAAACACTTGGCAAGAAACATGTCGTCCACCACTTTGTAGCCACTACTGAACACTTTCTGTTTTAATTGGGACCAGTGGGCTCGCTGATTAAATTGGATTTGGAGCACCACTGAGCAGCATTTTAGCTTTCCTCACATCATCCCTGCACACTTGTCACTCACATCTACACCACAAGGCCCTATACCCCAACTGCACCCGACGGCCTGGGATAAAAGATCTCTCACGAAGAGCCACTCATAGGGTGCCTGTCAGGCATTGCAGTGCTGGCCTGACGAGGAGCATGCATGACACCCAGCTGGGTGTGTGAGGGCCCTACTTCCCAAATTGGGAGACACCCTGTCTCTACAATAGGTTCAGGGTAGTAGACCAACCCAGCCTCTTCATCTTTTCTCTCCAAGGAACTGCATACCATTTCTGCTTGCTTGATCCCCTGGGGGCTCGTATGCTGGACCTTTGATCCCCCTCTGTCCCTTCTTTTTTCGATACAGTTCATCAATTATGTCAGTCACTGCATTATGATGATCAGAAATCGTGGTGATGTTTACATCCTCACCTTCTTCCTTCGCTGCCAGATGCAATAGTTCAACGATCCTAGTGGGTCAAACTTGTCTATGTCCATATTTTTTATGTAGCTCGAAGGGGCCGATTCTCCATTAGGACTCTGGGGCAGCACACCCCTGAAATTATTTCCTTCACATTCCTGTACAAATAATAAATATATCAATTTATTTAGAGATACTATTGTATCTCTAAACAAATCAAAGTATTTAAGTCTGGGCTGTCTGTCCCAGGCTGCCTGCCCCACCTCACTCTGAATCAGGAGACGAAAACCAGGCAGTAAATCAACTTTTTGAACTTGACGTACGATACATGGCTTACAGTTCTAAAGCCCTTCATAATACATCATTACCATTGTATTCTATGGCAGTATTCTCTATAGGCCAGTGACGCTGTCAGCATCATGGTGTGGGGCTTTGGAGACTACGTATCTACATGAGAGCATCTATAAGTCATTCATAGGCATAGATCCCACCCTTTCCCATTTGTCACATGTAGGAGTGAATGCCTGCACTGCGCATGTGTGTTTTGGTGCCCTGTCCTCGGTAATTGTAAGTGTTAGAATGCTAATCTTCTATTATGTATGTTTTTCTGAGACCCCTCGCCACACTATCCTCCCCCACTGTGACACCCTAGGTCCTAGCTGCACGTCGCTGGCCCCATTAGAAGTGGAGCTGCAGCATTTGTTCCCCCATGAAATGGATGCAAAAGTCAAGCAGGCCAGTGTTCTTGGTCCCTTGTGAATTTGATACAAATATCAGAGTCAAGGGCAAAGATGAGATATGTGCTTACAATAGACCGTTATCGGCTGTATGATATTAAAACTCGCCCAATCTTAATGCCCTTAACAACATTAATGCCCAAAACAGGGATTGATTTATGAACAATGAGTGTTAAAAACATTAAAACAATGCATGTCAGTGATTTCGTTTTTACCCAATATTGCCTCCCTCAAGAGTTAGCTATTTAATCATGTTGTGCTTCTTTCTATATTTTTTTCGTGCATACTTTGTGCTGGGCAGGTGTTTATTAGGGGCTTTAATTGAGTGCTCTTATGCTGACGCTGAAGCCATAGCAAAGTACCTGTCAGTGGGTTGGCCTCTGCAGAGCACATAGAACAATGGTCATGTATTCCAGTTGTAATTGCAATTTTGTGATAATGTGTGTGAAGGCGGTGCACAGATGGCAAAATATTTACAGGGCAAAAGTAAAATAATTGCTTAAATGTGAGAGAGTGCAGTGTATGTTTGGACATGGTGAAGGGGGAAGAGATGCAATGAAGTGCATTCAGGGAAGAGTGAAATGAAAGTGCTGAAGAGGAAAGAGAGGTGATTGAAGATGTATAGTTTTTTTTCCTATTTTTTCTTCTCGGGTGAGGATCCAGCCTGGAATCCTCATTTGTCCATTAAGCTTGCCCGCGTTGCTCACCACATAAGTCATACCAAACCTTTACGCCTCACCACTTTCGAATGTCACCAGCCACCACTGGTAGCTCCCCCTGATTTCTGCTGTCCGATTGATACCAGTTTATCAAAACTGATGGGAAGGATATCAGGTAGTTGTTTGGGCACTCATCTTTAATTGTGTCTTTAAATAGTTGGTTTAAAGTACCAAAATGATTCCCCGTCACAGCTAAGCATCTTGCAGTCTAGTATACTGCCATTGTCACTTAAAAAGATGTGACGTGAGATGCTTGAGCCAGCAGACACTGAAGATACTGAGGAATATGTTTACAGCAGATTTTATCATGGCTACCCTTTCAGTGTTACGGGCAACAACTGATCAGCTCTCATGGCGTTGGCAAGATAAGGTAGAGGTCTACCAGCCTGATCTAGACTTTGCTCAGGGAAGTTTAGATCTTCCTAGATGGAGGATGTACAGGCAGCAGTTGTACATCTACCTTACTACGGGTTGTTTGCCTTGGCTGTGGAAGTTTCTGAAGAAATATTTCAGTGAATAATCAGCCAATCCCTGTCCATGCTGGCGGAAATTTGGCTAACAAATGTGAGCACTGGGAATGTCCACCAAAATAGGGGTATACAATGAATGCACTCACAATGGTCTTAGTCTAATGCTCGGTAGTGTATCTCAGCATGTTAGCCAGACTATGATTACCTTTTGTTGTAAGGCCACCACCATTTCCTTGCAGTCTTCCATGGATTTATCTTTACTAGTCACAGCAGCAGATCACTCACCACATATTGGGCAGCCGATCTGACGCCATGTTTAGTGAAAAGAATACCATACTGCGTGGAAGTAGACAGTGAAATTGAAGGAATAGTATTCAAGGATATGCCCATCACGTGTGTCACACTAAATTGGGTTGTAACACCGCCAAAGCAGCATTTTGGGATTGCGACATTTTTTTTACTAACTCCTGCTTACCGCCCTCCTCTAAGGTAGGCTTAAGTCATTAGACTGCAGGTTTCCAATGGTGACATCTGGATGTGAGTGATCTTCTACACCTGGACTGATCTGGATTGATATTGATGCTTTTGGTTTGAGGTAGGGGTCTAGGTTATAAGACGTTATACGGTGAGAAATAGACATCCTTGGGTACCAACCAGGAGCAGCACGTGCACGTTCGAGCGGTGGGGTCGGTGGGGGTTGGATTTCAATAGATGACGACGAGGGAAAATGAATTATTTATTTACTTTTCCCTCGTGGTCGTCTGCCGAATCCCCCCCAAACCCGGCCCCACTGCTCTTACCTGCACGAGCCGCTTTTGGTTTAACATACACACACCCACATACACCGCACACACATCCTAGCCTCATTTCCTCTTAGCATGAAACTCTAATTATCATCCAGCAGTCATCAAATGCTTTCCCTTTAAAATCCCACTTTTATAGTATTATAGAATGTTATTTTTCCATTTAAAGCACCATCTTAAAGTAATAGAACATGCTTTCACCCTCTTAAAGCTTTTTTTTCTAAGTTCCCGCCATCTGCATACTTCACCTCTCTATCCTCACATCATTTGATCCACTCTGGGTTTCTGTCACTTCTCTTGGAAATTTGGATTAGGTAGCGCAGAGATGCCCCTGGGTGATTCTCGCGCTTTAGAAAACATCATTAACATAACACATAACATTTGACTTTGTTCCAGTCCTTTGTTTTTCTAAGCGCTGTCATTTAAACCCCCTAACTCCAACTTGGGTACTAACCTCTCCCTCTTTCTCCTTGTCTTCTCCCTTTCACACATTCACTAAATCTGACCCATCACCTCTGATCTCGCGTCTAAAGGCCATTCTCCCATCCGACCCACATCTCCTCGCTGCCTGCCCCTCTCCGTCCTAATTTCAAACCCAGCACCTTTCATCACCTTCCTTCCCACAGGTCTCTATTCCCCGTTCTCGTTCTCTTTCTGTTTCTTCCATTTCTTAAGTCTTCTTCTACTCCTTCTCCCTAGTATTATCACTACTTGTTATTATACACCTACTAACACCACAATCTTTGCCGTTTGTCAGCTTTGCACATTCGAGGTGTTGCTATTGCCCGAGTTAATGTTTATCTTATCGACTTTGCAAGGATCGAAGGTTGAGTTGGTCTTGCCTGGTTTTAAACCCGTGACCATCCTATCACATTGATGGAAGCAGTTAGGGGGTCCCAAAGCTATCTTTGTATGAATATTATTATTATTGGCAGCAGCAGTATTTTAAGCATTATTATATCAATGGTCACGCTTATTACTGGGATTATTACCAATATTATTTCTATGTGATGTTTTCCTAGCACTGTTTTTTTCTTCTTCTTCCTAATTCAGCCGCTTACTCGCTGTTTCCCGGGGCTTTACTTCTTTCTATATTATGTGTATTTTTCTTTTCTTTTCTTCCTCCTTAGATTAGCTTCATTTTCCTGTTAGGTTAACTTCATTTTCCTGTAAATGTTGACTTTGGGTGACCTCCTTATCTATTCTGATTGCTTACTACTTGCTTAGTTCGCTCTTCCATGGCACCCATGCCCCCGGGCCCCTCCCTTCGAGTACATATGGCTGGCTGGACAGTTTACGCAGTGACGTGGCTCTTGAAAGAGCTACGTGTATCATTTATTTATTTATCATGCACATGTGTGTGGCTTGGGCTCTAGGTCACATAGGACCCTGCGACCAGCATGGTAAAATAACTCTAATGCAGCAGCTATTTCCAGCACAGGGAGTCACCAAGGCCATAATTAGGTATTATGTAGCTGTGAAAGCACTGTGCATGTACCAAATCTAAAGGATTAAGTGACGTAGCCATTCCGGAAAACTTGGGGGAAAAAGAACTAGCACGCTTTAATTTAATATGTGGCAATGTCATTGATGATTTTTAGGTGAGGCGTAGAAACAGCTTTAGCTATCTACCCAGCTTCAAATTGTCCAAACAATCATACTGAAAATACTTACATCCATTGGTCTTGTCAACACCGTTCACATTTGCTTTTATCCACCACAGCATTCAGCATGGGACAGCATACTTCACCCATTGCCTATCTTATCCATAAGTGACAGTGATCACATGTGCACAGCCTCCCAACGAAGGAACGCACTTCCATGCCAGGGCTGGTGAGCCTGGTCTGCTAGGCCACTCCTTTATTTCTATATGGTTTATTTTTGCTTACTGCAAATGTTCACAAAAATAAGAAATATTGCACACTTTCCAAACTTGTTTTTCATGTGAATTAGTGTTGCATAATATTGGATTCCTACCATTTGTTGGCTTTCTTAATTACTATTAACATACTTAGGTCTCGCCTACAAACAGCATTTAGCTGTCTGTTGTTGAACCCCTTTCTAGTCAATTTTATTTGCCTGCTTTTTATTTAATGTCTGCCTGACTCTTCTTGTGTTTGCCCTTCCCATGGAGTATAGCTTCTTCGCCATCCTTTTCAATGGATGACCAGCATCCTTTTGCTCCTTAATCAGGGAATTACCTTCTTTTATTTCTTTCAGCACTTCATTCTACTTAAAGTGTATTCTTGCTCTCTCCATTGTGTGCTACCCCACCCCAAAGCTCCTCCATGCACTCTCTGTGTGGATGTATGTCACTACAACGCACACTTTTACAACGCATACCTTTACAACGCATTTTTACAACGCAACATCCATTACAACGCATTCCATTCCAACGAAAATAAAAAAACTACATTTACAACGCATTCCATTACAACGCATAATACCTTTACAACGCATACCATTACAACGCATAACATTACATTGAATGTTTTGGTAAGTATTGGATAGTGTAGGGGTAAAATGTACTATTCTAACTCCAGGGGGTGCAACATTGGGGTAAGTGTTGGATAGTATAGGGGTAAAAATTACTATTCTAACTCCAGGGGGTGCAACAGTAGGGTAAGTGTTGGATAGTGTAGGGGTAAAAATTACTATTCTAACTCCAGAGGGTGCAACAGTAGGGTAAGTGTTGGATGGTAATGTTATGCGTTGTAATGGTATGCGTTGTAGTGACTGCGTTGTAAAGACATGTGTTGTAGTGGTGTGCGTTGTAGGGTCATGCGTTGTAATGGTTGCGTTGTAATGGCATGCGTTGTAATGGATGTTGCGTTGTAAAAGTTTTGTTGTAAAGGTAGTGCGTTGTAAAAGTTGCGTTGTAAAGGTTGTTTCCCCTCTGCGTTGTTCCTCCCTCATCTGAGCTCGTCCATTGCTTCTAGGAATCCTCTCTGCTGCAAGTTGTTTCCTTCACCTGCTATGGCATTAACTAATGAACCACCTACACACACACAAACCTCCTCCTCTATTGCTCGTGGTTGAACGAACTTCCCTTACCTAAAAGCTGTAGAGCAGTGATCATGCAGGAGCCTCCACTGGTTGTATGGACTTTTATTGTCGATTAGAAGTATATGAAAGGTGCTAGCATCAGCAATACATTTCAATTACAGTGAAAGCAATTGGACTGCACAAGAATGACAGAGAGGATGGTGTCAAAACCATGGAGTTTTTTTTTTACAAAATTAAAGATGCAAATCAATCGATTAGTGAATCAGTTTGTGTATATATCTATTCGGTCATGCACTCTAAATTTGTTTATTATAAGGAAAAATATACAAATATAATGATGTAAAGAACACAGAAAGAAATTAATTGGCTCCATAAAAGAGTTTCCCTATTCTAAATAAGGTATTTAAATTTCAAGGGGACATTTTAAAGAGGAAGAAGAACCAAATTAATATTCAGCGTAAAGGAGTATGCAGAACGATGCTAAGAAACACACAATTAAGACACAAAGGAAGGTTCTGGAAGCTTCTTCCCACCAAATACCTCTGGATGGTCCAAACAGGAGACGTCCTCTGGGAGCAGGTAGATTCCATAGATTTATAGATTCCCAGTGTTGAACAACGGGGTACGCATCAGCACAGCCTTGAATTTAGGAACAGTGCAGCCTCCCTGGTACAGGAGGCTCTCTTACATCTATCAATAATAAACAAAAAGACTAATCTAACTAATGAACGCTTCTCGATAAAATACCTGCAGAGGAAAGAAGAAAATGAAACTTACAGTGCATTTTATAAAGAAATAATTCAAGAAACTCGGACTTAGTCGCAATCAGGTCAACATTAGGGGCCCGATTCCGATGTCTTTCAGAAGGCCTCCGAATCAGATTTTGCATTCCCAAATCCGATTCATAGCCCTTGTTTATGACCGAATAGTATACAGGTCCGAACGACCAAGTACGAAGCAAAGACGCGTACGCGTCGACCGAATCGTTTCCGGGACCCGAACCTTTCTGTACGACTCATTCGTAGCAGAATCGTGCCGCACTATGGAGCAGTATACCGACCGAGCGAGTACGATGCACGATTCGGACAGCCGCTTCACCACGGTCTCAGCGAGATGAAACGGCTGTCGGAATCGTACCCCTCCGAATCCGATTCGTACGGAGGGCTTTCCTAGCGAGATCGGAATAAGGCTCTAGGAGATAAAATGGCAGTCAATTGAGCAGGGCTAACCTAAGCAAATACATTGATTATAGTTCAGCTATAATGAATGTGGCTCTTACTATAGGTAAAAACAGCCAACTACTAACACTTTTGATTAATATAGTGCACACAGATTGAAATGGTTACCACACAGTGAATATTTTGGTGTATGAATGTGTCGATCTCTAAATTATGTCTCTGCTCCCTCACTCCCCGGTCTCATTCTGTTTTTTAAAAACATGTTTCATTCTAGTTGGAGGGCCCAGCAGCTGCCTCTTGCTACTGGACTGTTTCCATCTCCTAAATGTGCTTTGGTTCATATTTGTTCAATTCATGGGGCAAAGAATGGCATCCTTCATCTTGGAACAGCAAATTAAAAGTTATATGCTACAGCACCATGGTGCACATGTGCACATGTGTAGTGATGCATGCAAATGTATACATCATCACACCATGTCAGCCTTTTTATTTTTTTCATTTTGCCGTTGCAGAGCATCATTGACAAAAAGTTGGTTAATACAACCTATCACTTATCAGCTATAATAGCAGCTGACTGGCAACCCAAGGTTGAGCTAGTGGGAAGGGACCATTCTGCGGTTCCCATCCAGGATCACACCTGGACTAGGCTCCATCCTGGGTGTCATGCAATTTCTTATTCACCCATAGACACAGTTTCTGGCTCAACTGAAATTTCCAAGGAAAAAAGGAATACCATAATCTTCCTCTCCCGGACATTTCACCAGGTAGCAGCAGGAATTAGTTGTGGTATTCATGATTCCTGAAGTTTTGCCCCATTTTTTAGGGTACACCGGAGGGTATCTTTGCAACACTGTGGTGTCCCCACACTGGAGGAAATACTTGTAATACTCGCTTCAATGACAGGCCTCGGTGGGGTATTACCAGGGCTGTCATAGGTTGTTTTTGGGACCAGCGAATACAGTTTGATTGACTCTCCAAACCCACGTTTTCATCATCCTGATATTGCCTTACACTTGATCAACACTTCTGTTAGAAATTGGGTCTCTAGTTGGCAAAGGTATGTACCCTGTCCAAGGAGGGATCACAATCCGAGTCAGGAGAAGTTACAACACAACCTAAGTTATCCTGTGCTCATCCTCTGGTAGCTTGGCACAGAGCAAGCAGGCTGAACTGAGAAGGCAATGTGTAGAGTATTTGTGCAGTAACTCATATAAAAAACATAGTAAATACACCACAAAAAGACACTACACCAGCTAGAAATATAGATTATTTTCTGAACAAAACAAGACCAAAACAACAAACATCCAACATGTAGAAGTTGAGATATTGAATTTTGAAGCAATAAATGCAGCTCAAACGCTTAGAAGTAAGTAGCGCTAAACAGGTTAATTTAGGTTGCGTGGACTGGGCCCAAATTCCAGTTTGGGCTGACTGCGATGGAGCGCCAGACAGCTACAGGACCCACACTGGCCCCGGTGAAGAAAGTACCTTTCTTTGTCACAAGAAACAAGATGCATTGGTCTTCTCCACGCAGTGAAGGTGATGCGTCAGTCAGCTCAGCAAAAGGGTGCCGGAGTCGAGAGGCATCGAGTGATGCATCAGTTCCGCTTCACACAGTTGGGTCGATGTGTTGAAGTCAAGCCTCACGGTCTGGACGTCAGAATGGCGCTTCATCATCCTTGAACCTCGCAACCAGGTACTTGTGGGTGGCACAAGCAGTGTTGCAGGCCCACTAGTAGAATTTCATTTACAAGCCCTAGGTATATGGTATACCAATTGGCAAGGGACCTAAAAAGTAAATTAAATATGCCAAACGGGTGTAAGTCAATCATAACATGTTTAAGGGAGGGAGCACATGCACTTTAGCACTGGTTAGCAGTGGGAAAGTGCTCAGAGTCCTAAAGCCAGCAAAAACAAGTACAGGAAAATAGAGGGAGGCAGGCAAAACGTTGGGGGAAGTCCACCTTAAGGATGTCTGGTCTAACAACTTCTCTACGCACCACTCCCTCTCATGCATAACTCTGCCCTCTTATCTGCACTGGCACCTGTCCTATGCACCCACCCCTCTCTCTGTTCCTTGTACTTGTTCACCATCTGTTCACAAAGCTTTCAAGTGACTCAGTGTCACTAGACACCTTCTGCCAGTCCCAGATTTTTTTTGCATTGTTTTGTACTTTGTATTACAAGACTTGCAGCAAATGGCTAATATGTCTGGACATGTTGAACGTACCAAACTTAACATGGTCCTGCAGGGCAGCTATCACTCTCTTATCTGCACCTGCCTCTTCTCCCTTCCATGCACCTCTCCTCCAATGTGGTCTTGCTTATATTCTGGACACATCCCTGTCCGGCGACATTCTGGACATATCCCTGTCCCGCGACACACCTCTAATTCCCTCCAATGCCTTCTTCCTACCCAGGACTAAACATAACAATACATAGAGTCAGTGAAAGTGTGACTAGACCCTGGAGCATGGCTACATTCCTGCCACTTATCCCCCTAGCCCCATGGCACACTAGCCAGCTTCAGTCTTCCAAACACCAGTGGTTTCTATGGATGCATTTGCTAAATGTCTTTATGCAGTAAGGGATGTCAGCATTGAATCAGTGGCCTGCAGCTAAGGGGAGTGAAAAGGGTTAACAAAGCTTCTTTTTTATTCAGCATTAACAAAGGAGAAAAGACCGGATAGTGACTCTTATAACTGGATATAACTGTCTTCAGTAAATATACGGAACCATTAAAAACTAAATGTTGATACAACAGTGGTGATCTTAGGTAAAAGAGTGCTCGCCTACACAAGAAAGGTTTTCAGGACAAGTGAGGTCGTCACGTAAAAATGGCCAGACGTGGTGGTGAAGCTGTTAATAAAATGAGCATTACTTTCACATTAAGATGACTTTCGTAAAAAAAGAAAAGAAACAGCCTGATACATAAAAAATGCGTTTAACGACAGAAAACATCTACTGGATTCAATATTTGAATCTAGAAGAGATACAATTGTCACCAATTGTGTTATTTTAAGCAACAAAAGAAAGAAAGTTATTCTGAACAATTTGCAGGCACCTGCCAAAAAACCAAAACTATTTTTGTATTTAAATCTGATGAAAATCTCAGTAAGTATTCATCAAGAGCACATTGAGAACACAGACCATGCTGTACCATTATTAGGGCGAGTATTAGACCACTGCGGAGACATTATAAATAGGGTATACGTTCAGTCTGCGAGTTATCAGTAAATATAACCCACTGGGGACTTGGATGGATGCATTATATACGGGCTACATAATGCTCTACGTGCAGTATTTCTACAGAGCTCCTCCCTTCTTCTCTCCTGCCCTTGCCCCCCTTCCTCCTCTCCTCACCTTCATACCTTCTCAAGGTCATTGACAAATTATTACGTTTTACTGCTGTTTTATCGGAAATAATTGTTGTTCTCAATTAATCTCAAATTAACATTACAATAGGTGTTAGAAAATATCAATCTCATAAAATTTACCTTTGCATAAAATATTGTGACTTTCCAGACATTATGGGGGATAGGCTCAAGGATCGGCGATAACCACCGCAAACACCAGTTAGCTGCAGTTTTTTTATCGTCGCCTAACCCTGAAAACTATCGCCATGTTAGCGACGTATTAACAAGCCGTCTCTACATGGCGATTGTATCAGGGAAGGATGGTGAAAACTGTCGCTAAAATCAGTGCGAAGGCATTAGGCAGTCCGGCGTTAGCAGGCGAAAACTACAGATAGGCCCATTAGTGGCAAAAAAAACTCACGTTAATCAGCCTAACATGAGTTTTTTTTTTGCTCTCAGTCAACCTCCATTGTAAAATAGGCATAAAAACCAATAAACTGCAGAATGGAGCAGTCAAGGCCAAGTGCAGCACACATCAACAACCCCCTCAAGCCACCCAACATCCAGTATGAGAGCCAGAATCCCTCGCTGGACCTGCGTCTGGAGCCTGGATGCCTCGCTGGACCTGCGTCTGGAGCCTGGATGCCTCGCTGGACCTGCGTCTGGAGCCTGCATGCCTCGCTGGATCTGCACCTGGAGCCTGACGTGGGATGTGGAGGAGCTGTGGAGTCGATGAGCCATGACGGTAGAAATTGATGCACAACGATCCACATACCTGGTGTGGAAGTCTGGCAGGTCGCTTGGAGACACGTTGCTGACCTGTGTGAGAAGACCGCCTTGCGCACCTTGGAGCTGTCAATAGTAGAGGCGCTCCTCCACCCCAACGTAGGGAGGTCTACATCACATACTACGATCCACCACTATACCATGGTGCATGGAGGGGATTACCAATGGTGGGTGTCACCTCTCTGCATCACAGGCCAGATGATGTTGGGCTGGCCGGACGCTGTGGAAGGTGAAGCCCCTGAGCTGCGCCGAACTTGTGTGGCGTGAGCGCTGCAACTTCATGCCTAAGGGAGCTCTGCTGCATCAACTGCATCGGGAGGTTCACCAGCGGACTTGGTAGTGACTGCTGTGCCCAGGCTTGTGAAATCCCTCCTGGCTAAGGCTCCTGCTGGCTGAGTCACAGATTTGGAGAGAGTGCAGAGGATTGTGCAACGGTGTCAATGTCCAGGTAAGGAGAAGGTGGGATGCATAGCGCAGGACGCCTGTGGGTCGAGTCCCCCAGGCCTAGCACACGTAGATGATGCACCCCCAGTATTGGCTCATCCGCTATGGCGGATGAGCGTCGCACCACTGCTTCCAAGCAGTGCAGAGGAGGAACAATCTTCACATGACGATAACTTACTGATGTAACCGTGCTATGTTTCCCTTGCAGGTGGGAGGGTGGGTAGGACTGCTCCAAGCACGGGGCAAGGCATGAGTGGGTTAGCATGCCCACTCAAGTGTGCAGTGACTGTTTGGTAGGCCCACTCAGGCCGGCCAAAGCCAAAGGAGTGTGGCTCAATGGTTAGAGCGGCAGACCCTGATGCAGAGTTCTGGCCAGGGACCAGGGTTCGATTCCCGCCTCGGCGGGGTCTCAGGCTCAATTTCCTCGGACCTGTTAATTCTCGCCTCGGTGCCTATTCTAATCACGGGCCCCACGCTGCAACTCTGGGCAATAGCTTGCTTAGCCTCCACACCGGCCCCAACAGCGCTAAGGATGCCTGGCTTCACCCTGGGGGTGCCCAGGAGTGAACACTTCACAGGGAAAGCCAGGCGGGGTTCCACAGCGGTATGAGTATCAGCGCCAGGAAGCCGAATAGGCGACACCGCAAGGTGACCGTCTGGTGACAGTGCGCTCTATAAGTACCATGACATTTACATTTACATTTACTTCCCTGTTTATAATGCAGGCTGCATTACAGCCTGCATGGAGAACATGCCCACCCCTCCAGCACCTGGCTGCATGCCTTGTCCCGTTACCAAATACCAATCCCACTGCCTCATCGCAGCGTTGTGATTGGCTCAGGGGAGGGAGCCTGGCTGCCTACTTCCTGTTCCTGGAAGCAGTCACAGGAGAGCCGGAGCAATGAAAACACAGGAACTGGCTTCGAGGTAAGACTTCCCTTATTGAATTTTTTACAACACCCGCTCACACACACATCCCCGCGTCCATGCCCCATCCAGTGTTCTTTCCAGCGTTTACCACCTCACAGCCGTCCAGCCCCCCAACACTTCTCAATGGTGACTGCAGTGCGGCCATGCACAGTGGGCGTACCACCCGTGTGCCAAAGGCACATATGTGGTTGCGACGTATGCCATAACATTGCATTCCATTCCCATGCATACTAATACTAGGCACATTGTAACAGTAGAGTAGGTGTTGCATAGCGGAGACATCAATATCACTATTCCCACATCAGTGAGAGCAACCCAAAACTAACCTTTGCACTCCAAACACAACCGTGAACCCTGGAATTCCTTTTTGATCCCCATAACACACCCACAATCAAATTTGACCCACATGCACACCCCAATTTCAAAATTATACCCCAAAACACCCTCCAAAAATCCATATTATACCCCAAAACACACCCCAAATTCCATATTTTAGCACAACACACCCCCCAATTTTTATATTTTACCCCAAAACACACCCCAATTCCATATGTTCCCCCAACACACACACCAATTTTCATATTTTACATCCGAAACCCATACCCACCTGAAAAACTTTAAATTACCCCATTACTGACCTCACAATGCGTTGTAATCAAATGCAATGTAAAGAAACCTGCGTTGTTGGAGTTGCATTGTTGACGATGTGCTGCCTGTGTTGTAATGGTCGTCTCCCGTGCCAAAAGCAACCCATAGGCTACTCCGTTTGCGTCCATCTGCTCCTGGACCGTGCCCTGCATGAAGGAGCCTTCCTCGTGGACACTCCACCGCTACGACGCCAGTACCCTCCTCGCCATCAACCCTGGATGCCATCTCGCCCCGACCATCCAGGAGGAGGCCTTGCCATCACCTACAGAAGCACACTCCGACTGACCATGCACTCTAATGACCCAAGGGTGACCATGGACCACCTCAACTCCCAGATCCAGACCAAACCTAAGCACATCCACTGTGGCACCCTCATGGGCAGGCCCCTCGGACCTTGGACACCCATTCTCAAATACCATTGTTGACCTCATTCCACCCCAGTGTCTCCCATCCACCAACGATGTCCTACTGGGTGATCTCAAGTTCCACCAGGACAACCCCAGTGACCAGGACACCACCGCCTTCTGGGGAAGGTCTCCAACATCAGACGCAAGCAGCAAATCACCTCAACAGGCCACATAACAGGACACACGGTTGAGCATGTCACTGTCACCAGTGGGAGCTTCAACTTCAGCCACAACACCGGACTCTCCTGGACCGACCATCCTTAAATACATCATGTCTTCACCTTGCACACCGGACACCAACGCCATCATCGCAACCCCTCGCAGCTGGATCTAGGCCACCATAGGCCGTCTCGTCAACTCTCTCCGTACCAACACTCCACCACTTTTTCCAACCAATGTCACCCCTTCGTGCAACTGCCACTGATGGATCTCCAACAGCGCAGACATTCGGGCACCCCTAAAGAACAGCTCTGCGTCAGTACCTTCCGTCTGCCTGATGGCAGGCGTAAGGGTGAAGCATTGCCACAGGAATGGGCTGGCCCCATGCATTGATGGAGTTGCGTCATGGTTGTGACACGACTGCAGCAATGCGTGCCTTTTGCGCAGACATATACATCAGGATTCCTGACGTATCTGTCATTATTTGCATCATGGAGCACTGTCCAGTGAATACAGCGCATCCATGCTGTTGCAAGAAGGACGTAGTGAGAAGTGTTGCAACGCTGTCTTGTTGTAGCGCAGCAACACTTTTCATGACTGTGGCCCAGGAATGCGCACTATCTCATTGATGGTGCGCATTCCTGCACGGTAGTTTTGTCGCAGGGCAGCGCTGCAACATTGCTTGCAGCGCTGTCCAGCACCAAAACTGCAGTGATGTGGGCCCAAGTGTTATCCCCATTTTTAAGACCAGCTATTTTCTGGTCTTAAGTAACTGGCTCTAACTGCAGTTAGAGCCAGTTTTTTGGGTCTTCAGAAGTCCAATGATCACCTTGTAGATATGGAGTAATGGTGTTTGTGGCCGTTTTTGCACGGGAACGCCTCTCCGGCATATAATTATCGCTAACAGAAGTGGCGATCTTTTAATCTGACGTATTCACCTGAAAACTGTCGCTAATGGCTGTTAGCGACAGCTTGAGAATACGGCAATAACATTATCGCCGCTTTAGCGGCAGAAAAGTGCTGCTAACGCGGCGATATCTCCTTGAGAATATGCCCCTATCAGTTTTAATCTTAAAACTTAGATCAACATTTGTTTTGTTTCCTCTTTCACAGTAGCTATGTTATGTAATGCTATGCTATGCTGTGCTTTATGTTATGTTATGCTATGCTATGTTACGTTATGCTATGCCACGCTATGCTACATTACGTTGCGTTACGTTAGGTTATGTTATTACCTTTTATATTGTGCCAACAAACACTAGTAAAAATCATGAAACTGATCTGGCGGAAACCAGTCTATGATAGTGTCTGTCGCCCTGTTGGTGTTTGGTTGCATTTGATTAGTAGAGAGTTTCGGTGGTAAGTTTCAAACTGTTTTTGGACCAGTTTGTAAGGGTGGCCATGCTAAAGAATAAATCCACTTGTCTCTCGATCCTCGTGACGGTGTGATCAGTTTGTGATACTTTATCTGTGTGTTTCTAGGGTGTAGTCTGGTGTTATATGCATTCTGGGCGCCTAGAACAAAACATTTTTACGTTGCTGGTTGTTGGCTGGGTAAATTGACTTAAAGAGCTGAAGCGATCGTTCAGCGCCACTGAAACACTATAAAATGGATTTACATGCAATATCTACCATACTGCAAACCATTAATGATCCACAAAGGAATGTTCCTAATAAAGAAGGTAAATATACCTCTCACCTCCATGAGTCATCTAATGACCTGCTGTTAATGCCTCCCACAGCACAACCTCGGGACACGTCCCCGTTCCTATTTTTTTAATTTAGATTTCATTGAAGACTTTTCCCAGCCCTGTTTATATAGTGTTTGTAATGCTTATGTTGCATGTGTTGGATTGTTTTTCTTGTATAGTTAATTAGGATGAAGTCATCATCTGACAGTGAATGTGCTTTTATCTGACAACATTTAATTCATTTACAGTAACTCCCGGGGGCAGCATCCACTGAAGTGATCCAACTATGCTGCACTTTAGACACTTATAGACAACAGAAATCAGGGGCGGCTGCTCCTTAATGGCGAAGGAGCGTCGCCCCACTGGTCAGAGTCAGTCACAGAAAAATAAAATGATATTGAAACAATAATATAATTTTATTTTTCTGCGGCTGGCTCTGGCTGAGGTTGCTCTGGCTGAGGTTGCGCGTGTGTAGGTGAGACTGGGCCATGACAGGGAGTAGTAGTGGGCATTTCAGTTTGGCCGGCGGTCTTAGGCTGGCAAAACAGACATGCGCACTTTCTAATCCTCCAACCCAGCTGTGTTGTACAGTTGTGTTGGAGAAAAGCCGCAGGCTCCCGGGCACTGTCTGAACAGCAGACTAGGCCGCCCAGACCAATTCTGGCACTGCTTTCATAGCATGACAACAGTATCTGGATTCGGTGGGGAGCCTGTGCTTTCCCAGTGACTGCTGGGAAGCTCTGAGGTGGCTGTCAGGGTAGCGGCAGGTAATCTTTTTTATTTTTTTTATCCTAAATCCCCCCCGCACCCTGCACATTGGCTGTGCGGCAGCCGCCACTGCAGCACATACTTATAAACAGGCATCATGCACTTCTTCCTGGGCAGGAAGAATTATTTGAGATTGTCATGCATCGCGCTCGCATTTTAGGTGCTCGCCGGCTTCTCTGTTCCTTCATGACTGAAATGCCTGCATATTCTACTTTTGCCAATGCTTGGCCCCCTACCTAATTGCCTCCAGCTGATGTCTAGAGTCAGTAAGCCGTATTTCTTCTGCATTGCAGTGCCTGAGGACATTCACTTTGCTGCCTTAATTACCTCAGAGCGTCCTCCATTTTGTCTTTCAGGCTCTGTGGATTGCTCTCATGCTGGAGGTGCACCTTCTATTTTTGAATATTCCCTTTATTTATTTATAACCCTTATGGCTCTTTCATGACTTTTTTTTGTTTGTTTTTAACTGGAGAGTGCTACCTTTCTTTTCTCAGTTATAACCTTAGCTACATAATTTTTGACATTCTTCAATTGGAGTCTTTCTGGCTCTATGCCGTACCATGCTTTCCCTCAGGTAAAGAACACTGTCTGCAATCTAAGTTCTTACAGTGGTTAGTCCATACCACCTCTTTTGTGAAGCCTGAACATCACGGCTAGTGTTTAGTCCGTGTAGCGACTGCTGTACTATTTAGGGGACTCTTTTTATGAGTAAACTATGTAAACCGCAGTTTGTTTTTATTCCTAAAGTGCATACCTCATCATCATCTTCTCTTCCTGCTCCAGTTCTGGGTACATCTCCCAACACAGGGACGATGGCTGGGGTGGCTCCAAATCGTGCTTCCTCATCACAATCTTCATCTAAATCATCTCCACCTTCTTCAACTTCTAAACGCTTGAAGCAGGATCCTTCTCCTGACAAGACTTCTCCTCCCATCTCTCTGGAACTGCTGTTGGAGGAAATCCGTGCCTTGCGTCCGTTTGTAGAGGGAACAAACCACAGAATGCAATTCTTGGAGGAGAAATGGTCTACAATGGACTGTAGAGTGTCTTCAATGGAACAGCAACTTTCGGTGGTCCAAGGTGACTCCCAGAGACTTACCTCTCTTGAGACGACCCTGTCTCCTTTTTAGGTCTAGCTACAAATGCAGCGCATGCGCTGCTTCGCTAGCGAGACTCTATTGCTGCCGCTTTGGTGATGGAAGGGAGACAGGAGGTGGCACGCGCGGACAGAAGATGTGCACTCCGTACGCGTGCACATCTCCTGTCCGCGCGTGCCAACTACTCTCTCCCTTCAGCTGAGAAACCGACAGCACAGCGCGCGCATTGCACACTTTCACTTTCCCTCCCCTTCAAGAACCCGGACATTCCACGGCCACCGCTTGTCTTTTCTCCTACGTCAATCGCCGAGAACATTTGAGCAGGGGGGAGAGCTGCTTCGTGAAAGTTGAAGCACAGTTTCCCTTTTTATCGCCAACCGCGGCCTTCATCACGAATAGGGTTGACTCTGAGATGAAGGCCTACGTGCAAGGCTTCTCCAAGCTTATCTGCCTGAAACCGAGACTCTGCTGCGCGGTGCCAAGGCTGAACGAGCTGACATAATATTTCTAGAAGAAAAAGCATATTTTATACATGGCACCCGGCTGACAACTCAAAGACATGTCTACATTTTGTTCTTTAAAGATGGCTTCTAATATGGTCTGACACAACACTACATAAACATTAGTGGGTGATGGTGTAAGCCAGTGCATAGGGCCACAGGGCAGCTTTAAAAAGCACTGACGAGCAGGTCTAAATGCATGTGTCAAGTGCGTGTACACAGTGATGTTTAGTGATTGCTCTGCGTGTCTCATGTTTATGAGTTTGAGGGGTGTATGGTTAGGACTGAGTTTGGAGCGACAGAGACCATCCTATTAGTCAAAGGGTTTGATTGCTAGCTGTCAGTATTTTCTTTTCATTAAGGGGGGTGTGGTGTAACGGCAAGGGCTGCGGACTTTTGGGGCTGGGGAACCAGGTTTAAGTTTCGGCATGGCTCAGCATCTTGTCATTCTGGGCAAATCACCTACTCTCCCCGTGCCTACTATAAAATTAATGTGTCCTGGTGTAAGGTAACTGGTGCTCATGTAAAGGGCTCTGATACCTTCGGGTGGAGTTCGTGCTATACAAAACTGCTACAAAAAAAAGGAGTAGGGTGAAAAAAGTAATGGTTTAACCCTGGTGCCCAACACGCACTCATTTGGGACACATCACTGTCCTAGTTTTCAAAGTGTGGCAAGGCAGGTGGAGTAAGACAATAGCACAGGCAGGTGCTAGCCATTCTGGGCTAGTTTAAGTGATGCAGCCCCTTTCCCAGCAGCCAATGAGAGAGCATCTTACTCATGCTTGTGCTGCCCGGTAGTTAGGCAGCTGCAGCACGGGTGGACATCTGGGAATGTGAGATGCAGAAACAGAGAGCTTGTCACTGACCCGTCACCTCGTGGATAGTTATAATTACATGCAGACCGAAAGAAAGTGCTTGTGTCGACTCCTCAGTTTTCATCACATCTGTTGGAACCAAAGGAGTAGAGGGCACTTACAATGTGCAATATTTGTCACAAATATTTTTAGCATCTAGGTAAGTAATATAAGGAAAGGCTCGCATAATTTCCCATCTTTGCTGCAATGACTTCATTAGCGTAAGACACCAAGGCACAAAGATTATGCTATCTGAAGATGAAGTTGGGAATTGTATCAAAGTAACTGCCTGGAAAATGATGATCTACCCCATGTCTTCTAAGCACCTACAACATTCAGTTAGGATCTACAAATTTGCTCCAATTTATCATGAAGCCAGCAGTGTTTTTTTGCAGAAGCAAAAATGAACTTTTGTACTTCTCTCTAGAGCCAACATTAACTTTTGCAACAACAAAACATAACCATCCACAACAGAATTAAACAGAGCAACATAACACAACCTTACAATATAGAACTTAATGGAGATTAATTTCAAGTTCTCTCCATTGTGGTGTTTTACGTAATCTGGCACCTGGTTTCTGGTGTCTGGTGTCAGATATAACAAGCATTTGCAATGCAATAGGTCTCGCAGTTACGAGAGTGTCAGCTATTGGCATTGAAAAAATCAATGCCTTTTATTTATGTTTAAAAAATTAATAAATGGCATTATTATTTGCAATGTCAATAGCTCAAACTCGCGAAATGCGAGACCTATTGCATTGCAAATGCTTGTTTACAACCTTTTGGCCAAAGCTTCTAGACATGCCTTCTACCACGTCTCTTAGCATTCAGAGAGCTCACCGACTTGGCCCTCGCCCTCCAATCTCTACGTCTATGGTCAGGCCAAGGGGAGTTATCATTCTCTTTTTGAAATTTACAGATCTGCTCTCAGTCCTCTCTGCGGCTAGGGCCAAACGACAAATTTCTTGGCTCGGTCAGAAGGTGTTTCTTTCCCAAGATGTTGCCAATGCTACGGCAGTCAGACGGAAGGAGTTCCTTAATCTTCATCCGCCTCTTCGATTCTTTGGAGCCAGATATGGTCTTTTCCATCACTGTATATTCAAGGTGACTTTCCGGACCCGAACTTGGTCCTTTGAAGATCCTGCGGAACTTAAAAAGTTTCTTCACACTCATAATACAAGCCACATGGACACTGCTGGTCCCTCTAATGGCTGACTAATGTATGCTTTTTGCATTGCAAATGGTATTCTTTAATATAATTGAAATGCTTTTTGCATTGGTTCTTCTATTATTTTTACCATTCAATCTGTTATTTTAGCCATGCAATTTTTGGAGTTTTTCTGGTTATAACATAGATTTTATCGACCCTCCCTAGGGTCCATTAGTTGTCAATTTTTGCTGTTTTCCGTGTGTTTTATTTCTTTATTTGTTGTAGCTCTCTCTATGTTGTCTATTTTAAGGTTTTACCTGTTGCTTATGTTTCTCTTTTATATCTTTCTTATGTTTAAATAGCGTTGTAGTTTTTCTTGTGTTAATGATGTTTAGCGTCTTTCTTTTGCCTGCCTGTACAGGTTCGTTTGTTCGTGTTCCATACAATGGTTTCATTTCCTCTCTATTTCTTGTTCCGATGCGGTCTGGTTCTCCCCTTTTTCGGGCGTCTCATCTTTTCGTGTTCAAAAACAATGAGGAGAGTTAGGACTCTGAAGACGGCCGTCTTTGTCCCGAACTATTTATTGATAAACAAAAAGAGACGGCCAGCAGTAGCCTACTGTCTGACGTTTGTGAAAGAGTGGCACCTCATAGGTTTGTTAATAAAACCCTCACACACCAACCTGGTTTGTGTCATGCTTCATCATCAGGTTCCAGCCAGGCAGCCTGAGTTACAGTGGAGCGGGTTGTTTTTTTTGAGGTGGTGTGATGTGTGATTATGTGTGTGAGTTTACTTTTAAAAATACTTGTTATGTTATGTTATGTTATTTATTCTTTTGTATAGCGCAACGGTTACTCAAAAAGAGTGTCCCGGCGCTTTCGGTAAGGAGAACTAATTCAGTAACATAACACAGTTAAAAGAGTAAAAAACAAACAGACAAAAAAGAGAGAACTGCTGGAAAACCTACTGGGTAAACAGCCACGTTTTGAGACCTCTTCTAAAATCAAGAAGAGTAGTAGCCCCCCGAAGTGGGAGTGGAAGCGAATTCCACATCTGTGGAGCCAACAAACTGAAAGAGCGGCCGCCCAGGCGGGCTCTCTTAACACGAGGGACAACCGCCAAAAGTAGAGATTCCGACCTCAGCGCACGAGCCGGGTGGTAAAAGGCCACTCTCTTTTGGAGATGCTTTGCTCCCACGGCGTGGAGCGCCTTGTAGGCCAAAGTCATAGCCTTAAAGGCGATCCGTTTGCGCATAGGTAGCCAGTGCAGCGTCACCAGTAACCCGGAGACGCTGGTGCGTCTGTTTAGACCAAAAATGGCCCTGGCCGCCGCATTCTGCGCAACTTGAAGGCGCTGCAGCAGATACTTTGGTAGGCCCAGGTAAAGAATGTTGGCATAATCCAACCTGGAGCCTATCAGAGCCTGTACAGTCAGCCTCCGGTGCTCCTCTGACAAGAGGTGCTTCCAGTGTGCTACCACTTGTTTTATTATTGGTGCCCTGGGGTATGATTAAAATTACAATAGAGAGTGGACAGTATATTCCAGTTACTATGTGTAGCTGCGAATAGTGTCAGTTGGACGACATGTTTCAGCCCTAAGAAAAAATGGACGGGCTTTCTTCAGGACCTCTCCAAAAAGTGAATAAGAGTGCAGAAATTAGTGAGTGGTAAAAAATTACCACGTGTATGGCATATTCACACTCGCGCTAAGGAGTGTATATCATGCTTAGAGGACTGCCCATTTAGTGTCCTCTCAAAATGTTTGATACCTGTAAGTCAAAATACAGATTTGGAACAATTACATTCATTGTAATACCTGATGGTATCTATTATCACCAGTGCTAGCTAATGATATCCAGTGATCAAACACATTCATGCTGTGGATATCGACTGTACTGGTGGTAAATGGTAGGTGCAGCGTAATTATCACTATGTAAGACTACGTGGTGCCTATTTTAGAGACATTCCATGCTGTGCACACTGACAGACAAACAAACACATGCTTAATTGTATAACGATAATAGGTTCATGCTTGTGTCTAGTGGTATCCATTATCAGCGTTGAATACAATGTGTGCCTATACCTAAATAAATAGACACTCGTGCTGTTCCTTTATATTATAACCAGGAAAATATGTGGTGGAAATATCCACAAGGAGAACATGCGTGAACTGTCAAACTGCATGCATCTGTAAGGAGAGAAGAAAATGATCCCACACGTAATTACATGGTTCCAGTGGTAGATTTTCTAATCTTGTCCCGGGGAGTGGGGGAGTAACGGAGGGTTAAAATTTGCCTCCTTGTAACAATCTCTATAAAGGAGAAGAGGGGGGGGGGTCATGGCCGATTTTAGAGGATTGACAATCTACGATGAAAAATCAATATTTCAGTAAGTGACCGTGCGGCTGAAGAAGCCGCCGTCTATCAAGGAAGAGTCTTGCTTGTGCGTTGAGACGCTCCCGCTGTGTAACCTGTTTGGCTTCCCCGTGGCAAGGCTGGTAAGCGCTGGCTGCCGGTCGGGTGTTAAATTGGGCAACTGCTTCCGTGTTTGCCGAAAAGACGTCATCACGCGGGAGGCATATGACGCGCGGCGGCTACGGAACACTAGAACGGCCAAAAGTGCCGTTCCTTGCGTGATGGAACCAGCGTTTGTTTTGCACGCTACAAGGGTGTGTTCACCACTGAATAATATATACAAATAAGCATGTGTTTGTTTGTCTGTCAGTGTGCACAGCATGGAATGTCTCTAAAATAGACACCACGTAGTCTGACATAGTGATAATTACGCTGCACCTACAATTTACCACCAGTACAGTCGGATCACTGACATAATATCGACTACAAAAATATAGGCATTTAAAATATCGACTCCAAAATATCGACTACAAAAATATCGAAGTCCTATCTACAAACAGGTAAGTACAAAAAATATCGAGTCAAAAATATCGTTTAAACATATGTACTTTGTAAAAATATCGAATTTATTAAAATTATTGTAAAATTAAAAAATTATTTAAAAAAATTAATAAAATATACTTAAAAATACTTAAATAACCTTAAACTTATTAAATATTTAATTTAAGTTATTAAAAAAATACAATTTTATTTGTTATATATATATATTAACAGAATATTATTAAAAAATATACAATATTATTACCGTAGCATAGCAAGAGTGTTAAAATTACTATTCCCACTCCAATGAGTGCAACAGTAGGGAAAGCGTTGGATACCATAGGGGTAAAAATTACTGTTCCCACTCCAAAGAGTGCAACAGTAGGGAAAGCGTTGGATAGCGTAGGGGTAAAAATTACTATTCCCACTCCAGTGAGTGCAACAGTAGGGAAAACGTTGGATAGTGTAGGGGTAAAAATTACTATTCCCACTCCAGTGGGTGCAACAGTAGGGAAAGCGTTAGATAGCGTAGGGGTAAGAATTACTATTCCCACTCCAGTGAGTGCAACAGTAGGGAAAGCGTTGGATAGCCTAGGGGTTAAAATTACTATTCCCACTCCAAAGAGTGCAACAGTAGGGAAAACGTTGGATAGCGTAGGGGTAAAAATTACTATTCCCACTCCAGTGGGTGCAACAGTAGGGAAAGCGTTGGATAGCGTAGGGGTTAAAATTACTATTCCCACTGCAGTGAGTGCAACAGTAGGGAAAGCGTAGGATAGCGTAGGGGTAAAAATTACTATTCCCACTCCAAAGAGTGCAACAGTAGGGAAAGCATTGGATAGCGTAGGGGTTAAAATTACTATTCCCGCTCCAAAGAGTGCAACAGTAGGGAAAGCGTTGGATAGCGTAGGGGTAAAAATTACTATTCCCACTCCAAAGAGTGCAACAGTAGGGAAAGCGTTGGATAGCGTATGGGTTAAAATTACTATTCCCACTCCAAAGAGTGCAACAGTAGGGAAAGCGTTGGATAGCGTAGGGGTAAAAATTACTATTCCCACTCCAAAGAGTGCAACAGTAGGGAAAGCGTTGGATAGCGTAGGGGTAAAAATTACTATTCCCACTCCAGTGAGTGCAACAGTAGGGAAAGCGCTGGATAGCGAAGAGGTAAAAATTACTATTCCCACTCCAGTGGGTGCAACAGTAGGGAAAGCGTTGGATAGCATAAGGGTAAAAATGCCTATTCCCACACCAGTGAGTGCAACAGTAGGGAAAGCGCTGGATAGCGAAGAGGTAAAAATTACTATTCCCACTCCAGTGGGTGCAACAGTAGGGAAAGCGTTGGATAGCGTAGGGGTAAAAATGACTATTCCCACTCCAGTGGGTGCAACAGTAGGGAAAACGTTGGATAGCGTAGGGGTAAAAATTACTATTCCCACTCCAGTGGGTGCAACAGTAGGGAAAGCGTTGGATAGCGTAGGGGTTAAAATTACTATTCCCACTCCAGTGAGTGCAACAGTAGGGAAAGCATTGGATACCGTAGGGGTAAAAATTACTATTTCCACTCCAAAGAGTGCAACAGTAGGGAAAGCATTGGATAGCGTAGGGGTTAAAATTACTATTCCCACTCCAAAGAGTGCAACAGTAGGGAAAGCATTGGATAGCGTAGGGGTTAAAATTACTATTCCCACTCCAAAGAGTGCAACAGTAGGGAAAGCGTTGGATAGCGTAGGGGTAAAAATTACTATTCCCACTCCAAAGAGTGCAACAGTAGGGAAAATCCTTAGCCCAGAACCTTGTTTACTCTTTGATTGAGCACATTTTAATTTCAGATCATGCTCCGGTGATTGCGGACTTCGATTTACTTCCTCCCCACTTTAAAATGTGTAGATGGATATTTAATAACTATCTTTTACAGCATCCGGTCTTTTCTTCTACCTTTACCTCCTTTGCTGAGGATTTTTTCTCTATTAATGAAGATGGCTCTATTTCTCCTGTTTTAGTGTGTTACAGTTTTAAAACAGCTGCTCGAGACTTTATTATTGACTTTGTTTCTTAGAAAAAGAAACTATCTTCTAATAAACATAAAGCATTATTATCTTCTATCAAACTATTAGAGCACCAGTTTTATACTTCCTCCATATCCTACTCTGCAACAACTTATTCGTGCTAAGATGGAGTTTAATACAATTTCTACTGATAGAGCCTCCTCCATCATGCTTCTTAGTAGACTCAAAAGTTTTTGGCAACCAGGCCAGAGGTCAGGCGCACAGCAAATGGTAAGAAAATGTATCAAAAAGATGTGTATATAAAGTGAACTCCAAGGGAGAAAGGGATAGGTCACCATACAATCCCCAAAGAACTCAGAAAATATTCCTGAGTTGAACAAATTTAGAGGAGATATCTCCCTGAGCTCCACAATTGAAAGTAACACAGCATTATTTTGCCAAAAAAGTATAAGGAACAGTTCCACTCAAGTGCAGGAGTAATGTCTCTCTTGAAACAGAACAAATCCGTAGTAGGAAGCAATCCACAATTCCAATTGTTAGGGTATTCCAAAGTCTTTAATGGTATTTTCTTCAAGCAAATCATTTAGTTGCCATACAGCCACAGCCACTGCTTCTTAGTAGCGCCAGAGACTATGGCGGTCGTAATAAGGTTGGCACACTTCTCGCTAATTATTTAAAAGCCAGAAAAGAGAGAACATTCATTGAATCTATTCAGCCTAATGATGGTAAACATCTCTTTAAAGATACAGATATATTAGCCGAATTGACAACTTTTTATACTGCCCTATACACTCCTGAGTCACCCTCCACAGATAAACTTATGAATGATAATCTTAGTACTATTCCCTCTTCTTCTTCTGATCTAGATTTTACCTCTCTCGACATAGATCTTTCATTACAGGAAATCTGTTCCTCTTTAAATTCTCTGAAGAAGAACAAATCCCATGGCCCTGATGGCTTTTCTGTAGAATTGTATCTTGCATAGGAAAGAGACCTCTTGAGATCAATGCAGCTTTCCAGGCAAAAACATGCTCGTGTTGCCTTGCTTTCAATGCAGCGCGTGCACGTTTTGGCGATTTCCTTGCGGGAGCACACAGCGACATTTGGTCGCACGCTCCCGCATGGGAAATGCTGCCTGCTCTCGGCGCACCCCCCGTGCGCGCCTGCGTGCAATGCTTGTTTTTGTAAGCATTGGCCGAGCGCGCACACAACTCCCGGATTTCCCCCTCCACATCTTGTGCGCGGCCAATGCTTGTTTACAATGTTAGTGTTGGCCAACGGTAATACTGGCGAGTGACTTCTATGCTTAGCAGGGCCTCCCTTTACCGCGCCTTTCACTAATGGCTGAAGCGGGGCCTCTTGGTAGCACAGATTGATGGACCGGACTTTAATGTTCTAATAACAAGCTTCGAATATCTGGAGAAAGTGTATTTTCGAGACTCCCTGCCGGAGCCAATGGCTCCCGAAATAATCTTTCCCCAAATACTCTTGTGCACGCGCGACCCCTGTGTCTGCGCGCTCGGCGCAGGTTGTGTGAGACTGAAAGACGAGTTTGAAATATGGTCCATCGATAGGCCCACTATTTGTGTCTGAATCAGTGACGAATGGCAGATTTCTCTGCAGGAAAGGAATGTGTCAGTGACTCGTCACCTGAAAGTCGTCTCCTCCCCGTGTCATCGCCTCTCTGTGGTGTCTTTCGGAACCGCATGTGGCACAAGACCCGCTCTAAGAAGTCCGGCAGTCTGTGCGGCGGAACAGACCCCAACCGGAACTGGGATGCCGGATTCGGAGGTAGAAGCTGGTGCCGTCTTTTTTGATGTGGTAGTTTTACAAATAGAGTTACTTTGGGGCATCACCCCTTAAACAAACCATTACTTGGACCTCCATTCCTATGCCCCGCCCTATCCTTTCTGTCTCTTTCTTTATCAACGCCCACATCATTGCTTCCTTTCTTACTTCCCCTTTGCCCTCTGTATTTCCCCAATGCCTTTCAGCGGCCTTCCCTCCATGTTTCCTTGCTTTCTTCCTCTACTACATCTCTACCATCCTCCTTCTGCATCCATCCTGTGATACTCACCACCCTTCCTTTCTTCCCCACTCTCTCTTACTACCTTCCTTTCTTCCTCCCACAATCTTCCCCATACCTCCTTCCTTACTTTCCATAATGGCTTACTGTCATTACTTCTTCCATCCACGTTCTCTTGCTACTTGCATTGCTCTCTCCATTGGTCTCTTCATCAATTCCTTCCTACCTCCCCTCCCTTCCTTTTTCTCTCTCTCGCTCTGCCGTTCTTTCCTTCATCCTATCCTTACTCCTTTCATACCTGCATTTCTCGCTCATCTTTCCTCACTCCCTCCATGTATCCCTCCTTTCCTTTCTTCCTTCATCCTTGGATACCTCCCTTAGTCCCTTATTTTCTTCTTCTCTTCCTCTGCCGTTCCTTCTTCCTTCCATCTTCTTTTCTTTCTCTATTACTCCTCCATCTTCTCTTCCACTCTGTTTCCCTCGCTTCCATCGTTCCTTCTTTCCTACGTCATTCATCCTTCCTTCCTCTCTTATGCTCCTCCTACTTCAGCCTTTTTATACTTGTTTATTTCCTTCTTTCTTTACATAGATCCTCTTCCTATTCCTACCTCTCTTCCTCAAGGTCCCCTGTATGGTAATATCACCTCTTTCCCTGTCGATAGGGCCCGGCACCAGCGCGGACCCTTGCTCGGACACATACCAAGGGCCCAGTGCTGAATCTGAAGTTGAGGTGAGGTCTGTCGGTTATATGAAGTATAAGGAGTCATGGAAACTTCAAGGCCTTCCTCACCATCCACATCTACTCCCAGCTCCTCATGTACCCCTTTGAATACAAATGTACCAACCCAGCAGATAAGTCTGAGCTGGTGAGTGACCCCCAATCCTGCTACTGTTGTTTCATGTACTGTTAGGCCTGTTTATTATTCTCTGTTTGGTTGGCTTTACAGAGGGTTATCTATTCAGGACACACCAGAGGGTCTTTATTCTGAAACCCCTCGACCTCTCCAGTCAATCAGTCCCCAGTTTTGTATTTCCTTTCAGACAGCTGCATTTTTGGAGTTTAAAGCAATAAACTTGGTTACAGTTGTAGAAGAAGACAATTTTGTAGGTTTTCATGCTGGTCTCCCAAGGCCAGCCTCTGGGATGCATGTTGTATCACAGACCAGGGCTACATTGTGCCCCAAGTCTCCCAGGAATAGGCCCTTGACTTGGTGTCTGGAGGCCAATGTATGCTGCAGCCTTTCCACTATGTGAATCTCAACTATTTTGTTCAGATTATTGGACTTTCAACTATCCTTTTCGGTGCACAGTCAAAATATCGACTACAAAATATCGACTGGACACAATATCGAGTTTTAAATATCGAATGGCCAAAATATCGACAGGACAGAATATAGACATCAAAAATATCGTTATTAAGGTAAGTAATGTAATATCGATTGTAAAAAATATAGACATTTAAAATATCGAAGTATATAATATAGTTTAATAAAATTATCGATTTTTTGATAATATTGATTTTTTTTATAGTGATATTTATGCTATTATGTGTGTTAAAAGTGTCAGTCAATCAATCAATCAGAGCATTTATATAGCGCACTACTCACCCGGAGGGTCTCAAGGCGCTGGGGGGAGGGGGTCCGCTACTGCTCGAACAGCCAGGTCTTGAGCTGCTTCCTGAAGGCGAGGTGGTCCTGGGTCAGGCGGAGGCGGGTCGGAAGGGAGTTCCAAGTCTTGGCGGCCAGGTAGGAGAAGGACCTTCCTCCTGTGGTGTCTCTTCGGATGCAGGGGACGGCGGCGAGGGCGTGGCTGGTCGATCGAAGCTGGCGTTTGGGAGCGTAGAAGTTGAGGCGGCTGTTGAAGTATCCTGGTCCTTGGTTGTGTAGGGCTTTGTGTGCGTGGGTGAGGAGCCGGAAGGTGATTCTCTTGTTTACCGGGAGCCAGTGCAGGTCTCTCAGGTGTCCGGAGATGTGGCTGCGGCGGGGGATGTCCAGGATGAGTCGTGCTGAGGTGTTCTGGATCCGCTGGAGTCTTTTCTGGAGTTTGGCGGTGGTTCCGGCGTAGAGGGAGTTGCCGTAGTCCCGACGGCTGGTGACGAGGGCCTGGGTGACCGTCTTCCTGGTCTCGGTGGGGATCCATCGGAAGATCTTGCGTAGCATGCGCAGGATGTTGAAGCACGACGAGGAGACGGCGTTGACTTGTCTGGTCAGGGAGAGGGAGGAGTCCAGGATGAAGCCCAGGTTGCGTGCGTGGTCAGTTGGTTTGGGTGCGCTGCTCAGGGCGGGGGGCCACCAGGAGTCGTCCCAGGCGGAGGGTGAGGATCCCAGGATGAGGACTTCCGTCTTGTCCGAGTTCAGTTTCAGGCGGCTGTTCGACATCCAATTGGCTACGTCTGTCATCCCTTCGTGCAGGTTGGCTCTGGCGGTGGCGGGGTCGTTAGTGAGGGAGAGGATCAGCTGGGTGTCGTCGGCATAGGAGATGATGTTCAGGTTGTGCTGGCGTGCGATGGCTGCGAGGGGGCTCATGTAGACGTTGAAGAGTGTTGGGCTGAGCGAGGAGCCTTGAGGGACGCCGCAGATGACTTCGGTGGCCTCCGATCTGAACGGGGGGAGGCGGACTCTCTGTGTCCTTCCGGCGAGGAAGGAGGTGATCCACTCCAGTGCCTTCTCCTGGATTCCGACGTTGCTGAGGCGCTGTACTAGGGTACGGTGGCAGACAGTGTCGAAGGCCGCGGAGAGGGCCAGGAGGATGAGGGCCGCTGTTTCTCCGTTGTCGAGCAGGGCTCGGATGTCATCGGTAGCTGCGATCAGGGCGGTCTCGGTGCTGTGGTTGGCCCGGAAGCCAGACTGCGAGAGGTCGAGGGAGCCGTTTGTCTCGAGGAAGGCGGCCAGTTGCTTGTTGACGGTCTTCTCGATGACTTTGGCCGGAAACGGGAGCAGCGAGATGGGGCGGTAGTTCTTGAGGTCGGTTGCGTCTGCTGATGGTTTCTTGAGTAGAGCGCTGAGTTTGGCGTGCTTCCAGCTCTCCGGGAAGGTGGCGATGTCGAAGGAGGTGTTGATGATGTCCCGCAGGTGGGGTGCGATGACAGCGTCGGCCTTGTTGAAGACGTGGTGAGGGCAGGGGTCTGTCGGAGATCCGGAGTGGATGTAGTTCATCGTGCGGATGGTGTCTTCGGTGCTGATCGGGGTCCAGGCGCGGAGGGAGGTGGTGGGGGGCGGTGGTTCGGTCGTGGCGTGCGTTGGTTGAGTGCTGAAGCTGTTGTGTATGTCCGCGATCTTGTTGTGGAAGTAGGAGGCGAGGGAGTTGCAGAGGTCTTGCAAAGGGGTGATGTCGTTGTTTCCGGCGTTGGGGTTGGAGAGCTCTTTCACGATGTTGAAGAGTTCCTTGCTGTTGTGTGCGTTGTTGTCCAATCGTTCCTTGAATGCGGTTTTCTTGGTGGCGTGGATCAGCTGGTGGTGTTTTCGGGCGGCGAGCTTGAGGGCAGTCATGTTGTCAGGTGTTGGGTCTCTGCGCCAGGTTTTCTCGAGTGCTCTGCAGTTCTTCTTGGAGCTCTTGAGTTCGTCGTTAAACCATGGGGCTTTCTTGCTGCCGGGTCTGCTCGGCGGGGTCTTCAGCGGGGCGAGGTCGTCTGCGCAGTCGCTGATCCATTTCGTGAGGTTGGTGGCTGCTTGGCTGGGGTTTGTTGTGCTGGTGGGAGGGTTCTTGCTCAGGGAAGTAGCGAGCTGGTCTGCAGTGATCTTGTTCCAGCTTCTGCGGGGAGCCTGTTGCTGGTGATGGTGGAGCGTGGTCCTTCTGAAGCTGAAGTGGACGCAGCTGTGGTCCGTCCAGTGGAGTCCCGTGGCGTGGCTGAAGGCGATGTCCTTGCTGGAAGAGAAGATAGGGTCGAGTGTGTGTCCGGCGTAGTGGGTGGGGGTGTTGACCAGTTGCTTGAGTCCGAGGTTCGCGAGGTTGTCCAGCAGGGTGGTGGTGTTGCGGTCGTTGTTGTTCTCCAGGTGGAAGTTGAGGTCCCCGAGGAGGATGTAGTCAGCGGAGGGGAGGGCGTGCGGGCTGATGAAGTCGGCGATGTCCTCGCTGAATTGTGTGCGTGGTCCCAGGGGGTCTGTAGATGAGGGTGGTCTTGGGGTTGACGTGGATCTGGAAGTGCAGGTGTTCGGCGGGTGCGAGGGTGTCGTCGGTGTTGGTCATGATGCGGATGGTGTTCCTGTGGATGATGGCGATGCCTCCTCCTGTCTGGTTGGCGCGGTCTCTCCGGGTGATCTTTTAGCCCTCTGGGATGGCGATGGCGATGTCGGGCGCTGAGGAGGCGTTCATCCAGGTTTCCGTGAGGAAAGCGACGTCTGGGTCTGTGGTGTCGAGCAGGTTCCAGAGCTCGATGGCGTGTCTGTGGACGGAGCGGGTGTTGAGCAAGATGCACTTCAGGTGGGTGCTGCAGGAGTTCGGCTTGGTGGGAGCTGGTGTGGCGTGGGTCCGGTTGCAGGTGAACTTGCAGGAGTGGCTGCTGAAGGGTCCGTGGGTGCATCTCGGTGTGGCTCGGTAGCAGCTCGGGGTTCGGCCGGTGTTGAGTGCGTTGAGTTCGGTGGCGTCGTAGGTCCGTCTGGTCGGCTTCCGGCGGTGGGGGCCAGGGGTCCTGGCACTGGGCGCGGTCCAGGCGCGGACGGGCGCAGACGGGCTTACCTTTGGCGCACCTTCGGCGCTCATTCGGTGCTCCCGCTGCGCGCGTCCGCTGCGCGGTCGCTCTGGGGGCGTCATAAGAGGGGAGCAGGGAGGGCGGGTCAGCTGGGATGCGGGAAGGGGTTGCCCAATCGTCTAGCGAGGGGGCGGGGCCGCAGGCAGGAGGCGCGGGAACGGGACCGGCAGAGCGGGCGGCCCAGCGGCGGCTGGGGCGCTGTTGACGGCGTCGGAGAAGAGTGACTCGGTCAGCAGGTGAGCAGGGGCTCTGTGGCAGGCGCGGAGAGGAGCAGGGGGGCGACCAGGCCGGAGGCGCAGTGGTCGCTCCCCAGAAGCAGGCGAGGTCCCCTTAAGAGGGGAGCAGGGAGGGCGGGTCAGCTGGGAGGCGGGAAGGGGTTGCCCAATCGTCTAGCGAGGGGGCGGGGCCGCAGGCAGGAGGCGCGGGACCGGCAGAGCGGGCGGCCCAGCGGCAGCTGGGGCGCTGTTGACGGCGTCGGAGAAGAGTGACTCGGTCAGCAGGTGAGCAGGGGCTCTGTGGCAGGCGCGGAGAGGAGCAGGGGGGCGACCAGGCCGGAGGCGCCGTGTGTGTATTTATGTTATAAAGAATTTTAATTAATGACATTTTTATTTGTTAATTTTTGCGTAATTTAATTCTGTAGCGGGTTGTGGGTTTATAGGGGAATAGGGTTGGAAGTAATTTAAGTATAATTAATTAAATATGTAAATTAATTTATTGTTATTCATTTTTAATTATTTTTTCATAAATTTATATTTGGTAATTAATTAACTTTTAATTGGCAATTAATTTTAATTAATTGATTAATTGCTAATTATGTTAATTTTACTAATTTATTTTCTGTAGCGGGTTGTGGGTTTATAGGGGAATAGGGTGGGAAGTAATTTAATTATAATTAATTAAATATGTACATTTATTTATTGTTAATCATTTTTAATTAATTGTTAATTAATTTATATTTGTTAATTAATTAACTTTTAATTTGCAATTAATTTTTATTAATTGATTAATTACTAATTATGTTAATTTTACTAATTTATTTTCTGTAGGGGGTTGTGGGTTTATAGGGGAATAGGGTGGGAAGTAATTTAATTTTAATTAATTAAATATGTAAATGTATTTATTGTTATTCATTTTAAATTATTAGTAAATTAATTTATATTTGGTAATTAATTAACTTTTAACTGGCAATTAATTTTAAATTGCTAATTATGTTAATTTTACTAATTTATTTTCTGTAGCGGGTTGTGGGTTTATAGGGGAATTGGGTGGCAAGTAAATTATTTATACTTAATTAAATATGCTAACATATTTATTGTTATTATTATATAATTAATTGTTAATTAATTTTTTATGGCTAAATAATTAAATTAGAATTGCTAATTAACTTTATTTAATTGAATATTAGCTAAATATGTAAATGTAATAACAAATTTTAATTGTATTTAATTAGAATTTATTGTAAATTAATTTTTAAAAGTGAAATTATTAATTGTTAATTTGTAATTAATTTGTATTAATAGTTCAATAATTGTAATAATTAATTTTAATTAGTAATTTTAATTGATTAATTATTATATTATATTAAAATCGTAATTATTTTTAAATAATATTTGATAGATATTAATTTATATTTATTGAAATAATATATGAAGTATTTAATTTCCCTACTGTTGCACCTACTGGAGTGGGAATAGTAATTTTAACCCCTACGCTATCCAACGCTTTCCCTACTGTTGCACCCACTGGAGTGGGAATAGTAAATTTTATCTCTACGCTATCCAACGCTTTCCCTACTGTTGCACTCTTTGGAGTGGGAATAGTAATTTAAACCCCTACGCTATCCAATGCTTTCCCTACTGTTGCACTCTTTGGAGTGGGACTAGTAATTTTTACCCCTACGCTTTCCAACGCTTTCCCTACTGGTGCATCCACCGGAGTGGGAATAGTATTTTTTACCCCTACGCTATCCAACACTTTCCTTACTGTTGCATCCACTGGAGTGGGAATAGTAATTTTAACCCCTACGCTATCCAACGCTTTCCCTACTGTTGCACCCACTGGAGTGGGAATAGTAATTTTTACCTCTACGCTATCCAATACTTTCTCTACTGTTGCACTTTTTGGAGTGGGAATAGTAATTTAAACCTCTACGCTATCCAACGCTTTCCCTACTGTTGCACTCTTTGGAGTTGGAATATTATTTTTTACGCCTACGCTATCCAACACTTTCCCTACTGTTGCACCCACTGGAGTGGGAATAGTATTTTTTACCCCTACGCTATCCAACACGTTCCTTACTGTTGCACCCACTGGAGTGGGAATAGTAATTTTTACCCCTACGCTATCCAACACTTTCCCTACTGTTGCACTCACTGGAGTGGGAATAGTAATTTTAACCCCTACGCTATCCAACGCTTTCCCTACTGTTGCACCCACTGGAGTGGGAATAGTAATTTTTACCCCTACGCTATCCAACGCTTTCCCTACAGTTGCACTCTGTGGATTGGGAATAGTATTTTTTAGACTTATGCTATCGTACGGTAATAATATTGGATATTATTTAATTATATTATGTTAATATATATATGTATGTTTTAACAAATATGATTGTAAATTTTTTTTTTTAACTTTCATTAATTATTTAATTATTATAAGTTAATTTAAGTATTTTTAAGTATATTTTAGTAATTAATTTATAATTTTAATTTAATTTAACACTGTTTTTAATAAAGTCGATATTTTTTAAAACTATATTTTTGTAAACGATATTTTGTACTCGATATTTTTGTACTTACCTGTTTGCAGATACAAACTCGATATTTTGTCTGTAGATATTTTTTCTGCGATATTTTTGCAAGTCGATATTCAGGCAGTCGATATTATTTCAGTGATCCATTTTTTACCCTATTAATTTTCAAGGTGTTATTGATTTGCCTTCTAGAAATATATTGTCGTTTTTAAACTCCGGTTTAGGTGTCTGGATGTTTAGAACTCTTTCTTTAACAAGTTTTGGCATAGCCAATAGGTCTCGCTTTTGGGACCTTATAAGTATTTAGTTATGCAGAACAATATCCTTGGTGGAACAACATCAACTGTTGCATGGCTAAAGGCATAAGGTCCCAAAAGCGAGACCTATTGGCTATGCCAAATGCTTGTTCCAATTTACTATTACCAAAACTTTTTAATCTTTCCAATACTTTTGCTCTACTGGTGTAGCAAGTGGTACTTTTATGGAAGCATCTATCTGTCTTATTCATAAGGAAGGCAAAGAGCCCAAATTTTGCAAAAATTATCGCCCCCATCTCCTTGGTAAATGTTGATTATAGCATTTGTGCTAAGCTCTTAGCATTCTGCTTGGATATCTTCGTCCCTCATCTGATAGGCCCCGAAGGGTGTGGATTTGTTAAGGGTAGACTAACCTCTGATAATTCTCGTCTATTTTTCAATGTTCTTAATAAAGCTTCTTCTCTATCTTTTCCGCTCGCAGCGATCTCCATCGATGCAGAAAAAGCTTTTGACAAGGTAGATTGGTCCTTTTTATTTCAATCTCTTAAATGCCATGGCTTTGGTACTGAATTTATTTCTATTCTCTCTCTCATTTATTCGACCCCCTCTGATTCTACTTTTGTTAACAGTCACATTTGGCAACATTTCCCTCTTCATAGAGGTGTTAGGCAAGGATGTCCATTATCCCCACTTTTGTTTGTTCTTTCTCTTGAACCTTTTCTCTCCCGTATTCGTCAGAATCCCACTATCTTTGGTTTTCCATATAGAGATCATCACCTGAAATTATCCGCTTATGCTGATGATATTTTACTTTTCATCTCCAACCCAGACTCTTCTATTCCTTCGTTATTAGAAGAAATATCGGATTGTTCAGGGGTATCAGGTTATAAGATCAATTCTGATAAAACAGAAGTTCTACCAGTTACAAAATGTTGCCTTAAACAACAACTTGACTCTACCGGTTTTCATTGGAATAGCTCTAAAATCAAATATCTTGGTATCTGGTTTTCCAATTCCATTTTTGATTTGATTAAATTAAACATGAATGTGGTGTTAGATCGTATAGCCAAACTCTGCTCATCCTGGAATCCTCTTTTCCTCTCCTGGTGGGGCTGTCTTGATTCCATCAAGATGATGATTACTCCCATTTTATTATATTATTTTTCAATGATTCCTATTCATATCCCTGAAACCTTTTCTAAAAAAATAGATTCTCTTCTTTCTCAATTTCTTTGGAATAACAAAAAATCTAGAATCGTTTTACTTCATCTCAGAAAACCGAGACTTGTAGGTGGAGTGAACTTTCCAGATTTTCGATTAAGTCATAAAGCATTTAGCTTCAAACAAGCTTCTCATTGGCTTCCCATAGAATTCTCTCCTTTTACTCCTTTATGGGTCACCATTGAACGCTATATGTTTGCTCATTTTTCGATGAAAGAAGTTCTTTCTTTTACTACTAAAAACACCCTCACATCCCTCCCGCTATTTAAACACACTTGATCTCTATTAAAATCCCATTTCCAACCAAAATCAATTTCTAGAACTACCTTTCTTTATTCTCCTTTATGGCATAATCGTCTTATAACTATTAATAATAGACCTATGTACTGGGCTTCATGGAGAGCAAAAGGAATCTCTTGGGTTAGCGATTTACTTGATGGCACTTCTCCGTGCTCTTTTCCTGACTTTCAAGCTACATTTAATTGTCCTCGATCTTTTTTTAATACATTTGTCATACTTATGGAATTACTTTTAAACATTTTTTATTCCCTCCCTTCTGATGATGAACCCATCACTCAAGACTCTCTTTAAAATCTTGAAATGAATCTCAAAAGCTTCCTCAATTTACAAATTCTTTTACACCACTAATCCAGAACGTGATAAAACTAAATTGGAACTTGCTTGGGAATCAGACCTAGGTCCCCAGTGGAGCACTGATATATGGAATAATATTTGGGCTCGGTCGCTGAGGATTTCTAGATCCGCTTCCACCACTCAATCTATGTTTTTCCTTTTTCATAGATTATATTTTACTTCTGTCTCAATATCTACTTTTGCACACACAGATAATAAGAAATGTCGGTCCTGTGATTTCCCCCTTCAGCAGATCTCTCACGTCTCCTTTTTTCATGTCCTCCTGTTCTTTCTTTTTGGACACAAATCTGGATTTGTTTATCTAAAATTTTCAGATCCACACTCCACTATCCAATGTTCTTCTTTTTATGGGAAGCCTCTCAGAGTCCATTCTCCTACCTTCCTATAAAAAAGGGTTGTTTGATCTTATGTTGGCTCTAGCATTTCAACAAATTACAATGAATTGGAAATGTTTGACTAAACTTTCAACTAAGTCATGGTGGAATACTGTTTGTCAATATCACAGGTTAGATATGGCTTTTGCTTCCCAATGTAATTCATATGTTAATAGAGACGTTTTTTGGATGCCATTAACTGCCTATTTAAATATTGTTTCAATCAATAATGTTTCTCATCATCGTTCTGAAAATTTCCAACCCCTTGAATTCCTTCCTCTTTTTATTATTTATTATCTTTCCTCTTCTCGTATTAATTGGCAATGTTTATACTCAACAGTTATTTGTTCTTTATACTTTACATTCCTTATGAGCATAGTATTGATTGATTGACGTATGTTTCAATGTTTTTGATTACAAGATATTTTATACCCCGTCTTTTTTCCTTTTTCCTTTCCCTTCCTTTCCTTTTCCCTAAATTCCCTAGAAATTATAAATAGCTTCCTTCTCTGATTTACTGCCTACTTATTTTGCTGACATGTTATTCTTATACTGTTATTCACTAGGCCTTTCATGTAAGCTACTGATTTGTTAAGTTTCAATAAAGCTTCTAAACTTAAAAAGAAAGCGAGAAGGTGAAAAGCTCCGCTGTTGGTCGTATGTGTGGAGAAACCATGAGGGTTCCTATAGAAGGTCATGAAAGTACCTCTTGAAGCAATGAGTCTCTAGTTCCTTTCTGAGCTGCCGGAGTGATGGTACAAGACTGATTTGAGAGAGATGCTGTTCCCAATGCTGGTTTTCTCCTCTTTGTGCTTCTTGAGTTGAAGCCAACTATGGCTGAACTCCTTGCTAAGCGCGGGCCCTCAGAGGTTGTTCTTTTCAGCCGGTATGGTGCTGCACTGGTTGGTAATTCTTTTGTTCAGGGTGGGTTTGATGTTGTCATATTGCTTCTGCTCTTTTAAGAGATCTATATCCATGAGCAGGGAGTAATCCCCTTACACACGGGAAAGGCCCTGGTTTTGGACAATCATTCTGAAGTCGGCTTCAGGAGGTAGGGTTTCCGTGATTTGAAGCATGTGGACCAATACCATCCTACCTTTTATTTCTTGCAATATGCCTTGAAGAAGATGGTCATGTTGAGGGTGAATTTGTGTCATTTGGACTTTGTGGTGAGAGGACTATGTATATGGCTAATTTCATGTCAGATAGCCAGTCTTTGATCTGTGCTTGCAGATGCTTCTTCGGGTAAATTTTGTATAAGGCGCAATGCACAAGGCCTACTCTATCTGTTGTCGTCTACTGTCATCAGATTGTTCTGCGGTTGGTAGATGCTCCTGCATGTCATGAATGACTCTAATGGCTGTAGATAGTTCTGAACATCAGATATGGTACTTGGAGGCTTTGAGTATCGTAAATGGTCCTGAACATCCTATTTTGTTTTAATATGGTAGACGCCTCTCAATATCTTATATTAGTTCAATGGTAGAAATACCTTTGAAGATCACAGAAGACAATAACAGTCATAGATAACTATGAATGTCACTGATGGCCCCGGAGATAGTATTTTTTCGAGGTTTCCCCCCACTTTTTGCCCCCATTTGGGCTAATAGCTGCTGGTTCTTCGCCTCTGAGAGTGCATTGATGCCTGCTAGCCAGACCTCAGACCCAGGGTTCTGACCCATTAGAAAAGGCATGACAAATTGGATGTCCCCAATTGGAAAGTACTGACTTACTTATAAATCCCTAGTATAGGGTACCCATGGTACCAAGGACATGTCAGGCACAGTGTTCACCCAGGGATGCAGCACTGTTTGTGCCACCCTGAGCGTGACAAATGACAAAATGTCACCAGCCTTCCACTGCAAACTAGAAGTGTAGTGTGTACACTACTATTTCAGCTTTTCGATTACCATTAATGGTAAAGCCCCTACTTCCTTTAATAGTATATGTAAGCCTCCCCTAAGGAAGGCATATAGAGTCCTAAGGCAGGCAGCTATATATTATTAAGTAGAACATATCATCTCATATGTCTTAGCAGCAATACTTTCAAATTGTCATTTTGCTGTGGAAAGGTTAGTAGCCCCAATGGCTAACACAGGGTTACCAGCTAGCATCCCAGCCTGGGTAACGTCTGAATGGGATAACCTAACTGGGTACTGTACAGTATCAAATTAATCGTGGCACGAAATCTGACTTGATGGCCAAGTTAAGGTTTATGTCACTTTTGAAGTTAGCCAATTTTTAGAAAGTTGCCACTCTGTGACCCAGCTGCTCCAGTGGCTTTGCACAAGGCCAGACCAACGGACAACTTTCTGCCCATGTGAGGATACGTGTGAATGGCTCCCAGGTCAAAAGTTCTGAACATCAGATATGGTACTCGGAGGCTTTGAGTATCGTAATGGTCCTGAACATCCTATTTTGGTTTAATATGGTAGACACCTCTCAATATCTTACATGAGTTCATTGGTACAAATGCCTTTGAAGATCACAGAAGACGATAACAGTCATAGATAACTCTGAATGTCACTGATGGCTCCGAAGATAGTATTTTTTCAAGGTTTCCCCCCACTTATTGCCCCAAATTGCAAAGTGAGGTGTGATCTCCTCTCCCAGGATGGCTGCAAGGAGTGTTAGCTCAAAAGTAAAGCTTCAAAGGAGAAGCCACCTTTGAAGGGCCATCTGTGACAACACTCCCAAACAGGCTGACGTTTGCTGCTGTAGTCAAGTTGGAAACAGGACCAGAGAGGGAAAACCCATCCCCAAACCAGTTTTCCCAGGGGCGTGTACCCCTTAGGTAGTCACAACTCCGGGGTGAGCTACCAAGCCCTGACAGTCGGGAGAGGATTCATACATCTTCAGAGTGGCAAGAATATTGCACTCTGGGATTACCAAATGCCACACATCACCAGAACGTTGTCACCAAAGAGGAGGGGACTAACTAGCGCATTGGATAGTGACTGTGCAGTCCCCTTAGGTTACTTTCCTGGGTTAAAACAGTCACCCCTGGCACCCTGAGCCACAGTACACTGTGGATTTGGAGAGAGGATCAAGAGAGTAGTGCCCTGCGGCCTTTGAAGCTGCATGAAGAGAGGCTGCACCGTCAGAAGGACTGCCCCTGCTGCACTGTGGGCTAGTGAGATTGGACTGTGCCTGTGGCTCCTGGTTCAGCGAGAAGTTGATTCTCAGGCCCAATCTGAAGCAGTGATTCCAACTGCAAGTCGGCTGGCTCTCTGGAACAGTACCATGGACATCAAAGTTGAGGAAGCCCAGATCAGAAAAACAGTAGCCACTACGAATGGATCGCAGCTGGCCACTGTCGGGCTCTCCAAGAGACAAATCCGAGATAGCCAAAAGTTGCACCCGTGTCTGCCAGACCCAGGAGTGCCTTCAGAGACCAGATTCATCACCCAAGAGGGACAGAAGCCTCCCTCGCAGATTGATTACCCAGCAGCAGCTGGCCTTCTACTGTTGCAAAGAAGATGTAGTGGGACCCCAAGTGCCATGGTCAACAATGCCTCAACGCACCCGTGTACTGAGGGATCAACTGCACTTCACCCTCATCGACCTCACAGCAACAGGAGTATTGTTTGAGCATTTGTTGCCTGTATCGTCAGCATCCGGACCACTCCATTAATGTCTACGGTGGTTGTCCTGTAAAGTATGGAACTTTCTGTAAAAACACTGTGGTGGACAGGAATTTATCCAAAGTATCCTTACCGGCACCTAGACCTCAGACCAGTTAGATTTGGTTGGCCAAGCCAGGTTGGAGTCGCATAACTAACTATTTCAAACTTTTCAAAACGTTTTTGTTGACCAATGCTTGTTTGGTGTTGCATTTAAAAGTATATATTTTTTCCAAAATCTGTATCTCCAGAATCCTCCAGTCGACTTAGATGATCGAGGACTCTAAAAATTCATTAAAATTGTTCTTTCTATTTTTATTTTTATAAATTGTTGTGTCTCTTTTTGTTGTGTGGCTTTCTTATTCTGTTGTTTGGTGCTGTTTAATGCTTTACACTAGTTACGTTGCCAAGCCTAACTGCTCGCAGCCACAGCTACCCAGGGTTGAGCTTAGGTTAAGAAAACAATACTGACTGGACCCAGGATGGTATTTGTGTGTGTACTCCACCACAAGGTCCAACACCCATAACATCTAGTACACCCAAATCCTTACTACCCTGAAGACCATAAATGATTCCGATGATCATCAAAGATGCTGAAGAATGTATAAAAACATAAACAACAATTCAATAATGTAAAACGAATGAAAACATATAAGGGTTCAGGATCACCCCAGCATTGCTGTCTTGGTTTTATCTTTAAGCATCTGTATGAAGAAGTAGCACCTTTATAAATCGAATGACTGGTTCTTTCAACATGTGATGAGTCAGGCCTATTTTCAAAATGGCTATTATATATCCTATTCTAGAAAATAATCTTAGGCATGAATAATGCAATAAAGTATTGGTATATTTCTCTAAATCCTTATCTATCCAAGGCGCTCTAAAAAGAGGTCACAGCTCTACTTCAAGCTTTTCTTTAAACAAATGGCTTCCTGGGGCCGTATTGCAGAAGGTGCCCCGGGGGCACAACAGGCGTTTGTGCCCGATTTGCACTTTGGGGGGACGCAGACACTTGTGCATCCCCTTCTATAATACCGATAGCGCAGGCCCACTTAAAGTGCCAGTGCACCAACAGAGGGTGTTCCCTCATTTGCATAGGGGCGTGCCCTATGAAAATGGGTGAATTCCTTTAACTCTGCGCCCGCGCCATATTGAAGATGCAGGCGCAGAGTCAAAGAAGCCCTCAGGAGGCACACTGACAGTGCACCATTTAAAAGGAGGCACACAGTCAGTGCGCTTCCTGATAGCAGCCCTCTGCAGGGGGCAAAAGGGGTCTCATGACCCCCCAGACATCCCCTTGCAGGACGGGTGCAGTCAGCAACTGCACCCGCCTGCAAGGGGATCTCTAAACCCGGTTGAAAGTGCAGGCGGGTGCGGCCTGCACTGTAAGAACACGGGGCAGCTGCTCTGTGTTTTCACATGACTGCGCTGCCCGGGGGGCAGTGCGAGTTCGCAACTGCCCTTGGGGCAGCGCATACACCATAATGGGGTGCATTATCACTGTTTGCGCCCGGCACACCTTTTGAAAGCTGAGCCGGGCACAAACAGTGATAATGTGTAACATGACCCCTGCACGTATGGGGCTAGAGTCTGGCATGGATGAACTATGAATGATCATGGAACAAGGCAGTGTCGGTGTGATCTTTCTGCCAGACGTATCACCATCGACCAATCATGTTTCAAAGATGGAACTTGGGCATGACCCAGGATGAAACGCTGGCATAGGTCCAATTATTTGCCTCCAACCAAACTCAAGCAGCACAACTTGGGTCAATACGCATCCTCCGCAAGAAACCTACATTGGGATGTTCCCCAGCGTTCTTCACTGTCTCCCCTCTTGTATAAAGCTTACCTGACCCCAAGACTTCTACTGTATTATCATTTTAATATTTATGTATAGGGGTGGGGGGGCGTGGCTAGCCGAGCAGCGAAATGGCCGCTCTGTGAGTGAGCTCCGCCGGCTACACTAATTGATCCTGTACTTATCCTTCTCCTGGTGCCTGTGGACCCGACCTACTCCGAGGGTCGCTGTCGGATACCCTGGAGATCCCGCGACTGCAGTTTTGGGAGCATAGCTGGTGATCCTGAGGAGCGGCGGCCGCCTGGATATATTGCCGACCTGTGCGCCCGCTCTGATCCCCGCCGGAAGTGCCTGCCTCTGGGCTTGCGCGGCACTACAGACCGCGGCTTCGGAGGCCCCGGAGAGCCGGCGAGAGACGCTGTGCGCCACCACCTGCGGCGCGGACACCGCCGATTCTACTACCGGTGAGCCCCAGTGGTCCTTCAGACGACTATCGCTATTAAAGCGCTGCGCCTTGCGGTGGGGAGCCGGCACTTTCGCCCTGTTTGGAAACCCTGTCGGGGCGCCGCATATCGCCCGTCCGCCGGCCTGGGGTGGCGGTGAACTGTGGGAAGCCCCCCGGGTCTCGGCTGCGGGGTAGAGACTGCGGACGCCCTGCTTCTTGGCGGATTGGGGGTCGGAGCGGGGCGACCCTGCGACACGGCGGGAACTACTTTGTTATCTCCCCGCTTCGCCTCTGTGCTGCACCGGGTCGATAGCTGTCGGTGGCGGAACTCGAACACCCACTTGCACCTTTCTTGCCTCGACCAGCTGGATTCTGGGGGTTTGGATCTACACTCTGCTCCGGATGATACCGTGAGGTTTTGCTAGTGGATACCGCGCCCGCCATTTTGTGCCTTGGTGCTGCCCTGATTTGCGCGCTGCAGCTCCTAAGAGCCGCTGGTCAGCCTCGCCAGTCATATTTATTACTTAGCTGATACTTCACTCTCCCTTGGCTCAACTCGCCTTGCTTCATCGGGCTGCGAGCTACTGCACGACGGATAGGCGGTGGGGCGCACAGTGGCGTTACTCCTACGTGGCGCTAAAGGCATATTCCACACTTTGGAGATGGGAAAAAACGAAGCCAGACAACCCAAAATCAATTTTGACAGCAAACGGCCTCCGAAAACCCATGCAGCTGAGATGGATGGCGGCGAGTCGTCATCGCATGGCGCACCTTCGGACATAGACTTTGGGGCGCTTATAGTGGAGGTGCGGTCCAGCTTAAAGAGTATCGACGCAAAGCTGGATACCATGTCCTCACAGCTAGAATTCGTGAAAACTAAGGTAGACGCCCACGAGACCAGACTGGACTGCCTAGAAAACAGGCAAACCGAATGCTGCGAGTTCCAACAGCAGGCCAAGCAACACATTACTTCCCTGGAACAGGAAATAGGTAACCTTCGCGCCAAGGCTGATGACTTGGAGGCACGCTCCAGGAGATCCAACGTCCGCATTACGGGTATTCCGGAGACGACCAACATTAGCAAAATGGAAACATATGTGACGGACCTCCTACATGAACTGTTCGACCCGCACTTGTCATCAGTCTTCACGGTGGAGAGGGCGCACAGATCGCTTGGAAAGAGACCTCAGCCGGGAGCCCCACCTCGCCCTATCCTGGCTAAATTGCTCAATTACCAGGATAGAGATCTCATCCTGCGCTTGGCGAGAGAAAAGGGCAGGATAACACATCAAGGGAACAATATCTCCTTCTACCCGGACTTTACCCCCCTGGTACAAGCGGCACGCAAGGAGTTCCAGCCGGCGAAAAAGTTGCTGCTACAGGCTGGAGTGCCCTACTCTCTGCTCTATCCGGCGAAATTGAAGGTACAACACGACAACACTTCACACTTCTTTACGGACGCCAAATCTGCGCTCAAGTTTGCCAAGCATATCTGTGCGGGGGCCAGAAGGAAATCGCCACGGCTTGAGGAGGCTTCAGACCACCTTAGCGACAATGACTGAGGGGACTGCCGCTGTGGCCTTGTGTGACTGCACCTCAACCCCTATTCCTGCCCTCTGTGAACGTTTGGATACTCCTTGTGTCCATAGTTGTTACTTCTGTAATAATAGGAGGAGATGGTTCTCTGTGGCCGCCACGGATGCCTTGTTGAGGCTGCTGACTGCATGTGCTCTTTGCGATTGTAGTTGCATATGGGTTTTGAAGGCCCTGGAGAGAGGGCACTACCAGGACCCAGGAGAATTCCAATTTGAGTGTGGCCACCCCGTTCACACGGGGGTGTACGCTGGGCGCGCCACGCCTCATGGGGTGCCTCCCATTGTTTCTGATGTTGGGGTTTTTGCATGCACTGCGTGCTGACTTTTGGGGTATGTCACGACCTGATTGGGGGGTTGCTGAGGGTGGAGGGTGGAGGGGGGTGTTTCTGAAGTTGCGAGTTCTAGTTTTAATAAGGTGCACTGTAATTTTACCTAGTACTGTCTGTTCGAGCATTAGATTGCTGGTCGTGATGAGTGGGCGGCCTGTGTCTATGAGAGGTGGAGACATTGGGAGATATATCGGACTCTGTATCGCCTACTAGATGGGGGGTATTAAGCTCTGGACTTGGAACATTAGAGGCCTTGGTGACTACAAGAAGGCCCGCCTGATGCATGGTATATTGTCTAGGCACAAGGTAGATATTTGTTTCTTGCAGGAAACTCATCTTAATACGACCCCATCACCGAGACTGAAGAACTCCCGGTGGGCGCATGTATACTCTGCCATTTATTCTAACTATGCGAGGGGGGTGGCTGTACTTATACGCAGAGGGTTGGATTGGCGGGAACATGCTCGCGTGCAGGATGTGGAGGGTAGATACGTTATACTGCATGGTTCGTTGCAGGGGCGGCCTATTGTGCTGGCTGCGATTTATGGTCCGAATGTAGACGATCCCGAATTTTTCCGGGGGGTTTGGGCGGAGATTGCGTTACTAGACTGCCAATCTGTTGTGTTGGGTGGTGATTTCAATGTTGTGCTGAATGATGACATGGATCGCAGGGGTGTGAGCAGACCACTGCATGCTAAAGCTCGTCAAGCAGTGTTGGATGTGATGAGTGAGGGAAGACTTTCGGATGTGTGGAGAGCTAGACATCCAGATGTCAAGGTGGGGACCTGCTATACCTGCCATAAAGCTGCTTGGTCTAGGCTGGACTACTGGCTAGTGTCTCCTGAGGTTGCAACGTGGGTGTCGAGTGTTGATATCCTAGCTAGGTCACTGTCGGACCATGCCCCGTGTATGTTGGAGCTGCACCCCCCAGACACTATTCACAGGGCGTTCACATGGCGCCTTCCGCCACAAGCGCTCACGGACCCAGTATTTGTTGAGGAGATCAGGGAGGACATCATCCACTATTTTGCTGATAATGCTGGGTCAGTCACCACTAAGGCCATTGAATGGGACGCATTTAAGGCTGTGATCAGAGGCCAGTGCATTGCGCGACAGGCAGGCGTGTTGCGCGCTATCAGGGACACGCTGGCTAAACTAGAGGGAGAGCTGAGAGACCTAGATACTGCCTTTAGCACTGACCCGTCCTTAGACACTGCTGGGATTCTAAAAACCAAGCTGTTGGCCTTTACTGAGGAGGCAGAGCGGGAGGTCCGATTCCTGGGAAAGCAAGCTGAGGCGCGCAGATATGGTGAGGGAGATAGGCCGAGTAGAACCCTTGCTAGGTTGATAGCTCCTCGAACGCAGTCTAATTACATTCACACCATTTATGACAAGGAGGGGACCCTTGCGATTGGCCAGGAGGCGGTGTTGGGCGCTTTCGCTGACTTCTACGCATCCCTTTACACTTCCAAACAACTCGCTGCCCCGGCCTCCTTACAGGATTTTCTCGACTCCATTGCCCTTGTCTGGTTTAATAACAACCACAGACAGTATATGGACCTTCCTGTAACTGTCCAAGATATCACTCAGGTGATAAAAAGCATGCCGGCCAACAAAGCCCCTGGCCCTGACGGCCTGACAACATCCTTCTATAAAACTTATGTAGATGAACTAGCGCCGAGACTACACTCTGTGTTTGTCGAAGCCCTCGAGTTGAACTCCCTACCGGACTCCATGCATGAAGCCTTAATAATTACGCTCTTAAAACCTGACAAGGATGAGCTCCGCCTGGATTCCTACAGACCCCTCTCTCTGATCAATGTGGACGCTAAAATCTATGCAAAGATCATCGCTGATAGATTGCAACCAATGTTACCGATGATTGCACTCCCTGACCAATCGGGGTTCATCCCTGGCCGCGCGACGTCACATAACCTCAGAACCATTTTCTCTGTCCTTCACTACTTACACCCGTCTGTGCAGGCGGCGGTGGTGTTTCTTGACGCCACCAAGGCTTTCGACTCCTTAGAGTGGCCTTACCTATTCAAGATTTTGGAGAGGATGGGATTCAGCCTGAATTTCATGACCCTGATCAAACTGCTATACACGACACCTAGAGCTAGGGTGAGTGTAAATGGTCTTGTCTCCGAGCCATTTGATATTTCCAGAGGGACTAGACAGGGATGTCCTCTGTCCCCTCTCCTCTTCGCCATTGCGATGGAGCCGCTTGCGGCTCGAATACGACAACATCACACTGAACGGGGCATCGGATTCAGCTCGCGGAGCTTACTGATCTCGTTGTATGCGGACGATGTCACTTTATATGTCACCAACCCCAAGGATAACATGAACCCGCTGCTCCGGGAATTTGTGAGGTTTGAGGGCCTGGCGGGTGTATCGATAAACTGGTCTAAATCTGTTGCCTTCCCATTGACGGAGGAGACCTGTCGCCCGGCACCGGACTACCCGCTGAAGTGGGAGACGGACGCTGTTAAATATTTGGGTGTTTGGGTCAGTCGAGATATGCAGGAGCTATGGTCGCTCAACTTCGGTAGAGCGGTGGACTGGCTGGAGGGGAAAGTCGAGGTTTGGAACAGGCTGCCGCTGTCTCTGGTCGCAAGAATAGCTCTAGCGAAAATGGTGGTTCTCCCCAAGTTCTTGTATCTGTTCGTGAACGTCCCGCTGCCGATGACGGCGCACTTTCACGCTCGGGTCCGCTCGCTGTTGTTGAAGTTGGTGTGGGCTGGTGGACAGGCGAGAGTGTCCTGGGACCTGCTCACGCTTCCGCTCCGCCAGGGGGGCCTCGGGGCTCCAGATATGAAGCTCTACTCCCTATGTGCACAAGCGCAGTTTCTGCACTTCTGGGCCTTCCCTACTCCTTACCAACCGCACGTTGCAGTGGAACTGGCTGTAGCGGCCCCATTACCGCTGCGTGTGGCGCTATACGGGAAGGTTTCATGCCCGTCGAAAGAGATCGACACCGTGGAGATGGTTCGCTGGGCCTGGCGTGAACTTCAGAAAACTGCGGGACTCCCATTACTCTATGCACCGGCCGTCCCCCTGCGGGGAAACCCGATGCTGCCTTGCTTGACCGCCAGGGGTGATGTGCTTCTGATCAGAGGGGAAAGGCTACACACCTTTGCTGATATATACCCTGGCGGTACGTTTGTCGAGATGAGCGCGAGTGATGGTGCCCAGCCTGACTCTTTTGCAGACGCGTTGTTATACCATTCCATTCGGGAATCCTGCAAAAAGATGGGGCCCCACTTCCCGGAGGAGCCATGCACTCTGAACGCTCTTCAAAATTTGTTGTCACGGCCCTCCCCCAAAAAGCTGGTATCGAGACTGTATAACTGCATGCAGGAGCAGGCCCCGCTAACTGTGGCCACGGCTAAGCAGGCTTGGGCTGCGGACCTGGCGGACCCCTTCACGGATGACGTATGGGAATACTGCTGTAGGCAACTCACGGCACTGTCTCCGAACTACCGACTGCGGCTCATCCACTTCAAGTTTCTACACAGATTTTATCGCACGCCGACACTGTTAAACCGCATGGGCATCCGTGCGGATGCCTCCTGCTGGAAATGTGGAGGGGAGGATGCGTCCTTTCTCCACGTAGCTTGGAGCTGCCCCAAACTGGACACATACTGGTCGGAGGTCTTTATAGCCATTAACCACATCATACACAGACATGATGCACCGACACCGCTCCTGGGCTTGTTGGGCTATGTTAAGGAAACTGAACCCTGCAACAGGAAACTGCATGCACTCCTACTTCTCTATGCCAAAAGGCGGGTCGCACTGCATTGGGGCAGGAAGGCTCTTCCCTCGTTCGTGGGGTGGATCAGAGATGTGACGTACGGTCATGCTCAACTAACACACTACTGGGAGACAATGCCCACCGCTTCCAGACCCACGGATATCTGGGATCCGTTCATACAGTGGGCTAGACAGCGGGAGGGCTCAGACACCTCGGGAGAGCCACCTGATGCGGGTGTTTCAGATGATATGGGCTGACTGTGTTCCTTGTGAGATGGAGTGATCACTGCTCAGAGAACCTGCGCTGGTGTGGCCCTGCCCCGCATTTACACGCGATCTGAACCTGCCGCCCCATTGTCCCGCATGGGACACAGGCCCTGCCCCCGCTGTCCCTACTTCGACCTCTACACTTGGTGGCCAGTCCCACTCAGCATCCTCCCCCCCTCCCCCCCCCATTCCCCTTCTTCCACCCCCTCCGCCTGCGCGTGGCAATGTGGAGGTCTCCGCACCCCAACTCTACATATGGCCTGCCTTGTGCTCATGGTGTTCCAGCATCAAACTGCGCACTCCCATGAATGGATGGTATGTTGAGTAATTGTCTTTATGTACTGCACCGAAGTTTGTTGTTTTCGTTTTCTGTTTGTTAGTGGATTACATTGGTAGTACACAGTGCTGTTAGATGTATTCTTTCCACCTGCCGCAGCAGCGGGTTGCTAACCGCTGATCGTACTGGGGCGGCCTCGTTGCTTTCTAATCCACCTGCATGTCTACATCACTGTGAGAAAAGTAAGACCACTTACGTGCTGATGTTACACTGCTCAATTTTCATGCTTTTACTGTAATGTGTGTATTTATGGCAATGCTACACCCGGACAGATCCTGCATCCTGGTTTATTTCGCTGTTTCTTGAGCATGTACACCTGATAGCGGCCTGCCTCCGGGTTGTTGGCGTGACGCAGTGTAAATCTTTTACCTTTTTTTATTGCAGAACTTTTGTCTTACAATAAAAAAAAAAACAAAAAAAAAAAATATTTATGTATAGGGGTTCAATCAGTGAACATAAGCCTAACTCAAAAGGAAGACGCCTCCTGTAAGTCAACTAGCATTGGGAGATGTGGTTTAGTAGCTAAGTGGTTGTCTTTGAAACTCAAGGAGCTTGGCTCAGATTCCTGGTTCACCATGTGAATGAAATTAAGTGATTCTAAGCAAATTAATTAAATGACCTGTGCTTGGAACTGCAAGGGGCAGATTTAAAAACAATTTAGCAGTGGGGTAGATTTTTTTTTTGTTTTCTTTCCAGCGCAAAGCTTGTTTCACACTGGAAAGTTAGCTCAAAGTAACACAAACTAGAGCTTTGCACTGCTTTGCGTTACTTTGTGTCAAGGGGGCATTCCATGGGTGGTACGTGGGTGTTCCCATGCCATGCAACCATCCATGTTTTTTTGGCACAAAACCCTAAAACAAGACCAGGCCGGGTTTTGCACCAAAAAAGAATACCGGCGCCAAAAGGAGAAATACTTTTATTTCGTCAAACTTTTTCGACTTTGCATGCGAGCTGCACTGTACAGCACACATCTGATGAGGGAAACATGTTCAAGTTTGTCCAGCGACTGTATTTTTTACTGAAAGGGTAATCTTCTAGTACAAAATCTATGGTAGACATCATGCACAAACCTTTGCACAATGGTGTAAAGATGCGTGTGTGGCACTCTGGGACCATGATTCTGCGGCAGCACCAGGGAGAGAGACAGATAGTGCCATATCTCTGTAGATATATTGCTTTCCAGCTCTCTCTCTATCACGCAACGCAGGAACTTTGGGTGCTGCACTGCGTTAAGTGACATGTTTTTAAATCTGGGTCTAATTGTGTAAACTACAGTGTAATTTGAATATCTAAATCCCAACTTGTCCAGGCCTTAATCATGCAGGTAGTGCCTGCCAGCTCCCCTAACCCTGTTACCTCCCTGCACCGTCTTACATCTGATCACCACACCTGCACACACCTCAGACACACCATTTTTGCCAGGCGAGATGGTGTAGGTAGAGTCACTTTGGGGACTGCGATTAGTGGGTGCTATGAGCCTGGACATTGACTGATCTATGCATTTAGCTTGTGGTCATATGGCCTGATCCTAGCACCACCCATTGCTCTCTGCCTCCTGGAGTCAGATTTAAATGTTGGCACTATATAAGAAAAAAATCAAGGGTTCTATTCGATTGTGTTTGACACCTCAAAAGTATTCTAACCGGAAGTAAAACACAAGCACAAGTCAGTCCGTGCTACTTTTCCCAGGCCTCCCCTGCACTGGCCCAACCCCTGGTAACGCGTCCCTGGTTACTGGTGGCTCACAGCTGGAAACCAAATTAATGAGCATACATTATTTTGATGCCCAACTGTGAAACACGAAGGTGCTTGAGACTGACGTATAATTATGGGAACTCTATGGCCGCTGACTTCCGCTTGTTTGTTTTAATGCCCTGCTGATGAGTGCATTGGCAATTACTGCACCATGAGCACCTGATATCAATGTACATGCAAGTCAAGAAAAAAGCATTTTTAATTAAGCCAGCAGCCCCAGCCTCACCTTTGCCCCTCCAAATCTAGCCGTGTAGATGAGGGGCGGGGATGGTGCTGTGACTTGCAAACAGGCCCTCCACTAGTTATTCCCAGGGTGGCACCAAATGTGATGTTCTCAAACCCCCACAATGCAGATGCAGCAATGTGCCTGCCACCTCCACTCTCTTCACAGTCTACGCTGCAGTCCATGCTCCAAGGGTTACTCTATCCCCCCATGGTTCTCCGTCCACGCATGAATGTGAAGAGCCACAAGGGTCAGGACATCCTATCTGCTAGAGTCTGGAAAAGGAACAATCTGCTTTCACTTTTGATCAATCAGGGCCAGGGGATATAACTCTGCCCTCAGAGCATCATCTCTGCAGGAGAGGTGGCGCTGGAAAGGGGGACAATGTTGTCCCCTTTCCAGCGCTACCTCGCGGTAGTGCATCTCTGCTTGGGGATCGCTCTCAGGGATATTTCCCACTTGACACCAGGGAGTAGTTCTTTGTGGGGAAATGGCCCCTTGGGCAAGGTCAATGCTCATCTCCCGCTAAGGGCAAAACAGTCTTTCTGGCCCCTCTGGGGGACAGAGAGGTGGTTTCTCCCAAGTCCTCCTCCCTGGAGAGGGGGTCTACCACCACTAGACTCCAGGGAATTATTTTCCGGGGTGAAGATGTGGCTCCCTGTGCAAGAACCTATGCACCCATCAAGGTTATACAGGGTTTGTCCACAATCTGCAAATCTTGCCCCCTCCAGAGTAGAAATCCTCCTAGACACCAGAGATCCCTATCTGACGGAAAAGGGTCAGCCCACCCTGGTATCCAGCCATGCCCCCACCCAAGAAGGAGAATACAGTCTTTCTGGCCCACTTGGGAGCATATAGGGGTTTTGCCATAGAAAGCCCACAAAATACCAGTGATGTCCTATTTCTGGAGGGAGAAAGTGGCCCTCTAGGCAATGGACAGTGCCCCCCTTCCTCCCACAAGGACAATAGTCTTTCTGCCCCCTGTGGGGGTAGATCTGGAGGTCTACTCCAATCTGACCCGCTGCAGGGGTAGAAAAAGCCCACTCGAGACCAGGGTTTTTAGGTGCAGAAAAGGGCCTACCCAGACATTGAGGGTGAACAACCATTACAACGCAACTATTACAACGACATACCATTACCACGCAACTATTACAACGCAAGTCATTACAACGACTTGCGCTGGGGGGGCGCTCTAGGATAAGGAATAGTTTAATTTACTATCCAACACCTATCCACTGGGACTAGAGTTGGAATAGTAAATTAAACTACTCACTATCCAGCACCCCCCAACGCAAGTCGTTGTAACGACTTGCGTTGTAAAACTTGCGTGGTAAAGGCATGCGTTGTGAAAGCATGCGTTGTAATGACATACATCCGACATTGAGCTGTATGTCCACCCAGATTATGCCCAATAGTCTTTATGGCCACCGTGGGCAGATTGGGAGATTTACCACAAATCTGCACTCAGGGAGGCAAAAAGCCCAATTGATATTAGGGATATATATGTACATTTTTTTAAGGGAAATAATATAGGTTTTGGGCCGGCCAAACGCGCATCAGGCCAATCCTCCACCACTTTAATCCCTAATAGACTTTCTGCCCACCTCGGGCCTACAACACCCAATGGCAAGCAATACGAAATTTGGATTGTTTTGGGCATAGTTTTGACAATAGCTGAGTGGGCAGAAATCCCAATTTCCTCTCATTTGTCATGCTGAATGGTTCAGATGTTTGGCCTTTGCGTCAGCTGGCAACCAGGGAATCCAACTATCGCCAGACTTTATGAAACAGAGATACGCAAGATAGTCCAAGGTAATGTGACTTGTGGGAACCCCACTATGCTTTTAACCCAGAATGCACAGCAAACCTCAAGCTTTGACTACATTTTGCATTTTCCTCACCTTTCTTTGAGGGACAACTTCTGGAATCTTTGGGGTTTCACAAAATTCCTGCCACCCAGCTATTCTTCAGTTCTCTTGAGAAAAAAGTACCCCATTTGTGTAACTGGGTCTAGTGCCCTGACAGCAATGGATCAGACGAGGGACCATGCACACTTTGCATGGTACTTGTTTTGCTCTGTTTCCTGTTGTGCGAAGGAAGGGAATAAGAGTGGCAATAAAAGCAGCCAGTGGAAGCAAAGCCTGGAGTAATTTTTTGGGCTAGCGCACAAGAGGTGTTTTGAAACTGGACAACTGAAGCTGTCTCGTAGATGAGACCTAAAAACAAGTAAATGGAAAAAGTTCACAGAAACTTGAAACAATAACACCTGAAACGTAAATAAGTAAATTGTGAACTGCTGAAGTGTTCGCACACCACAAAATATTAGCCAAACACATTTAAATCATTAAAACAAGGATTCATTTAAGTAAGCTATACTTGTATTTTTTTCACCTATGGACACCCATTTTTACAATATTCTCTAACATGATGTTATTGCCACTTTGTTCCTTCTGTGCTATGCAATTTACCGTTTATTTATGAAGTTCCTTTGTGTTTAGGCGTTATATTTGTCATCCTTTTTATTTCTATTTTTTGTGATTTAAGTGCTCTCCTTTACTTGCTTTCACAAATTACTGTCATAAAACACCGTCCACCTCAAGTTATCTCTGTGGAACGTCTCTAATATTTTCTGCTAGACTGTGTCCTATTTCACAACTTATATTTAGTGTGCAACAGTATTGATTCAGTCTTGTTATTGTTTATTCTTTTCAGTTAGGAGTGTAATAAAATAATTGTTTTACTTCCTCGTCACTTTGTATTGTTTGCAAAGCACGGTTCACTGTGTGTCTAGGGAAGGAACTATCCGTACAAACAAGTTCACCTGGAATTGTGCAGAAACCCTAGAAAGGTGCAGTGTTCACAGTAGAGCATAAGAATATCGACTGAGGAAGAAAGGCCAAATTCTAGAACCTTGTTTTGTACTTTGAGTTGGGATTCAGTGAATAGTTTGAAAACCCACCGATATACAGTGCATGGATGATTACAGACCGGAATACTTATGATTATTGGGAGACACCCAACTACTAGGTTTTGTGTAAGGACCCAACAGTAGATTTGGTTACTGAAATAAGACACATGGTTAAGGAAACCAAACTATCCAATTATAAAACACGAACAAAAATTCTTGTTAATTTAAAGTCCCGAAGATACCATACTTTTACACTCTCCCGAAGATCCATAAACCGCTCAGCTCTCCACCTGGACATCCCATATAGTAAATGAAATGAAAGGAAATTATGAATTATAACGCGCACTAATGCACAAGTAGGTCTAAGCACAAATCTTTAGATGTTTAAAGATTTTTAAAGAGCGGATCTACAAGAATTGGAAAAACCCAGTTGAGAACCTCATTTGAAATAGCCATGTTTTAAAAAGTTTTTGAAAAGCGAGAACATTATTTTAGTTCTTAAGTGCCAAAGGCAAATAATTCCACAGCCTGATTGTGCCTGTCACCAAACTGCTTCCCCCCAAGAAGCTGTTTTAGCCCTTTGAGTTACAAGATTAAAAGATGAGGATGATTGCAAAATCTCTTTCTGGAACATACCACAAAAATCTATGTTTAAAATAATCAGGGCCAAGTCCATGTAGTGCTTTGAATGCAATGCAGAGGGACTTAAATTCAATTTGCCTTCTATAGTCATGTATAGGATCCATACCAGAACCATTTATCAAAGTTATGTGATTGGTTCCTAATATCTTTCATGCTTAAAATGATTTGCATCTAACAAACAATAGGGATCCTTAGAATTTACCAGCTGCCATTCCGTTTGAATAAGAGAATTAGTTTCTAATTGGCCTCGATATAGAGATTCTAGACACTAGCATACCTCAAGAGAAGATTCTATTTGTAATAATGAAACTACTCAACCACTCTGAGTGGGAATATAGGACACCACTTCATTGAATAAAGAGTGCAAATGGCAATCACAAGGAATTATTTTGAATATGATCGCATGTTGTACTTACAGACCCATGGAACAGCCATGGGCAGTACCTTTGCTCCCAGTGTGACAGTCCAATATGTCCACCACTACGAAACAGAATTTATCCTGAATGAGAAAAATCCCTTCAAGAGCCACCTTCTCCTGTAGTATACATAAAGTGATGATGTTCTTGTCACGTGTAAAGGTGACATGGATTCAGCCATTACATTTATGAGATGAATAAAAACTTGCAAGAGATTATTTAAGTTCACTCACACACACTATAATGAACTATCCTTTTTGGATCTGAAGATCATTCCCAGAGAGGGCCTTCTCAGACCAGTCGATTACCATAAACCGAGAGTCAGAAACAGTCTTGTATTATTTGATATATCCACCAGTGACCTTAGAGGAAGAATCTCCCTATGGACAGCTTGTGAGAGTTACATGGAACTGCTCTGTGAGGAATGATTTGGAGAAACAGACATACACCAGAGCTTAAAAATCACATACAGACACGACCAGAATAGATCATTCAAAAAGTCAGGAAAATGACAGAAAATAATAACATGGAAGCCCTGTTAGAGGCATATCCTAGTACAAAAAACACCAGATGCACTTGTGTATCTACATGCAGCCCTATAACACCATGAAGAAACCAGTCAATAGAAATTGACGCATACTTTATGCTGCAGTTGTGCGATTGAAAAAACAATGTTCTTCTTCTTCAAAAGAGGGACAAAGTTGCGAGTACGCCTCATCTATATCACACCACGAGGAAGAAACCAGCTCACAGCAACATGAGATAGTTGCTTTTACCACAGGTTATGGGCCATTTCTCCTTCATGAAACCCACACAAATTATTGACTTTGGCATAAGGGATCCATGGCAACTTAGATAACACACCAGCTTCAACTCAGAAAATCTAATACACTTGATCAACTACCCCTGTGTCCTTATCTACATAGGGGTGACGTCAAGATACACATCTGTATAGGTAAACACAGAAGCAGTGCGGATGTAATACCAAACACCAAACCAATTATTTTATCAGTGTGGGACGAAAAGGGAGAATCATATGCAATGGTTTATCATAGAAAACCTACAAGCACAAGACCCTAGCACTGGGAGGACTCAGATATTACTAGAAGAACAGAGATGGATATAATGCATTCATGCACATCAAACTGACATGAATGATGATATTCCCTGGCCCCTGTTAAATCAATGAATCTCACAACACTATCCTTATACATCACCATAGGGCACAGATGTGCATATCATCTCTATCACCATCACTGACTATCAAGTATAAACCACATGCCAGCCCACAGATGACCATAACACCACTTCACAGTAATTCAATCAATTAATTATCGCATCTGTCCAGGTCTACTCATAGTCAGCAAAAAGAACACTTTATGGAGAGAATGCTGCATAAGAGTACAGAGATCTGGGCCTTAATCCGCATGCCATTCCAGTTCAGACCCAGCCATATTCAAACCAGTCTTGACCATGTTCCTTTTGCATCTATTCATAGTCAGGCCCCTAGAACATAGGGAGTCATTTATTTTTTGGCAGAGCAGAAGGACCACAGTAAATCCATTGGCAGTTCATCCACCCCACCAGTAGCACTGTTCGCTCACCTCCCCTGAAAGCATAGGAAGCACCAGGTTTCTGACTGAGGCGCCTCATCTGGCTCTGCCAATGTGACCTCTTCCAAGGGGCCTATCCAGCACTGGACTGCCAGAGTCAATGCATCAGGAGGCCGGTCTCTTGAGGGAAGTCTTTTCAGGACATAACTATCCACCCAGGGATTTCTGTGTAAGACGTAGGCAGGTGACTCCAGGCACCCGGTGACAGTAGAGCACTGTCAGTGAACCAGTGCCACTGATGTAAGAATTAGTATACTAAGTCACTATAAAGTATCACCAGTAGAAGAGTCAGTAACTCAGTCACCATCAATGTGCCTGGGTACCACCAGCACAAGTCTTTGTAGCGGTGTGATAATAAGTGGATGTGATCACTAGATGGCCCCTCGTGCTGTCAAAGATTACATTATTAGGTAAATATTTAAAAATGAAAATAAAAGTACATTATAACCTAACATTCTTCTCCTACGTATACATTTAAACATGGTGAGACCACGCAAGATGACTGATAGGATGTGCCTCTGTGAGGCTCCTCATCATCCAAGCATTATCCTGTGGCATCCTGCTGTATCTAGCTACTTAGGTGGTCGCATTGCCGCCACAGTTCACCCCACAACGGGCCGGCACCCTGTGAGTGCAACTTTGGAGACGAGGGGTGCATGATTGCCCTTCTGTATTACGGAGCCTGCAGCAGCCCGGGGCTGCCTGGGAGCTGCAGCCAGATTCTGTGTACTATCCCCATAACTGACTTTGCAGCTATATTGGGGGCCCGGTGGAATCTCTTTGGGCCACAGTGGAGTTCTGTGTCCTGAGACCCCTGCCCGGGGTTCACTGGCGTGAATGAACTGAGGGACAGTGGTGGAGCCTAAGGTGCTTGTTGAGGGGCACTTGGTGGTCAATTGTGTTTCTTTATAGCCCAGTCATTAGGTTCGCCTCCTTCTATGACCCGCGAGCTGGTTGGGGTCCAAACAGTCACTGCTACGTGAAACGCATAGAAATCCGGGGACACCCTAGATTCTAGAGGGAGCCGCAATGGGGATCCTGTTGCATGCACTGTGAGTCCAGAGGGCCCCTTTGGGCTTCGGCATAGGGGGAACAGGCAGCCCGGCCCATGCAGGAGAACACTATGGAGCAGTACACCACTCTGGCCCCATCCTCCCAGTGGCAAACCAGACAGGGGGCACAGGGAGGGTCAGGAACCGGGATTGTCCACTAAAGAACCCTCCTGGTGGAACTGTTGGCAGCTATACAGGGCTCTAGGGTGGCTCTTGAAGAGAAGATAAAGACAATGCCAATTGAGTTGAACCTCCTCCATGTGGATCTCAGAAAGGTCCAGGTGGCTGAGGCGTCCATCAATGAACTTCAATCCAATGTGGCCACATTGCGGAAACAGGTACCTGCGGTGACCTCCAAGTCTGAGGCCCTAGAGGCACGAGCGGAGGATGCGGAGGGGAGGTCGTGCCGCAATAATATCAGTTTTCTGCGGTTCCCTGAATGGGCTGAAGGGTTTGCTATGGAGTTTCATCAAACGATGTATCTGGGATGTGCCTATTCTTTGTGTATTAGAGGGTGCAACGGGCATTGGTGGCACCCCCTCGACCAGTAACACAGCTGCGAGCCATCATAGCCCATTTTAAACTACAAGGACAGAGATTACATTCCACATGCTGCCCAGGAGATGGGTGCAGCTCCCTTTGAGAATCACAGGATCTCCATCTACACAGACTACACCAGCACAGTGCAGGGGGCCCGGAAGGGGTTTCTGGAGGTTAGTGTCAAATTACGATCCATGGGCCTCCGGTACATGTTACTGCATCCAGATCGAGGGTTTTGTCCTGGAGTAAATCTCACTTCTTTGATATTCTTGCAGGGCTCTCCTAAGGCATGTGCAAGCTGTGCACCTGCACAGGGCCGCCAAACCCCAGGGGCCGCCACGCCAATATATATCCTTAGATACATATTTTCGTGGCGGCCCCTGGCAGGGATTTGGCGGCCTCGGGCCCCCTACCTACACTCCCTGCTCAGGGCCTCCGTGAGCCTAGAGCCGGCCCTGATTCCAGAGAATATTTGCTGGTGGCTGGAGGTATGAGACAAGGTGCTTAGGGAACAGGTAGTCTCATGGTGAGCAGGTGCTGGGGGGTTCCTGGAGCCCAAGCGGGAGAACAAGGGAGGAGCCCACGTATGGAGACACCTCAGAACCTGGGGGGAGAGTTCAGCGAGGTTCGTTATCCAAGGGGATGGTACTATGGTGCTGGCTTCCCGAGTCTGCAACTTTGATTATGGTGGGAAGGCGCCTGCTCGGGAGGCTGCACCAGACATGGGTGAATCCGCAGCATCTTCTACTGTACAGGGTTCTGTATTCCTCTTCACAGTTAGTGATAGGCCATGGTTGTGGGTTTGGGGTTTAGGATGTAGGTCCTGACAGCAGGGATCTTAATGGATATGCAGTTTGTTATTGTTTTACTGTTTATCCGGGGTGGGGGATGTTGAGGTCGAGGGTGTTGAAATGTCCTGTGCCCCCGCTGCTTGCGGAGCACAAGTTGTGGATTGCAGTGCATGTGAGATACTGAGTGCCTGTTCCTGTTTTGCTAGAACACTTTCCGATGGCAATGGGTTGGGGTGGGATAAGAGGTTGGTCCCTGAGGAATAGAGTTGTAAAATCGGATGGTGCACAGTACCAATATCATAGCGTGGGATGTTAGGGGCCTGAACAGCTATGCTAAGAGGTATACGGTCCATTATTTCCTAAGCTGCCATAAGGTGTGCATAGTCTGTATACAGGTAACTCATTCAATGGGGGCAGAATCACAGAAGCTAGGTAAGAAATGGAGGGAATCACTTGTTTTTAGCTACGTACTCCACTTACGCTAGAGGGATGGCCATTTGGATTGCACCTAGGGTTCCTTTACGCCATACGTATAGTGAGACAGACATAGAAGGTTGCTATTTACTGCTCCAGGGCACACTGGATGGTAAGGCTATCACACTTCTGAATATCTACGGGCCTAAGGCAGATGATGTTTATTTGAACATTTTCAGGACCGCCTGGAAGATAGTGTGGGGACCCCGGTGATTTGTGCAGGGGATTTCAATTGTGTTCTGGATGGGGACAGGGACCGCCCCCTGCCCAGGCAGGTTACCAAGCCCCTGATGACCTCTCCCTTGCAACGGTTATGCAAATCCTGGCGTTCCGCAAAATCTGGCGCGCACTGCATCCTAGGGGGTGGGAGTATACCTGACATTCCCTGACTCATAACACGTATAGTCGCCTGGCTTGTCTATTGGTCGCTGAGGTCGACCCTCGGAGGTGGCTAGCGGTGACACTTTTGGGGCGGTTCCTCTCTGATCATGGCCGGTGTTGCTTCGCATGCACTGGGGTAGTGGCAGTCACTGAGTACTGACGTATGCCCTCCAATTATCTGGCGGATGCTGTTTGTCAGGACGCGCTGGTGATTCAGTCTATCTGTACATGTTGTTATCATTACAACTTGTAATGATATTGACATGGTATTGCAACAGAGTAATAATGTCCGCGTTGGAGGAGCGGAGCAGTGGATTGAGCAGACCTAGGAGTGTTTATATAAGATGAAGATCTGTGCACTCTTTCATGGGCTCAGAGGCACGTCATGGTGCGGTGAACACAGAAAAAAGCATTGGCAAAATCTATAGGCCTTGGTACGCTGGTGCAATATTAATTTAGTTTGAATTTTGTTATTGTGAGTAAATAAGTCACAAAAATAGAAAGAATGCAAGGCCACCACTTAAATGCAGGGACTATATGTATGCAATGTAACATTTTTAATTAAAAACGAACCTTCATTTATGAATTTACTAGAAGAGCATGTGTGCTTACTAGGAGGCAGGTGTCCTCAGGACAAGTGCAGAAACTGTTGTTTGTTTTAATGCACATCGCAGGAGAATATGATTCTTACTGATGCAAAGAAAATGTACTATTGGCTTTGAATTACTGTCATTTGTAGATAAATACATACAAACATACATACATTCATGCATACAAAATGCGTATTTAGTTTAAACACAGCAGGACGTTGGCAACAAATGTAAACAAGCACAAAGAATGGACTGACAAAAACATTGTCAAAGTAAAATATTGACCCATCAGACTGGCAGTGAAGCGCACTCCGTTTAAGGCAGATGGGCACAACTGATCATGGGAAATGACATCACTCCAGTGCATGGCGGCCAGTGCTAAAGTGGGGAAACCAATTGTCTCTTGCTACGTGCTGTGGTGGATGGAATCAAAATGTGAATGACAGTAGAACAGACCAATAGATGAAGAGGACTGACCCAAAGTCCCCTCAATGTATGTATACAAGTATATTTTATTTATGATTTTGTTTTATTGCAAAAGCTTTGTGGGACAATTAAAGGTGTTTCATGTGTGATCAAAAATGTTTCCTTCTCAGCGCGGGAAAAGAGAATTTTTTGCGTTATTTACAATTTCATGCTTGGGGGAGGAATACACCCACCATAACAAGTTGAAAGATATCTAGATATGCTCGCTCACAAAGTTACCATTGTTACCATTCGAAAGAAGATCAGCTGGATTGGATCAATCCAGATGCAAATAACTGCAATCGAAAGGCCTTTCATTTGCAGTTATTTGTTTAAACTGCCTCTTGCACTGTTCTGTTTTTAATTAGGGGGTGAGTCGGTTTCCTAATAAAATGTTTCCTGCTTTTCGCCTTATCACCCTATTTTAATCACCACTTTTTTGTGTTTTGCACTGCACTGAATTCCCTTGTGATCTGTTATTAAGTAACATATTCTCTGTCTTCAGTGGTTATGGGTCTGATCCAATCCAGCTGATCTTCTTTGGAATGGTAACAAGTCTTGATGATCAAGAGACATGCCATCCAGATAGATGGATGACCAAATGAGAATATTGATCACAGCGATAGATTGATGGGAATCCATTTAGTTGTCTTTTGAACTCACTATTAGGCACTCTACTTTCACTCTCTTTTTTCATTGCTTGTTTAGTTCTTGTGGGTTTTCATGTGACCCATGCTTTGACTCCCTCTGAGAGAAGTTGAAGTTCATTGGCTACAGTGTTAGCCATTAGACCCCCGGTTCTTTTTGGTGTTGAAACAAGCCAAACAACATAGGGCCGATATTCTACTTTTGCAGGAGACACGCCAGCAGGGATCGAATCGAATGTCCCTTGCTTAGCTAGGTATGGGTATACAAAGTTGTTTCATTCTGGGTTTGTGAGAGGATTGCAGGGTACTGGTATCTTTATACATTGCAGGATTCCCTTTAAGTACATCAAGGTATGGGTAGATGACCATGGTAGATATGTGCTTGTGATAGGTACATTACATGGGGAGTCCCTCACACTTCGTGGTGTGTAGGCTCCACCACTCTGGGACAGTCATTTGTAGACCGTATGCTTGGTCTCTGAGGTGATTTGCCGGATGGCCTCACAGTGATTGGGGGAGACTGGAGCAATTTAATCCAACTGGAGCTCGACCGATGGCCAGCTATGGGGGGGGGGGGTGACTCAGGCACTCAGGAATCACAACTGAGTTTTGGGTTTCTGCCCTGGGTTGGACAGATGTATCATCCAGCTGATGGCAGCTATACATATTATTCAACAGTTCATTAATTCTTTTCTAGGCTGGATTATTTGTTAGTACCTGACAGATTCATACATAGGGTATCGGAAGTTGAAATATTTCCCAGAGGGGTATTTAGCCACTCCCCAGTGGTGCTTGAGCTCCATGTTTGTCCAAAGCACCCCCCTTTTTGCTGGCGCCTCTTACACTGGCATCTTCACAACCCAACATATAGGTCACTGCTACATAGAACTATTACAAAATATTTTTCTTTCAATGTGGTAACTGTATCCTCCAAGACGATCTTATGAGAAGCCATGAAGCCAATGCTCTGGGGATTAGATATTCGTTTTTGTGTTTCCGGATGCAGGTAAATAACCCTTGCACTGACAGAACTCGAGGCGTAAATACACATACTAGTTGATCGCAAGGGTGGTACGTTGCGGGGACAGTTGGGCCTGATTCAACAGCAATATCATCAACTGCTGTTGGATGATGCTAAGCAGATGTGGCAGGCTTCACAGAGCCAAAAATATCAATAGGCAGATAAATCCAGCAGATTACTACATCAACTCTGTCGGGCCACCTTTGCCGCCCCTCAGACACTGGTGATATTGGATGCGTGAGGGGAGATGGTGACGGGGCCACAGGCCATGACCCGCAGCTTTTCAGAGTATTTCTGGGAGCTATATGTCCAATGAGAAACACTAGAAGCACAACATGTTGCCAATTTAATTCAGGCCATACCTCAGAAATCTTCAGCTGATAAGGCACATGCATACCTAGATGAGTTAATCACAGAGTATGATCTATCTGTGGCTGTTGCAGAGCTGCAGTCTGGAAAAGCTCCTGGGCCCAATGGCTTACCGGACGAATTTCTTAGGGCATATATGCCATAGATGGGGAAACATTTATTAAACGCAATACATTTAGCGCTTGATATATCAAGGCTCCCACAAGACTGGCAACATGCTGAAATTGTAGTATTCCATAAACCGGGCCGTCCACCAGACACACATTCATCCTACCGCCTGATCTCGCTTGTAAAGATTGAGGTGAAACTCTTAGCAAAAACATTGGCTAACAGGATGATGAAAAATATGCCTGACCTTGTTCACCTTGATCAGGCTGGCTTCATGCCTCGCCAGGCCACAAGTCATAACCTTCAGCATGTCCAAAATGCCTTGGACCTGGCGGCCCGATTAGGCATAACCTTTGACTGACATGGACTGGTCCTTCGACTCCATCAGCTGGCAGTATCTTTTTGAGTTACTTTGACAACTTAATATGGGACCTCGATTCCTTTCTTACATTTGTCTACAATATGCTGATCTTATCACTTCAGTTTGGTTTCAGGTGCGATCTCGGCGCCTTTCTGATATGCTGGGATACCAGACAGGGATGCCCGCTGTCTCCCCCACTGTTTGCCCTGGCCATGGAGCCCTTGGCGGCCTGGGTCAGGGTTGACGCACAGGTGCAGGAATTTAAATGGTCTGTAGGACTGTCTGACAGGATAGCCTTATATCCAGATAATGTTTTCATCTTTATCACAGACTCCTCATACTACAAATAATGCAGATTTTTGGCATACCTCTGGACTGTACATGGACATGGAAAAGTCTGTGTTGTGTCCCATGGGTGGGATGGCCAAAGGCATGAGATGGGCATTGGACCTGATATTGGCTGTTCATAGGTTCATGTATTTGGGGGTGTATGTATCTCCTGACCCGAAGGTCTCATGGACCCACAAGGTGGCCCTGTTGCTTTCACGAGTCAAAGAAGAAGTGAAGATCTGGTCTTCATTGCTGCTATCCTCGTTAGGCAGATCCACAATTTTCAAAATGGTTTCTTTGCCATGAATGGTATATCAACTTCAGAACCACCCCTATGTTATCCTTCCAACCTGGTTTAAAAAAATCAATGCTTTCTTGAGCTAATTTTTATGGGGGAGACATCGCACCTAGCCCTTTGAACATATTTCAAATCCATGTATTGTGGAGGCATTCCTGCTATAGATGTACAATCCTATTACACAGCCTCTCATTTGCTAGTTATTATTGATTGGTGGTATGGCCCTGTGGACGACCCGGCATATGCCAAAGAGTGATGGGTGATGGGGTATATTTCTCTTCTTTGCCCTTTTGTATAGAGGGAGGATATGACATCACTTTTCTCTGCCACCAAGGTAGTGATCACTACATGGAGACAATCTGTCTGTAAGACGGGGTGGTGGGGGAGACTTACGCAGGAGACACCCCTGTGGCATAGCATATACCTTCGACAGGTGGCCCAGTTGGGTGGGTTTCAAAAATGAGACATCATTGGTATCTCCACAGTAGGCTCTATCATGTACAGCACAGTGCTCAAGTAATTTCAAGAGAAGCAAACCCAATCCCAATTGCACCAGTGTAGGAGGCTTTGCTTAGTATGTGGTGCACACTCAAAGGAGTAATGCACCTTGCACTAATCCAGGCAATCCTTATGGTGACTTTAGTAGTCTTTGATAACCATAGAAAGCTTAGAAAGCTGTGGAGAGCAATCTTCAGGCTTATCTTGAAGTAAAGTAAAGCAGCTTTTTTTACCACATTTAATCGACAGTGCAGATTAAGTGAAAAAGAACCACACAATATTTATAAAAATAAGTCTATTAATTGTGCAACACAATCACTAACACATTGGTATATCTCCTTGCAGGAGATATCAGCACTACAGATGACAATACTTAGAAAAAGTCAGGTAAGTAGTACAAATATACACTGGTCTCTAGGGGGACACCAAACCATATACCTAGAAAGTGGAATGCGAACTGCAATGAAGAACAGGACTTGGACCAGAAGACTCAGAGGACCTGGGAGAACAAGGAACTACCCAAGCCAAGTACCCAGGATCCCCACAGAGTCTGTGTGCAGAGTGGAAAGACAGCTGCGTGCCCAATGGAAGTCCATGGAGAAGTCACAGTTGCAGTTTTAAAAAAGAAGTATCCTTCCCACAGGACCCTGAAGAAACCCTTTGGAGGACAAAAGTTTGTAGAGCCACCCTACTTGTGGATGTCCCAGGAACCAGGTTACCTGCACCAGGAAAGCCGGGTGCATAGGGTGAAGTGACTCCAGAGCCTCCTGTAGACGCCAATGGAAGACTTTGGTGAAAAGGCCTCAGAAGAAGTTCGGGAAGATGTCCAGTGGAATCCAAAGGTGGGTTCCTAAAGAAGAGAACATGCAAGCAGAGGCAACAGAGACTATGCCACTCAGAGGTGACCAGGAAGCACAGAAGCACAATGGCCACCCTTGGCAGGGAACTCGGGCGCTTTGACGTGAACCTTGTCGATGTAGCTGTGGCGAACAGGCGATTCTGAGGTAGACCAGAAGCCATACACTAGCTGTCCCACATCGGATGTCAGTGTCTAGGTGGTCAGTGTCCCGCGGAAGCACCAACAAGCCTTGGTAGCCGTAACTGGCATGGAAGACGACAAGATGCAATCGTTGAGACCAGCAAGGTCCAACGGACTCACCAAGTGCAAAAGAATCGGGAAGGTCCAAGCAAACAGGGAAACCCACCAAAGCAGAAGAAGACTCTCTGGAGGACCCACAGGCCGAAAGCACAGGAGTCACAAGAGGACCTCAAGCAGCTCACCAGGGATGGATGCCCTTGTTGCCAGGGATGTAGTGAGGATGCTGATCTTCAAGGGATGAGGTGCCGGTGACTGGAGCTTCTTGGAGCCCAAAGATCTCTGGATTGCAGAGCCAACAGGCCTCAGCAACGGCAAGTTGACGTGGTGCACAGGGTTTTGGTCACAGTGCCGTCAATGAGGGATACTGTCCTCCAAATTGCAGGGAAGACTGGTCAGGCCTCTAGAGAGCAGCATAACCACTGCCCGTGTTTCTGGGCCATGGGAAGTCCTTAGGACAACAGGAGCAGCAGACCGGTCAGCTTCGTTGTGGTGCCTGCACATGCAGGGGAGTGACCCTTTCACTCCAAGGGAGATTTCTTCAGATGACCTTGATGCCCACAGGTCTTCTGGAGAACCTGAGTGAAAAACAGACATAGATGATGCAGATGACTTGAAGAATAGCGAGACCAGGAGCAGCAAGAGACTTCCTTGATGCAGTCTCAGTTCCAGTCGAAGTCCAACAAAGTCCAAGTGTCTAAACGATCGAAGAGTGTCTTGGTTTCAGAGGTGAGTCTTGCTCCATATTGAATCAGAGACCCCACCCATAGGGCAGCCCTTAAATACCCAAGGAAAAGCGTTGAAACAACTGGGGGTGCCAAAGGAGGACCTGGACAGAGGTGAGGTTACTCGCTGTCCTTTGTCCAGTTTCACACCGGATCAGGAACCAAGGGATCCTGAACTGGCTCAAGTCGGAGTATGCAAGGAGGGCACCAAATGTACGCTTCAATGCAGTCTGATGGCACTGTAAAGAGCCTCCATCCCAGCCCAACACACTAAGTCCTGTCTGTGACAGGAAACCTATACTTCTACCTTCCCTTGCTCGAGCTTAGCTCAGCAGCAGAAAGGCAGAATCATGTCTGTGGTCAGCAGCAACTCTAGCTTACTGGTAGATCCTAAAAGGCTATAATGGTAGTACAGGGGGGGGCCCTCAGGAGGCCCCCAGTACATGGGATCATACCTCCATCACTGTGTTGGGGTATAGTTCTAACATGTGTCATACCAAACATGACCAGGTTTGGCACAGCCATTATATAGTTGGACATCTCGTAATGACTGATGTCCACTATGTATCTAAAATGTCTGACTGCATTTACAAACCCTTGAGAATCAACACTGGGGTTTGTAGGGGTGTCCTGCTTAAGCAGGGGCACCCTCACACTTATAACCAAGCACCCTACCCTCAGGACTGAAGGGCCTTCCATAGGGGTGACTTGCAGGTTTTGAATGTAGTGACCTCAGATATAAGGAAAACTCACACAGGTTGTAATGGCAGGCCTGTGGTCAAAGTTGAAGTGGGCTCCCATGGGTGGTACATTACATGCTGCGGCCCATGGGAAACCCCTGGTGTACCTATGCACTTGGTACCTTGGTACCATATTCTAGGGACTTGTAAGGGTTCACCAGTAGCCAATTTTGGAGGTACAAAAGTACTTACCAAAGCCATTTTGGGAGTGAGAGCACAAATGCTAGGGTCCTGATTTGCAGGATCCCAGCAAGCTACAGTTCAAACACACTGACACCAGGCACAAAATGGGGGTAACCATGAAAGCAGATCCTACTTTCCTACAACCGTAGCCAGTTCTATAAATACCTACAGCTGCGACATGCCATACCCCCTTACCTAAGGGCCTTCAAGAGGTGTCAGAGTTTAGCCCACTGAACGGTAAATTACTGAAGGGGAATCTAGAAACCCATAACTTTAGCAAGAGATATCAATCCCTGGTCACAAATAGCTTGACTACAATACCGGCCTTTCGAGCGTCATGGAGTGCAGACATTACCAATATTGATGAAGATGACTGGAATGATGCCCAAGGGGCTTCTAGTAGTGCAGTGGTGTCCTCTCGGCTCTGCCTGATCCAGCTGAAATATTTACACAGAGCTTACCATACAAGGAGCGGTCTGTGGCGTATGGGTCTTATTGATCTTGCATGTGCCTTCGTTGTGGGGAAGAGGAGGGTACTTTCTTCTACACGGTCTGGAGCTGCACAGCACTGGCCTGGTTTTGGCAGAGAGTGACAGCACCGCTCGAGGCAGTGTTTGCCTAGTATATTCCGCTAGATCCCAAAGTGATCCTTTTACAACGCACAGATGGCATTGGTGGAAACCGTTACAAATTACACCTGCTGTTCCTGTGTCTCACATTGCCAAAGAGAGATATAGCAAGGCAGTGGAAGGCGACTACCCCACCTATCATACGGGTGAGGAAGAGAGGGATGGGTCATTGTATGGGCTTGGAGGTGGCGGTTTTTCATGCCTGGGGCTGTCCACAACACTGGAAGACATGGCAGCAGTGGGCAGAGTAAAGTCCTGGCTTCCATTTGTTCTACAGAATATCAGCTTGATGTCGAAATTAGACAATTTGGTCAAGAGACATAAAAAGTTGACATGGACCCCTGTGATGTATTTGCATAGCTACGTTGTCGATAATCCAAGTGGGTGGGAGGGCAGCCGGATGGTCACAGTGCAACTTCTTTTTTTTTATGTTATCATTGTTCAAGGGATTTTCTGTGATAATGTCCGATATATATATATGCGGGCCGGGATGGTCCTGATTTGTGATAAAAATCCCCAAAAAGTTGTTGTGATTTTTTTACCTATGTTGTCAATATCATTTACAAAAATATCTATGTTGTTAATATCAGTGTTAAAAATATGTTGTTAATATCAGTTACAAAAATATTGTTGTTTGTAATATCGTTTTTGTAATTATCTTTATATATTTTAGTATGTTTTGATTGTTAATGTTATACATTTCATAATTATTGTTAAGGTTTTTTAATATAGTTTGTAAATATTTAGGTGTTTTCAAATTGTATTTATTTATTGATTGTAATTTTTAGAGTCATTGCGGGTTGGTGTGTTAGTAGAGGTACAGGGTGGGAAGTCACTTAATTATAATTAATTAATAATTACGTTTTAATTATTAATTATGTAATTGATGATTCATTATGTAAATTATGTAATTAATTTATTTTGTGCCTTATCTTTTAGTCGCCAGGTGTAGTGCTTGTAGGGGTGCAGGTTGGGAAGTAAAATAATTATAATGAATTAATTATTAATTGTAATTAATAATACATATTTAATTGATACATGTAAATTGTGAATGTCAAATATTTGTAAGTTACATTTCAGATGTGGGTTGTTGTGTTTGTAGGGGTAAATGGTGGGAATTTAATGAAAACAATTGATTAATTATTAGTTAATTAATTTGTGTTTAATTGATAATTAATTATGTAAATTGCGTAAATATTATAATTTTTAAGATATACTTTAGGGGTGGGTTGTTGGGTTTTTGGGAGTACAAGATGGGAAGCAAATTAAGAAATAATTTATTGACAATTAAATATTAATTTGTTAATAATGATATAATTGATAATTATGTAAGTTGTGAAATGATCATCTTTTTTTAAGTTACATTTTAGATGTGTGTTGTTTAGTTTATGGAGGTAAAGGGTGAGAAGTTAATTTGAGTAATAATTATATTTAAAATTAGTTATTCATTTATTAGAAATTGTGTTATTTATTACGTAGTATGTTAAGTGTGTTATGCTTTTTAATTCAATTATATTTTAATTGTTGGCGGGTATGATTGTGAAAATACTTGTTTCTTTTGTGTTGACATTTAGATGTATAATTTTTAAATGTTAATATTTATATTTTTTGTTATTTAATAGAGTTGTTAAAATATGTTGTTTGAAGTGAACTATTCTCTCTTCTACTGTTGCACCAACTGGAGTGGGAATAGTACAGTTTACCCCTCCTGAGTCCAATGCTTTCCCTACTGTTGCACCGACTGGAGTGGGAATAGTCAATTTTACCCATCCTGAGCCCAATGCTTTCCCTACTGTTGCACAGACTGGAGTACGAATAGTAAATGTTACCCCTCCTGGGTCAAACTCTTTCCCTACTGATGCACAGACTGGAGTGGGAATTGCAAATGTTACTCCTCATGAGTCAAATGTTATCCCTACTGTTGCACCGACTGGATTGAGAATAGTAAATGTAACTCCTCGTAAGATTAATACTTTCTCTGCTGTAAAACAGACTGGAGTGGGAATAGTGAGCGTTACCCCTCCTGAGTCAAACTCTTTCCCTACTGTTGCACAGACTGGAGTGGGAATAGTACATTTTACTCCTCCTGAGTACAATGCTTTCCCTACGGTTGCACAGACTGAAGTGGGAATAGTAAATGTAATCTTTTCTGAGTTTAACAGTTTCTCTGCAGTAGCACAGACAGGAGTGGGAATAGTAAACTTTACCCCTCCTGAGGCCAACCCTTTCCCTACTGTTTTACCCACTGGAGTGGGAAATGTAAATTTTACCCCTCCTGAGTCAAATGCTTTCCCTACTGTTGCACATATTGGATTGGGAATAGTAAATTTTACCCCTCCTGAGTCCAGCGCTTTCCCTACTGTTTGACAGACTAGAGTGGGAATAGTACATTTTACCACTCCTGAGTTTAACACTTTCTCTACGGTTGAATAAATTGGATGGAATAGTATACTTATTATTTATGTAGCTTAATTGTTTTATTGATATTTTTCAAAATATTAATATTGTTTAAATATATATTATTATTTGTGTGTTTACATTTATAATGTTATATTTATGAGATTTTTAAGATATTTTTAGTAAAACATATTTTTATATATCGTTTACTTTTTATGTATAATCAAATTGGAAATATTTTAACATTTTTTGCAGTTTATTTGTTGCAACTTTTAAATTTTTTATGTGTTAACTGTGGTTGCAGGCGTGCTTCCTGATCGCCAGTGGTGCAAGCAAGGGGCGCTACAGCTAACGCCTTTTAACAACATACCATGTTCCTCCACATAAAAAAGAACGTAGGAACTCTGAAACTCTGAAGTAATCTCTGTTTAATTCAAACAGCGCTTGTCACTGGACACGATTGGCTGCCAAAAGAGCCTTTGTCACACTGAAGCACTGCCACATTTAAAATACATTTATATACTCCCACATGCGACGTCATATAAATCGCTTTAAGGTACATCTCAAAATTAATGTTGTAATATCTGAAAAATAGTCTTTGATGAAAAGTGAAAATACCTGCTCACTTACATGGATACGAATTTAAAATAAATCACTTTGCTCCTCTCATGAGCAAAATATTTATTCTCAACATACATGCAGAGAAAATATAGCAAATTTAAATTAAAATTGTATCAGCACTATCCCAGCATTCGGTACAGTTTAAAATACGTACTAAACCAGACTCACTGATTTCGGTAACATCCAGTCAAATAGGTGTCAATTCTTTCATATGCTCCGTTCCATGAGAAATCTCCATTGAATCAGAAACAGAGCTAGACCCAAAATAATCTTCCCACGTGTCTGCATATTAAACACTGGGTTAAAGTCAACTGCTGTAACAATGTCACAGTCTCAAAGTTCCACCACTTGGCCAATAGCCTACTTAGTGCCTGGCTCCGAAAATCCTCCAGTCCATTCGAGAGCACAGCCTTACTGCAGAACATAAAAGTCCCCATTGTTATGTTGACATTTTTTTAAACAAATATACAATTATAATGTAAGTTAAAATGTTATTTTTTATTGTTTTACATTATATATGTGTGTATAAACATATACACTTTGATATATATATGTGTGTGTGTGTTTTCTTAAATTAGTAAATATTTATATAGTTTTAGAAATATTATTTAAACATTTAATTTACATTATATTAATGTTATATGGTAAAAGTTGTACTAACTTAAACTACATATAAAGTACAAAATTATATTTTTGTATATATTGTTTGATATTAAGTTCACCTTTTTCCCGCGGTCAGAGATCACCAGGGCACCTCAATCAATAAACTTATTTTGACTAGGAACATCACTAAATATATTTTAATTAATTTTCTATAAAAACATCACGTTTGACACACACTATGAACAAAAACCCTCACACCCCTACTTCATCAGACAGCTGCTAAAAAAAACTCCGGCAGAGAGGCCCTCCATGGGTGCCCGTCAGGCATTGCTGTGCCGGCATGATGAGGAGCAAGCCCAATGATGAAGCTTGACACTCTCCAGGGTGTGTGAGGGCACCTGCTACTATATGGCGCTTTCCTCTCATAGAGGAACACAGAAAAAAAAAATCTTTCTTCCTTTGAATTCTTAAGGTGCTGCACACCCCCATGTTCGCTGACTTTGGATGCCATACTGTTACAGAAAGGGGTGGTGACAGAGAAAGAAAACTGAGAATTCTTGAATCTAAGTTTATCATTTATTTTGAAACACTCACACTTATAGGCCTGAAATCCAGCGAAGAACTGTCAGTGCACCTGGGGCAATAATGTAATGCAAGAGAGCTAATAAAAACATGCATTACTCATTTAGTCTCCACCAGACTATAGTTCGTCTAAGCTAGGAAAGCCCATATGTACGACTCGGATCCGGAGGGCTTTCCAAGCGAGACGTGCTCCGGGAGTCCAAACGAGCGAGTACGATGCTGCCGTATGCCTACAGACTCAGTTTGCTCGGACTCCCATTGAACTCTAGGGGAGCCTGTGTACAGAAGCATATACAGGCTCCCATAGCAGAAAAGGGGTGGGTGGGGAAAAGCGTACAACCTGTGGCGGGCACTCAATGGTGCACACCACACTGCATGCCTGGAGCGGGGGACCATGGGCACACCCCTGTGACAGATTAGGAGGGGACCGGGAAAAGGGGGCCTGCTACAGCCCCCCGAAGTACGCCTCCGACAGACAATTCGTCTAGCTGAGACAGAGGCGAATCAGCTGTCCAAATCGTGTATCGTACTTGCTTCGTGGGAATTTGGCTCCATAGCGTGGCACGATTCAGCTACGAATGAGTGGTACGGACAGGTTCGGGTCCCGGAAACGATTCGGTCGGCACATACGTGATCTTCGCATCGTACTTGGTCATTCGGACCTGTGTGTGATTTGGTCGTCAACAAGGGCCACAAATCGGATCCAGGATAGCCAAATCCGATTCGGAGGCCGTCCGAACGACATCGGAATCGGGCCCTAAGTATTTGTTTTTCTCTTTTTGGAGTGTCCCGGTATTCTTTGACTGTGGGGAAAAGGTGAACTTAAATCTGGGCCTCTGGAACTCCAGATCTCGCTGGTGTGGAATTTTCCGATATTAGTATAATGACATATCTTTTTTTTATATTTTTGTACTTACCATATTATGTATAGGCAAATTATATTTTTGTGATCTATATTTTTGACACAAAATGTTGGTATTATTATATTTATGATTTCAATATTGTGTCAGTGATCCATCTTCCCATTAAGGCTCTTATAATCTTTAGGGCACTGTACTTCTTTCATCATTCCATATATGGAACAGTTCTGTGATTCATTGACAATTGCATAAACAGATTCCTAACAGTGACATGTTTTCACCATTCCTCTCAGATTTTGTATTCTTTTCCCCAGATTTCACAAGGCCCTTCCAGTAGGCCGTCCTTTTTCAGTCTTGGGTCTGGACATCTTTACCATCTGAACTTAGAGACATCTCCTCCTACCTGCGTTTTAGCAAGGAACCAAAGGCCTTTTTGCTCTGTCAAATAATCTTCTTACCCTCAGAGCTATTTTAAGTATGCTTCAGCGCCAAGACACCTTTGGGTTGCAGTGCCCTCGTTGATACCCCATTATCATAACATCCAGGGCAGGGCCACAATTTACACTCCTCTATACCTAAAAATGCACAACCATCTTGAATTGCGAAGAAGATCAAAAACCTGGCTCTTTTCACTAACACCATTTTATAACAACAGATTATTCTTAAATGAAAAGTTGGTCTCTGCATAGTAGATTACACTTATTGTCACCGTTTTCTTCAGCTTCTCATGCTTATGCATAACTATCGGTTCACTAGACTTTTAATTAGAGCACATCCCCAGCCTTTATGCACAACACCCAAGCTTACTATAAAAGCCAAACTGCAACCTACGCCCCACCAGCCAGGCACTCTAAAAGAGCACTCCACGATCAGGTTACAGGCCGTGACCTTCCATTATCAGACATTCTGCCGCTGGCCCTTAATATGGAGGCCCACGTCTTTGCTCGGGGACCAAACTGAGTGATGGGTGCCGCTCGTAGTTGTGAACTTTGTTTTTTAAAGACTGGTGTTCTTTTTCTCTAAAGCCCTCTTTCATGCTGGGACCGGGACTGCTGATTTACAAGCCGCCATTGCACCGGGAGACCAGGAGCTACTGTTGCTTTGCTCGTAATAAAATTTGCATTTGGGCGTCCACAGGGGTGCGGGACTGCGAGGCCCAGAGGTCTCTGCGCTGTTGAAACCTTGCGCACCTGGTGCCTCTTCCCGCCCTTCCTCCCTGCCAAGCTCAAATACGACTCGCGGCCCCCGCTCCGCGGGAGCCGCTCGTAGTCGTGAACTTTGTTTTTTAAAGACTGGTGTTCTTTTTCTCTAAAGCCCTCTTTCATGCTGGGACCGGGACTGCTGATTTACAAGCCGCCTTTGCACCGGGGGACCAGGAGCTACTGTTGCTTTGCTCGTAATTAAATTTGCATCTGGGCGTCCACGGGCGTGCGGGACTGCGAGGACCAGAGGTCTCTGCGCTGTTGAAACCTTGCGCACCTGGTGCCTCTTCCCGCCCTTCCTCCCTGCCAAGCTCAAATACGACTCGCGGCCCCCGCTCAGCGGGAGCCGCTCGTAGTCGTGAACTTTGTTTTTTAAAGACTGGTGTTCTTTTTCTCTAAAGCCCTCTTTCATGCTGGGACCGGGACTGCTGATTTACAAGCCGCCATTGCACCGGGGGACCAGGAGCTACTGTTGCTTTGCTCATAATTAAATTTGCATCTGGGCGTCCATGGGGGTGTGGGACTGCGTGGCCCAGAGGTCTCTGCGCTGTTGAAACCTTGCGTACCTGGTGCCTCTTCCTGCCCTTCCTCCCTGCCAAGCTCAAATACGACTCGCGGCCCCCGCTCCGCGGGAGCCGCTCGTAGTCGTGAACTTTGTTTTTTAAAGACTGGTGTTCTTTTTCTCTAAAGCCCTCTTTCATGCTGGGACCGGGACTGCTGATTTACAAGCCGCCTTTGCACCGGGGGACCAGGAGCTACTGTTGCTTTGCTCGTAATTAAATTTGCATCTGGGCGTCCACGGGCGTGCGGGACTGCGAGGACCAGAGGTCTCTGCGCTGTTGAAACCTTGCGCACCTGGTGCCTCTTCCCGCCCTTCCTCCCTGCCAAGCTCAAATACGACTCGCGGCCCCCGCTCGGCGGGAGCCGCTTGTAGTCGTGAACTTTGTTTTTTAAAGACTGGTGTTCTTTTTCTCTAAAGCCCTCTTTCATGCTGGGACCGGGACTGCTGATTTACAAGCCGCCATTGCACCGGGGGACCAGGAGCTACTGTTGCTTTGCTCATAATTAAATTTGCATCTGGGCGTCCATGGGGGTGTGGGACTGCGTGGCCCAGAGGTCTCTGCGCTGTTGAAACCTTGCGTACCTGGTGCCTCTTCCCGCCCCTCCTCCCTGCCAAGCTCAAATAAGACTCGCGGCCCCCGCTCCGCGGGAGCCGCTCGTAGTCGTGAACTTTGTTTTTTAAAGACTGGTGTTCTTTTTCTCTAAAACCCTCTTTCATGCTGGGACCGGGACTGCTGATTTACAAGCCGCCATTGCACCGGGGGACCAGGAGCTACTGTTGCTTTGCTCGTAATTAAATTTGCATCTGGGCGTCCATGGGGGTGCAGGACTGCGAGGCCCAAAGGTCTCTGCGCTGTTGAAACCTTGCGCACCTGGTGCCTCTTCCCGCCCCCTCCTCCTCTTATTTGAGGTACGCCCGTAACGCCCCCGCGGGACGCGCGCGGGATGAAGCGCGGGGCGAAGCCCGGGCCAAGGGCGGGCCCGTTGTAGCCCGTTAGAGACCGTGTAAGACCGGACCGGGCCTTCCCTCTAAGTTTGCCCATCGCACGTTTTAAAGAACTGTATGTATTCTCCACACTTGTTGTGATTTACATCTGAACATTGTCTATTTTAATCCAAGTGTATGTTTGGGATAGTATATTCTATCCTGTTTTTTTATTTTATGACTACACGAGGTAGCAGGAGCAAAACTGCTGCTGAAGGGGGCCAGATAGTAGGTCCCATAGATAATTTTCTTATAAGGGCAAACTCTTTTATTGATCAGGGTATTGCCGATCTGGAACGCAGAGTATCTCAAGATTTAACACTGGCTCTCTAAAAAAGATCTTCCTTGGGCCACCTTGCGACTGCAAAAACCCCTGAGCAGATTAGGAAACCGCCCTCGACTGAAGTTCGTGCTGATGTGCATAGCCTACCGAATGTGGTGGACTTATCGGCATCAGAACTTCTGTCTGACTCCCAAATTAGTCTGTAATTAGAAAGAACCCCAGATTTATCCTTACATACTACGCCAGAGGTCACAAGACAGTTGAGAGGAAAGAGGGAGGGCGCTGTAAGGAAAAAAAGGGATAAACTGAAAACTAAAAGGGCTAAGAGGACACAGGAGTTAGCCAAACACCATGGGGACATTTCAAACCAAACTGCCCAGAAGGGGGGAATAGAAATAATGACTTACTAAATCCTGTAGTAAATGAGCTCTTGGGAAACGAAACAACTGATGTTTTGACTATCACGGTGGGGGGGAGAAAAAGACAAAGTGGTAGATAATCAATTTCTAACAAAATTGGGAGAGCTATTTAAATCTTATCTCTCCCCGTTAGAAACTAGATTACAGCATATTGAAAAACATCTAGCTGAACTACTTACTCTTTCAAAAAGAAAAAACCCATTGATTCTTGGGACACCAAAGACAGGGGGCAATAAATTACCTATTGATGAAACAGTGGTTCCACAAGTAACAAAAACGGTGGCAGCAGGGCAAATTGTAACACCGAAAACCCCTGCACTAGTAGAGAAGAAAACTACAGATAAACCTAAAGAGCCTGCTGTGCAGGCCAGGGTGGTTTGTAACACTTCTACAGTCCCCTGATAGATCCCAATAGGGATTTCTATAGGGGAGTTGCTAATAGTAGACTCCCTGCCAATCTCCCTCCCGAGGCTAGTCCCTTTGTGGTGGTGTTGACTGGCGTTCCGGAGTTGCCAAACACCTCAGAGGAACCTTCCTGGGCACTTAATAACAAGGTCCAATATTGGCTAAATAAGAACCGACCATTACCACCTTATTGGTCGAGCCAGATTTTAATGGTTCGTAGAGTTCCCTGGGTGGGTCATGGTAAGAAGTTAATTCAAGGCGACTGTATATTAGTTAACTTTAAGGATCCTCGTATAGTGAACCATATCTGCTCATGGGGTCCCCCAGATAACAACGAAGGTATAGATACAAAACGACTTTCCTTTTTCTATCCCCCTTGGTTCCACAACGATCCAGCCAATGAAGAGAATTGGCATAGAGTAGGCCATCGAGTTTTAGGCAGAGAGTGGGAGGATTGGAGAGGTAACTCCATCAGATATCCTACTAGAGAGGAATGGGGTGGAAATCCTATCAGCTTTCTTCCCAAAGAACCTTTTTTTAGGGACTCCTGGAGAGGAATCCCAACTATGAACAGGTACAGCTGCCTGGAGATGGTGGACTGACCATCAACCCCAACTAGGCGTCTGAATGGGGATTGGGCGCATACTTATTGCATTTTATCACAGGGTGAGAGTGCTATCTCCAGACATCTAGAATCTGTCCCATCTGTCCCACTGGATGCAGACACTAGTTTAACGGTAGCAATCCCGAGAGTGAATGACGTATCCCAGCCGCAAATTACAACACATCTGGGGGAGGTAGACAGTCTGACTGAGGGTTACCCCTTTCGTTTGATTTTGTGGAATATAGCCGGTCTCGCACGGAGGCTAGAGGATCCGGCATGGCTAAAATGTGTTGAATCCTTCGATATAATTTGTCTCCAGGAGACATGGAGTAGAGGGGCCCTTGGTCTGGATGGTTACCAATCTTTTAATGTCCCAGCTGCACCCTCACATGCTGGAAGAGCCAAGGGCGGCCTTATGGCAGCTATTTCTGTAAAGCATACTAGGATAAAAACTGTTACATTGGTAGAATCTCCCTGGTACCAATTACTTCTGATTAAGGACCTATTTCTGGTGCCCTTGCTTTTAATTAATTGGTATTATAATATATTCGACCACCAAATTACAGTGGTTATACAAAAATTACAGGATGAGATTGCTAAAGTAACTAATACTATATTTCCTCTTTTTATTATCTGGGTAGGAGATTTTAATTGTAGCTTGTGTAAATTTAGTGGTTTAAGAGTCTGTGGTCTAGTAGACCTAAATGATCAGCCATCTGCACATTTTAAGCACTCAAAACAAGGGGAGGCTTTAAACAATATTATAATTATTAATGATCTTTGTGCCCTGGACATGTCTAATTTCTCAAGATTGCTGAGTATTCCTACCTTTTATGGAACAGGAGGCCAGACGAGTGTGATTGATTTTGCTCTGGTCTCTAGAAAATATTCTTATCTTATTAATGATTTCCAAATTGAGGCTAATCCAGCAAGTGACCACAATCCACTAATTCTGAGTTTGCGTCCCGCTTTTAAGAGCATGCAGATTGTGGAGCACCCAATTAAATTTAGCTTTGGATAAGGCTTATCTGCATGACGCTGCACTGAAGCCCACAGCGCTGCTGCTAGTACTGCTTTGAAGGCATTCGCGCTTTTTTTTAATTTTACAACCCTCGTTTTTGGTATTTAGTTTAAAATTGATTTATTTGCCCCTGTTTTTAATCTGCACTATAGCGCTTACGTGCACTATAATTTGGTTACTCTCACCGCTGTTTGGGCGGGCCACTAGCTGTTCCTTAAGTTCATCGGCCATTTTGGGTGTAGCTGGGGACGTTTGCGGCCATATGGTTTAGCACTCTAGTGCTCAGCTGGGCTCACAAGCCCCTACTTAAGGCGAATTTCTTTGATAATTCGGCCTTGGATAAGGCTTATCTGCATGACGCTGCACTGAAGCCCACAGCGCTGCTGCTAGTACTGCTTTGAAGGCGTTCGCTCTTTTAAAATTTTACAACCCTCGTTTTTGGTATTTAGTTTAAAATTGATTTATTTGCCCCTGTTTTTAATCTGCACTATAGTGCTTACTTGCACTATAATTTGGTTACTTTCACCGCTGTTTGGGCGGGCCACTAGCTGTTCCTTAAGTTCGTCGGCCATTTTGGGTGTAGCTGGGGACGTTTGCGGCCATATGGTTTAGCACTCTAGTGCTCAGCTGGGCTCACGAGCCCCTACTTAAGGCGAATTTCTTTGCTCATTCGGCCTTGGATAAGGCTTATCTGCATGACGCTGCACTGAAGCCCACAGCGCTGCTGCTAGTACTGCTTTGAAGGCGTTCGCGCTTTTTTAATTTTACAACCCTCGTTTTTGGTATTTAGTTTAAAATTGATTTATTTGCCCCTGTTTTTAATCTGCACTATAGCGCTTACTTGCACTATAATTTGGTTACTCTCACCGCTGTTTGGGCGGGCCACTAGATGTTCCTTAAGTTCGTCGGCCATTTTGGGTGTAGCTGGGGACGTTTGCGGCCATATGGTTTAGCACTCTAGTGCTCAGCTGGGCTCACGAGCCCCTACTTAAGGTGAATTTCTTTGATCATTCGGCCTTGGATAAGGCTTATCTGCATGACGCTGCACTGAAGCCCACAGCGCTGCTGCTAGTACTGCTTTGAAGGCGTTCGCGCTTTTTAATTTTACAACCCTCGTTTTTGGTATTTAGTTTAAAATTGATTTATTTGCCCCTGTTTTTAATCTGCACTATAGCGCTTACTTGCACTATAATTTGGTTACTCTCACCGCTGTTTGGGCGGGCCACTAGCTGTTCCTTAAGTTCGTCGGCCATTTTGGGTGTAGCTGGGGACGTTTGCGGCCATATGGTTTAGCACTCTAGTGCTCAGCTGGGCTCACGAGCCCCTACTTAAGGTGAATTTCTTTGATCATTCGGCCTTGGATAAGGCTTATCTGCATGACGCTGCACTGAAGCCCACAGCGCTGCTGCTAGTACTGCTTTGAAGGCGTTCGCGCTTTTTAATTTTACAACCCTCGTTTTTGGTATTTAGTTTAAAATTGATTTATTTGCCCCTGTTTTTAATCTGCACTATAGCGCTTACTTGCACTATAATTTGGTTACTCTCACCGCTGTTTGGGCGGGCCACTAGATGTTCCTTAAGTTCGTCGGCCATTTTGGGTGTAGCTGGGGACGTTTGCGGCCATATGGTTTAGCACTCTAGTGCTCAGCTGGGCTCACGAGCCCCTACTTAAGGTGAATTTCTTTGATCATTCGGCCTTGGATAAGGCTTATCTGCATGACGCTGCACTGAAGCCCACAGCGCTGCTGCTAGTACTGCTTTGAAGGCGTACGCGCTTTTTAATTTTACAACCCTCGTTTTTGGTATTTAGTTTAAAATTGATTTATTTCCCCCTGTTTTTAATCTGCACTATAGCGCTTACTTGCACTATAATTTGGTTACTCTCACCGCTGTTTGGGCGGGCCACTAGCTGTTCCTTAAGTTCGTCGGCCATTTTGGGTGTAGCTGGGGACGTTTGCGGCCATATGGTTTAGCACTCTAGTGCTCAGCTGGGCTCACGAGCCCCTACTTAATCCTCCCATGGAGACGTGCAGCGGGCGTGCCGTAATCGCGCCGGAGTCGAGCCAGAGTCCTGCCCGTCTGTGCCCGTCCGCGCTAAGGTGGCGCCAGGCGCTAGTGAGGACTCTGTCACCTCGCCGCCTATTGGAGGTATGTACTCCAGGGAGGAACTTCTGAGTGTCCGGCACGTGCTTTCCTACTGTGCTGTGGACTCCATAGATCCGCTTTTTGGTCCTTTCCATTGTGCCTGCCAGAATTTCTCTCTTATTAAGCCGGCCCCTATTGCATCTCTTATTGACTCTATTGCCTCGCCTCTGCCCTTAGTTTCCCACACCATTCCCTCTACTCCCAAAGACCTTACAATCTGGAACCTTAATGTTAGGTCATTGCCCAAGCACCATTCGGAGATCTACGATCTTATTATGGATGAGTCTCCGGATATCTTTTTTATGACGGAAACCTGGTTACAGGATGATGATACGACGATAGTTAATCTCGCTCTGCCTCCTGATTATTCTATTTATACCCACAATCGTAAGTCCAGAGGGGGGGGATTGCGGCGATTGTCAAGTCTAGCTATCCGTGCACTTGGAAGGTCCAGAATGTGGCTGGCTGTGAAAGTGCGTATTTCCGCATAACAATCAGCCACCACTTTACATTGGCTGGACTACTGATCTATCGCCCTCCAGGCAATGATACTGCTTTTAGAAGCTCTCTTCCTGAAATAGTTGGTTCGCTTGCAATGGGCTCTGCGAATTTCTGTGTTATTGGAGACCTCAATCTTCATTTTGATCTCTGCCAGAATTTTACTATTAGGAATACTCTCGCTGATCTGGAGGCACTTCAGCTCCACCAGCTGGTCCCTTTTCCCACTCATGTGGGCGGACACACATTAGATCCTATCTTTCCGAATTTGACCAAGGTTAAGGTGCTGCAGCCAAGTTCTGTGGCATGGTCCGATCACTTCTTGGTGAAATTATACATTACGATCAAGGATTTGCCTTTCAAATCTGTAGATAGAGTTGTCCTAAAGCGTCCTTGGAAAGCTAGAGGACTTTCATCGTCTGCTTGAGGATAACCCGCTGGGTCAGTTCACCGATGTCGAAGTTGGGTATGATCTCTTTTGTGATTGGATCACGGGGGCCCTTGATATCTTAATTCCTGCCTCCTTGAGTAGAGTTCGTTCTTTGGAACCTAGTCCATGGTACGATGATTCTCTTCTGCTTTTAAAGAAAGCTTGCAAGCAAGCTGAAAGGCACTGGCGTAAGTCGTATGAGCCAGGGAAAAAAACACTGTATCTCTCTAGGGTTAAAAGTTACCACAGAGCTGTATGCAGGGCCCGTGCAGCATATTACGCTCAAGAGTTTAAGAGCAGTCCTAACCCTGCTAAGCTGGTCTTTAAGGTTCTTAAAGATCTGACTGCTAAAAGAGCTCCCGCAGCGGAAATCTGCTCGGCATCTCACTGTGAAGACCTTGCAGCTTTTTTCTTAGAGAAGGTCCAGATGATTTATCTCTCTTTTATCAATATTCCTTCTCCCAGTGAGACTCCTAGGCTTAGTGTCAACACCCCTGAGACCTTTGCCTCCCTCCCTGCTATGTCAGTGGAAGTGTTTGACAAACTAGTCATTAAGGTGATATCGGGATCTCCGGCTGATCCTCTTAGACCGGCGCAATTCAGAGAACTACCCACTCTCTGTCTTCCCTTTGTGGCCACTTAATCAACCTGTCTCTGTCCTCTGGTTCAGTCCCGACCAAATGGAAGCAGGCGGTGGTCACTCCTATTCTTAAGAAGCCTATATTAGACCCTCTTGGGTTGGAAAACTACCGCCCGATCTCACTCCTTCCTTGGGCTGCGAAAGTAGCTGAGGCCCACGTCAACGTCCTCCTATCTGAGCATCTTCAAAGGGCAAACATTCTAGACCCTTCTCAGAACGGTTTTCGTGCCGGCCACAGCACTGAGACCGCCCTTCTCGCAATGACGGAACACCTGCGGGCCGTGCTCGATTCTGGTCATACTGCGGCACTGGTGCTTCTTGACCTCAGTGCCGCGTTCGACACGGTCTCGCATCCGATACTGTTGCAACGTCTCAGAGAAGCAGGTGTCTGTGGCCAGGCACTAAAATGGTTCCAGTGTTTCTTGACTGATCGCTCATTCCGGGTCGCCACTCCGCCCTTTGAGTCCAATCTCTACCCTTTAGAACTGGGTGTGCCTCAGGGGTCGGCTTTAAGTCCCACACTTTTCAACCTTCATGTTCACCCGTTGGCTGTGGTCGCCAAGCAGTGGGATATGACCATCGTTTCCTACGCTGATGATACGCAGCTGGCGGTTGTGCTGAGTGGGAAGCCAGACCTTGAGTCCCCCAGGTTCAGAGTAGGGCTCTTGGCGGTGGCTGATTGGATGACAGCCAATTGCCTTCAGTTGAACGCTAAAAAGACTGAGATACTCGTGGGTAAACATTGGGACATGTGGAGTGATGAATGGTGGCCCCCCGAGTTAGGTGTTACGCCTACCCCGGTATTGGAGGTAAAAAACTTAGGGGTCTGGCTAGACTCTGCCCTGACTTTCTGCGCTCATACTAAAAAAGTTGCAGCCACCTGCTTCGGGATTCTTCGAGGACTCAGACCTATTTTGAAGTTCTTCGATGCCTCTACGAGGCAGTTGGTCATCCAGGCCACCATTTTGTCTCGGCTTCATTACGCCAGTTCGCTCCTGTTAGGGGCGAACCGGGCAGAAATCGCCCGGATACAGGGCATCCAAAATGCTGCGGCCAGAGCACTGGTGGGGCTTCCGAGGTCCTGCTCTGTGAGTGCTACCATTCGGTCTCTTCATTGGCTGCCTATGGCGCAGAGAATCGATTTTAAAACTCTGTGTCTGTCCTTTAAGATCCTCAAGTTGTCCTCCCCTCAGATTCTTGAGGATCTGCTCATACCTTATGTTCCCTCTCGCGCCTTGAGATCCGCCGGTCAAAATTTGGTGGTAGTGCCTCGCTTCAAGTTGTGTAGAGCTGGAGGCCGGTCCTTCCGGGTTATGGCGGCTATACTTTGGAACTCGCTTCCGTCCCATATCCGTGCACTTGACAATCTGTTCGCATTTAGGAGGGCCATCAAAACGCATTTGTTCCCTAAAGATTCTTAATTCTCTCCCTTCTTGCTCCTGCTCGTAGTTGTGTGGTGTTGTGTTTGTTATCTGCCTGTTCAAAAGCGCCGGGACGCCCCTTTGCTGGGGTAGCTGTGCGCTATAAAAATCAATATAACATAACATAACATAACATAGTCAGAATCAGGGGATTACCTTGAAGTGGGACAAGGTAGATGCAAGACATTTAGAGTTGGAGATATTTAAGACAAATATACAAAGGTTAGATTCTTGCTTAAATCCATTAAATGAGGCAGAGGTAATAATTGACAACTTTGAGTCTCTTTTAGGTAATGTGGCTTCTCATCTACTGAAACCTGTGGGTGGAAATAAGGGAAATACCTGTAAATGGTTTGATTCAGAATGTTCAAGAGCGCAGACCAGTTTAACGAAGGCTTTACGCCAAGTGCCGTGGAATAGGGATTTGGTCAAAAGGGCAAGGAACATCTATAGAGATGCCATTTTTAAGCGTAAAACAGACTTAAAAAGAAAGGCATGGGATGACTTAGGTAAAGCCTCAGAATTAAAAGACAGCCGACTTTTCTGGTGGGTAATAAACCGCCCTTTCTTAAGAAGTGAAGAAAAGGATACCCTTCAGGTGCATATCCCAGGGAAAAACTTGGAGGAACACTACGGGAATATTTTTAATCCAAAAGGGGCCCCCCACACAATCAGCAATGAGAGGAGCTGTGATTTTAAGTTGGAGTCAGCAAATATGCTTAGCCTCTCACTGACTCTTTCTGAGGTAGAGGCCGCACTAAGAAAGGGCACCTCACTGAAGGCCCCAGGGCCGGACTCAGTGCCTTTGGACTTTTTTAAATATAATACAGAAGTGTGGGCACCACTTCTATTACTCTTGTTTAAAGCAGTTGTGGTTGGTCGCATTCCAACCTCTTGGCAAGAGGCGGTAGTGGTCCCGATATTTAAAAAGGGCAATAAACGTGACCCCTGTTGTTACAGACCCATATCGCTCATTGATGCGTCTTGTAAACTAATGGGTAGGGTGATTCTGGCCCGTTTGGAAACATGGACTGAGTCAAATGATATTATTGTGGAATCCCAATATGGGTTTAGGCGGGGAAAAGGCACTACGGAGCAGTGCCTAAACTTGGCGCTAATCATGGGTAAGTACATGAGGGCCAAGCATGGTTGTATCCACTTGGCCTTCATGGACTTATCCAGTGCTTTTGATACTGTATGTAGAAACAAACTTTGGCAAATAATGGAGTCTATGGGGTTTGAGGAGCCCCTGGTTACCCTCCTTCGTAGACTCCATGCCGCCACGACAGTAAGGATTAGATTTGGCCCGGCCGGTGAGAAGACAAAGTCTATACCATCGACTGAGGGTATTCGCCAGGGGTATATACTGGCTCCTTTTTTATTCCTGGTGTACACCAATGGTCTGGAAGCCTTTCTGCTAGAAAGCTGTGTAGATTTTCCCCATGTTAATGGCAAACGGATACCGATGTTATCTTATGCGGATGACACGGTCCTAATGACCCTAACTGCCAACATCATGCAAACTTGCTTAAATGCTTTTGAAACCTTCATGCAGGGGCTAGATTTAAGGGTCAATTTCACAAAGTCCTTCACTATGGTTTGCGGCCCAAAAGGAGTAAAATCTCGCAGGCTTATGGTGAAGGACTCAATTATTGTGAAAGTTGACTGCTTCAATTACCTGGGGAACTTATTTAATAAAACCTTGAGTTGGGATCCTCTAGTATCAGCCCGTGTCCAAAAGGCTACCCAAACTGTAGAGGCCATTTTCAGTTTTTCTAGCAAATTGGGCCAGAAGCTGGTTGCAGAATTAATATCTCTATATATAGCAAAATGCATCCCAGTTGCAACATACGGTGCGGGTGTGTGGGGGACGCAATCCTGCAACAAAATTCAAATTATGGAAAATAAGTTCATAAAACGACTTTTATGTGTTTCAACAGGTACCTCTAACATCTTTTGCCATACTGAGGTGGGTCTTGAATTTGTGAGTGACATCATCCATGTCTCCCCCTTGCTGCTTTGGTGCAAGGTTTGGAGTTCAGATGATTTGAAACTCACAAAAGAAATATTACAAGACTGCCTCAAGCTTGAACATTTCGAGAAGATCCCATGGCTATCATATGTTAGGGAAACTTTTTCCAAGATAGGTTTGGGTCATATTTTCTCGAACACTGAGTCCGTTGGTAGCGAGACAAAGTTATTAATTAAAGAGGCCTATCGCTCCAGGTTAGGTGTCCTGAGAAACAGCGAGAGTGCGGTTTATCACAAGGGAAGGTTGCAGCATCAACCTTACCTTTCATATATAGGACATACACACTTTTATTTGACTAGGTTCCGCCTTAACACACTGCATTTTTTATTTGCTTTCCCAAAACAAGTGGGTTGGTGTGAGAGTTTACCCCTTTGTGCCTGTAATAACAAAGTTTCTCAAAATACTGTCCATCTTGTACTTTTTTGTTCTTTGTACAAAGATCCTAGAAACCGATTTATCAGGCCAGTTCTGTTATCCCTTGGATCTCGCTATTATAAAGAGGGATATGAACATTTACTCTCATTATCAACCCCAGCAATAAGCCATGCTGTGCTTAGTTTTATTAGAGTGGCACTAATTATCATAAACCGATATTGATTATCATCATGGAATACTGTTGATTCATAACTGTGAGAATACTGTATAGATTAGTATCAATATCAATTGCATTTGTACTGATCAACATTTCTTTTTTTAATATATGTGATTTTTTTAAATGTATCTGTAAATCATTTAGTGGTAACATGATAACGCCTAAGGATGTAAAAATAATGGTATGATGCTTTTAAACTGTGTAATATGCTATGTTTGTACTTTTATGATTTGTTTTTATGAATCGAAATAAAGTTATTATGACTGACTGAGTGATGTTTTGTGATTTTCAAGATTCAACTAGTTACGTGTTCTTTCTACCTCTTGCTTGCCCTGATGAAGTTCATTTCATGAACGAAACGTGTTGGCTGATGTTTGTTTATATGCAATTGGATATTTATAAATAAAGAATACATCCACGAAGAAACTGATCAAGCTTCATTATTAACGTCACAGCTCTCTGGTAGTGCACCGCTCCATTGTCCTCACACACTCTAAGAGAGCGCCTTGAAACTCACCCTTATTAGAGGAGTGAAGCTCTATATGGATTCTACCATCCAAAAGGGAGAGCCTTGTGACTGCAGGGACAGCCCCAGAAGCATGCATGACTATTGGGAGAAGGAAGTGACAGTTGTGGGTGTCTCCTTGGGTGATCTAACAGCATCAGTTTGAATTGATACTCGAGAACATCACTTCTAGGAACAGGGCAAAGGGTTTAGTCTCCTCCATCCATGTTTAGAAAACTAGCCTCCTGTTGCTTTCTCTAGATTCAGAAGCCTGTATCCCTGTCTCCCTGGTCACACGGCAGAGAGATCTGCGGTTGGCCCGTTACCTGCAGGGCTATATAAAGGGCACATGCACCTTGCCCCTTCACCCCAATACAGCCAAGTCCAACCTCTCGTCCGCAAACGTCTTGAACTCACACAAGCCCTTGAACGCCACCCTCCTGCAACAAACATACCCTAGCAACCCCACTATCTACACTATTCCGACCATCACCTCTGTCAGAACAAAGCATCCACCTAAACCCTCCCGAGCACCCCCACATAAGTACAATATCCCAATCACCCTTCAGAGCCCAAGTGCCCCCGTCACCAAAACAGTCTTGACAGAGCTGCGCTGTATGCTTCACAACTGCAGATCTGCAGTAAAACACAAACTTGAAATCTCCGATACCATCACCCTTCACAATCTTGACATGCTCTTCCTCACTGAGACCTGGTTCAATGATACCTCTCACTCTATTTTTGATCTCCTAGTACCCACAGGATACTCCATACTTAGTAATGACAGAACTGACAACACGGGGGGAGGTGTGGCAGTCATCTTTAGAAACGCCCTCCAACTTAAGGCTTCTCCAAGCAGTTCCTCCCACACCTTTGAATGCCTTTCTCTTGAGCTTCAATTGAAACACCGTCCATCACTCAGATTCCATATCATTTACCGCCCGCCTCGTAGTGGCCCTTCATTTATAGAGGATCTCACGGACTTCATCAGCGACCAATATACACAAAGTGACAATCAGACCTTCGTGGGTGACTTTAATCTCCACTGGGGCGTTTCGCAAGACTCCTCTGCGAACTCTCTGGCCACCTTCCTTTCCACAAACGATCTTATCCAACACTGCATTGAACCAACCCACTCTAAGGGTGCAATCCTGGACCTTGTTATTTCTAAAGCAGGCATGCTTTCTACCTCTTCCCCATTCCATGTTGATTGGTCTGACCACCACCTCATCCCATTCTCTCTTCAACTCTCACACTCTATAACTCTTGGCCAACCCAAGAGGGCCATCTCCTGGTTCCGTGATGCCAAAAATATTGATGTCGGTCCCCTCTGTGAATCAGCCTTGCTATCACTTCCAAGGCTAGACCCAAACATAGCTGTTGACGATCTCACCTCCCAATGCCTCACAGTTCTTGCAGCTGAAATTAATAACGTCGCTCCACTCAAAAGCAAAAGGATAAGGCCCACTCCCTCAGCACCTTGGTTCAACAAATCCCTTTATGAGGAAAGGAAGCAGCTAAGATTCCTGGAGAAGCAATGGAGACAAGTGCCCTCCACAGACAATTTAGCCATGCTTCGCACAGCAAGATCCAGGTACCACAAGCATATCTTCCTTGAGAAAGCGGCGCACTTCAAAACCCTCCTTGACTCCGCCAAAAATAGACCTAAAAAACTATTCGAGCTCGTCAAGTCTCCGAGCTGCTCTCCCCCTTCTTCCGAGGTGGAGGATCCTACTAAGAGAGCAGCCGATTTCGCTATTTTCTTCGATGAAAAAGTGAAATCACTTGTGGATCAGGTCGCGCATCCTACACCTCCAGAGGAGCGCAAATCCTTAGCTATCTGGCAGAGCTTTGACCCCATATCTGAAGATGCCCTTCTCAAGTGCATACGCGAAACAAAGCCCTCCAACCACTCTCTTGTCCCTATCCCCAGTGCCATTGCCTTGGACTTCTATACCCATTCTCTTTCCTATTGGGCCACTCTGATCAACCTCTCTCTCTGGCAAGGCTCCCTTCCTGTCCCCTTCAAAACTGGGCAGGTCACCCCTCTGCTTAAAAAGCCCACTGCTGATGCGAAGGACCTCAACAACTTCCGCCCCATCACTAACATGCCCTTCCTTGCGAAGATCACAGAAAGATGTGTAGCAAAACAACTCTCTCGTCATATCAAGGACAATGATCTTCTTGACAAGTGTCAGTCTGGCTTCATGCAAAACTGCAGCACTGAAACAGCCCTACTGCAAGTGGTTGATGACGCGCTGAGGATACTCGATGCGGGGGGGTCCTGTCTTCTAATTCTCCTGGACCTTTCTGCAGCCTTTGACACTGTCAATCACAACACCCTCCTCAACATCCTTCAACAGAGAATGGGCATGGAGGGCACGGTGCTTAAATGGTTTGCATCCTTCCTCTCTGACAGATCCCAAATGATCAAAATTGCGAACAGTCTTTCTTCTCCTGTGGCGGTAGGGCAGGGTGTTCCTCAAGGCTCTATACTTGCACCCACTTTGTTCAATCTCTACTTAGAACCACTGCGAAACCTCCTAAGCAAATCCGGGATTCACTATCTCTCCTTCCTAAGCTCTACTCTGGACTCCATCCAAAACTGGATGTCAACTCATCAACTGATTCTGAATCCTTTCAAAACTGAATTCCTCCTCTTCTCCTCCTCACTCTCTCCCCCCCCCGGTTCAATCATGGATGGATCAGCTGAATCTACTCAACACTAAACCCATCATTGTCGACAGCGCAAAATCCCTTGGAGTTATTCTAGACAAAAAACTCAATCTAACCCCCCACATCAATTCGATTGCAAAATCTGCTCGTTACCAACTGCGCCTTCTTTGGGGAATCAGACGCTTCTTCCCGGAACAGGACCTTATAACCCTGGTGCAATCGCTGGGCCTCTCCAGATTAGACTACTGCAATTCTCTTCTTACTGACCTCCCCAAATCCCACCTGTCCCCACTTAAGTCTGTTTTCCATTCAGCAGCTCGCTTCATTTATGGGGCCAAAAGAAGCGATCATATCACACCGATGTTATCCACCCTTCGCTGGCTCCCCTTCGAGGCTAGAGCTATCTACAAGACCGCCTGTATCACCCACAAAGCCTTGCACTCCTCCTCTCCTCGCTACCTG